>NC_059192.1:46898628-47622378 GCF_020615455.1 Coregonus clupeaformis | reverse complement strand
AATATCCAACCATTTTGTCTCTGCAACGACCTCTTCCCTGAAAAACATTTACTTTGTACTGTTTGACAGCGAGAGCATCGGAATATACCTTCAGGAAATGGCCAAGCTTGATGCCAAGTGAAGAAGAGCTAAAGAGATGCTAGATTTGGGGTGTTTTTTTAACAGTTGCAGTTGTATTTCAGATGGATTTTTGTTTTTGCAGCTGGTATAGTGTGATGGAAGATGCTGTATGTAGGTGTTTTTGATGACATTGGATAGCCCTCGGAAGGTGTTCCAAAAATGTTTTGTGAGTGAAGTACTGTATGCATTTATGTTACCGTCTTCCTTTTACGGGATTGCATTATTTTTAGACTAGATTAAGTTAATAATCCCCATGGCTTGTCATTCGTATCCCTTATTTACTGATATTGTTTTTACATTCCATGTACAAAGACAATTTTAACGGTTGTTTTTTCTGCCAGAATCCCTATGTAGTTTCTGATACAGTTAGTTTACTAAGAAAAAAAGTGTTTCTCATTCTGCTTTGAAATAAAAATCAAGATGTTTTACACCACAGATCCAACTGTGATTTGATTGATGCATAATTTACTAAACACCCATGAATAAGACAGCAACCCAGTTTCATTACATTTGATTTATTACATTGTAAAAAGTACATTACCTTTTCTTTATATATACATTATATTCATGTAATTTCCTGTTCACTCAAGAATTAGCTCCTGGTATACCTAACAATGCAGTACAACAAATGAACATAATGACTTACAAAAAGACACCCCTGACAGAGGGGCTCCACTTCATTGACTAATGCGATTTCTGACATAAGGCAGTGGATTCGGAGAGTAATGTAACCTGACCTGGAAGTAGTTGCTCCCAACTGTGCTTCAACGAGAGTATTAATTATCCAACCCCATTCCTAGATTAATAAATACGATTAAAAGATTATAGACTGATAGGGGTAACGGCCAAGAAATAAGCTGCATTGAAGGTTACAACGACCACGTTGGGTTTTCAAAAGAGACACGTGATGTGTTCTTCTAAGTGGTTGAGGCTTTTGAAAACCATTGTTCGTTCTTCCATCATCACATGCAGTGAGATGTCTGATATGAGTATCGTTTGATAGGAAGATCAAGGCTCTAACTTCAACATACCAATGTCCCAACTCCTCTGCAATCCATAAATTACTGTACTGCTTACTGTACAGACGGTGACATGCAAAAATACTTTCACTGTGTCAAGTGGGATAAAGTAGTCCCGTATGAAAACTTGCAAAGACGATCTGGACCAATCTTCTCATCTCTTGAAAATTAAAACTGAATTTAAGATCTGCTTGTCCCAGATTTACTGATTGCGGTCTATGCTCAATCTGCTCAAGTCAAGTCATATAATATGGCAATATGCTTACTCAAGTCTTAAGTGGCCAATATTGCTGTATGCATCATGTTGCTTAGAGTGTTGGGCCAGTAACCGAAAGGTCGCTGGTTCGAATACCCGAGCTGACAAGGGGAGAAATCTGTCGATATGCCCTTGAGCAAGGCACTTAACCCTAATTTGCTCCAGGGGCACTGTACTACTATGGTGGACTCTGTAAAACAACACATTTCACTGCACCTATCCGGTGTATGTGACAACAAAACATTTATTACACAAACATGACAAACACACCTGGATACAAATGACAAAAGGCAATACTGTACTCCATTAAATAATCTCATTAAGACCTTACTATAAAACTCTCCTAACCTGATCGATAAAAGCTGACACGTACAGAGTTCCACCATCACAGAACACAGCGAACCAACCACACACCCAGGCCAGACCAGTCGTCACATTCGGAATGTTCTAGGGGCTGCCCTTGTTAGCAATGGCAGCATCTCAAATCCATCTTTCCAAGCCAAGCCATGCACACCTTTGTCCCTCTTGGGTATAACAGTATTTAAAGTACTTAAGAGTACTTAAAGTGTCGTTTTAAAACATATCTTTGTTCTTTTGTGTTTTAGGGCCATTGTAATAAAAATTAGCAAACAAGCTTGTGACAATTTGTAGGCTAATTTATAATCCCAGGATATCATATAATATATTTATTTTCAAAAACCTCTGACACCAAATGTTATACTGGAAATATAGAAACTATGTATGCTTTATATTACTGTACACTTACATTTCGACCCTCCAATAAAAGAGTTATGATATAGCTCTGTTTTTGTTTTAAGACAGTGCCCTGACAGTTTGACTGGAGTAAATTCATCTGTTTACATCCTATTCAGTAAACAACATGCAGTACCTAAAACCCAAGTAAGTTATTCACTATGATTTTGTTCCTGGCAGAACCTCTAGATTAATGTTAAGCACAGGCATACTCAGGCAAAACTCTAGCCTTTTGGGGGCCCTAAGCAAGATTTGGTTGTGGAGGCCCCCCACCAAGCGGACCATTTTTTTTGTGACCCATCTCTTGACGGAGGAGAGAAAAATGTATCTTTTAAAGTTCATTTCCTGGAACACATTTTGCCATGGGGTGTAGAGAAAAATGTTAGCAGTTTTAAAGCACGTTTACTGCGGTTCTATACATTTTGCCATGGGGCATAGACATTTTTGCAATTTGATAACACGTTTCATTTTGCCATGGGGCAGAGAATTATTCTGCTGTTTTAAAGCTTATTTCCTGCAATTGTTTCCTATTTTTCCATGGGGTGGAGAGACATTTTTGCAGTTTTAAAGCAAATTTCCTGCAATTCTACACATTTTGTCATGACTTATGCCATGTTAATGATCTGAGTGAGAGTGATTAACAAAATCAAATGGGGGGGCCCCCTGGAAGTCAGGGCCCCTGAGCAAGTGCCCTGTCAGTATTCGGCCATGATTACTACAAGTTTAGATAACTGGCTAGACTAATTTACCAATCCGAAAATTGTTAGACGACATGGCTAATTGAGTGACAGTCAGTGACTGACAAAACAAGAGAAAAACTGCTAATGCACAACCAAATTTCAAACTTGCGCCTTGTGTCTTCTACTAATCTAACTCTCAAAAGTAAGTTGAGACCCCGACGGAGTTCCAAAAAATGCAGGCCCCAGGATGTTAGATAAGACTTCAAAGCTAGATGTGTCTGAGAGGTGGCCATGCATGTCCAGGGTCTCTCTCTGTGTCACAGATGGTCTATCCCCCCTGTGAAGGTGGGCAGAGCCTAAGGAGAAAGCTATGTTGTTTAGAGAACAGGTGGGGGATGGAGTTCCCAATGTGAGAGTAGGCATAGGGCTATGGAGGCTCTATTTGACCTCTGGGGTGTCACTAGGGTCAGTGGGGCGGGGGGGCGGGGAGCAGGGGGACAGGGGAGCTGGCCTCAATGAGGGCAGGGTTGAGGATGATGGGGAGGGACATAGGGGGCACGCCCCCCACCTGCAGATGGGAGGCCAGGGGCTGCAGGATGAGGGGGGACTGACTCGTGGGGGACTGGATCAGTGGCCTAGAGATCTGGGGGGACATCTTCACTGGGGTGGGCATGGGGGGAGTCGACGGGGGCACTGGAGATGATCTGTCTATTCCTGGAAGAGAAGAGAGGACATTGATTCATTTATTGATTGTTTGCTATGAAACTGACATTGACTAAATGATTCATTGATCGTTGGCGTTGGCCAGTTTTAATCTTTGGCCATGTTAACATGGTTACCGTTGGTACTAGGTGGTGGGGGATCTTGAGGCGACACTGGTCTGCTGGAGGTCTTTGGCTCTGTGGGGGCAGCTGGCACTGGCACAGGAGATGGGGCCTGGGCTGAGGGTGGCGAGGCTGGGGGGCCGGGGGCAGCCGGCTGGGCAAGCTCGACTGGGGAACTAGGAGCAGGATCTATGGACACAGAGCACAGACAGCCATTACATTTCAGATCTCTAGCTTGAAGTATATAGCAGAAAGAACACTGAAACAAGGCTAAGTATAAATCATGAAAAACATGTAGGCTATGTATTCGAAAAGCCGATTTATGCTTGATATGGAAAATGCAGTCCGGAGGCTCCGTATGGAGGGTGTGATGCAAACGTGGCGCCTCCGGAGGCTTGCAGAGGCCAAATCAAGCTCCGTACCGCATCACCATGTGCCTCCCAGATTTTGTAACAATGCGGAGGTCTCTGTATAGCTCCACATTGACATGATTGGTTGACAGTAGGTGGGGGTGGTATGTCCTGTATAAACACAACTCACTTCCTTGACAACTTCCTTCACAACAGCTCTGCAAAGAAGTATGAAGGCCCTGACTTCTGCAGAGGCCGCATCGCAGTAAATGCTGTACGGCCAATACAGATCCAGATAACCTACATTGTTAATACTCTGAAAGCAGAGTACATATCTGAGAAAACAGGGCCTTAATAGAAGCAGGTGTGCAGTCCAGTACCTGGTTGTGGTATGACTGTCTGTTTGAAGAGCTCTTCCCGGAGGTTAGGCAGAAAGCAGTCGATGCGTTCCCAAGTGATCTCCCACAGGTCAGAGTATCCCGTACGAGAGTCAGCGCTGTGGAAGATTCCTGCTGTGTCCATCACCAGCAGCATGTTCTTCAGAGACTCTGGGATGGCCTCCAGCTGGGAGGGGGGTGACAACAACCAGCCAATTAGCCACGCAATCACACACATATAGATGGAAAAACCACTCATTGAAATGAGCTGTATAGAAATCAACATGAACTATTACTTAAAGACCCGTATTTCTTTTCCTTTCTTCTTGTTTGCCCTCCTTTGAGTTTGACCACTCAGATTGGAAAGTTCTAAAATGTTAAGATTTGCTAGACTAGTTAGAAGCACCTGAGCTAATAGGAGTTCAAATCGACATGTGCTACTGTGTAATATCAGGCATCCTTACCAGCAGGTCACTGGAGCCAGCGTGCATGTACTTGTCCATGAAGTCCAGGATGGTGAGCCACAGGGCAGCGAAGGTGGACAGAGACAACAGGGGAGAGAGGTGCTGTAGGAACACCTAGGGTAGAGCAGAGCAATGGAAAACGGTGAGATATGCAGAGATGGCATGGGTAGACAGGCACTACTTGATACAGTATATTATACTATCACTGTTTAGACAGATGAGAAGTGCTAGACAGTGGAAGGATTGAGCAAATATGTAAATTTCTCTAAAAAAGAACACCCCAAAGGCAACAGACAGTTGTAGGAGAGTCTAACCCAACGGTCTGAACACAGTCTGACAAAATATCAGATTTCACACTTTGAAATGGATGCCTGTTGTGTGTTGACTGAACTCTAACCTTTGACAGCATGGTGCAAGCCCTCATCCTGGTCTCCTCCATGCCTCCCACGTCTGCAGGGCTAATATTGTCCAGAAGCTTGGTCAGCAGGGGGAACAGCACCTGGGAGCACACAGTATACAGTACTTAGAACACAGTTAACACGGACAACGCTCACATTAGACGGACAGACCAGTTATTTCCCACTTACTTTCGAATGTGAGATTTTTCCATAATACTGCATTGATTTCAATGAGATATTTGCCATAGAATTTCAAATAAATGCAAATTTCAAGCTAGAATTTGGCCCCAAGTGCCTACTCTTTTAGTGAATCATATATTTCACCATCTATTTCAGAGGAACCATTCAGCAGCCATTCTTGTGACCCACTATTCCCCTTACGCACACCAATTTCCAGTGGTCATCTTAGAATGTCAAAAATGATGTTCAGCATGCTCCTCTCACCTTGTTGAAGCAGGACTCCCACTCCACAGCATCTAGTGTCTGCAGGTCATGGACCAACAGTGCCCTCTGGAGGTAGGTCAAGGCCTGCATTCGCACCTGCCGCCTGGCGTCGCAGCACAGCCAGGCTATCCCTATAGGGTTCACACAATGTATGGATCCTTGAGCTAAGACTGGCAAGAGTGATTAGTTGAATGCTATAGTGGAGCGTGAACAAGATCACTGAGTCCACTAAGTCCATTCTCTCAGGGGTCATCAGTGAATTAAGGGCACCTAGGGAGTGATTTTTACCTTCAAGCTTATATTTATATGAATCTCCTAATATTAGTTATCAGTTCCAATATTAGCAAAAAATGATTAACATGTGAAAACCTTGTCCACGAAAATAGGAAATGTGCCTTTGGCTTCACACAATGACACTGAAAACATTCCTCCAATGACTACGAAACGATGATAAATGGTGTTTATTTAACAGTTTAGTGGTGCCTTTATGTAAATAGGTTTTATAGATAACTAGGGGATAAAGTCTCTGACCTTGGAGCAGTGGGCACCAGCAGCTGGTCCAAAGTGTCTGGGAGTCAGCCTCAATCTTCTTCCCTGCAGGCTCCAGGTGGCGCTGTTCCTCTGCCCAGGAGCTGTATATGCTGGAGGCCCTCGTATGCAGCGTGTGCATCAGATCTAACAGCTGAACCAGGGGGAAACACGGAACTCCATGTCAATATGGTGTGGTCATAGCTAATCTAATCACAGCTTGATTCTAAACATGAGCGTATTACTTAATGTCTGTTTTGTCTTGCTGGCAGCAAGACACATATTAAAGAACATTTACATATCTATGGCTGCGCTTAGACAGGCAGCCCAATTATGATATTTTTTTCCACCAATTGGTCTTTTGACCAATCAGATCAGCTCTGAAAACTATATGATGTGATTGGTCAAAATACCAATTAGTGGAAAAAAGATCAGAATTGTGCTGCCTGTCTAAACGCGGCTTAAGTACTTTATTCTAATCCAGACAATATATTTGGGTGTATAATAAAATAAGTTATGATCTGTGATAAAAGAGTATTGATATTTATGTCATTTTGATATACTGATGGAGAAGAGGTGTGAAGTGGACAAGACAAAAGCATTGGAAGGTAACTATCTCCATGCAATAGTGTTTTCCATGTCTACATTATTTCAGTCATGTTACACAGACCTAGGGTTGCAAAATAAATTTTTGGGATTAAAAATAAATAAATCAAATGGAAACTTTCACAATTTATTCTTAAATATATTCGTATTTTTGTATATCCTTAATATGTGTCCATTGGTTTCACGAGTTTCTAGTAGATAGACCTTACGGTTCAGGAGACAACGGCATAATTAATTAGGGATAAAAAAACATGACATAACAAGAAATTAACTCTGCAACTCTTTCAACTATTGACTTTTTTCACAACTGGCACCAGTTTAGCCCCCCCCAATAAACGTACAAATAAAGGATATTCCATGCTCATATTAAACAGCAATGGTATTCACATCTTTTACATGTTATGAAAATTCCCTAAAGCCTTTAACGTTTCCAAAATTCCTAAAGTTAGTGGTAATATTCCTTCTCTTTGCAACCTTACACAGACCTGAATATCTAATAATAGTAATCAGATCTTTAAGCATTTAATTAGTCAAGGTTTGCAAGTTACATTTGATTTAGAATAGCTATAGCAACGAGTATTGACATTTCACATTTCAGCCCTTTCAAGATCGAACATTTGTAAAATAGGCAATGCAAGAGGTTAATATTAGTGTTAGTCGACTGAGCATGAATACCTGATTAGTGCCAAGTTAGTTCTGAAAAGAGTTTGCAATTATTGCTGACAGATAGCGTAACTTTGAATCACTCATATAGGGCCGGGATGATACCAGTATCGCATTACTCGTTAGTACCGTGGCAAGGAAACAAAACACAAAGCGGATTTAATTTTGGAAACAAACATCATTATGTTGTCATCCAGAGTCACATTTATTTATTTTCCAAGCTATAGCATACAATATTTTACTTACAGCAGGTTTTTAAACGGACCAAAGAGTTTGGTCTGCTTTGTGTTTTCATTTTTGCCAAGGAAAAAAATATTGCGATACTGGTATCGTCACAGACCTAGATCAATTTCAGGAAATGAGAATAGTAGTTGAAGAAGATCGCTTAATTGCCATGACAACCATAGTGTGTCACTCAGCCTCAGTCTCAGTCTCAATTGAAAATGCAGAGAGAGAAAAGAGCTGAAATCTCCCAAAATCCCCACCTTTCCCCGCAAACCCACCTCCCCCCACACACCTGAGAGCAAACCTGGGGCACATTCAGAAGGGTACAACGTTACAGAACGTTCAGATAGATAATTATTTTGTGTAGAACAGACATGATTGTCTGTCATGTAGTTCTAAACGTTTCACCCAACTGAACAGAGCCCCTGAGCAGCACAAAGACCAAGGTAGAAGGGAAAGAGGGCTGCGGTACTTACGTCCTGACTAACCTGTAATGACACCGTGTGGTAGCTGGCAGGGACCCCCTCGTCCTCCTCGTCATCGCTATGGGAACGGGAGGGCCTCTGGCTGGAGGCCTTGGCGCGGCGGGATGTCCCTTCCTTCTCCCGGGGCTTCCTCCTCACACGGGACTTCTGGGAGTCGTACTTGTGGTTCTTCTTCTTCTCATACGTCCTATAGCCTGTAGGTCAGTGGCGATGGAGGGAAAGTTTTAGCCATTGTTACAGATATATCCTGAGTTATCTTTATTGATATTTCTATAGATGTCATATTTTGACAGGTATGACTTAGCGCTTCGGAAAAAATAAATTCCTTTTATGTTAAACCAGGCAACAAAAGGCTATATCAACTTTGAGTAATAGCAGGTTTCAGGGCTGTGCGGTTTCCATTAGCTTCCCATATAGATTAGAGCTGCGCTTAACTGAGGTCCTTGATCGACCCAACTTTATTATTAAGTGTGTAAAGCCGTGTTGACAGCAGGTATCTAAGGGCCTGGAGCGCTGGGAGAAATGAAAAGGCTATCAGTAGTGCCAGGCCTGCAGAGTGCACCAGCACCACCTTCCACTGTAATCCCGGCTTTCCTTTAGTCTTTTCTAGATCACTAACAGACTGCTGTGGAGAAGGGAAGCCGAGTGACACAGTCCTCAATTAGAGGGTTGGTGTGGAGGAGGCAAGGAGCCCCGAGTCAGGTTAGTCACTCTATAGGCATGCCTTTGGATCCCCTTCCAAAGGCTTTTAAGACTACCCACCAAAAATGGCAAACTGTCAAAGCTTAAATGACTCAAACATAGTTTGATGACGTGTTAGCTTGGAAAACAGCATTGA
The DNA here is from genome assembly GCF_020615455.1 of Coregonus clupeaformis. NCBI lineage: Eukaryota > Metazoa > Chordata > Actinopteri > Salmoniformes > Salmonidae > Coregonus > Coregonus clupeaformis. The sequence goes on along the minus strand of NC_059192.1, from coordinate 47,613,348 downwards.
TGGAAAGGCAAATACAATGCTGAATTCATTGTTGGAAGATTTCTAGTTGTTATGAAAAAAACAAAAAACACTTTGGAAAAAGACAGAATACAAAATGAACCTCAAACAAGTAGGAATTGATTTATGTCAGTCAACAGGAAGTCATACCTCCGTTTAGGCTGGCCTCCACAAACACCCGGATGGCTTTGACACACAGCTCAAAGTTCTCGGGGGTGACGTGTGCAGCGTCGCGTACTATGAAGGAGAGGGACTCCACACACTTGATGAGAGACTTGGTGTCGTGGAAGCCCATGTCTTGGCCCAGGGTCAGGCTGTACTGGTTCACTAGAGGGTTTAGCAGGGTCTTGGAGCCAGAGGCCGCTACCTTGCTGATGTCCAGGTCATCTTTCCCAACCTGCCAATATAAACACACTGTGTGAGATGTGCTGTATGTTGAGGCATTGAGAGTATTGACTGACATTGATATGACAAAATAACACACAAGTTTCACTATTACTCTGGGGCCTTCCACAATAAGCAGTGTAAAATAGTATCAACGCTATGAAGATATCTTGAATTGATCGTCTGAGCACTCAAAAAAACGTGTGTGCAGGTGACGTGGACGTGTGTGTGTGTGTGTGTCGGGGGGGTGGGGCTCTCACCACCAGCCATCCGCTGCTGGCCACGTCCACGTCAGTGACAGAGCGGGGCATCCTGGACTTTCCGTGCTCCGTGTAGACCTCTGAGTCTGAGGTGTACCCCCGGTCCAGACTCACCTCACTAGGGTGGTGGAACGACAGCTCACTGTCCGACTGGGCACCTGGAACAAAGGTGGAAACGGGACATGAAAACAACAGTTTAACAGACAAACAAACGCACCACTTAAAGAGTGTGGATGTGTGCCTCGTAATATAACAGCTGAGCTGTTCGTATAAAGTCAATACAATTGACCATAAACTAGGAGATTATACGATTTCTCAGTAGCTAAGACCAACAAAGTAGCCTACCATTCCACGTGATTGTGTGTGTGTGTGTGTGTGTGTGTGTGTGTGTGTGTGTGTGTGTGTGTGTGTAAGTGTAAGTGTGTGTGTGTGTGTGTGTGTGTGTGTGTGTGTGTGTAAGAGGCTGACCTGTGTCGATGTCTGGGCTAGTGGAGGTGACCTGGAAGGAGGCAGGGGGTTTGATCCCGGCCCCGATGCACTCGATTAGGGAGAAAAGGGTGAACCAGTCGTCTGTGCAGTGGATGTTGGCAGCATTGGTCTTGAGCAGCTCATGGAGGCCATAGGCCACCTCCCGGCTAACCCGGGCCAGGACGTGTGGTTTCATCATTAGCAGGAGATGCAGGGACAGCAGCACCTAGAGATGGGGTTGCAGAGGGGTTAAGGGGACGCGGTCATTGTATAAGACCAACAGCTTGAACTGGCTGTGACCTCGATCTCACCGATTAGGGAATTGAAGTATGTTCCCTATAAACAAAGTTCTATTGATATCCTGACAGGTCTAGGTCTCAGTAAGCTGCATTGAATGGCGGCGAAGAAGATGGCAGCCGTTTTACCATCCTCTAACCAATTGTACTATTATGTGTGTTTTTTCCCGTTATTTGTAATTTTTTCTGTACATAATGTTTCTGCCACCGTCTCTTATGACCAAAAAGAGCTTCTGGATATCAGGACAGCAATTACTCACCTCGTATTGGACAAAGATTTTTTCTTCAACGAGTCGGACGCGAAGGATATCCTACAGACACCCGACAAGGCCCAAATCCCCGTCATTCACATGAGAAAGAGACAGAGATATCGTGGACGTAGGTCGGGGTGCCTTGTAAGGATCCGACGGCGAGCGAGTAAACTGCCTCTTCTATCAATCCTATTAGCCCATGTTCAATCATTTGAAAATAAATCAGACGACCTAAGATTACGATTATCCTACCAACGGAACGTTAAAAACTGTAATATCTTATGTTTCACAGAGTCATGGCTGAACGACGACATGGACAACATACAGCTGACAGGATATACGCTACATCTGCAGGATAGAACGGCTGACTCCGGTAAGACAAGGGGTGGCGGTCTGTGTATATTTGTAAACAACAGCTGGTGCATAAAATCTAATACTAAGGAAGTCTCGAGGTTTTGCTCGCCTGAGGTAGAGAATCTCATGATACGCTGTAGACCACACTATTTACCAAGAGAGTTTATCTATATTTTTCATAGCTGTCTATTTACCACCACAAACCGATGCAGGCACTAAGATTGCACTCAATGAGCTGTATAAGGCCATAAGTAAACAGGAAAACGCTCATCCAGAGGCAGCGCTCCTAGTGGCCAGGGACTTTAATGTAGGGAAACTTAAATCCGTTCTACCTAATTTCTACCAGCATGTTAAATGTGCAACCAGAGGGGAGAAAAACTATAGACCACCTTTACTCCACACACAAAGCTCTGCCTCTACCTCCATTTGGCAAATCTGACAATAACTTTATCCTCCTGATTCCTGCTTATAAGCAAAAACTAAAGCAGGAAGCACCAGTGACTCGGTTAATACGGAAGTGGTCAGATGACGCAGATGCTAAGCTACAGGACTGTTTTGCTAGCACAGACTGGAATATGTTCCGGGATTCTTCCGATAGCATTGAGGAGTACACCACATCAGTCACTGGCTTCATCAATAAGTGCATAGATTACGTCATCCCCACAGTGACCGTACGTACCCCAACCAGAAGCCATGGATTACAGGCAACATCCGCACTGAGCTAAAGGGTAGAGCTGCCGCTTTCAAGGAGCGGGACTCTAACCCGGACGCTTATAAGAAATCCCGCTATGCCCACCAACAAACCATAAAACAGGCAAAGAGTCAATACAGGACTAAGATTGAATCGTACTACACCGGCTCTGACACTCGTCAGATGTGGCAGGGCTTGAAACCTATTACAGACCACAAAGGGAAGCACAGCCGCAAGCTGCCCAAGCCTACCAGACGAGCTAAATCACTTCCGGCAGGTAGCTTAGTGGTAAAGGGCGTTGTGCCAGTAACCGAAAGGTCGCTGGTTCTAATCCCCGAGCAGACTAGGTGAAAAATCTGTCGATGTGCCCTTGAGCAAGGCACTTAACCCTAATTGCTCCTGTAAGTTGCTCTGGAAAAGAGCGTCTGCTAAATGACCAAAAAAAATAAATAAAAAAAATGCTTGCTTCAAGGCAAGCAACACTGAAGCATGCATTAGACCATCAGCTGTTCCGGATGACTATGTGATCAAGCTCTCTGTAGCCGATGTGAGTAAGACTTTTAAGCAGGTCAACATTCACAAGGCCGCAGGGCCAGACGGATTACCAGGACGTGTACTCCGAGCATGCGCTGACCAACTGGCAAGTGTCTTCACTGACATTTTCAACATATCCCTGACAGAGTCTGTAATACCAACATGTTTCAAGCAGACCACCATAGTCCCTGTGCCCAAGAACACTAAGATAACCTGCCTAAATGACTACCAACCCGTAGCACTCACGTCTGTACCCATGAAGTGCTTTGAAAGGCTGGTCATGGCTCACATCAACACCATTATCCCAGAAACCCTAGACCCACTCCAATTTGCATACCGCCCCAACATATCCATAGATTATGCAATCTCTATTGCACTCCACACTGCCCTTTCCCACCTGAACAAGAGGAACACCTATGTGAGAATGCTATTCATTGACTACAGCTCAGCGTTCTCACCCTTATTCTCATCGACGGGGCTGTAGTGGAACAGGTTTAGAGCTTGAAGTTCCTTGGTGTCCACATCACCAACGAACTATCATGGTCCAAACACACCAAGACAGTCGTGAAGAGGGCACGACAAAGCCTATTCCCCCTCAGGAGACTGAAAAGATTTGACATGGGTCCTCAGATCCTCAAAAAATTATACAGCTGCACCATCGAGAGCATCCTGACTGGTTGCATCACCGCCTGGTATGGCAACTGCTTGGCCTCCGACCGCAAGGCATTACAGAGGGTAGTGCGTACGGCCCAGTACATCACTGGGGCCAAGCTTCCTGCCATCCAGGACCTCTATACCAGGCGGTGTCAGAGGAAGGCCCTCAAAATTGTCAAAGACTCCAGCCACCCTAGTCATAGACTGTTCTCTCTGCTACCGCACGGCAAGCGGTACCGGAGTGCCAAGTCTAGGTCCAAAAGGCTTCTTAACAACTTCTACCCCCAAGCCATAAGACTCCTGAACAGCTAATCATGGCTACCCGGACTATTTGCATTGCCCCCCATCCCCACCCCAACCCCCTCTTTTACGCTGCTGCTACTCTGTTGATCATTTATGCATAGTCACTTTAACTCTACCCACATGTACATATTACCTCAATTACCTCGACTAACCGGTACCCCCTGTATATAACCTCCCTTCTGTTATTTTATTTTACTGCTGCTCTTTAATTATTTGCTATTTCAATTTTTTCTTAAACTGCATTGTTGGTTTGTAAGTAAGCATTTCACTGTAATGTCTACACCTGTTGTATTCGGCGCATGTGGCAAATAAAATTGTATTTGATTTTGATTTGATTCTGCTAGGTCTCACTGCACATTTGAAAGGACAAGAAAATTAGAGGAACAAATGTGGGATTTGTGACAAGTACGTTGTGGGGAAGCATAACATGTTTGTCCTGATAGCCCTAGCTCACAGAAAAGGAAGAAGAATACACTATTAGTTGGCAGTAACAATGTCCATCTGGGTTAGAGATAAGATTGAAAGACAATTAAAGGCCTTATAGGAGAAATGGGAGAAAAAGATAGTTTCTTGATTGCTTGAACACTGAAGGACACTGGGATCCACATGGCCAAAACAATAACCTCTTCAAATCAAATCAAATGTTTTTTGCCACATGCGCCGAATACAACAGGTGTAGACCTTACAGTGACATGCTTACTTACAAGCCCTTAACCAACAATGCAGTTAAGAAAATAAATAAGTAAAAAATAACAAATAACAAATAATTAAAGAGCATCAGTAAAATAACAGTAGGGAGGCTATATACAGGGGGTACCGGTACAGAGTCAATGTGCGGGGGCACATGTTGGTCGAGGTAATTGAGGTAATATGTACAAGTGGGTAGTTAAAGTGCATAAATAATAAACAGAGAGTAGCAGCAGCTCTTTTGCACAACAGTTAGTCATTTCTCATCCTCTTCACACTAAATGCAAATGCTGAACACTTTCTTGCAAAACATAAGACTCAACTCTGAATCACAAGACACTTTTTACTAAACAGTAGACAACGCTCTACATAAGACACAAATCAATTGGACCTCTATTCCAGGCGGTGTCAGAGGAAGGCCCAAGTCATAGACTGTTCTCTCTGCTACCACACGGCAAACAGTACTGGAGCGCTGGGACCAAAAGGCTCCTGAACAACTTCTACCCACAAGCCATAAGACTACTAAATAGTCTGGGTAGCTATTTGGTAAACTACCTGCATTGACCATTTTTGCACTAACACTTTTTGACTATGCACACACACTGGACTCTACCCACACATACAGTGCATTCAAAAAGTATTCATACTCCTTGACTTATTCCACATTTTGTGTTACATCCAGAATTCAAAATGGATTACATTTTTTTTAAATCGCACCCATCTACACACAATACCCCCATAATGACAAAGTGAAAACATGTTTAGAAATTTTTGCAAATGTATTGAAATTGAAATAGAAATACAGAAATACCTCATTTACATAAGCATTCACACCCTTGAGTCAATACTTTGTACAAGCACCTTTGGCAGCGATTACAGCTAAGAGTCTTTCTGGGTAAGACTAAGAGCTTTCCACACCTGTATTGTGCAACATTTGGGCATTATTCTTTACAAAAATTCTTCAAGCTCTTTCAAATGGGTTGTTAATCATTGCTAGAAAAACATTTTCAGGTCTTGCCATAGATTTTAGAGTAGATTTAAGTCAAAACTGTAACTCGGCCACTCAGGAACATTCACGGTCTTCTTGGTAAGCAACTCCAGTGTACATTTGGCCTTATGTTTTAGGTTATTGTCCTGCTGAAAGGTGAATTAATCTCCCAGTGTCCGGTGGAAAGCAGACTGAACCAGGTTTTCCTCTAGGAATTTGCCTGTGCTTAGCTCCATCCAGTTTATTTTTTATCCTAAAAAACACCCCAGTCCTTAAAGATTACAAGCATACCCATAACATGATGCAGCCACCACCATGCTTGAAAATATGGAGAGTGGTACTCAGTAATGTGTTGTATTGAATTTACCCCAAACATAACACTTTGTATTCAGGACAAAATGTGAATTGTCCCACTCCTCTTCAATGGCTGTGCGAACTGGAACACGCTGTCGTACACATCGATCCAGAGCATCCCTAACATGCTCAATGGGTGACATATCTGGTGAGTATGCAGGTCATAGAAGAACTGGGACATTTTCAGCTTCCAGGAATGGTGCACAGATCCTTACAACATGGGGCTGTGCATTATCATGCTGAAACATGAGGTGATGGCGGCGGATGAATGGCACGACAATGGGCCTCAGGATCTCGTCACGGTATCTCTGTGCATTCAAACAGCATTTCACTGTTAGTCTACACCTGTCGTTTACGAAGCAAGTGACAAACATTTGATTTGAATTGTGTTATGTATTTTTTTCACGTTAAATAACAATAACTCGCATAATAGTATATTTTTACCACCAACCTGTAAACTACCTTTGCATAATTAGTCCATAAATAGACATGAAAGTGTTTACTGGTGAGTTGTTTGGTTTTCAATGGGTTATAAAGTAGATCACATTCCATTTCATTTTTATATTGCTGAGAAACGTGTTTAAGCAATCAAGAGAAACTGTAATGATATAGCAGTTCAAGGTCAATAGGACAGTCACATAATAAGCACTATTGAGGTTACAGGCCAGGTCATCAAGAAACCAGGTCCCTCTTCGGAAAAAAGATTAGACCAGTAAAAACCTGGATAATTAAATTGTCCCACTGATCAACACAGGCTGTAAGAATACTCCAAGGTAGTTCATTGTGTGCCTTTATGCCAGAGCAAATACAAAAATTGAGAGAAACATCTGATACCAGCAAACTACTATCACATGAAACATCCTTTGTGACTTGATATACAACGAATTGAAGCCTCCTTTATAATTGCTGTTAAGATAAGACAGATTGCAATGGCTAAAGGACATTGACCTAACAAAGCTGTGTGTGTGTGTGTGTCCATCAGATGTAAGACTCATTGGATCAACAGTCCAATCATCCAATCGCTCAGTGCTATCACTAGTCAGAAATCCTGCGTCATTTCTACATTATCTGTTTGACAGCATTAAACATGCATTAATGCAATTATGCACTCCTAAATAGTTTGGTTTCCCCTTTCGTGTGTGTGTACCTGGGAGCTGATGTCCTCTCTGCGCAGCAGGCGGATGGCCAGTCTGATGAGGCCCACCACGGCCCTCTCCACCAGGAAGCAGCTCTCTGTAGCCTGGACACACAGGTGGCACAGGTGATCCCGCACCGTCTGCCATACACACGACACGCGGTCCCTAAACATACACACACACACAGAAAAACACACAAATGATAAGGACTCGATAGCATAACAAAGCCTGATGTTGAAACAGCTGATTTGACTGATGTCATTCCTAATGGACGTGGGACAAAACACACTGGCCCTGACTCAAAGCAAACATTCCACCCTTTCTTCCCTCTGGGTGTACCTGTTCTCCATGACTATGCGTAGCAGCATCTCCAGGCAGAATGCAGCATCCTCCTCATCATACGTCTCCTCATCAGGTGTGACTGAGATCAGAGCCTGTCCACAAGAAAAAGCTCTTAGAAAACAATACTAGAACGTTTTATACTTCCTGCATTTTAGGAATTAATATTCAGACAATGCATAGACAATATTTGCTTGTAATGTTATGATTACCTTCATCAGCTCCTGTAGAGACTCCAGCTGCAGGAATTTACTCTCTGTGATCAGCTTCTCTGGGTCACATTGCTGGAGGGGGAGAGACAAAACCCCCCAAAAATGAATTAATAAAAAACTGCACTATATGAACTTATCACCAGAGGCAATTTGGATGAGTGTGATCGAGAGAAAGCAGTGGGCTAAGGGGTGATGGGTGTTGTAGTTCTGGTACCTTGATACAGAACATGGCTGCCTGCTTGGCCTCCTGGTTCTCAGTAGAGGGCCCACGTTGACCAGACTGCTCCGCTCCACTCAGAGTCAGCCAGTTCACAAAGCTCAACACCGCAGACTCACCCCTGGGAGAGAGGGAGGAAGACATAGAGATGTCAAACACTTTAAAAACAAATTTAATGTTTAATGATAGCCACCCATTTTACAACATGGAACTGGATTTAAATGTCAGAAAAACTCCCAGAGTTTTTACAAGTGAAAGAGCTCAGCCTGGTATTTGAGCGAAACAGATGGCGTGACATGATGTTAAGGTGACTTTTACCGATTTGACGGTGTCTCTTCTCTTTGAAGGGAAATCGTTCCATTTGGCTCCACAAAATCCTCCACCTAAATAGACATAAGCATACAGACGCCACAGATATTCAAGAAGGAAGTTATGTCTGGTTTAATACCAGCAGGTGGCAGTATAACACCCATAATTTCTTACAGAAGAGTCTGCAGTCTTCCAAATTCAAAAAGAGAACCATTTCATTCAGCAAAATGAATGGAAGGTTTGAATGTTCCAAAGGTACTCATAAACATGATTGAGGCCATTCGTTTTTTCTGACCATGTAACCTGACCAGAAAGCAATGCTCAGCCTTTCCTGGTTACATCACAGAAAGGTCAGGTAAATCCATGTCCATGACCATTGTCAGTAATAAAGGAGCAGTTCTGACCTCCACCATGGCCTTGGGCAGCAGCTCAGCTCTGAACAGCTGCAGCATGGAGTCCATGATGTTCTTCCAGCCCTCCCTCAGGATGTCACCGTGCCGGTGGGCCAGGTGGAATACCGTCTTCGCCGCTATCTGGGCCTTCCCGTTACTCCCAAACACCGTGGGCAGGTTCTCCACCGACTGTATTGAAACCATCCAGTGGAACACGTTAGAATACTCTAGTGCACTAGATGAAATGCGAAGGTTCCCACATTTGAAATTAAGCACTTACCTCACTGCTGAGTGTTGTAAACTTGCAGAGGGAGATGATCAAATTATCAAAAACGTCACTGAATCCATAATGAGCTGATATCATGGCACATTTCCTAAAAGGAGAGAGAAATGGATTATAATCAAGACTCGCTCTCATTCATTGCTTTCCCCAAGGGACGCTTCTTCAGCATCTCCTCAGAGCCACAGTGCTGGGCCCAGAACCATCTGAGCAGGCCTAGTGTACCTGAAGCCAGCGATAGCCTTCTGGATGATTGTGTCGTCCAGGCTCTTGTCGAAGACGTAGGAGAGGGCTGCGATGGTGGGCCCCCAGGTCAAGGTGAACAGGTCGTGGTCGTAGCTGCCGGCGGGCACATGGAGGAAGACCCCCTCGGAGGTGGCCCCCCGGTGGAGCAGCACGCTCCACACATAGTTCTCCTTGACCAGGCCGGACTGCTCGTCTGGCATCACTATCTCGTCATTCCTACACGACAGAGAATACCATGAATGCTAAGGCAACTTTGATCATCTAGGGTGGGTCGGTTGACATGGAAAAAACACCAGACATAACTTACTGTCAAAGCGCCAACGCTGAAACAAATAAGTACATCCTCTTGAAATAAGATTGATTTCCTTCAGCTTGTGTGTGTACGTCACAAACATTTCTATTAAAGATCTACATAAGACTATGGCTTACTTGATTGCATTGTAGATGTCCTCCAGCATATCCTGATCGAAGTCTGTATTTCCATTCACACCCTTCAGATTCTTCTTGAATTGCTACATGAAGGGGAAAAAAGAAAGACAGCTAACACTGACAATATGGGAATCATGGCACCATCAACACATCAATCATTGCGGGGCTCTGCCAGCTAGCCTGGCTCTGGTATCCAATGCTTTGGCATGCAATGCTCTTGCTAATTGAGCATCCAACAATTAGGGGGGTGGGGGTCAAAGCTTTACCAACGTATGTGTCACTTAATACGGTTAGGTGTGGTGTTAGTCAAACAGGATTGAGGCCAAGAGCCACAGCAAATAAACACATCCTCTGTGTGCTGACTGATCGAATCAAGGCTCCTGGTTGGCTGAGTGCTTAGGCTAATGGCAGGTAAACCAGACGGGAAACACGAGATGCTTTGCAGCGGGATGGACAGACAGAGAAATAAACACAGCGAGGGCTCAGGGGCGGCATGGAGCAGACGACGGTAACAATAGCCGCCACAGACACAAAGCAGCTGGCCGTGATGCCTGCCAAGTAATCATGGGACTGACAGCCAGAGAGAGCAGAGCTGTTCCACACCGACATATTTGTTGGAGAGCTACAATGTTGCGCTATGCGTTAGCTGATAGCATAATTCAGAGCAATAGCATCTTCGACTATTGCCATGATGCGCTGAGTCTCACAGAGTATCGTATCATGGCATTTGTATGACACTTGGAGAGGTCACATCGTAAGAACTTTCATCCGTAATAACAGTATTGTTATATACTGTGCAGACAGTCAGTAAACAGTAGGAGTTTCATTGCCCTCGAAAAAAAAATAATCTAAGGTCACAAAATCAGTTGCGCTCATTGCAGCTTAAAATTCCAAATGGCAACTGAGGATCGGGTATGTCTTGTGTGTGTGTGAGAGTGGCCCACCCACGCCCTCTTCAGAACCCTGCCCATGGGACTTGTGTTTAGTCTTCAGGCTCTGTCACTCACACAGAGAGAGTTAGCCAGGACGCCTCCTCCCATCCTCTCCCCCCTCCACTGCTCCCACCCCTCCAATCCTCCCCCACCTCACTTCTCCCACCCCTGACTAAGCAGGATGACCTCATCCCATAGACCACCACTGGGCACAGCTGTTACTGGAGGTCTGCTTTTTTCAGATCAGAGGGTCTGAAAGAACCAGCACAACATACTAATGTAGGGTGTCTAAAGGGGTCTTAACAGGGTCTCTGGTGAAACCCATCGCTGCATGGCACAAAAGCTCTCATAAGAGGTGATTAAAATCATATCTAACATATGTGGGTTAAAAAATAAAAAAACATGTGGGTTATAGGTGCATTTCTGAAAATGTTAACTTAAGACAAAATAAGATCGGATAAGATTGTTTTGTAGTAGTAGAAAACTTAAATTGGTAGGAATAGTAACTTAGTGTATTTTATATCAATAAAATATATTTAAGTATAACAATAGTGATGCGTCTTTTTTGAGTGAGTTTTCATGGTAAATAAATTGTGTGTGTTTACCTCAATTGTCATGGGGATGTTCTGCTTGCGCACGTTGTTGTTGTGCTGGTCCGTGTTGAGCATGATGACAGCGTAGGCCAAGGCGAAGCCTGCGTCGTTGGTCATGAAGGGAGAGCCGTTCACTTTCTACACACACAGGGAAAGACACACTAATATAACCCTGTCCATAGAAATATTTTCCAGGTCACGAGGACGACCCTCTCCAGTTAATTAAGGAACAGCCAGTGGCCCCGCTGGTTTTGTCCGCCTGCCCTCAATAGACAGGCCGGCTCTGTTTATTATCTATGCATAGTCACTTTACCCCTACCTACATGTACATATTACGTCAATTACCTCGACTAACCTGTACCCCCGCACACTGACTTGGTACTGGTACCCCGCCGTATATAGCTTCATTATTGTTATTTTATTGTAACTTTTTTTATTGTATTTTTTTTTACTTTAGTTTATTTAGTAAATATTTTCTTACCTCTTATTTTTCTTAAAACTGCATTGTTGGTTAAGGGCTTGTAAGTAAGCATTTTATGGTAAAGTCTACACCTGTTGTATTTGGCGCATGTGACAAATACAATTTGATTTGATTCATACACGTCAACAGCTGAGTTCCAGATACACACATCAATATAACTACCTTTGGCTTAACATCAAAACATCTATATTTGTCCTGCTGAAAGTGCAGTCTCGACTGCTCAATAGTGGGAAAAAGACACGTGTGTGTGCAGTAAGAATATCTGTGAACTCATTCAAGGCGATTGTGTGTGGAGAGGGAGACTATGAAAAGACATTACTATAAATATTTTCCAGGTCACGAGGACGACCCTCTCCGGTTATTTAAGGAGCAGCCAGTGGCCCCGCTGGTTTTGTTCCCCTGCCCTCGATAGACAGGCCGGCTCTGTTATGTCAGCCTTACAGCAACATTTTCCTCTTACCCTAATTACCTGAGTGACTAATGTCCCTGTCCTTGATTCAGATCAGGGTCACAGTTCCACTGGACGTAATTACATGATGATAGGGACAGTTGGTAGCAAGGATTGCCTTGCGCTAATGGAAGAAGTGTGTCCCACCGTGTGCCCCTGTGCATGTGTGTGTGTGAGAGGCAAAAAGAGAGAGGCTTCCAAGGGGTTAAGGCAGCTGACTTACATGCCAGGTGTCTGTGAAGGTTTCCAAAAGTCTATGGATGACCGGAGCCTCTCCTGGCAGCCTGAAGGCCTCCAGATACAGACGCAGCGCCTCGTCAATACGCAGCCCTCGGAAGGTGAACGTGCTGCACGTGAGAATGAGTATAATTCACTAATATGTATATTTTGAAGTATATTCTTACATTTCCTGTCAGGTCTTTTTACTCAACTGTACATATACATTTGTGTACTGCATTTTATAATTGGTAGGGATTAAAGACAACTCCTAGGGTTCAAGTAAATAAACGTCACTGCTTCACTATTCATTGCTTCACTAGCAACTGAAGGAGCCAAGCTTCAGTACAATTAAATTAAGGAGAAGATCCAACTGGTTGTACATCACGCTGCCCGGTAATAATAAGAAGACTGGGCTCCTACTTGACGAAGCTGTCCAGTAGCTCCATGTGTTTGCGGTCACTGATGAACTCTCCGATCTGCTTCTTGTCGAGGCGGGGGTTCTCCCGGAGCCACTGGGCCACCTCGTTGTTGTCCATGGGGCTGCTGAGCAGACCCTTCTCCTGCAGGAACTGGATGCCCTTCTTAGGCTTCTGGTTGAACTGTTCTGTGCCGCTGTTCAGCAGCTGTAATCATACAATATAAATACTATCATTTTATCTTTGCGACAAAAAGCAGATCGAATCACAACTTGAGATCCACAAACTGACTCAAACACCATTGGTGTCAATGCATGATTTATGTCAAAATCTGAGATACAGTACGTGTGAAAACATCATTAACGGCCATGCATAAGTTCTTTAAAAGAAAGTTCTTTTTTTTTTTAGGGGGTAGATCAGCTTTAATATTTCAGATAGATTGTAACTTCCATCAATGTAATTGTCTGCATCACTTCCAATCCCCCATCTCGCATTTATATATATATATATATATATATATATATATATATATATATATATATATATATATATATACACCGTGCTATGAAAAGTATTTGCACCCTTTCTAATTTTCTCTACTTTTGCATATTTGTGATACTGAATGTTATCAGATCTTCAACCAAAACCTAATATTAGATAAAGGGAACATAAGTGGACCAATAACACAACAATTACATATTTATTTCATTTATTTCATAAACAAAGTTATGCAACACACAATTCCCCTGTGTGAAAAAGTAATTGCCCCCTTACACTCAATAACTGGTTGTGCCACCTTTAGCTGCAATGACTCCAACCAAATGCTTCCTGTAGTTGTTGATCAGTCTCTCACGTCGCTGTGGAGGAATTTTGGCCCACTCTTCCATGCAGAACTACTTTAACTCAGTGACGTGTGGGATTTCAAGCATGAACTGCTCGTTTCAAGTCCTGCCACAACATCTCAATTGGGATTAGGTCTGGACTTTGACTAGGCCATTCCAAAACTTCCAATTTGTTGCTTTTTAGCAATTTTCATGTAGACTTGATTGTGTGTTTTGGATCATTGTCTTGCTGCATGACCCAGCTGCGCTTCAGCTTCAGCTCACAGACGGATGGTCTGGCATTCTCTCTGTAGAATTCTCTGATACAGAGCAGAATTCATGGTTCCTTCTATTAAGGCAAGTCGTCCAGGTCCTGAGGCAGCAAAGCATCCCCAAACCATCACACCACCACCACCATGCTTGACCTTTGGTATGATGTTCTTACTGTGGAATGCAGTGTTTGGTTTTCGCCAGGCATAATGGGACCCATCTCGTCCAAAAAGTTTACTCAAGTTTGCCAAAAAGCACCTGGATGATCATAAAGACTCTTGGAAGAACGTTCTATGGACATATGATTCAAAAGTATAACATTTTGGACGAGATGGGTCCCATTATGCCTGGCGAAAACCAAACACTGCATTCTAAAGGTGGCACAACCAGTTATTGAGTGTAAGGGGGCAATTACTTTTTCACACAGGGGAATTGGGTGTTGCATAACTTTGTTTATGAAATAAATACAGTGGGGAGAACAAGTATTTGATACACTGCCGATTTTGCAGGTTTTCCTACTTACAAAGCATGTAGAGGTCTGTAATTTTTATCATAGGTAGACATCAACTGTGAGAGACGGAATCTAAAACAAAAATCACGAAAATCACATTGTATGATTTTTAAGTAATTCATTTGCATTTTATTGCATGACGTAAGTATTTGATACATCAGAAAAGCAGAACTTAATATTTGGTACAGAAACCTTTGTTTGCAATTACAGAGATCATACGTTTCCTGTAGGTCTTGACCAGGTTTGCACACACTGCAGCAGGGATTTTGGCCCACTCCTCCATACAGACTTTCTCCAGATCCTTCAGGTTTCGGGGGTGTCGCTGGGCAATACAGACTTTCAGCTCCCTCCAAAGATTCTCTATTGGGTTCAGGTCTGGAGACTGGCTAGGCCACTCCAGGACCTTGAGATGCTTCTTACGGACCCACTCCTTAGTTGCCCTGGCTGTGTGTTTCGGGTCATTGTCATGCTGGAAGACCCAGCCACGACCCTTCTTCAATGCTCTTACTGAGGGAAGGAGGTTGTTGGCCAAGATCTCGCGATACATGGCCCCATCCATCCTCCCCCTCAATACGGTGCAGTCGTCCTGTCCCCTTTGCAGAAAAGCATCCCCAAAGAATGATGTTTCCACCTCCATGCTTCACGGTTGGGATGGTGTTCTTGGGGTTGTACTCATCCTTCTTCTTCCTCCAAACACGGCGAGTGGAGTTTAGACCAAAAAGCTATATTTTTGTCTCATCAGACCACATGACCTTCTCCCATTCCTCCTCTGGATCATCCAGATGGTCATTGGCAAACTTCAGACGGGCCTGGACATGCGCTGGTTTGAGCAGGGGGGACCTTGCGTGCGCTGCAGGATTTTAATCCATGACGGCGTAGTGTGTTACTAATGGTTTTCTTTGAGACTGTGGTCCCAGCTCTCTTCAGGTCATTGACCAGGTCCTGCCGTGTAGTTCTGGGCTGATCCCTCACCTTCCTCATGATCATTAATGTCCCACGAGGTGAGATCTTGCATGGAGCCCCAGACCGAGGGTGATTGACCGTCATCTTGAACTTCTTCCATTTTCTAATAATTGCGCCAACAGTTGTTGCCTTCTCACCAAGCTGCTTGCTTATTGTCCTGTAGCCCATCCCAGCCTTGTGCAGGTCTACAATTTTATCCCTGATGTCCTTACACAGCTCTCTGGTCTTGGCCATTGTGGAGAAGTTGGAGTCTGTTTGATTGAGTGTGTGGACAGGTGTCTTTTATACAGGTAACGAGTTCAAACAGGTGCAGTTAATACAGGTAATGAGTGGAGAACAGGAGGACTTCTTAAAGAACAACTAACAGGTCTGTGAGAGCCGGAATTCTTACTGGTTGGTAGGTGATCAAATACTTATGTCATGCAATAAAATGCAAATTAATTACTTAAAAATCATACAATGTGATTTTCTGGAATTACAGACCTATACATGCTTTGTAAGTAGGAAAACCTGCAAAATCGGCAGTGTATCAAATACTTGTTCTCCCCACTGTATATAATTGTTGTGTTATTTGTCCACTTATGTTCCCTTAATCTAATATTAGGTTTTGGTTGAAGATCTGATAACATTCAGTATCACAAATATGCAAAAGTAGAGAAAATTAGAAAGGGGGCAAATACTTTTTCATAGCACTGTATATACAGTGGGGAGAACAAGTATTTGATACACTGCCGATTTTGCAGGTTTTCCTACTTACAAAGCATGTAGAGGTCTGTAATTTTTAATCATAGGGACACTTCAACTGTGAGAGACGGAATCTAAAACAAAAATCCAGAGAATCACATTGTATGATTTTTAAGTAATTAATTTGCATTTTATTGCATGACATAAGTATTTGATCACCTACCAACCAGTAAGAATTCCGGCTCTCACAGACCTGTTAGTTTTTCTTTAAGAAGCCCTCCTGTTCTCCACTCATTACCTGTATTAGCTGCACCTGTTTGAACTCGTTACCTGTATAAAAGACACCTGTCCACACACTCAATCAAACAGACTCCAACTTCTCCACAATGGCCAAGACCAGAGAGCTGTGTAAGGACATCAGGGATAAAATTGTAGACCTGCACAAGGCTGGGATGGGCTACAGGACAATAAGCAAGCAGCTTGGTGAGAAGGCAACAACTGTTGGCGCAATTATTAGAAAATGGAAGAAGTTCAAGATGACGGTCAATCACCCTCGGTCTGGGGCTCCATGCAAGATCTCACCTCGTGGGACATTAATGATCATGAGGAAGGTGAGGGATCAGCCCAGAACTACACGGCAGGACCTGGTCAATGACCTGAAGAGAGCTGGGACCACAGTCTCAAAGAAAACCATTAGTAACACACTACGCCGTCATGGATTAAAATCCTGCAGCGCACGCAAGGTCCCCCTGCTCAAACCAGCGCATGTCCAGGCCCGTCTGAAGTTTGCCAATGACCATCTGGATGATCCAGAGGAGGAATGGAAGAAGGTCATGTGGTCTGATGAGACAAAAATAGAGCTTTTTGGTCTAAACTCCACTCTCCGTGTTTGGAGGAAGAAGAAGGATGAGTACAACCCCAAGAACACCATCCCAACCGTGAAGCATGGAGGTGGAAACATCATTCTTTGGGGATGCTTTTCTGCAAAGGGGACAGGACGACTGCACCGTATTGAGGGGAGGATGGATGGGGCCATGTATCGCGAGATCTTGGCCAACAACCTCCTTCCCTCAGTAAGAGCATTGAAGAAGGGTCGTGGCTGGGTCTTCCAGCATGACAATGACCCGAAACACACAGCCAGGGCAACTAAGGAGTGGGTCCGTAAGAAGCATCTCAAGGTCCTGGAGTGGCCTAGCCAGTCTCCAGACCTGAACCCAATAGAGAATCTTTGGAGGGAGCTGAAAGTCTGTATTGCCCAGCGACACCCCCGAAACCTGAAGGATCTGGAGAAAGTCTGTATGGAGGAGTGGGCCAAAATCCCTGCTGCAGTGTGTGCAAACCTGGTCAAGACCTACAGGAAACGTATGATCTCTGTAATTGCAAACAAAGGTTTCTGTTCCAAATATTAAGTTCTGCTTTTCTGATGTATCAAATACTTATGTCATGCAATAAAATGCAAATGAATTACTTAAAAATCATACAATGTGATTTTCTGGATTTTTGTTTTAGATTCCGTCTCTCACAGTTTAAGTGTACCTATGATAAAAATTACAGACCTCTACATGCTTTGTAAGTAGGAAAACCTGCAAAATCGGCAGTGTATCAAATACTTGTTCTCCCCACTGTATACACACATACATGCATACATACATACATCCATACACACACATCCTTTTTTAAACATACCTTCTTTTTACTTCTGATGTCCAACAGCTCTTGAGAATCAGGTAAACAAGACGAGAAGCGTTGTGGCTTTTTCGGTTCTTTCTTTTCAGCTAAAATAAAAATTCAACTTTCACTTTTAATTCAATTTCATTCATGTCTATGAACCTGAATGCTAACCCAGTGCTTGAGGAGACTTGGCCACTGGTTAGTAAAAGCAAACCTACCTGGTTCTGTCTCCTCCTGGTCTTGTCTGCCCAGTCTCATCTTCTCTGCCATCAGGTGCCCACTGGTAGGTGGTAGGGGCACGCTGTCAGCCTCTGGAACATTCTGACCATTGGCACTGTTCACCTGCCTGCTCGCATCTACAACCACATGAGAAAAACATTCATGAATACCCCTCTATACACATCTGATACAACCATTGTCAATGTAAATGATGGACAAAGCCCATTATAGTATGAGACCATCAAAGCAGAAAGTATACCAAGTTTATGAGAGAAATCTGCATACCCGTGGTTGTGTCTGTACGGTCATTGGTTGAGCCCTCCCCTTCTGCTAACACAGTTTCTGCTGATTGGTCCTGCTGAGCGGTGCTGTTGAGCACCTTGGCCTGGCAGTGGGCCTCAGTGCTGTCAATCACCGTCAGTAGGGCCTCTAGTGAGAGGAGGTGGGTTGTGTAGAGCTGTCCGGACACAGGGAAGGCATTCTGCAAGACAACATGATACAAGCACACCATATGTCAACAAAAGAGAACAATGTTACCCTGAAAATTAAAAGCATGGAGCGTTATGGTATGCATCAAATGGAAATAAATGAACGGGACAGTGGACACTCTTCTAATGCAGACTTTAGAAAGTAAATAAAACCCTAAGATCTCCAGAGTGATCATCAAGTGAGTGTGAGTGGCCAGAGAACAGGCGTCGTCAGTTCCCACCTTGGAGAGCAGCTTGGTGAGGTCTTCAAACAGGTTGGAGCAGTAGAAGTCACAGTCGTGGTTGATGTAGAGCTCGGTGACGAAGCTGGGGATCCTCAAGAGCTGCACCAGGGCCTCCAGGGCCATCTCCTTAATCTCATAGGGCATCTTCATGTTCTCTGAAGTGATGATGTCCATCAGCTTCTTCAGATACATCTACAGACAGAGAGAAGGTGGTTAAGTTGGTCACTCTGTTTAGTTGGTTGTTTTACCATGACTCAGCTTGTGTGTGGTTGTGTCAAACTAGTCAGTGTGTGACAATATCGAAAGCAAAGAAAATAAACACTCCAAGTACCTCAAGCTGAAACTTCAAATGTCCTCGCATGCTCTCAAAGAGCAAGAAGCACGCTCGTATGGAGGCGGCATACAGGTTCATACGGTCCACACTTAGCAACTGAAATAGAAAACATGTTAGTTATGTTGTATTGTGTTGAACAGACGCAATACAAGGTTCCCCTCCTGAACAAGCTTGTGGTGTACAGTACCTGGAAGAGGTGTCTGCAAAGCTCGTCTTTGACCAGGCCCAGCAGTGACTGGTAGGGGGCTATGTGGGCCGCCTCCAGAGCCACGGTCAGCAGCTGCAGGCCCATGTGCATCATGGCTTCCGTGTTGTGGCGGTCATGGGGGTTGGTCAGCGAGATGAGGAAGCGGAAGAGCTCCCGCAGACAGGGCAGGCCGTAGGGGACGAGAGCCGCACCTGGGAGGTTTGGAAATGACAACATGACAGTTAGGAGAGGATTCAAAGGCATAATTTGGGTGAGACATCAGTTGGGGTGAGACATGGGATATAAAAGGAGACACACAGAGACAAGTTGTGAGACGTGTTGAGACATGAACAGACATGAGGAGAGACATAAGGAGACACACATGGTGAGACGTGAAGTGGAACAGGGTGAAACCCAAACTGAATGCTGGTGGTGGTAAGAGGGCTCACCATCCTCACCGTCTCTCTGTGTTTGCTGTGGTGTGAAGCGGACTCCTCTGGGGTTGACGTAGTCCATGTCATGTAATGAGGCTGAGTCCGACTGCTCCGTCACAGAGTCTCCGTCCTCTAGGACCTCAGGAATGGACTCCACCGAGGCTGACTTGGCACGCTCCACCTGCCTCCCCTCAGACTGGCAGGGGAAACAGAAACATCAGCGTATGAACATTGATGAGCACTAACAAAGACTAGAAATATGCACAAAGTGACAGATAACATAGCTGATTCCAGTGCTCCCCCCCCCCCCACCTGAGTGTCCAGGCGTCCAGGCTCTGTGGAAGGGGTGGTGTCAGCGGAGCTGCTCTGGTCCAGGTCTGTCAGGTCCTCTCTGGAGGTGGTCTTGGAGCAGGTGTCCAGGCCGCTGTCTGTGGGGCTGGACATGGAGGAGGCCACGCTGTCCGAGACAGACAAACTACCCTGCTCGATGAACGGGACACCACCTGGTACAAACACACAGTGTTAGCTACATCAGAATTTACATCCTATGTCTATCCCCCTGATCTTGTTTCTAACACTGTCTGAAAAACCAATAAAATGTGGGGGGAAAAGAACATCTTCATACAAGACTGGGTCTCACCAGAGAGGTTGTTGTTGCTGAGGGTGGTGGTAGGGGCCTGCTCCAACCCGCCCGAGGCGCTTCTAACCATGTGACGGGGGGGCCGGGGCGAGCGTTTCTGCTTCTTCCACTTTGATGACTCACTCATCCCACCAGCACGCATCTTCAGCTGAAACCGGTAGAACACACTCAGTCAGTACACACATGCACATACAACCACTGGCTGTGCCCTTGGCTAGATGGTGTGGTAATATCATCATATATTGTACAGACGACAGTATCAGGTTGGGCTTAGGCAATAGGATTATTTTCCATACAGTATTTGGACAGTGCCCCATAACACAGTCTTAAAACAGAAAGTCATAGACAGACATCTGAAAACATAAGACTGTCACCGAACACAAATGCAGCCACATGCTCCATACTGTTTAGCAACAGCTGAGACTGCATAGCAGTCACCCCACCGGAAAGATACAATATATGTTTGAGGGTGAAATAAGAGAATTCAACAAAAAGTCAAACACAGGATTAAACACAAGAAACTAATTCAAGCAACCACAAAAAAAAGGCATGGCATGGGTTTGTTTGTCTACTCTAACACTTTACAATTAATCTAACTAAATCAATAAATATTTTAAATACATCTACAAATGGTATTTTGGTCCCAAAGAAAATGGGCCCCTTAGCATTGTGTATGAATCTTCAAAAGGGGGTGGTTAGTGGGTTCAGAACAAGAGGAGAGGAGAGGAGAGTAGGGGAGGATAAGGAGGAGGGATGGTCATTCTCCAACAGTCACCAGTCATCTCCTTACCTGCACTCGTTTGTTTTTCCACAATATATTGTAAGCCTCAGGAGAGAAGGGGGCAGGTGCCCGTGATTAGTGATGGACTACATGTCAGCAGCAGCATACAGACAAGAGACTCACTCAGTGATGCATGGGGGGCGGGGGGTCCAAACAGAGTACCATGCAAACTCCCCTGGGATGGGCTTGTTTGGGGAAGGGGGTGGTGGGTTAGGGGGGGGGGCAGGCAAGCTCCATACAGAGACATTCAAGAATGAGCAGGCCAAACCAGACAGCACAGTGAAGGGCAAGCAATCAGACAGAATGGCAAACTTCACATTTTAACTGCTTCAAGCTGACATTTCTGGTGCCCATCAATATTTGTATTTTTACATTTGGAGTCTAGGTTTGAAGGGGTATGATTGTAACTGCTTCAAGCTGACATTTCTGGTGCCCATCAATATTTGTATTTGTACATTTGGAGTCTAGGTTTGAAGGGGTATGATTGTTGTCGTTCAGCTCGTCGTGGCTGAACGACAACAATGATACCATTCAGCTAGCAGGCTACACGCTACATCGGCAGGACAGAACGGCTGGCTCCGGTAAGACAAAGGGTGGCGGTCTCTGTATATTTGTAAACAACAGCTGGTGTACAAAATCAAATACTAAGGAAGTCTCGAGGTTTTGCTCGCCTGAGGTAGAGTATCTTATGATAAGCTGTAGACCACACTATTTACCAAGAGAGTTTTCAGCTATATTTTTCATAGCTGTCTATTTACCACCACAAACCAATGCTGGCATTAAGATTGCACTGAATGAGTTGTACAAGGCCATTAATCAACAGGAAAACGCTCATCCAGATGCAGCGCTCCTAGTGGCCGGGGACTTTAATGCAGGGAAACTTAAATCCGTTCTACCTAATTTCTACCAGCATGTCAAATGTGCAACCAGAGGGAAAAAAACTCTAGACCACCTTTACTCCACACACAGAGACGCATACAAAGCTCTCCCTCGCCCTCCATTTGGCAAATCTGACCATAACTCTATCCTCCTGATTCCTGCTTATAAGCAAAAACTGAAGCAGGAAGCACCAGTGATTCGGTTAATAAAAAAGTGGTCAGATGACGCAGATGCCAAGCTACAGGACTGTTTTGCTAGCACAGACTGGAACATGTTCCGGGATTCTTCAGACAGCATTGAGGAGTACACCACATCAGTCACTGGCTTCATCAATAAGTGCATCGATGATGTCGTCCCCACAGTGACCGTACGTACATACCCCAACCAGAAGCCATGGATTACAGGCAACATCCGCACTGAGCTAAAGGGTAGAGCTGCCGCTTTCAAGGAACGGGACTCTAACCCGGAAGCTTATAAGAAATCCCGCTATGACCTCCGACGAACCATCAAACAGGCAAAGAGTCAATACAGGTCTAAGATTGAATCATACTACACTGGCTCTGACGCTCGTCGGATGTGGCAGGGCTTGAAAACTATTACAGACTACAAAGGGAAGCACAGCCGCGAGCTGCCCAGTGACACAAGCCTACCAGACGAGCTAAACCACTTCTATGCTCGCTTCGAGGCAAGCAACACTGAAGCATGCATGAGAGCACCAGCTGTTCCGGACGACTATGTGATCACGCTCTCCGTAGCCGATGTGAGTAAGACTTTTAAGCAAGTCAACATTCACAAGGCCACTGGGCCAGACGGATTACCAGGGCGTGTACTCCGAGCATGTGCTGACCAACTGGCAAGTGTCTTCACTGACATTTTCAACATGTCCCTGACCGAGTCTGTAATACCAACATGTTTCAAGCAGACCACCATAGTCCCCGTGCCCAAGAACTCTAAGATAACCTGCCTAAATGACTACCGACCCGTGGCACTGACGTCTGTAGCCATGAAGTGCTTTGAAAGACTGGTCATGGCTCACATCAACAGCATAATCCCAGAAACCCTAGACCCACTCCAATTTGCATACCGCCCCAACAGATCCACAGATGATGCAATCTCTATCGCACTCCACACTGCCCTTTCCCACCTGGACAAGAGGAACACCTACGTGAGAATGCTATTCATTGACTACAGCTCAGCATTCAACACCATAGTGCCCTCTAAGCTCATCACTAAGCTAAGGATCCTGGGACTAAACACCTCCCTCTGCAACTGGATCCTGGACTTCCTGACGGGCCGCCCCCAGGTGGTAAGGGTAGGTAACAACACATCTGCCACACTGATCCTCAACACGGGGGCCCCTCAGGGGTGCGTGCTCAGTCCCCTCCTGTACTCTCTGTTCACCCATGACTGCATGGCCAGGCACGACTCCAACACCATCATTAAGTTTGCCGACGACACAACAGTGGTAGGCCTGATCACCGACAACGATGAGACAGCCTATAGGGAGGAGGTCAGAGATCTGGCCGTGTGGTGCCAGGACAACAACCTCTCCCTCAACGTGACCAAGACAAAGGAGATGATTGTGGACTACAGGAAAAAAAAGAGGACTGAGCACGCCCCCATTCTCATCGACGGGGCTGTAGTGGAACAGGTTGAGAGCTTCAAGTTCCTTGGTGTCCACATCACCAACGAACTATCATGGTCCAAGCACACCAAGACAGTCGTGAAGAGGGCACGACAAAGCCTATTCCCCCTCAGGAGACTAAAAAGATTTGGCATGGGTCCTCAGATCCTCAAAAAATTCTACAGCTGCACCATCGAGAGCATCCTGACTGGTTGCATCACCGCCTGGTATGGCAACTGCTTGGCCTCTGACCGCAAGGCACTACAGAGGGTAGTGCGTACGGCCCAGTACATCACTGGGGCAAAGCTCCCTGCCATCCAAGACCTCTATACCAGGCGGTGTCAGAGGAAGGCCCTCAAAATTGTCAAAGACTCCAGCCACCCTAGTCATAGACTGTTCTCTCTGCTACCGCACGGCAAGCGGTACCGGAGTGCCAAGTCTAGGTCCAAAAGACTTCTCAACAGCTTCTACCCACAAGCCATAAGACTCCTGAACAGCTAATCATGGCTACCCGGACTATTTGCACTGCCCCCCCCACCCCATCCTTTTTACGCTGCTGCTACTCTGTTAAGTATTTATGCATAGTCACTTTAACTCTACCCACATGTACATATTACCTCAACTACCTCAACTAGCCGGTGCCCCCCCACATTGACTCTGCACCGTTACCCCCCTGTATATATAGCCTCCCTACTGTCACTTTATTTTACTTCTGCTCTTTGTTTTTCTCAACACTTTTTTTTTTTGTTGTTGTTTTATTCTTACTTTTTTTGTTTAAAATAAACGCACTGTTGGTTAAGGGCTGTAAGTAAGCATTTCACTGTAATGTCTGCACTTGTTGTATTCGGCGCATGTGACCAATAAAATTTGATTTGATTTGATTTGATTTGTAACTGCTTCAAGCTGACATTTCTGGTGCCCATCAATATTTGTACATTTGGAGTCTAGGTTTGAAGAGGTATGATTGTGAAATAAAAGTGTCACTTTTTTTTTTTTTTTTCTGTTTGTGGTACGAGGCTAAAATCAGAAATGCCAGGGAAATGTCCAATCCAAGCCACACGATGCATACGGAATGTAGTCAGACCCTTTACTTTCTCCACATTTTGTTACATTACAGCCTTATTCTAAAATGGATTATATTGTTTTCTTCCACCTCATCAATCTACACACAATACCCCATAATGACAAAGCAAAAATAGCTTTTTAGAGATGTAAAATAAAAAACTGAAATATGACATTTACATAAGTATTCAGACCCTTTACTCAGTACTTTGTTAAAGCAACTTTGGCAGCGATTACAGCCTTGAGTCTTCTTGGGTATGACGCTACAAGCTAGGCACACCTGTATTTGGGGAGTTTCTCCCATTTTTCTCTGCAGTTCCTCTCAAGCTCTGTCAGGTTGGATGGGGAGCGTCGCCGCACAGGTATTTTCAGGTCTCTCCAGAGATGTTCGATCGGTTTCAAGTCCGGGCTCTGGCTGGGCCACTCAAGGACATTCAGAGACTTGTCGAAGCCACTCCTGGGTTGTCTTGGCTGTGTGCTTAGGGTCGTTGTCCTGTTGGAAGGTGAACCTTCACCCCAGTCTGAGGTCCTGAGCTCTCTGGAGCAGGTTTTCATCAAGGATCTCTCTGTACTTTGCTCTGTTCATCTTTCCCTTGATCCTGACTAGTCACCCAGTCCCTGCCGCTGAAAAACATCCCCACAGCATGATGCTGCCACCACCACCATGCTTCACCGTAGGGATGGTGCCATGTTTCCTCCAGACGTGACGCTTGTCATTCAGGCTAAAGAGTTCAATCTTGGTTTCATCAGACTAGAGAATCTTGTTTCTTATGGTCTGAGAGTCCTTTAGGTGCCTTTTGGCAAACTCCAAGTGGGCTGTCATTTGCTTATTACTGAGTGGCTTCCGTCTGGCCACTCTACCATAAAGGCCTGATTGGTGGAGTGCTGCAGAGATGGTTGTCCTTCTGGAAGGTTCTTCCATCTCCACAGAGGAACTCTGGAGCACTGTCAGAGTGACCATCGGGTTCTTGGTCACCTCCCTGACCAAGGCCCTTCTCCCCCGATTGTTCCGTTTGGCTGGGCGGCCAACTCTACAAAGAGTCTTGGTGGTTCCAAACTTCTTCCATTTAAGAATGATGGAGGCCAAGGTGTTCTTGGGGACCTTCAATGCTGCAGACATTTTTTTGTACCCTTCCCCAGAACTGTGCCTCGACACAATCCTGTCTCGGAGCTCTTCGGACAATTCCTTCAACCTCATGGCTTGGTTTTTGCTCTGACATACACTGTCAACTGTGGGACCTTATAGACAGGTGTGTGCCTTTCCAAATCATGTCCAATCAATTGAATTTACCACAGATGGACTCCAATCAAGTTGTAGAAACATCTCAAGGATGATCAATGGAAACAGGATGCACCTGAGCTCAATTTCAAGTCTCATAGCAAAGGGTCTAAATACTTAGGTAAATAATCTGTTTTTTATTTTTAATACATTTGCAAACAGTTCTAAAAACCTGTTTTCGCTTTGTTATTATGGGGTATTGTGTGTAGATTGATGAGGGAAAAAATAATAAGTTAAAGGGAAGGGGTCTGAAAACTTTCCGAATGCACTGTAAATACAAATGGGTATGAATACGTGAACAGTCTGAAATAACTTAATATGTCGTACAGCCTGAAACCATTAACCTGTATTTATTTTCCTTTAAATTAAGTTGAATTGAGTTGTTTAGTGGGATAAAAAAAAAAATAATCTAACCACCAAATAATGAAATGTATTTTTATGGTGTTAATAATTGATGTGAAATTTGAGTTGTGGAAATATGAAATTCCTTTAAACCCAAGTTCTAAGAAAATGCTGAAATGTCCCTAAAATGCACCCTCATGCATTCACTCCAGAAAGCCATGCTACCCTGGCCTATTTCAATGCACTACCCGAGAGCCAATCGAAAGGTGTGTCTTTAACAAGTACCCTCTCTAAGCCCCTCTGATTGGTGTTTTTAGGCTGCTCTGCACAAATAAGATAATGTATGTCCAGGATACAGGATGGGATCTATGGGAGGGAACACAAGCAAATGTGCATTTTGAAAAGAGGAACTCAAAGAAAAGAAAAAAGAAGAAAATAATCAAATGCAGAATCTGATGAGATGGAGGTGATATTGGGAAAAGCATGCCACCATGATGGGTGGAAGTGGAGGGAGGGATGGGCATTTTGGGTATCCTGTTGCAATTCTGCACCACAAGACAATATATTCTTTTATTTTTGGCCTTGGGGGAGTAGAGACCTAGTAAAAAGAGGTGTTGTTGCGGTGGCCATCCCTGCAGAGTACAATGATTATTCACAGCACCATGGGGATGACAGGAACCAGGAGGAGACAAGGGGAGGGGGCGATGCAAGAAAATGAGTCATAGCCAGACAGTACTGGCACATTCAACATAATATAATATGCCATTTAGCAGACGCTTTTATCCAAAGTGACTTAGTCATGCGTGCATACATTAGGCGTAACTTGAGTTTACCTTCTTCATGTTGGCTCCCACAAAACTTTTGGCCTCCTCTTTAAACTGGGGTAGTCTGAAAAAAAAAAAGGGTGAAATGGATGTCAATTATCAGACTTATACATTCATTAATGTAGCTATGTGATACCTTGTCCTGTCCTCTCCTCCCTCGGCGTTGAGTTCCTGTGCCTTCTCAACCTCTACCGTCAATTCAAAGTCATTCATTCATC
The DNA here is from genome assembly GCF_020615455.1 of Coregonus clupeaformis. Taxonomy (NCBI): domain Eukaryota; kingdom Metazoa; phylum Chordata; class Actinopteri; order Salmoniformes; family Salmonidae; genus Coregonus; species Coregonus clupeaformis. Next base: position 47,586,023 of record NC_059192.1, on the reverse strand, counting down.
AGCCACCGTGAGGCGACAGGAAACCTGATATCCACACCAACAAAGCAGTTTCCGTTTGCAGGGGATATTTGAAGGTGAGTCACTTTTATATGCAGAGCTAGAGCAATCAATCAAATCAAATGTAGTTGTAAAGCCCTTTTTACATCAGCAGTTGTCACAAAGTGCTTATACAGAAACCGATCCTAAAACCCCAGAGCAAGCAATGCAGAAGCACAGTGCTAGGAAAAACTCCCTAGAAAGACTGGAACCTAAGAAGAAACCTAGAGGGACCAGGCTCTAAGGAGTGGCCAGTCCTCTTCTGACTGTGCCCGGTGGCGATTATAAAAGTACACGGCCATTAAGAGCACAGATGGCTTCAAGACCTAGCAAACTGTGTGACACCAAGGGTAGTACTTGGATATTACAGTTTAAACTAACATGGAGACTAAATGTCATTAAGGCCACACTGAAAATAAAATCTGTATTGTGCAAACTCATACATGTCAATATCCAAGCAGGGACAAATAACTGAAAATTGTTTGTCATCTTAGATGAAATTTAATTAAATCCCCCAAAGGCTTGCGGACAGTAAAATAAAAACAGCTGGTGTCGAAGTTGACAACTGCTAAACAAAGTTTGTTAAACTAACCAAAGCTCCATGAAAATAACCATAAACACAGAGAGAGAACAATGATTATGAGGCACTGGGCTGACAGAAGCAATCTGTCTCTGAAGGCCCTGCATTTTCATTCCCAACCAAGATGAGCTTCTCAGTGGCTTGATGAGATGAGCTGTGCAGCGTAATGTTCTAACTCATCACACATTGTCTGAGAGCCCTGTGCTCTGTGGACTCTTGGGCTTTGCGGCAAATGAGATGTCACTGGCTGCCACAGACACACACACAGGGAGACGGGGGCCCCTGACGTTAACTCCGTGTTAATAGAGTGTTGTCTTGCAAGCTCAATTATTGGATGATCGGTGGGTCCAACAGATTAACATCCATAATACTTTCAGCAGGCAATCTAAGCCTCCTCCTGAGCACTCAATGAGGTCCGCTGCTCATTATGCCCAGCCTGGGGCCCAAGGCTCTTACATCTTTATTATGGATGAGCCGTGGACAAGAGGGGGCTGGGTGAGTGAGTGAGTCTACGTAATAGGTATCCTCAAGGTACTTGCATGTTGTTGTGAGAAGGGAAGTTGTAATAATAGGCCTACATCTTTTCACCACGGATGCCTCCTTATATGCAATGGCTGTCATTATTTCTATTTCCATATCCATATTTCCACAACTAATAAACAGTGTTGTAAGAGATATGATTACAAGCTGCTGCAGTGCATAACACATAACTCCCAATGACGACACAAATACACAAAGAATGTCCTGATGGTGACTTAGTGATATCAACTGGCTCTATTGTGAAGACACCACGTTTCTTAACAAATCCTGCATCAAATAGCCTCGTCTGAGATCCATGCGCCTCCAAGACAGAGAATTACACCGTGACTTTGTTTTGAGCTCTGTTTATTCTTGAGGTGGCGAGGGGTGGGAGCGTAATACATTTAGAGAATGAGACGACTCTATTCCGGCTGATTTTATGATAATTTCTGGCAGGATTACTGGTCATGCTAATTCTGTGTGTGTGTGTGTTTATGGGGGAGACGCTCCTCTTCATCTATATGCAGATCATACAGTCTGGCGCTCTGCAGGCTCATCCACTCGTCTGTGAGACGATGTGACTGGAAGTCTAATGTACAGGCCTCTGGGAGAGGGGGGAGCAATGTGGCGTGCTGCCCCACCATGCGGTGTCGGTAGAGAATCATGTTATTGCATTAGTGAACCAGCGCCCTGTTGACCTCTGAATGCAGAGGGAAATTAAGACACAAAGTGTTGCTGAGGACGTTAATATACAATGCCTTTAGAAAGTATTCACACCCCTTGACGTTTTTCATATTTTGTTGTGTTACAAAGTAGGATTAAAATGGATTTAATTGTCATTTTCTGTCAACGATCTACACAAAATAGTCTGTAATGTCAAAGTGGAATTCTAACATTTGTAAAAACAATAATGAAAAATAAAAACACTAATATATCTTGAGTCAATACATGTTAGAATCACCTTTGGCAGCGATTACTGCTGTGAGTCTTTCTGGGTAAGTCTCTAAGAGCTTTCCACAACTGGATTGTGCAACATTTGCCCATTATTATTTTCAAAATTCTTCAAGTCAAATTGGTTGTTGATCATTGCTAGACAACCATTTTCAGGTCTTACCATAGATTTTCAAACAGATGGTAAGCAACTCCAGTGTAGATTTGGCCTTGTGCTTTAAGTTATTGTCCTGCTAAAAGGTGAATTCATCTCCCAGTGTCTGGTGGAACCAGCTTTTCCTCTAGGATTTTGCCTGTGCTTAGCTCCATTCCATTTCTTTACTCTGAAAAACTCCCCACTCCTTAACGATTACAAGCATCCCATAACATAATGCAGCCCCCACTATAGTTGAAAATATGGAGAGTGGTACTCAGTAATGTGTTGAATTGGATTTGCCCCAAACCTAACACTTTGTATTCCAGGACTAAAAGTGAATTGCTTTGTCAAATTTTTTGCAGAATGACTTTAGTGCCTTGTTACAAACAGGATGCATGTTTCCAAATATTTGTATTCTGTACAGGCTTCCTTCGTTTCACTCTGTCATTTAGGTTAGTATTGTGGAGTAACTACATGTTGTTGATCCATCCTCAGTTTTCTCCTATCACAGCCATTAAACTGTGTAATTTTAAGTCACCATTGGCCTCATTGTGAAATCCCTGAGAGGTTTCCTTCCTCTAATGCAACTGAGTTAGGAAGGATGCCCATATCTTTGTAGTGACTGGGAATATTGATACACCATCCAAAGTGTAATTAATAACTTCACCATGCTCAAAGGGATATTCAGTTGTCAGAGCACCTTACCGATCACTGTACCTGTACACAGCCCATCTGAAATTAGCCCACCCAACTACCTCATCCCTATATTGTTATTTATTTTTGCTCATTTGCACCCCAGTATCTCTATTTGCACATCATCTCTTGCACATCTATCATTCCAGTGTTAATACTAATTGTAATTATTTTGCACTATAGCCTATTTATTGCCTTACCTCCATAACTTGCTACATTTGCACACACTGTATATATATTTTCTGTTGTATTTTGACTTTATGTTTTGTTTTACCCTATATGTAACTCTGTGTTGTTGTTTTTATCGCACTGCTTTGCTTTATCTTGGCCAGGTCGCAGTTGTAAATGAGAACTTGTTCTCAACTGGCTTACCTGGTTAAATAAAGGTGAAATAAATAAAATATATTTTTTTTTAAAAAGGGATATTCAAAGTCTGCTTTTTTTCTTCATCTACCAATAGGTGCCCTTCTTTGCGAGGAATTGGAAAACCTCCCTGGTCTTTGTGGTTGAATCCGTGGTTGAAATTCACTGTTCAACTGAGGGACCACAGAAAATTGTATGTAGGTAGTTATTTAAAAAATCATGTTAAACACTATTATTGCACACAGAGTGAGTCCATGGAACTTTTATGTGACTTGTTAAGCACATTTTTACTCCTGAACTTACACTATACAGTGCATTCGGAAAGTATTCAGACCCCTCGACCTTTTCCACATTTTGTTACGTTACAGCCTTATTCTAAAATTGATTTAAATTGCTTTCCCCCCTAATCAATATACACACAATACCCCATAAAGACAATGCAAAAACAGTTGTTTTAAATTGTTGCAAAGTTATACACCCCAAAAAATATGACATTTACATAAGTATTCAGAACCTTTACTCAGTACTTTGTTAAAGCACCTTTGGCAGCGATTACAGCCTCAGGACTTCTTGGGTATGACGCTACAAGCTTGGCACACCTGTATTTGGGGAGTTTCTCCCATTCTTCTCTGAAGATCTCTCAAGCTCTGTCAGGTTGGATGGGGAGCGTCGCTGCACAGCTATTTTTCAGGCCTCTCCAGAGATGTTCAAATCGGTTTCAAGTCATGGTTCTGGCTGGGCCACTCAATGACATTCAGAGGCTTGTCCCGAAACCACTCCTGCGTTGTCTTGGCTGTGTGCTTAGGGTCGTTGTCCTGTTGGAAGGTGAACCTTCACCCCAGTCTGAGGTCCTGGGGCTCTGGAGTAGGATTTCATCAAGGATCTCTGTACTTTACTCTGTTCATCTTTCCCTCGATCCTGACTAGTCTCCCAGTCCCTGCTGCTGAAAAACATCCCTACAGCATGATGCTGCCACCACCATGCTTCACCGTAGGGATGGTGCCATGTTTCCTCCAGACGTGACGCTTGTCATTCAGGCTAAAGAGTTTAATCTTGGTTTCATCAGACCAGAGAATCTTGTTTCTCAAATCAAATCAAATTTTATTTGTCACATACACGTGTTTAGCAGATGTTATAGCGGGTGTAGTGAAATGCTTGTGCTTCTAGCTCCGACAGTGCAGTAATATCTAACAATTTCACAACATATACCCAATACACACAAAAAAGGAATGGGATTTAAGAATATATACATATATGGACAAGCAATGACAGAGCGGCATGGACTAAGATACAGAAGAATATTATAGAATAGAATGCAGTATATACATATGAGATGAGTAGTGCAAGATATGTAAACATTATTAGTGACTAGTGTTCCATTTCTTAAAGTGGCCAGTGATTTCAATAGGCAGCAGCAGCCTCTAATGTGCTAGTGATGGCTATTTAACAGTCTGATGGCCTTGAGATAGAAGCTGTTTTTCATTCTCTCGGTCCCAGCTTTGAAGCACCTGTACTGACCTCGCCTTCTGGATGATGGCGGTGTGAACAGGCAGTGGCTCGGGTGGTTGATGTCCTTGATGATCTTTTTGGCCTTCCTGTGACATCGGGTGCTGTATGTGTCTTGGTGGGCAGGTAGTTTGCCCCCGGTAATGCGTTCGGCAGACCGCACCACCCTCTGGAGAGCCCTGCGGTTGTGGGAGGTGCAGTTGCGGTGATACAGCCCGACAGGATGCTCTCAATTGTGCATCTGTAAAAGTTTGTGAGGGTTTTAGGTGATAAGCCACATTTCTTCAGCCTCCTGAGGTTGAAGCTCTGTTGCGCCGCCTTCACCACACTGGCTGCGTGGGTGGACCATTTCAATTTGTCGGTGATGTGTACACCAAGGAGCTTTCCACCTTCATGGTCTAAGACTCCTTTAGGTGCCTTTTGGCAAAAGACCAAGAGGGCTGTCATTTGCCTTTTACTGCGGAGTGGCTTCCGTCTGGCCACTCTACCATAAAGGCCTGATTGGTGGAGTGCTGTAGAGATGGTTGTCCCATCTCCACAGAGGAACTCTGGAGCTCTGTCAGAGTGACCATCGGGTTCTTGGTCACCTCCCTGACCAAGGCCCTTCTCCCCCGATTGCTAAGTTTGGCCGGGCGGCCAGCTCTAGGAAGAGTCTTGGTGGTTCCAAACTTCTTCCATTTAAGAATGATGGAGGCCCCTGTGTTCTTGGGGATCTTCAATGCTGCAGAAATCTTTTGGTACCCTTCCCCAGATCTGTGCCTCGACACAATCCTGTCTCTGAGCTCTACGGACAATTACTTCGACCTCATGGCTTGGTTTTTTGCTCTGCCATAACAAAGGGGTTGAATACTTATCGACTCTAGACAATTTAACTTTTAAGTTTATATTAATTTGTACAAATGTTGACAAAACAAACATTCTACCACTTTGACATGATGGGGTACTGTTTGTAGGCCAGTAACACAAAATCTCAATTTAATAAAATTTGAAATTCAGGCTGTAACACAACAAAATGTAGATAAAGTCAAGGGGTATGAAAACTTTCTGAAGGCACTGTATTTAATGATAATTCCTATTGAGGCTTGACAGGGATTATACCATTACCAGAAGATGGTAAACTGACTTTTGTATTAAAAAGCTTGAATGATGATCATTGGCGCTTTAACATGGTCGTTTACAGAACCAATGGTTCGCAGGTCTGATGACGAGCACCGGGATTTTAAGTTTATCAAATGATCTTCAAACTAAAAAGTCAGACACTGATTATGAAGCAACTTGTAAAATTAAACAGACTTGTAATTTACACAGAGCACAGTGAGGTAAGCCCTAACCCTACCAACTTTCCCTCCCGGTGGTTTTCTGGGTAGGCGCTCTAATCCAATATCCTAATTGAAAGGGTTCTCTATAGACAAACTGGAAGTTCATTTCCTGAAGGTTTCCAGTCCAAGTGTACGGTGGGGAGGCTTGGGCTTGTCTCACACACACCCCCACCCCTCCCGTTACCTGGAAAACAGCAGCTGCACCATGTCCACCAGTGTGTGTTCGGCTGATTTCCTCAGGAGCTCTGTGGAGAGGGCAAAACAAACAAGGCAGGTGCCATTACAGCCCAGAGGACAAGAGGAGAGAGGCCAGGCTGGGTCCTCTTGTCTGTCTATGTTTGGCCTGGATAAGGAGGGCATTTTATTAAAGCACAGCTCAGGGACTGAGGGAGGGTTGGGGGGTAAAGGGGGGTAGTGAACTACTAATGACTGAAGGAGGAGGTGAGAGTTGTAGTTGAGTGTGAAGAGGACACCGGAGTCCATGGAAGCTAAACGTGGGAATCGGGTTCATATCTAGGAGTTCCAGATTTTTTCCCCTGGAAAAGCTTAATAAAATACAGCTTAGAGTGTCTTTTTAGCAAATCATGTGGACTAGCTGCAGTTCCTTCCAGGTGTATCAATCACTGGGAGAATTACTGAGAGAGAACTCACCGCTGAGGCGCATCTCGAAGCAGATGCGGAAACACGACTGCATGACCTCACACACAGACTCGTTGGTCAGGTGGGCTCCTACGGGCGTGAGCAGCAAAGTCCTCAGGACCTGTTAAGGCAGAGACAGTATGTGTTCATGTGAGTGTGTGCGTAACATTCAGGGTTGCCATCTCAGTTCTACATGGGCCATTACGAACAGAGGAGGCTGGTGGGAGGAGCTATAGGAGGACGGGTTCATTGAAATGGCTGGAATGGAATATTTGGAACGGTATCAAACACATGGAAACCACATGTTTGACTCTGTCCATTTATTCCATTCCAGCTATTACAATGAGCCCATCCTCCTATAGCTCCTCCCACCAGCCTCCTCTGTTTACGAGGTATGCAATAATACAGTAAAAGTTCAACCTCAAAGGGAATCCAGCCAGGGTATTCATGCATGAAATACACTTGTATGAAGTTTCAAATGACAACCCATTCCCCATATAAACTCAGCAAAAAAAGAAACGTGACAACCCATTCCCCATATAAACTCAGCAAAAAAAGAAACGTCCTCTCACTGTCAACTGCGTTTATTTTAAGCAAACTTAACATGTGTAAATATTTGTATGAACATAACAAGATTCAACAACTGAGACATAAACTGAACAAGTTCCACAGACATGTGACTAACAAATTGAATAATGTGTCCCTGAACAAAAGGGGGGGTCAAAATCAAAAGTAACAGTCAGTATCTGATGTGGCCACCAGCTGCATTAAGTACTGCAGTGCATCTCCTCCTCATGGACTGCAGCAGATTTGCCTGTTCTTGCTGTGAGATGTTACCCTACTCTTCCACCAAGGCACCTGCAAGTTCCCAGACATTTCTGATGGGAATGGCCCTAGCCCTCACCCTCCGATCCAACAGGTCCCAGACGTGCTCAATGGGATTGAGATCTGGGCTCTTCGCTGGCCATGGCAGAACACTGACATTCCTGTCTTGCAGGAAATCACGCACAGAACGAGCAGTATGGCTGGTGGCATTGTCATGCTGGAGGGTCATGTCAGGATGAGCCTGCAGGAAGGGTACCACATGAGGGAGGAGGATGTCTTCCCTGTAACATACAGCGTTGAGATCGCCTGCAATGACAACAAGCTCAGTCCGATGATGCTGTGACACACCGCCCCAGACCATGACAGACCATCAACCTCCAAATCGATCCCGCTCCAGAGTACAGGCCTCGGTGTAAAAATCAAATCAAATCAAATCAAATTTTATTGGTCACATGCGCCGAATACAACAGGTGCAGACATTACAGTGAAATGCTTACTTACAGCCCTTAACCAACAGTGCATTTATTTTAAACAAAAAAGTAAGAATAAAACAACAACAAAAAAGTGTTGAGAAAAAAAGAGCAGAAGTAAAAATAAAGTGACAGTAGGGAGGCTATATATACAATAGAATAAAGTGACAGTAGGGAGGCTATATATACAGGGGGGTACCGTTGCATAGTCAATGTGCGGGGGCACCGGCTAGTTGAGGTAGTTGAGGTAATATGTACATGTGGGTAGAGTTAAAGTGACTATGCATAAATACTTAACAGAGTAGCAGCAGCGTAAAAGTATGGGGTGGGGGGCAGTGCAAATAGTCCGGGTAGCCATGATTAGCTGTTCAGGAGTCTTATGGCTTGGGGGTAGAAGCTGTTGAGAAGTCTTTTGGACCTAGACTTGGCACTCCGGTACCGCTTGCCGTGCGGTAGCAGAGAGAACAGTCTATGACTAGGGTGACTGGAGTCTTTGACAATTTTGAGGGCCTTCCTCTGACACCGCCTGGTATAGAGGTCCTGGATGGCAGGGAGCTTTGCCCCTGTGATGTACTGGGCCGTACGCACTACCCTCTGTAGTGCCTTGCGGTCAGAGGCCAAGCAGTTGCCATACCAGGCGGTGATGCAACCAGTCAGGATGCTCTCGATGGTGCAGCTGTAGAATTTTTTGAGGATCTGAGGACCCATGCCAAATCTTTTTAGTCTCCTGAGGGGGAATAGGCTTTGTCGTGCCCTTTTCACGACTGTCTTGGTGTGTTTGGACCATGATAGTTCGTTGGTGATGTGGACACCAAGGAACTTGAAGCTCTCAACCTGTTCCACTACAGCCCCGTCGATGAGAATGGGGGCGTGCTCAGTCCTCTTTTTTTCCTGTAGTCCACAATCATCTCCTTTGTCTTGGTCACGTTGAGGGAGAGGTTGTTGTCCTGGCACCACACGGCCAGATCTCTGACCTCCTCCCTATAGGCTGTCTCATCGTTGTCGGTGATCAGGCCTACCACTGTTGTGTCGTCGGCAAACTTAATGATGGTGTTGGAGTCGTGCCTGGCCATGCAGTCATGGGTGAACAGAGAGTACAGGAGGGGACTGAGCACGCACCCCTGAGGGGCCCCCGTGTTGAGGATCAGTGTGGCAGATGTGTTGTTACCTACCCTTACCACCTGGGGGCGGCCCGTCAGGAAGTCCAGGATCCAGTTGCAGAGGGAGGTGTTTAGTCCCAGGATCCTTAGCTTAGTGATGAGCTTTGAGGGCACTATGGTGTTGAATGCTGAGCTGTAGTCAATGAATAGCATTCTCACGTAGGTGTTCCTCTTGTCCAGGTGGGAAAGGGCAGTGTGGAGTGCGATAGAGATTGCATCATCTGTGGATCTGTTGGGGCGGTATGCAAATTGGAGTGGGTCTAGGGTTTCTGGGATTATGCTGTTGATGTGAGCCATGACCAGTCTTTCAAAGCACTTCATGGCTACAGACGTCAGTGCCACGGGTCGGTAGTCATTTAGGCAGGTTATCTTAGAGTTCTTGGGCACGGGGACTATGGTGGTCTGCTTGAAACATGTTGGTATTACAGACTCAGTCAGGGACATGTTGAAAATGTCAGTGAAGACACTTGCCAGTTGGTCAGCACATGCTCGGAGTACACGTCCTGGTAATCCGTCTGGCCCTGCGGCCTTGTGAATGTTGACCTGCTTAAAAAAGTCTTACTCACATCGGCTACGGAGAGCGTGATCACATAGTCGTCCGGAACAGCTGGTGCTCTCATGCATGCTTCAGTGTTGCTTGCCTCGAGCGAGCATAGAAGTGGTTTAGCTTCGTCTGGTAGGCTTGTGTCACTGGGCAGCTCGCGGCTGTGCTTCCCTTTGTAGTCTGTAATAGTTTTCAAGCCCTGCCACATCCGACGAGCGTCAGAGCCAGTGTAGTATGATTCAATCTTAGACCTGTATTGACTCTTTGCCTGTTTGATGGTTCGTCGGAGGTCATAGCGGGATTTCTTATAAGCGTCCGGGTTAGAGTCCCGTTCCTTGAAAGCGGCAGCTCTACCCTTTAGCTCAGTGCGGATGTTTCCTGTAATCCATGGCTTCTGGTTGGGGTATGTACGTACGGTCACTGTGGGGACGACATCATCGATGCACTTATTGATGAAGCCAGTGACTGATGTGGTGTACTCCTCAATGCTGTCTGAAGAATCCCGGAACATGTTCCAGTCTGTGCTAGCAAAACAGTCCTGTAGCTTAGCATCTGCGTCATCTGACCACTTTTTTATTAGCCGAATCACTGGTGCTTCCTGCTTCAGTTTTTGCTTATAAGCAGGAATCAGGAGGATAAAGTTATGGTCAGATTTGCCAAATGGAGGGCGAGGGAGAGCTTTGTATGCGTCTCTGTGTGTGGAGTAAAGGTGGTCTAGAGTTTTTCCCCCTCTGGTTGCACATTTAACATGCTGGTAGAAATTAGGTAGAACGGATTTAAGTTTCCCTGCATTAAAGTCCCCTGCTACTAGGAGCGCTGCATCTGGATGAGCGTTTTCCTGTTGATTAATGGCCTTGTACAACTCATTCAGTGCAATCTTAATGCCAGCATTGGTTTGTGGTGGTAAATAGACAGCTATGAAAAATATAGATGAAAACTCTCTTGGTAAATAGTGTGGTCTGCAGCTTATCATAAGATACTCTACCTCAGGCGAGCAAAACCTTGAGACTTCCTTAGTATTTGATTTGGTGCACCAGCTGTTGTTTACAAATATACAGAGACCGCCACCCCTCGTCTTACCCGAGTCTGCCGTTCTGTCCTGCCGATGTAGCGTATAGCCTGCTAGCTGAATGTTATCATTGTCGTCGTTCAGCCACGACTCCGTGAAACATAAGATATTACAGTTTTTAATGTCCCGTTGGTAGGATAACCGTAATCTTAAATCGTCCATTTTATTCTCCAAAGCTTGAACGTTGGCTAATAGGATTGATGGGAGAGGCAGTTTACTCGTTCGCCGTGGTGTACTCCTCAATGCTCATTCCTTCGACGATAAACGCGAATCCGACCATCACCCCTGGTGAGACAAAACCGCGACTCGTCAGTGAAGAGCACTTTTTGCCAGTCCTGTCTGGTCCAGCGACGGTGGGTTTGTGCCCATAGGTGACGTTGTTGCCGGTGATGTCTGGTGAGGACCTGCCTTACAACAGGCCTACAAGCCCTCAGTCCAGCCTCTCTCAGCCTATTGCGGACAGTCTGAGCACTGATGGAGGGATTGTGCGTTCGTGGTGTAACTCGGGCAGTTGTTGTTGCCATCCTGTACCTGTCCCGCAGGTGTGATGTTCGGATGTACCGATCCTGTGCAGGTGTTGTTACACGTGGTCTGCCACTGCGAGGACCATCAGCTGTCCGTCCTGTCTCCCTGTAGTGCTGTCTTAGGCATCTCACAGTACGGACATTGCAATTTATCTGCAGTCCTCATGCCTCCTTGCAGCATGCCTAAGGCACGTTCACACAGATCAGCATGGACCCTGGACATCTTTCTTTTGGTGTTTTTCAGTCAGTAGAAAGGCCTCTTTAGTGTCCTAAGTTTTCATAACTGTGACCTTAATTGTCTACCGTCTGTAAGCTGTTAGTGTCTTAACGACCGTTCCACAGGTGCATGTTCATTAATTGTTTATGGTTCATTGAACAAGCATGGGAAACGGTGTTTAAACCCTTTACAATGAAGATCTGTGAAGTTATTTTGATTTTTACGAATTATCTTTGAAAGACAGGGTCCTGAAAAAGGGACATTTTATTTTTTTGCTGAGTTTAATTCAGTGTCTTAGCCAGAGCTTATGACTCAGAACTATGGCATAGTCCACTACTGTAAATGGGTAATAGGGTTACATTTGAGATGGGGCTTGTTTGAAATAAACACGTTTGACTGATCATCGTCTGGTGCACGTTTGGCTGTAAGATTCTAGCTGTAAGATTACCTGTAGGATTTTCATGAGCACTACTTCATCGCTGGCGGGGTCCGTCCCTACGAATCTGGCGTGTGTGACGGCGTCCGCCATGTTCTCGATGGCCTCCGCCGCCGCCTCGTGGTTAGCATCTGCACAGGACAGACAACAAGATGGCCACTGTGATCATCTCCTTAAAATCAGCAGACATTTTATAAACCGCTCATTTCTTACACTGCTCATTCAAGCCTCAAGTCTGCCAAGTTTCACTCACAACACTTCAGCTGAATTTAAGTGACAACTACATTTGAAACTGTGTGGGAGGCACATTACAATGTTGGATAGCATTGTCCTTCAAAACAAGAACGAACTGAGAAAGGGAAATAAGTGTTAGCCGCTAGCGAGTGTTGCTGTATCCCCTGAATGGAGGCCAGTTCAAAGCAGGCAGGTCGAGGAGGATGTTATTGAGAGGAATGCCACATTGATAATGCCATCTTTTTACCAGATGCCAGTCCTGTGCAACAAGCCAGTCTGTGAAACGTTTGATGTTAAGGAAATCCTCATGGTGGCCTTCAACCTCGAAACGAACATACCTGTGTGGCAGACATTGTTTTCCAGACCAACTAAACCACTATTCTGTTCCAATATGATCAATGAAGACACAATTTTGTCATCTGAGCAATTGAAGAATTAAAATAGCAAAAATTCTAAGTAAAAGACCATGGGGTTGTTCCACCTCAAAAAGCACAAGAAAGAGGATTTCGACACCTACCATCTCAGATTGTTCTGAAATTGTTACAAAACAGATAAGATTAGCATTCCCTGCAACATTATTTGGTTGAAATATAATTTGACCTGAGAAATTAAGCTACTTGTTTGCACCCAATTTGCCCCCCCGCCCTCAATGTTCAACAGATAGTTCACCCAAATTACAAAATGACATTGGTTTCCTCACCATGTAAGCAGTCTATGGAGAAGGTAAGACAACAATCCATGAGTTGGTTTTGTTGTCCACTGTTTCAAATGCTAACTTTTTAGCATGTGTCACAAATCTAATGCAAGTCAATGGTACCTATATTAGCATTTATACGCTTCATGTACAACAACTTCAATGACTAATTTCTCTGAACAGGGGGGGGAAAAACGCCACCAAATTCATTGAGAATACACACACTGCATTCGGAAAGTATTCAGACCCCTTTACCTTTTCCACATTTTGTTACGTTACAGCCTTATTCTAAAATGGATTAAATAGTTTTTCCCCCTCAATCTATACACAATACCCCATTATGACAAAACAGGTTTTTATAAATATTTGCAAATGTATTACAAATAAAAAATTGAAATATCACATTTACATAAGTATTCAGACCCTTTACTCAGTACTTTGTTGATACACCTTTGGCAGCAATAACAGCCTCGAGTCTTCTTGGGTATGACGCTACAAGCTTGGCACACCTGTATTTGGGGAGTTTCTCCCATTCTTCTCAGCAGATCCTCTCAAGCTCTGTCAGGTTGGATGGGGAGCGTCGCTGCACAGCTATTTTCAGGTCTCTCCAGAGATGTTCGATCAGGTTCAAGTCCGGGCTACTCAAGGACATTCAGAGACTTGTCCCGAAACCACTCCTGCGTTCTTTTGGCTGTGTGCTTAGGGTCGTTGTCCTGTTGGAAGGTGAACCTTCACCCCAGTCTGAGGTCCTGAGCGCTCTGGAGCAGGTTTTCATCAAGGATCTCTCTGTACTTTGCTCCGTTCATCTATCACTCGATCCTGACTACTCTTCCAGTACCTGCCGCTGAAAACCATCCCCACAGCATGATGCTGCCACCACCACGCTTCACCGCAGGTATGGTATTGGTCAGGTGATGAGCAGTGCCTGGTTTCCTCCAGACGTGACGCTTGGCATTCAGGCCAAAAAGTTTAATCTTGGTTTCATCAGACCAGAGAATCTTGTTCCTCATGGTCTGAGAGTCCTTTAGGTGCCTTTTGGCAAACTCCAAACAGGCTGTCATGTGCCTTTTACTGAGGAGTCGCTTCCGTCTGGCCACTCTACCATAATGGCCTGATTGGTGGAGTGCTGCAGAGATGGTTGTCCTTCTGGAAGGTTCTCCCATCTCCACAGAGGAACTCTGGAGATCTGTCAGAGTGACCATCGGGTTCTTGGTCACCTCCCTGAACTAGGTCCTTCTCCTCCGATTGCTCAGTTTGGCCGGGCGGCCAGCTCTAGGAAGAGTCTTGGTGGTTCCAAACTTCTTCCATTTAAGAATGATGGAGGCCACTGTGTTCTTGGGGACCTTCAATGCTGCAGAATTTTTTTGGTACCCTTCCCCAGATCTGTGCCTTGACACAATCCTGTCTGTCTCGGAGCTCTACGGACAATTCCTTCGACCTCAGGGCTTGGTTTTTGCTCTGACATGCACTGTCAACTGTGGGACCTTATATAGACAGGTGTGTGCCTTTCCAAATCATGTCCAATCAATTGAATTTACCACAGGTGGACTCCAAATCAAGTTGTAGAAACATCTCAAGGATGATCAATGGAAACAGGACGCACCTGAGCTCAATTTCGAGTCTCATAACAAAGGGTCTGAATATTTATGTAAATAAGTTATCAGTTTTTTTTTAATGAATGTGCTAACATTTCTAAAAACCTGTATTTGCTCTGTCATTATGGGGTATTGTGTGTAGATTGATGAGGAAAATGTTTTATTTAATCCATTTTAAAATAAGGCTGTAACGTAACAAAATGTGGACAAAGTCAAGGGGTCTAAATAAACTCAGCAAAGAAAGAAACGTCCTCTCACTGTCAACTGCGTTTATTTTCAGCAAACTTAACATGTGTAAATATTTGTATGAACATAATAAGATTCAACAACTGAGACATAAACTGAACAAGTTCCACAGACATGTGACTAACAGAAATTGAATAATGTGTCCTTGAACAAAGGGGGGGGTCAAAATGAAAAGTAACAGTCAGTATCTGGTGTGGCCACCAGCTCCATGCTAAGGCAAAAGGGGAAACAAAACTATCTAGAAGCGCATCATTACATTAATGCATGTTTAATGCACAGACAGCTGCTGTCAAACAGATAATGCAGAGAGGACAGGTTTTCTGACAAGTGATAGCACTGCATGATTGGATGATTGGACCGTTGAGCCAATAAATCTTATATCTGATGGTCACACACACACACACACACACGGTCCATCCAGAAGGTCCTTCAAAGCCTGGAGATCTAATCACCAGATGTGGCCTTTTGTGGGTAGTGCTGGCCAATTGGCTGTCTAGGCAACAGGAGCCAGTGTTTTGAAACCCAACAGGGCCAGATAGCGGCCTGGAGCCAGCATGTTTTTCTTTTGACATCGCTCTTAAAAGGAGCATTTCATTAACTAGGCCTAATAAGCAGAGCATACTAGGGGAAGTAGAGGGAGAACAAGTGAAAGCCTTTCCAGGTAGAGCTCTGATGCCACACAACATTCTATTTATTGACAGATAAACAATAGGAGGGGTTTAGGCAGGGGCGGGGGAGAGGTTTAGGCTGGTGCCATCCTTCCCACTGACCATCGATAATCGCTGTCATTAGCAAAATGAAGTGGGGAGAAGTTACTTATCAGTGAGATGTTTAGTGAAAGAGTGTGTGTAAAGTCTTGGAGCGTTTGTCGATGCTGTGAGAAAACTCGAGTGAATGACAGTTGAGTGGAAGCCGAGAAACGGCGGAACGTGGTTAGCCGAATGAAACTGAGTAATGCCAACGTCCCTCAAGAGGCGAGGGTGACAACAACCATGGAAGTTGTACTGAAAACGTCTCATCCCACCACAGAAACTGGAGCCACGGGCTATCCAGCAGAATGTCAGAAGTGATAAAAATACTAATCCCTATTGGCAAACTCTAGCCTAAGAAGGGGAGGACCATTGTGAAAATAACACCGCTGGCTGGGCGTGCGTGGCTGGAACAGCTGTCCTGTAGTAAGACGTTAAAAAAGAACATTCAGACTCTCCGATAATTAAAAGAACTACCGAGTGAGAGGAGAGTGGGTTTCAGACTGCCACACACACAAAAACTCCAGAGGTACATACTGTACAATGACCAATACATCTCCTCAAATCAAACAAAAGGGTGTGTACTTTTCCTTAGTGTAAGTGCCTCTGGAGTCCTTAGTGTAAGTGCAAGCTCACCTGTCTCCTTCTGAATAGCACTTTGTGACAACTGCTGATGTAAAATGGGCTTTATAAAACAATTGTGATTGAATAGCACTACAACCCATTATCAGACAGCCCCAGGTAACATTTTTGTAAAATACCTCTATCAGATCGTCAAATGTTGCAATAATATTTTCACTGCATTAAAAGTTGACTTTACTGGCCTTCATGTTAAAAAATGTTTTATATATAAATGCCTATATGATGTAACACCTCTCTTTTGAGCGGGTAATGAAGGCAAATGCTCAGTTGAGCTGTCCTATGAGCCGGTGTGGCCATGGCTGCCTTCAGCAGGCTGAGTGGTGCTGCCTCAAGGCTCTGAGGGATGTTGGAGAGGAGGGGATCAGGATGTCCATCAGTGGAGGGGCTTAGGCCAGCACTCCCTCCGTGCCAGCAGACCTCAGGCCACAGATTGAGGGGAATTAGCCCTCACTAAATGAAATGTGTGCGCGAGTGGGAGTGTTTGTGTGTAATTTCCCTCTCTTCCTTCCGTCTTCTCCGGACCCCCCAGGGCGACAGACTGGGTAAGGCAGGGCCCATTGCAAATAGAGGAAGGGGGACGGGGGGACAAAGGGACGACACGAAGGGGAACATGTTCGGAGTGAAAGCAGGGTAAAAGGAACAGGGCTACATGCTGCGGTGTGTTTTTCCTGAGAGGAGCCTTGGGAAGGGATATTAAGAATATGTAAACTTGCACTGAGCCCTCTCCACCACATCACAGGCATGGGAGACAGTAGAGCTCTGTATTCATTCAAAGACAAAGAAAAACCTCCACTACGTCTATACAACAAAGCAGACAGACTGAGAGAGACGTATTTAGCCTGCCACCAGTGGCCGCATTATCCCTGTTATTAAAATGTTTTTGCAATTGGACTTTTCAGTTGTGATACTTGAAGAAAACTGTTCATTGTTTCCATAACAGACAACATTATAGTGAGGGAAAACTATCCCAAAGTGAATTGATCCCTAATCAATGTAAGCTGATGTTGAGAAATCTATTGAGAGATTCTAATTAGCGTAAGGCTTACCATACATCTAATGGAAAAAACTATAGCAATTATTGCAAATGGACAAATAAAATGATCAAAAACGAGGGACTGACCAGTAAATCTAAACATTTTTGGCACTGCAGCCAGCAGATGGCAGTGTTTAACAGGATCAGCCCTCTGCCTGTCTCTTAGTATCAGTCATTCACCACCAACAGAAGTCATTTTAAACCTCTTATACCGCTTGTACAACGGTGTGATAAATGGCCAACAAAAAACTTTAGACATTTCCTTTGGCTGGGGTTTTGAAAGCAACATTTCGTTTCCCAAAGTTTTGATAGATTGAGTAGGCCTATGTGTGCAGTACTAATGTAGGCTACATGTCATATCTTTAGCTAATATAGATAGCCAGCTCTCATAAATATCTGAACAGAGGGATACTAAGTTGACTTTTCACTGGAGATAGGCCTAATCAGAACAAACTAATGGAGCAGGCTCATTAGTATAAAAACCCTTTGACTCTGAAAGATCATTAATTCATTCATTCAATCTCACATGACTCTATGAACATGAGACAGACCGTCTGTTGTTCACCTGGTTATTAAGGTAAGAAGTTTCTCTCCGACTCTGCAGTCAATTGTAAATGACTAGGTACTGGCACTTCCTTTAAATGACCATGTCGTAAGTACCAGAAAATAACTAAGGCAGTATTTAGGAACTATTTGGGTTTAAATGGTAATTAAGCCCTGTAATTTGGCACTACTTACTGTCTAATCAACAAGACATCAGGACCAACTTGATGACCTGCCTTCGTTCTCATCTGAGATTCTACAGTAAGTACATATTCTAGTCGTGAAGTGAATAAGTTATTCTAGTGAATACGCTAATCTATTGAATAACGATGTTAATGTCTAAATAGATTACAATTAGAAATCATTTTCAGTATTTTACAACTTTTTCGGGAAGGCCTAAAATTAATCAATTTCATTGATCAAAGCTCTATCATTTATTTTTCAATTTAAATCATAATACTTTATAGATACAATCTCCATTACAACTCAATCATTATTTAGCATTTTATTAGACAGATTAAGTATTTAACTACAGCTACATTACATTTATTGTACAGTAATATGCTGTTGAAAAATTCATGTATTTATGTACGATCAGAGTCCAAAACAACCAGTACTTCCTAACCATTATCAGCTCCTCAATACGTCTAACGACTGTGTGATCCAACTAGCCACTTGCTGTGTGAGCAGACAGATGGTATAGGGGAAAATGATGCCATTGACTTCAGTGTGTTAAACAAGCTGGGAAAGACCTCACAGCATTTGAGGAACACAGATTTAATTCAAACGGAGGGTAATATCTGAGCGTGTCATATCCTTCTCTTCATTCTGCGCTGGAGGGCCATTGTCTTGAGGGCCGCTGGGTCACGTTGCCATGGTTACCCACCCCTTTGAACCCCGCTGATGAGGTGTGTGTGTGGGGGGAGGTTGTGGGGAGTTATAGGATTAGGAAGCAGGCGTTGGGTTTTGAGTGACAGACAGGGGCTCTGGGAGTCGGGGAGTGATTTGAAAGGCTGATCTGTGATGGTGTGTGGTTTGTGGGAGTGTGGTGTGGTGTGTGTGAGCGTGTGTGAGCGTGTGTGAGTATGTGCGTCTAGACTCAGTTTGCCAGGTATACCAAGGGCTTGCAGGATCAGTCTCGAAAAACACAACTACGGTACACCTCAGGACACATGCCAAAAGCAATGGTCGTGGAGCTGAAATCTAAATTACACATAGCCTACCCTTCCCACATTTGTTTTATTCACAGAATACTGGCCAACATAACAGCTGAATGATAAAATTACAGGCCAATAAAAACAACATGTTCAGGACAGGGATGCGATAAATGGTGTTATTCAATGTTACAATGGAGCTTATTTAGTTTAGCGAGGGGTTGCAGCTGTTTTGACGGTGGGAGATGTAACATTTATTCTACCCCTGCTATTTAGAATAACATCTGGAGATACATGCTTGCCACATTTCCATGAGGACGCTAGCGAGGACGCTAGCAAGGACGGGCAGTACTATTTGTGTAGTAAACAACAAGTCCATTTAAGCATTGATAACGAGTCCATGATGACTGTGTTCTCACAGATTGCCAATATAAACAAGTCACCCCTCTTAATGGAAAGCTGTCTTTAAGAACAACGTAATGGTCCCACACAGAAATCTCTGTCAATGCTACATTACTTACAATATCAAGGCTAAATAACTGACATGGCACCTTATAGTGCTATCTCTTATAGTGCTATATCATAAATGCTTGGACAAAAGTGTTGGCTTTTTGCCCTGACAGGTCTGTCTGTGTGTATGAGGACAGCTGTGCTGCTCACCTATGAGGCCGTAGGAAAGGAACTTGTTGACAGAGGTGAGGGCCAGGCCTGTGATTGGTCCGGTGGTGTCTTCAGATCGTACCACCTCCAGGAAGGGCCGCAGGAATACGTTGGGCTCCACATCTGATAGCTCTGTGGAGACAGAGAGAACGAGAGGACAGGTCAGTCAACATATTTAACCCTGAACAATAATACTGCATACAGAACTGGATACCATCACCTGGTGAGATATCTGAGTGTGAATAGAGAGGGTAGGTCAGTCAACACTTACAATTCAGCAACACTGAATACAAACAGCTTTAAATGTATTGATAGGTTTGTGTTTTGGTGGATCAATTTAAGTGATCATTTAAAACTATATGCATTCGGAAAGTATTCAGACCCCTTTACTTTTTCCAGCCTTATTTCAAAATTGATTAAATTGTTGTTGTTTTTCCTCATCATTCTACACACAATGACCCCATAATGACAAAGCAAAAACAGGTTTGTAGAAATGTTAGCAAATGTATATTTAAAAACCCCCCCTGAAGAATACATTTACATAAGTATTCAGACCCTTTACTCAGTACTTTGTTAAAGCACCTTTGGCAGCGATTACAGCCTCGAGTCTTCTTGGGTATGACATTACAATCTTGGTACACCTGTATTTGGGGAGTTTCTCCCATTCTTCTCTGCAGATCCTCTCAAGCTCTGTCAGGTTGGATGGGGAGCGTAGCTGCACAGCTATTTTCAGATCTCTCCAGAGATGTTCGATCGGGTTCAAGTCCGGGCCACTCAAGGACATTCAGAGACTTGTCCCGAAGCCACTCCTGCGTTGCCTTGGCTGTGTGCTTAGGGTTGTTGTCCTTCGCCCCAGTCTGAGGTCCTGGAGCAGGTTTTCATCAAGGATCTCTCTGTACTTTGCTCCTTTCATCTTCCTCTCGATCCTGACTAGTCTCCCAGTCCCTGCCACTGAAAAACATCCCCACAGCATGATACTGCCACCACCATGCTTCACCTTAGGGATGGTGCCATGCTTCCTCCAGACGTGATGCTTGGCATTCAGAGAGTTCTATCATGGTTTCATCAGACCAGAGAATCTTGTTTCTCATGGTCTGAGAGTCTTTAGGTGTCTTTTGGCAAACTACAAGCAGGCTGTCATGTTCCTTTTACTCTAGGAAGAGTATTGGTGGTTCCAAACTTCTTCCATTTAAGAATGATGGTGGTGGGCCTCCCGAGTGGCGCATCGGTCTAAGGCACTGCACTTGAGGAGTCACTACAGTCCCGGGTTCGATCCCAGGCTGTGTCACAGCCGGCCGCGACTGTGAGAGCCATAAGGCGGCGCACAATTGGCCCAGCGTCATCCGGGTTAGGGGAAGGTGACCTTGTCTCATCGCGCTCTAGCCACTCCTTGTGGCGGGCCAGGCAGATGCACGCTGACTTCGGTCGCCAGTTGAACAGTGTTTCCTTCGACACATTGGTGCGGCTGGCTTCCGGTTAAGCAAGCAGTGTGTCAAGAAGCAGTGCGGCTTGGCAGGGTCATGTTTCAGAGGACGCATGGCTCGACCTTCGCCTCTCCCGAGTCCGTACGGGAGAAGACTGTAACTACCTGTTCTTGGGTACCTTCAATGCTGCAGAAATTGTTTGGTACCCTCCCTCAGAACTGTGCCTCGACACAATCCTGTCTCGGAGCTCTACGGACAATTCTTTCGACCTCATGGCTTGGTTTATGCTCTGACATGCACTGTCAACTGTGGGAATTTATATAGACAGGTGTGTGCCTTTCCTAATAATGTCCAATCAATTGAATTTACCACAGGTGGACTCCAAATCAAGTTGTAGAAACATCTCAAGGATGATCAATGGAAACAGGATACATTTGAACTCAATTTCAAGCCTCATAGCAAAGGGTCTGAATACTTCTGTAAATAAGGTATCTGTTTTCACTTTGTCATTTTTTTATTAATTAGTCATTTAGCAGACGCTCTTATCCAGAGCGACTTACAGGAGCAATTAGGGTTAAGTGCCTTGCTCAAGGGCAGACAGATTTTTCACCTAGTCGGCTCAGGGATTAGAACCAGCGACCTTTCGGTTACTGGCTCAACGCTCTTAACCACTAAGCTACCTGCCGCCCCTACTGTGTGTAGATTGATGAGTGAAAAAAATGATTTAATCAATTTTAGAATAAGGCTGTAACATAACATAATGTGAAAAAAGTGAAGGGGTCTGAATACTTTCAGAATGCACTGTATATAAATAATAAGAAAATTACATGAGATCACATGGTCTCTACTCTGGAAAAGGAGCAATATTACTTTACAATATCTTAATGCTCTCAGATATCTCCCCTTATGGCAGTGGGATCTTTAAATCCCAACAAAGTGTGGGAAGTCTCGGTTGGGCGTTAACCTTTTCGCTCTGCTGCAGCACAGTAAGAGATGGGAACAACATGGAGCAAAATGTGTGTGTGTGTGTGTGTGTGTCAGAGAGAGAGAAAGACAGAGGGTGAGACAGAGAGAGGCATTCAAGAGCCGCCTCTTATTCACCTTGGCAGCGCACGGTATCTTATTACAACTCAATTTCCAAAAGCTATTTTTTAAGGCAGCTGTGTAGGATGTGGGATTTAGCATTAATGAAATTGACTGGAGAGTGACTGGGCTTGGTGTGAGGGTGGGGGTTGCTGGTGGCGCAGCAGTGTTAAAGCGACTAGAAGAAATCCCATAACGCCCGACAACAGTGCTTGTATGTTTACATATTCCAAGACAATGACAAAGATGTGTACAATTGACGGAGTGTAAGACAATGAACAAGCTTATTTTTAAAGAGGCAGATAGTGGTGTATAAATTACAGGCTCAAGTCAGGTTACATCATTGAGCCAACCAAACACAGCTGCAGAAGAAGATGCAGCAAATCTTTCTCTTAATCAATTCACAGAGAAATCCAGTTTCTCGCGATTGGGAAACCACCTCGGGCCAATCCATGGAGGCTTGGGTAACAGCTCCCTCTGAGGGTAACCGAGAGGGGGAGAGAGCGAGCGAGATGAGGGTCGAGAGGGGCTGCAAAATACAAAGCAGGTAAAACAACAACGGCAAATTAGTGGAGTCACGAACGCCGTTTGGAGTGTTGTCGAAATACTGCTTTCCGTAGCAATACCACACGGATTAGGCTTCCTCTGGAGCAGCTACTCTAAACGCGAAAAAACAACTTGTGACTTCAAAGGCTGAGACGAGCCTCGACCAATTTCCAAGAGTGCACATGTGACCGCCGCGCATTAGCTTGTGATATCCAATACCCCCGCGGCTTGTTTGGAAATCAAATATGTAATCATTTTGAAATTTCCACACTCCTTCATCGGACGCCAGGTTGCTCTTTGACTTGCTTCTAAAAGCAAATCTTCTCCCGCTTGCATTTTCTTTTTCTTCATTTTTCTGGAGAGCTGATGTTTTCTTTGTATTCTCCTTTGATGGGGTAGGTCTATTTGGCCACAACGCTGCAGTATCGGACTGAACAATGGTCTCAAAGAACCATAGTGGTCACCTGAACTCCCCTGAAAAGTAATTTCCTCCATCAGATATCAAGGCAGAAACAACAAAAACAAACTTAAAAGGGGTTGTGTTCCTATCAATCATTCCATCAGCAATTATAAACTTTTAAAGGAGGGGGCTTAGTATCCATTACTTTACAGTTGGGAGAGGAGCAGGGGACGGGGGAGGAGGTTGCTCAAATGAATCTGTCAATAGAGGCTGATAAAGACTTCATCAGAAGCGATCACCCCGTAAGTGCCACGGCTGCGTCTCAAAGACCCTCATTTGTGTTGTATTGATCCGACTGGCCATCGGTGAGCAGGGGCTAGGCCATCGGACAGTCTCTGGCTGGCCAGCCCAATCTTCTTAAATAAAAGCTAAATATGGCTCTGTAGTTCAGCTCAATCTCCAGGGCTTGTAGAGTGAAATAAATAAAGACTGCCGCAGCACCACCACAGTGAGACAATCGCACCATAACCAGGTTGACATCGCCCTATATAAAAAAGGGGATTCAAGTCACTCACCATCCATGTCTATTGTCTCCCAACTGTATGTGTGTGTGTCTGTCTGTGTTAGAAAAAAATTCTGAGGCAGGTAGAGGACATTAAGGCCATGTTGGAACCATAGCCCATTGCTCTGCTTGGTGTGAGCAGCCATGTGTGGCCTAACTCTGCAAATGACCAAAGCAGAGACAGGGAGAGCCTGATCCTTCGCCCCCAGGAAAGCACCTCAGTCCGTGCCATCTAACGTATGCACATCCATTGGCAGTGGAGCAGAAACGGCTTAAAACATGGAATACTAGGAGGGACGAGGAGCTGAGCTCCAACTAAACTGGCACTGTAATGTAGACTCCAGTAGAAGAAATTCACAAGACCCTCAGAATGTCCTGATATCAACATTCATATCGTTTTTTTTTTACTTTAATGTATCATTGTTCTTGTTTGTTGCAGATTTCATACGGTGAATCTGAAGTCAAGTCGAAAAACTATCAGCAGAGAGCAGTACAAAATCCAAGCAGAAGATTATTCTTGAGGGCTGCTTCAAAAGTGAAGAGCAAAAAACTAAAACAACGCACACACAGGCAAGCACAAGATCTAGTCTTTTTTTCATACCCAATACATCAAAGGCAAGAAATATGACATTGTTAGCGCATTGGCATTAAACCTTAGGGTGCCTTCCAGCAAACAGTTGAGTAGGCTGCTGCTGCTCACATTCAGGGAAGGACTGGAGACGGCAGCAGACAGGTTGGTAGATAAGACTTAGTTTAAGAGAAACCTTAGTTACTGAAGTTATACTTTAAGTTCCTTATTCTTGAGCATTTAATAAAGCCTAAGTTTGAACTGTTTACTCGGCCTCACAGCCTCTGTGCCCTGAGACCCGTCCTAGCTCAGGTCCGTGGCAGTGGCCTCTCCCCAGGCTCTGGTGAAAGCGGGTACCAACACCACCTGCTGGCCTGGAGGACCATGAGCTAGGTTGTTCAGTCTTGGTACATTTAAAGTTAAAGTAATGCCAAGAAGAAAAGCTCAAAGTAGGCAAGCAAGAGGGTCAAGCTCAAGAGGACCTCGTCACACTGCTCTACAAGACTCAAGTGGGAGACAAGCATTTCACCCTGCTTCCAGAACAGAATTCAGAGCCCCTCTGCACCAGTTACACAAGGCCGTCTACATCCCTGGACATCACTCTCTCACAGCTGAAGGTGTGGTTTGGCTTGTGTGAGTTGTGTGGCAGCCCTAGCCATCACTGGGTGGATTGTAGGGCTGGGCGGTATACCGTATTTTACTTTATGCACGGACCGGTTTGAGTTTTTACTTTACCTTCTATAACGGTATTTCAATGTTTGGTTTGTTAAATGTGATACGCAAATCCGGTGCCTATGTCAGTTTTTATAATTTACTTAATTTGCTACTTGTGTCATCTCTCTCCCTCCTCCTGCTGCTGCATGCCACTAACCACACCAAGCCCTGCCACCTGTCACTTAAGGAGAGAGCAGTTGCTCGACCACGGAGTCACGAGCACTTTAACGTTCACTCTGCATGGTCAGATGGATGCAACAATGTTGAAGACATGCTGCTTTCTACAAGCGTTCTATAATTACATTATTAGTTTGTGCATCTTTGTTTTTTTTTTTGTTGTTTTTTTTATATTAAAACATACAATCTACCTGCAGTTAAGCCGCTCAACATTCAGTCATCTAGCAGACTCCCATCCAGAGCGACCCACAGGAGCAACCAGGGTCAAGCGCCCTGCCCAAGGAGACGTCGACAGATCTCCCACCAATTCAAATCGGGGACCCGAATCAGCGACCAATCGGCCACCGGCCCAAGCTCCCAACCGCCAGGCCACTAACCATCCAAGATCCCCCCACAGTTCCCGACAACTGCCCCTCAACCATAGGCCCACCCACTTGGGTGCCAGGTCAAACCACTGGGGAGCCAGGCCCAGCCAATCAGAATGAGTTTATCCCCACAAAAGGGCTTTATTATACACAGAAATTCTCCTCAGTTTCATCAGCTGTCCGGGTGGCTGGTCTCAGACGATCCCGCAGATGAAGAAGCCAGATGTGGAGGTCCTGGACTGGCGTGGTTACACGTGGTCTGCGGTGGTGAGGCCGGTTGGATGTACTGCCAAATTCTCTAAAACGACGTTGGAGGCGGCTAATGGTAGAGAAATTAACATTAAATTATCTGGCAACAGCTCTGGTGGACTTTCCTGCAATCAGCATGCCAATTGCACACTCCCACAAAACTTGAGACATCTGCGGCATTGTGTTGTGACAAAACTGCACATTTTAGAGTACCCATTTATTGTCCCCAGCACAAGGTGCGCCGGTGTAATGATCATGCTGTTTAATCAGCTTCTTGATATGCCACACCTGTCAGGTGGATGGATTATCTTGGCAAAGGAGAAATGCACACCAACAGGGATGTAAGCAAACCTTTGTGCCAAAAATGGGACCAACACTTCACGTTGCGTTTATATTTTAGTTTAGTATAGTTAGCCAATACTGCCTGGTACCAGTGCAGGCCTAGATAAGCATGTTTCTGCAACGGAATCTTATCAGAGAGGAAGAGGCGGAGAATGAATATGTTGGCTAGCTAGCTAGCTACATTAAATATGAAACCATGTAATGTAAGATCTAATCAGGGTTGCCAGGTCTAGCTAAAATGTATACCCCAATGATCACTCAAAGCCAAACCAAAAGACCTGAAAACTACCCCAAATGTGTATTTTTTTCACATCAAGAGGAGTTACCATATTTAAACAATAAACCCTTTTTCCATAACATTATCGAGCCAATTAAGGAACATCGTAGTAACTTGTAACGACTTTAGAAGCAAAATTCGGTTTTCCTCAAAATAAAAATTATTGCGAGCTATAAGATGATGTAATAAAGGAATTTGAATATGTCACAAGAGAAAATATCATTTGCCCCTATTAAACTCACCAGATCATTTTCCATCAATGGATGTCGATTTAACTCATTTGACTGCTTTGATTAAGCAACAAAGGCACAAGGGGGTATGGTATATGGCCAATATACCATGGCTATGGGCTGTTCTTAAGCACGACCCAACACGGAGTGCCTGGATACAGCCCTTAGCCGAGGTATATTGGCCATATACCATTTTGTAGGCAGTCATTGTAAGTAAGTCGTCATTGTAAATAAGAATTTGTTCTTAACTGACTTGCCTAGTTAAATAAAAGGTTAAATAAATAAAATATACCACAAACCTCCAGGATGCCTTATTGCTATTATAAACTGGTTACCAATGTAATTAGAACAGTAAAAAAAAAAAAAAATTGTCGTCACACCCGTGGAATATGGTCTGATATACCACGTCAGGTTTATAATTGTAAATAAATCCCCTTTGCGCATGTGCATAACTATAGATAAATCTGACAAGAGAGTTTGAGTTGGATAGAGGATCTCAATCTCTGAGCAAGAAACACTTGGACGAACATAAAAATAACTAATGTTAGGCTATTTTCTGGCAATTGTGCTGTTATTATGTGCCAGATGTTAAGACTACAAACCGTTATAAATGGCCCATTTGCGAGATTGACTTGTCATTTCAATAGGCATAGGCTACAGACTAAAATATGGGTTTATGATTATAATTGAACTTTGCCATGGATTGCTTAGATAAAGGCAGGTAGCCTATAGCCCAATAAGCCTACATCTAATTTCAGATAGTCTACAGTAGCCTAGACAAGATGTAGGCAAGATGTAAACTGAACAATTTAGCAGATTGCTAAATTCAAATTAACAGACTAATTTATTCAACATGAATAGCGAGGCGATTTTGAGGTAAGAAGTGCTTGTGTTTCCCAATAGCCTGCTGTAATAGGCTACTGAGGATGGGGTCATAATTTCAATCACTGAATTAAGCATTTAATAATATATATATATATATGAACCTGTCCTCTAATTCTCCGCCCTCCTTTAGCCCAGAAGAAGCCGAGCCAAAGCCGACTTCATCCAACGAGGCAATCAACCTGCTGCCCTGTCATGCTGAGGGGGACTCCAAACAGCTGCTGCTGCCTCCTTGGCCCAAGGTGTCCTCATGTCAGGTATGGGAGCCAGATGGAGTCTGGCCAATACACCCTGTGCAGCCAGAAGCACCACCACTGCAGTTCCATGCTGCGCCACCAGGTGCGGCGCCTAAACTGCAGTCCCGTCGCCGTGCCACCAGGGGCACCACCTAAACTGCAGTCCCTCGCCATGCCACCAGCAGGAGGCGAGGTACTACGCTACATTTTTGGGGAGGGGGAGCCGTGGAATGGCCAATCTGCAGTCGGCCGATGGCCTCCATGGGGGAACGAAGTGTGGTGCTGTAAAGGTCAAACCCTCTTACCACGCCCTTCCAGAACCTTCCCAGTTAAGAGGCTAATAGAGCCCAGCTGACGTTCATTAGTCAAATCAAGTGTGTGAATGGCTGGACAATTATCCCAAACAGTTGAGTAGGCTGCTGCTGCTCACATTCAGGGAAGGACTAGAGACAGCAGCAGACAGGTTGGGAGATAAGACTTAGTTTAAGAGAAACCTTAGTTACTGAAGTTATACTTTAAGTTACTTATTCTTGAGGATTTCTGTTTGTAAAATTATGTAATAAAGCCCTAGGTTTGAAACATTTACTCTGCCTCACTGAACCTCTGTACCCCGAGACCCCTCCTAGCTCTGGTCTGTGGCAGTGTCCTCTCGCCAGGCTCTGCTACACTTAGTTACTTCCTTGTCCCAGTACAGTAAGTTAAAAAGCCCACAGAGAAAGTTGACACATCTACTTAGAGTAATT
This sequence comes from Coregonus clupeaformis, assembly GCF_020615455.1. Classification (NCBI taxonomy): domain Eukaryota; kingdom Metazoa; phylum Chordata; class Actinopteri; order Salmoniformes; family Salmonidae; genus Coregonus; species Coregonus clupeaformis. Next base: position 47,557,688 of record NC_059192.1, on the reverse strand, counting down.
CCTGTCCTAGAGCGAAACATTCTTGTTTAGGTTCCACGTCGAATATTGACGCAGGCTGCTAATGCATATTCAGGAATTGGGGGTGGGAACGTTGTGGTGATATCCACATGTAGCACAGAAATAACAACAAATAAGGCACTGACTGACAGCTGCCAGTGTAACAAGCTAGCATGTTAACCTTAGCTAGCCAATGAAAGGTATGCAAGCACCTTTTCATATAAGACTGGCGTACTGCAAGTCAGGTGACAACAATTTCAGAAAAAGACTACCAGCATACCTGTAAAGAGATGAGTCTCAGCTAAACCATGCCTATACAAACTGTTGACATGTTGAGGATTGATGTTTGTCTGACTCTTGTTGTTTGATAATTCCAGTGAAAGTGTCAGATTCCGGACGTCATTAATATTTGGACATGCACACGGACATTATCAAATAGCTATATTCTTTGTTCTCTCCGTTATCTCAGAAAGCTAGCTAGCTATATATAAATTCCTTATCTGAATTACGGCCGCGAATCCGCCATAGAAATAGAAAGAATATTAGCTACGGTAATATGGATAGCCTAACTATTGAAGCAATGGGCGAGTTCGTTTTGCATGGTCCAGTGCCCCGGATGGGTGGTGATTTCGCTTTAGGATCAATGGAACGGTAGAAAATGAGCAAACTCGGGGCACCGGGCCATGCAAAACGAATTTGCCTAAAACCTTAGTGGTCAAAAACCTTTGGGCGATGGGAAGCGAGGTTCTAAAATGCAATCATATCACGCAAGTGTCGGCTACAACGAAAAGCTGTAGCCAGAGACTGAAGAGAAAGCGAGACACCACAATCCATTTTTTTCTGGTTCAATGAAAATCAATGAACTACAGTAAGTAGATCAGACCAAGCTACTATTGCATTGGTGACTATGGGAGACCCACCCTGTTAAGTAGACCAGAACTGACAAATGTTTTCCAATGGTAAACGGCCTGAGTGAACCATCTTCATTTATTCACCGTTACATTTACATTGAAGTCATTTAGCAGACGCTCTTATCCAGAGCGACTTACAAATTGGTCCATTCAATTTAGGATAGCCAGTGGGACAACCAGTCCATTTTTTTCCTTTTTTTTTTTTAAATCATCTTTGCTGTATCCATTTTATAATATATATATATATATATATATATATATATATATATATATATATATATATATATAGTAACAGTAAAAATATTGGACATACCTACTCATTCAAGGGTTTATCTTTATTTTTTACTATTTTCTAAATTGTAGAATAGTGAAGACATCAAACTATGAAATAACATATGGAACCATGTAGTACCAGAAAAGTGTTAAACAAATCAAAATATATTTTAGATTCTTCAAAGTAGCCACCCTTTGCCTTGATGACAGATTTGCACACTCTTGGCATTCTCTCAACCAGCTTCATGAGGTAGTCACCTGGAATGCATTTCAATTAACAGGTGTGCCTTGTTAAAAGTTAATTTGTGGAATTTCTTTCCTTCTTAATGCGTTTGAGCCAAGCAGTTGTGTTGTGACAAGGTAGGAGGGGTATACAGAAGATAGCCCTATTTGGTAAAAGACCAAGTCCATATTATGGCAAGAATAGCTCAAATAAGCAAAGAGAAACGACAGTGCACCATTACTTTAAGACATGAAGGCCAGTCAATACGGAATATTTCAAGAATTTTGAACGTTTCTTCAAGTGCAGTTGCAAAAACCATCAAGCGCTATGATGAAACTGACTTTCATAAGGACCGCCACAGGAAAGGAAGACCCAGCGTTACCTCTGCTGCAGAGGATAAGTTCATTAGCGTTACCAGCCTCAGAAATCGGCAATTAACTGCACCTCAGATTGAAGCCCAAATAAATGCTTTACAGAGTTCAAGTAACAGACACATCTCAACTTCAACTGTTCAGAGGAGACTGTGTGAATCAGAGCTTCATGGTCGAATTGCTGCAAAGAAACCACTTCTAAAAAGGACACAAATAAGAAGAAGAGACTTGCTTGGGCAAAGAAACATGAGCAGTGGACATTAGACAGTGTTAATACTAAATTGTAATTATTTTGCACTATGGCCTATTCATTGCCTTACCTCCATAACTTGCTACATTTGCACACACTGTATATATATTTTCTGTTGTATTTTTGACTTCATGTTTTGTTTACCCCATATGTAACTCTGTTGTTTTTTTATCGCACTGCTTTTCTTTATCTTGGCCAGGTCGCAGTTGTAAATGAGAACTTACCTGGTTAAATAAAAGGTGAAATAAATTTAAAAAAGACCGGTGGAAATCTGATGAGTCCAAATTTGAGATTTTTGGTTCCAACCGCCGTGTCTTTGTGAGACGCAGAGTAGGTGAACGAATTATCTCTGCATGTGTGGTTCCCACCGTGAAGCATGGAGGGGGTGTGATGGTGCTTTGCTGGTAACACTGTCTGTGATTTATTTAGAATTCAAGGCACACTTAACCAGCATGGCTACCACAGCATTCTGCAGCGATACGCCATCCCATCTGGTTTGCGCTTAGTGGACAATCATTTGGTTTTCAACAGGACAATGACCCAAAACACACCTCCAGGCTATGTAAGGGCTATTTGACCAAGAGAGTGATGGAGTGCTGCATCAGATGACCTGACCTCCACAATTACCCGACCTCAACCCAATTGAGATGGTTGGGGATGAGTTGGACCGCAGTGAAGGAAAAGCAGCCAACAAGTGCTCAGCATATGTGGGAACTCCTTCAAGACGGTTGGAAACACATTCCAGGTGACTACCTCATGGAGCTGGTTGAGAGAATGCCAAGACTGTGCAAAGGGTGGCTACTTTGAAGAATCTCAAATATAAAATATATTTTGAATTGTTTAACACTTTTGTTTACTACATGATTCCATATGTGTTATTTCATCGTTTTGATGTCTTCACTATTATTCTACAACGTAGAAAATAGTAAAAATAAAGAAAAACCCTTGAATGAGTAGGTGTGTCCAAACCTTTGACTGGTACTGTATATATATTTATAAACTGGGTGGTTCGAGCCCTGAATGCTGATTGGCTGACAGCTGTGGTATATCAGACCATATACCACGGGTATGACAAAACGTTTATTTTTACTGCTCTAATTATGTTGGTAACCAGTTTATAATAGAAATAAGGCACCTCAGGGGTTTGTGGTATATGGCCAATATACCACGGCTAAGGGCTGTATCCAGGCACTCCGTGGCATCAGCAAAGGACAAGAACCGAACGTAGCTAGTCGAAGTTAGCTAGTCAATCAAGCAACTCTAGCCCAGACGTTAGAGTTGCTTTGCAGCTTCCGGTTTCATTTCCAAAATAAAAGTCTAGAGCTTGCTTTAGAACTGCATTCAATAACGACGTTATACCAATAGATGCCGTAGTATAGGCTTGGGCCTTCAGCAAATGACTTGTGTGAGAATGATAAAGACACAGAAGAGCCATGTCTAGAATAACCGCCTGAGCTGCAAAATAGAAAGTACATTTGATTTAGACTAGGCCTATTCCGCTATCTAAATATGCCATGCTGTTGTGTGTAATTTAATGGCCATATAATTGCATAATTAATTGTTATAGCTGTGTGGGGCTACTGTGGTGATCATGTAACCTAATGAATCACACCTTTTCCAGTATTTGGGAGCACAGACTGTAGGCCTTAGATTAGGCATTTTGACTGTTGTATTAGTGAATTCCACTCTGTACGTAGGTTTGTTATAGCCATTTGCATTACACAATCCCATCACGCAGAGGCTATATCCATATCAATAAATGAGACAAAACAAAACAAAACATGTATTAAGTCTTGACTATAACCTGTCCTGCGCTAAATAGCCAAGGGGTCCCATATGTCCAAGACGATCTATAGCCTATTCTTATTGCCAGATCTGTTTTCCCTATCAGCCACAGCACGTGCTTCTTCAACTATAGCTACATTTAGAGGCCTGTGAACTAGGGTCTCTTTTTAAGGCGAGCCCTATAATACAAACCATTATAAAACAAATATTCCACAAGAGACCAGTACCCAAAATGATAGCCTAAATTGCAATGCCTATAAATTGAAGGCCTATTTTTTATTTGGATAGGCCTAAATTAAAACATTGAATTAAAGTGATAGGCTAAAGAACTTTCGAGAATTTAGATAATTTTGAATACACATGGATTTCAATAAACAAATGGATAATAAGACTGTTCTATTCTCTTTGATTTAGTTCCTATTGCAAATGACGGAATGGATGACATACTGACGAGTTGCATGCATCATGCATGCTCTGCACTTTATTTGGCTAGTAGGCAAATAGGCCTACATTAGGGTATAATGACTATGGCTGCATGCCTCCAGAAGGGCTTTTCCAAAGGCGCATGGTGCTGTGGTGCTGCATGGAGATCACAAGCTCTTCAACTGGGCAGCAGTGTCGTGATGGAGGGAATAGCCTATATGGAGACAACCTAAGGCCACAGCAACAGAGTTATTGTTAAATGTGGGATTACGTTTATGCCAGATTTAGCCTACATTTAACCTCTCCCTTGTTCATTTCAAAGTGCATATGTTCATGACCAGATTCATATAAAACATGTCAAATTATTTTAAATGCACATTAAACCCTCCTACTGAAAATGCTTTGGCAAGAATTTGAGTGATGAAATAAATATCAAAATATTATATAAAAAAATATTTTGAGTGGCAAAGACTCCAGGGGCCATACATAATTCATAGATTCACCAAACATCTATTATTATTCTGTTTCATTATTTCTGGTAGATACTACTGGTTATGATTGCAGACAAAGGCCAGAGAATGGGATGGTGCAATACTGAATTAGTAATATTTTGATAAGGTGCATGCATGGGGATGCCCATGCTGTAGAGAAACACCTAGCGGACTGAAACTTCACTGTTGTAGGCATAATACAGCTAGTGGTATCTAGACTTAAGCTGGCAAACAAATCCATTACATTAGCTACCTAAATGTGATTTAAACTCAACTGAGTAACAGAGAATGGAGACTTAACTTGAAAACATGCAGGATGCCCCTTTCCGGTTTTCCTGACTTCAGGTTTTTAAACTGTGTTATGCTTGTTCTCGTAGCACTCCTCACAGGCTGTTTAGTGTAAGTTATTTTTGGTGGTGAGATGAAACTGCCAAAACTCTGAAAGGTATTATTGTACGTCAGAATTCCAACAAGATTTGTTCAAGCCTAAAACGGTAGTCCGTAATCGTAACATTGTGTTTGTATGTTCACTGCTTTTCTTACGATCCTAACAATTTACGTATGGATTGTCTTACGATCCTAACGATACCTACAATCAACCTTTTGGCAGGTATCTCGCTCCATAAATAAAACCTAGCCCTGAAACGAAATGTAGGCGAAAAATAATTTACAAGTCATTTTATCGGCACGAATTTGCACGAAGTGGGCAGTTCGGTTTTGTCACTTCAAGCCCAAATATATCATACTTTGACTAAAACGATGACTTGACTTAAATCGTAGTGCAACATCATGCGTAAGCTCTGGCCATCGTCTTTCAGCTCGAAAAAGTTAGATTTAGCCGCATAGAATCAAAAGAACATAAAACTTTACACAGTTTATGCCTACACAGCACAGCACACTTATAGGACATCCATTGCCATGGGATATGCTGTGTTAACACGCAGCTTGTTCTTGGGGAATAACTTTGTTTGTGATTTTAACGACCAACTTCAATGTATAAAACATCAACTAAGAGTTCCAATGGCCATCATCATCCAATTTCATTAAATTGTGCAACATTTCCCCCTTGTTGTGCATTCAACTGAACCAACAGAGAGAAATCTGAATTCCATGAGAACTATGCATTACGCTCTACAAACACAAAGCCAATTTTCCAAACGGTGAGTGTGTATGCATGTGTGTGAGTGAGAGAGATAGGCGGAGGGAGATGGGGTGGGGGACAGCTATTCAGAGCAGCATGATTACAACACCAGAAATACAAACACTGCTTGACTGTGGGCACTGGGGCTGGCGGCCCCTTTGTATTTGCTTAATTTAATCACAAAAGGATGAATAACTTAATTTGTCAGACTGCTGTGTCACATATTTTACACAGTCATACAGGCCTGGTGCCCTCTGCCTAGCCTAACACAGGCCCCTCTACACCTTCTCCTTTAAGACCCTCTGTTAGTCACTGTCAACTCTCCCCAATTAAAAAGCTTTTTTCTTCTTTTTTTTAACAAGATTATCCTATTTAAAAAAAAAATATTTCCACACTATGAGGTCGAAGTAACACTGAAATTTTGAAAATTATGATAATGCCCTTTTAGTGGAAGCGCTTTTGGGGGGGGATGCCTGGAATTTCAGCCTGTTCAGGTGTGATGGAGTTTTTGGACAACAGCATGACATCACAATCTGATCTGATTATTCTGACCAATGACCAGTCATGCATATGTATCCTCCTACTTTGAAGGGGTAAGCGGGGTAGGCTCTAGAGTCTAGACCAGGGGTAATCAACTCTTACCCTACGAGGTCTGGAGTCTGCTGGTTCTGTTCTACCTGATAATTAATTGCACCCACCTGGTGTCCCAGTTCCCCTCCATGTCCTGACATTTTAAGACTCGTCTCCACAGCTAAAAATGTTAATTTAACGTAACGCCTTTCGTGAGCTAGCAGGACTGTTGTGTGTGCATGTGTATGAGCTAGGGCTGACCCCATTTAGTCCACTGGTCGATTGTTTGGTCGACAGGCTGTTGGTCGATCGAGATGTCTTTAGTCGAGCAGTAGAGAGATGTATATATATATATATATATATATATATATATATATATATATATATATTCATGGTGTACAAGACACCGGTCTCATTTGCGCTGAGTGGATTGATCCATTGTGGAGGCCGTGGGGATGTTACAGTCCATCAGTCGAAGACATGTGCTATTGAAATTGTATATGGTTATAGTACATAAACAATGGTGCAACACTAAGAAAAATAATATTATTTTAAAAACAAATGCGCATTCTCCGTCGTTAGATAGCGGTCGCTGTCCACAGTTCTGAAACATCAGTGCGCTGTTGAATTGGCGCCTTTTCCTAGACCATGTTGCTATGTGCATAATAGCAAAGCCACCAGCATATTGGTGTTGAGAACAATGCCGGAGGCAGCAATAGAATGAGGAGATGAGAAAGCAGCCGTTGGCTTATTGTCTAAGGAAAGTGAGGAAACCCAAACTTAATAAGGTCTATAATCAATAGCCTAACTGTTAAATGTGCCTGGCTTTATAAATCATCAATATCTACAGAAATAAGACAGATCCTGCTTCTGTTGCCTGTTTGAGTGTTTGTTTAATAACCTACTGAGCCCCAAGCAAGGACATGTCAAGTAAACAATTTCACAAATGTGTCTGTTTTTAATCTTTGCTTTGCTGTAATAAAGGCTTTACACTGTCTTTTTCGTTACAACAGCCTCTCTGATATTATTTATAATTCATTTAGTGTTTACACCGTTCCAAATTGTCAGAAAAATTATATTTATTATAATAATAATAATAATAATAATAATAATAATAATACTCCTTTTTCTTGATCTCCTCCTTATTGTTATTATTACTATTCATGTCATTATCATTAGTAGGCTTAGTATAGCAGCCTTGTATAACCACCATTGAGTTGTAGGCCTTAGAGAGCATCCTGTTTAGTCTTCATACCGTAACTTACTAAGGCCTACATTTCTATAGGCTACTGTATCAATCAATCATTCATTCATTCATTTATGTCATCACACAGCATATGAGTCATTCATGATTTCAAATGAAATCAAGCATTTTAGTTTTAAAATAAAATTAAGCGAGCCTTGAATAATTAGCTTAAACAATAAATAAACCGTTCCATTTTGGAAATTGCATTCACAAATTAATGTGACTGTTTTTAGCCTTTGCTGTAATAAAGGCTTAACAAAAAAACTTTACAAGAGACTCTGGTACGCTTATGCTTTATTTAGTGTTGTTTACACTGTTCCAAATGGTCAGAAAACGTATATTGTAATCTATACAGCAACTGTTTGGCACACATAATATGCACGCAGCGCTTGCTCCTTACTTTCTTTTTCTCCAGTATTTTCCACAACTAGTCAAATTTATTCCACACTTCTGACTTTCTCTTTACCTGCTGAGCAACATGTAAATATTCCAGCGTTTTAAGTTTGTCCTCTGTAATAACGGACATTCTGGAGTAATAATTACATAACCAACATTCTCTAGTAATACTAGTCCAGCGCGAATAGGTCTTTGGTCACGTGCAAGTGAAGCATACATGTGTCACGTAAAGAGAGCAAGGATTGAGGGAATAGGGAATGTTTTTCTTAAACAAATTAGGGATTTCGGTAACAGAACTTTTCAGTCAGAAATGGCTGTAATTATGTTGCAGCTACAGCAACACCTACAGCGCGATAAACACTTTGATGTCATGTGGGGGTCGCTGCAGCAGGGAGGAGAGAGAGACAACGGGTGCTAGTCACAGTCACTCGCAGTCTTTTTTTTTTTCAAATCAATTGCTGGTCGGACTCCCTCTAGTAATGTGTGTGTCTTAATTATTTAATCAAACCGTGTGCTTAAAGCATCATAAAAGCTCAATAAATATAGTTAATTTGTTTAAAACACATAGGACGTGTCAATATATTGAAAAATACACGTTTAAAAATGTCAACCAATCGATTGGTCGAAAGAACAGACTAATCTTGGTCGACCAAGAATTGGGGGGTCGGGGACAGCCCTAGAATGAGCACACTCATTGTAGTGCATGCCCTGCACACAACACACCTGATGCTAATGTGCCCTCACAGTAACAGACAGCGGGTGAAAAAAAATTAAAGTGCAACAGCAGACCTGTCAAATCCCTTTATCTACGAGGCTCTACTACACCACACACACACCAATTCAGACAGTCCACGAGCTCACAGTGAAAATTACCTCAGGGGTAATTGACCAGTGCAGCAGCCCAAAACCATATACTGATGGTTATTGATCTGGAGCCCCGCTCCTGGAATTAGAGTCAGGGCCCTTCCAGCGGCCGGCTCCTAATGCTGGGGGAAAGGGGACATTTTAACAAGGCCAGCAAGGCTAAATGAAATCCAGGGAGAATTTTCATCTCGCGCTGGCAGGTCCTGGACTAGTCTTATCCATCTGTCGGGAGAAGCTTGATGCATGTCAACTCGACGAGCCCCCCTCTCCTTCGCTCCTTTTTCCCCCTCACTCCCGCCTTCTCTTGAAGGAAATTGGCACTTGTCGAAGGGGGCAATTAGGATGTAACAATGTTATGGAACTCCATATGGTCGTTTCGTCCAACCCACAGTGGTATTTTATAGATGCTTTGAACAATGCCTCGACACAACCTAAACAAGCAATTTAAAAGCCCCAGAGAAATTAAAACTTTTCCAAGTGCTTCACAAGTACCTCTATGTAGCTTTTGCAGGGATACAGCAGGAGTGTTTTCCAGTGGGGAATTGAATATAGTTTGCATTTGTATATACAGTTTGGTCCAAAATTATTGACACCCTTGATAAAGATGAGCAAAAATGACTGTATAAAATAATTCAAAAACTTAGCTATATTGTATGCTAGAAATATTGGGAAAATATATGATTTTATACTAATACAATTATTCAGAGAAAGATCGTTTTTTCTCAAAAAGGTAGGGGTCAAAATTATTGACATCTGTTTTCAATAAGTCACCTTGTGAGGATAATGGCGCCAAGCCTTTTTCTAAAATGTTGGAGAAACATTGGGAGGGATCTTAGACTATGCTTCGATACAGATTCCTTCCAGGTCCTTGATATCCTTCGTCTGCACTTATGGACTGCCCTCTTTAATTCAAAAGTACCAGGACATTTTAGGCAAAAACCTGGTTGTCTCTGCCAGGAGGCTATAGCTTGGCCACAAGTGGCTCTTACAGGAAGACAATAACCCCAAGCACACATCAAAATCCACAAGATATAGTTAATTAGCCACAAAACCAACATTTTGCAATGGCCATCTCAGTCTCAGGACTTCAACCCATTGAAAACCTGAGGTTTGAATTGAAGAGGGCAGTCCATAAGCGCAGATGAAGGATATCAAGGGCCTGGAAGGATTCTGTATGGAAGCATGGTCTAAGATCCCTCCCAATGTGTTCTCCAACACATAAAACATTTTAGAAAAAGGCTCTGCCGTTAACCTCGCAAGCTGAGGTATTGAAAGGTATTGAAAACAGGGGTGTCAATTTTGACACCTACCTTTTGAGAAAAATGACTTGTTAAACAAAATATCTTTCTGAGTAATTGTATTAGTATAAAATATATTTTCCCAATTGTTTTGAGCATACACTATACAGTGGGGGAAAAAAGTATTTAGTCAGCCACCAATTGTGCAAGTTCTCCCACTTAAAAAGATGAGAGAGGCCTGTAATTTTCATCATAGGTACACGTCAACTATGACAGACAAAATGAGAAAGAAAAATCCAGAAAATCACATTGTATGATTTTTAGTGAATTTATTTGCAAATTATGGTGGAAAATAAGTATTTGGTCAATAACAAAAGTTTCTCAATACTTTGTTATATACCCTTTGTTGGCAATGACACAGGTCAAACGTTTTCTGTAAGTCTTCACAAGGTTTTCACACACTGTTGCTGGTATTTTGGCCCATTCCTCCATGCAGATCTCCTCTAGAGCAGTGATGTTTTGGGGCTGTCGCTGGGCAACACGGACTTTCAACTCCCTCCAAAGATTTTCTATGGGGTTGAGATCTGGAGACTGGCTAGGCCACTCCAGGACCTTGAAATGCTTCTTACGAAGCCACTCCTTCGTTGCCCGGGCGGTGTGTTTGGGATCATTGTCATGCTGAAAAGACCCAGCCACGTTTCATCTTCAATGCCCTTGCTGATGGAAGGAGGTTTTCACTCAAAATCTCACGATAGATGGCCCCATTCATTCTTTCCTTTACATGGATCAGTCGTCCTGGTCCCTTTGCAGAAAAACAGCCCCAAAGCATGATGTTTCCACCCCCATGCTTCACAGTAGGTATGGTGTTCTTTGGATGCAACTCAGCATTCTTTGTCCTCCAAACACGATGAGTTGAGTTTTTACCAAAAAGTTATATCTGACCATATGACATTCTCCCAATCCTCTTCTGGATCATCCAAATGCACTCTAGCAAACTTCAGACGGGCCTGGACATGTACTGGCTTAAGCAGGGGGACACGTCTGGCACTGCAGGATTTGAGTCCCTGGCGGCGTAGTGTGTTACTGATGGTAGGCTTTGTTACATTGGTCCCAGCTCTCTGCAGGTCATTCACTAGGTCCCCCCGTGTGGTTCTGGGATTTTTGCTCACCGTTCTTGTGATCATTTTGACCCCACGGGTGAGATCTTGTGTGGAGCCCCAGATTGAGGGAGATTATCAGTGGTCTTGTATGTCTTCCATTTCCTAATAATTGCTCCCACAGTTGATTTCTTCAAACCAAGCTGCTTACCTATTGCAGATTCAGTCTTCCCAGCCTGGTGCAGGTCTACAATTTTGTTTCTGGTGTCCTTTGACAGCTCTTTGGTCTTGGCCATAGTGGAGTTTGGAGTGGGACTGTTTGAGGTTGTGGACAGGTGTCTTTTATACTGATAACAAGTTCAAACAGGTGCCATTAATACAGGTAACGAGTGGAGGACAGAGGAGCCTCTTAAAGAAGAAGTTACAGGTCTGTGAGAGCCAGAAATCTTGCTTGTTTGTAGGTGACCAAATACTTATTTTCCACCATCATTTGCAAATAAATTCATTAAAAATCCTACAATGTGATTTTCTGGAGAATTTTTTTTCTCAATTTGTCTGTCATAGTTGACGTGTACCTATGATGAAAATTACAGGCCTCTCTCATCTTTTTAAGTGGGAGAACTTGCACAATTGGTGGCTGACTAAATACTTTTTTTCCCCACTGTAGCTCAGTGTTTGAATGATTTATTTCAGTAATTTTTGCTCATATTTAAAGGGTGTCAATAATTTCGGACCCCATTGTATAGTAGAACGTTTGGTCAGTAACCAAAAGGTCGCTGATTCGAATCCCAGAGCCGACTAGGTGAAAAATCTGTCGATGTGCCCTTGAGCAATGCACTTAACCCTAATTGCTCCTGTAATTCGCTCTGGATAAGAGCATCTGCTAAATGACTAGTTAAACAATAAAGTTAGCCAACATACTGTATCACATTTTTATCTGATATTAACAATAGAGGCTTGTTGCAGTATTTGCTGCAAACCCTTGGATGCAAAGGACTCCCTCCGTCATGCTGTCCATCTTTAAACACATTGACTAGGTCTAAACCACCAACATGATTAATCCGAAGTCAAAGCAGTACTAAACATGTTGATTATTCTCAACGGAAACCCTTTGTGCCTGATGGTGGCTTTGTGTAGCTGCTAGCATACTTGTCCCTTCACTGCTGGCTGGGGACAGAGGTGGAGGCACACAGTGTGAGTGTGCGTCCACGTGTGTGTGTGTGTGTGTGTGTGTGTGTGTGTGTGTGTATGTGTGTATGTGTGTGTGTGTGTGTGTGTGTGTGTGTACTGTGCACGTCCATGCGTGCGTAGGGGGCTGCGAAAGTGACAGCACAGCATAAACTTTAAATCACAGATAAACAAGAGGCCTGTTTGGTCTCCTAATCCAGTCTTTCATGCCTTCTCTTCATAGTCGCTCCATCAGTCTTTCAGCAGGTCAACCAAACGGAGGCCCCTGGCCACCAAGGCTTTGTTTGCCACACCTTGGGCCAGATATTAAAAAAGGCAGTGCTAAAGACCAAACAAACACACACAGCCTGGCCAGCACCTCTGACCCACGGGGCTCTGTTCAAACTGCCCTCTGGACTTATATTGACCACAAACAGGAGAGGACCTCACTAGGGAGAAATTCCCCTGTTTATGAGAAAAAGAAAAGGCGAGACAGACGGACAGAGGAGAAAGAGAGAGAGCATGCTAAACGTTTAATATTGGAGGGGCATACAGCCATGGTAATAGCCAGGCAGTCGACAAAGGCTTGAGGAATGTGAGCTACAAATTCAACCACAATCTTTAATTGTCAATCTCAAGCCCTAATCTCATATTTATACTCAAATCAATAGTTGTATTGCATTTCGTCTAGGCTAAACAACTAAAATGCCCATGTTCTCAGACGACCTGTAGCTAAAATACTCTTAAAAGACTCAGCTCTTCTTATGTCCCGATGTAAAAATGGAAACAAGTTTTAAAAAAGGACGCACAGCCAGCACATTCAAAAAGCATGACTTCATTAGTAAACCTTCCAGGCCAGGGGAACCGGTGCTGCCTTGCACCTGTTATCCTGTACATAAAATGTATTTTCTATGCTGCATACTTTGCACAGAAGCCGTATTATTCCAGCCGAGGGTTGGCCAGGCCCTGGAGTCCAGTTAATGGGTTTCACAGCCTGCCGTTGCCACTATGATGGATGGACACACTTTACGCTCAATCAACTTATAAATAACGGATGTTTTATCATGCTGAATTAAAACATTTGAGAGAGAAAGAGAGAGAAGCGGGGGAGTTCAGTTCCGTTCTCATGGAGTTCAGTTCCGTTCTCTTACTTACTCTGTGTGTGTGTGTGTGTGTGTGTGTGTGTGTGTGTGTGTGTGTGTGTGTGTGTGTGTGTGTGTGTGTGTGTGTTAAAAGGGATAGTGCGAGGTTGTCAATTAACACTAGTTAGCATTCGCTCTCGAAGCTACCTTCAACTTCCTTCAAACTGCACACAGACAAAAATGGTCTCCATGACTCCCAGTAAGTAGAAAAAGGGCTAAATTGTCAAAATCTCACACTATCCCTTTGTTTCGATGCCTCCCAAAAGATGTAGAAGCGTACAAGTGGAATACTGTGAACCCCCCTGGTTAGAACAATTAAAGATAACATTTGACCATACTTTCAGGGAATGTAAAAAAGCACCAAATTAAATTATTCCTTATGTCCAACACTGTAAGGTCTCACGACATCGCATTTCAAATGGATGATCTTAAAAATGTGGTTTTCACGACCAAGTTGCTCTATAAAACATTTTATCCCAATGACATACCTCACGATAAATACAGCCCCCATTATCTAATCCAATTCCATCCATTTTATTTCAAAGTAATTGCGCTGTCATACGCTGCCCTTCAGATGAGGTGGCCTGGTATTGTCACCTCTATTTCCAGAAAATAAACAGAGAGCGCAAGACACAGAATTTCCATCCGATCCTTTGACCATGTACCCTTGCCGATCCTGGTGTGCATCTTTGGAAAGAAGTAGGGGGAAGGAATTAGGAAGGGATGGAGTTTGAATGGGGGTGGGAGTCAGGATGGAGGTAGAAGCGGGGCTCTCCGTTTGGTACAGTAAGGGGTTAAGCTGTAGATGGCGGTCGACTCGGCAGGATAAATCAGCACACATGCTCCGGCTCGGACTAGATTTCACACCCCTCCTCATGAGTACTACCATCCACAACTGCATGGAAAGAATGAGTGGTAGGGGGGAAGAGAGAGGGGGGGACTCCCCCCTATTTGTTTCACCTGCTGCGTTCCTTCAGCTTCCAACTAATGGCATTCCCTGGGGTCTGAAGGAATCCTGCAACCACACACTGTAGATAGACAACAGGCCCCAGCTACTGTGTTAGCAAGACAATACCCACCGCCACACAGGAGCATACTAAAATCAGATTACACTGAGGTTTAAGCCGAGCGGTATGGACTCACACAGACCAATGCTTTTTATGTGAAGAGTGCTGTTGAATAAGAGCGTCTAACAAATAATATTTAAACACGCTTCTATTCTGAAATCAGTTCTGTACGTTTATTTTCCATTTCACATCAGTGGCAAAGAGAGTTTGATTATCTTAATAAATATACTGTGCCAAAAACTGCCATTTCAAAAATTATAAAACCATCAATGAGAACACAAACCCGAAATACATTGTGTCAATCTTTTTGGTCTGTCCACAAAATATTGATTGCTTTGTAGAAAGCATTGCTTACATTTATCCGGTTAGCTCTCCTTGAGGAAACAAATTATTTACCAGCTGTTTAAAGAAAATCTGAGCAAGATTTCCTCTAATCAGTTAATGGGCCAGTGATCAATACAAGCATTGCAGCCGCTAATAAACTTATCTTACTCTCTCTCACTCTTCCTCCTTCTCAGTTCATAACTAGAGATTTTAGGGCTAGAGAATAGATCTATCCAACACTCCAAGTGAACGAACTAGTGGCCCGGTCGGATGTTTAGGACAGAAGAGTCCACTGTAGAGGAGTCTCGACATGACAATAAAACCTACGGTCTGCTAGCATGAGCTCGCCAAGGTGCATTACACAGTCAGAGCTCTGGCTGCTCTCCAGATAGAATTCCCTCAAGGACTACTGCTGAATTCCCTCCAGAGCATGGACGCTTCCTCAGCCACCTTGACATTACTGTAAGGACCAGCTGTGCTTCTGCTGCTGTGCTCACACAATGGAGGGTTGGGTAAACCATGAATGAATGGCTGGATAAATCACTGCAAATAATACATTCTAATATACGATTTCCAAGAGGTGTTGCGTGTTATGCCTAAACTGTGATCGTTAGGCTATATGGTCATCATTTTTGAAGGTAAAGGATGTAGTGCTGTTGTTTCTTATTAACTTTTGTTTGTTTAAAGTCACCTCCCTCCAGGAAAATATATGCAACGTGTTGGGCACAGAGTTGCTTTATTTATTTTATTTTTGAAAATGTTTGAAATGGCTCTAGTGTGGGCTTTGATTTATCAATATAATAAATCTACCAGTCTGACCAAAGATTCAAATGGTTTCACCACTATTAAAAAATCAATGACCAGTTGGAGCTGCAGGTACGACTGTGCGGAATAATGCCTCGATCACATCTAGAGCGTCATCGCGCAAAATGCTACGCAGCGTCATCTGGATATGTGTTCAGAGAAAGTTCAACTTTCACCTTCTGCTACCATTCCCATCAAGCCTTCTACGCATACAATGTGATGCATACGTTTGATAAATTCAACATATGCACCACACAGGACTCACTGCAACTGCCTCTGCAACACAGCAAGACAAACACAGCATTCAATTGGAAATGAATGTACTTCTTGTGTACCAAAAACGCTGTCGGTGTGATCGAGGCGTAATCGACAACATTCAGGAAAAAATTATTCAGTAGAAAGGCCAGTCATCCTCTCATCCCTGCCTCCTACTCGGCGCAAGCCCCTCATTTGAATTTACCAATCAGCCCCAGCTTCATCAGTATTAATAGTCTGATACCACTGTATTTAGACATGATGCGTTCTTGATACCCGCCCAGCATTGACAGCAAATCCTCCGTGTGTTTAATAAATCGTAGCAGTTAGGTGGGACGGATTAGTCTCAAGTCACCTAGTGACTATATTATGAGCCGCAGCATTAAGAGGGATTAATACTAATCTTGGCTGTTTCAGTTTACCCTGGGCTGGAGGGTGGGTGGGTCGAGAGGACAACGAGCCACCGTGCCCCAGTCAGCTCCTAAACACAGCAAAAGCACCTTAATGAGCGCTTCCATATGCTGCCGCTCTCCCTCTGCAGTGAGCAGCCTAGCCAATACACTATCACTCTCACTCTCACTCGGCTAGTATACCGTTTAGCTAGTCTGCGGTGCACATTAATAAGTAGTGCAGACAACTCCCCCCTTGGCTAGCAATAAACACTGTGCAACTGGAATAAACTCCCAAAAGTGTATACTAAAACTGAGATTTGTTTTTAAACTGTTGACTTGACCACTTCACTTACACTAAATCTAATATCATCCAACGATATGACAAGTTTTTCTTACACCATAACGTAAATCAAACCAAGAATGTTCACATTCTAACAAAATACATGCCACGTAGCCTCCATGTGCAGCAGTTCTCCTCTCCATGCCAACGCATGGTGACTTTAGACAAGAGGTTTGGGGGCGGGGGGTCATTTCTGTCCAGTGATGCCACATGGGCTCCATGGTGGGGGAAACGTTAAAGCCTATCGGGTTTATCCCCACTGGGGCTTTGAAATGCCCCGCTCAGCGGCTGGAGATGCCCTGGCTGGCTTAGCGGACCAAGGTGACAACTGTCGTTGTCTCCCCCGTAGGTCCACATGTCTGCGATACTGTAACCAGCTTTGGGTAAATGGAGAGGCCAGGGGCTGGGCCAAGGGCCGAGAGGGCAAGCTATATGGCCCGCCATCCCGCAGCGAGGCTCTTGGCTCTAGGCTCCTGTAGGGGGGGGGGTTGGGTCAGCAGGATAGAGAAACTAACTATCCAGTCTTCTCTACAGCTACCAGGAGATGCAATCCTTCAAGTTTCCCTTAGCATTTGTGCAATGGGGCTGAGGGGTTGAAGAGCAAAAAACTGAGCCACTCTATCGCAGTTCACATGGCAGGCCCTTCTAGTGATGTATAAAGTGCACATCCCTGGGGCTTGCTGTTTGTCATAAAACATCTCTCAGCACATAATTTACCCAAACCAGAGAGGCAAAGGGAAAAAAGGAATACAAACAACTTACAAAAGTGGTGTTTGAGTTTAATACCGAGGCCGTTTGCCAGGAGTGCAGTAATTTTAAACCATGCCGTGTTAAGTGGCTCCTCCAAGATACTGTGGGGTAATGTCGAACAGCTGAGCAAATGGGATTGGATCCAGCAAGTGCATTTATCTTTCTGAATTCATGACAACATTCTGCTCCGTAAGAAGCAGCAGGCTAGGTGTTTGTAAACAATTGGGGCTGCTCTCACATGAGAAAGTCGAGGAGCAAATTTTTTTTAATGTAGATCTAACAGAGACCTACTTACATCCATACGATTTGTGGCCTCTTCTCACCTCGTTTACTTTCCGTCTCGTCAGCCTCAGTACTGCTTGTGTGGATTCAATTCAAACTATCCTTAGAATTCATTACAAGGTGCTTGCTTTCATCCATAATACACTAGGCTCTGACTTGATCAGTATTTAGAGTATCAAAACATTCAACATGGTAAAATGGAATCGACAAAGCATTCAAGTTTATGAAAACAGTTTAAAGTATTTGTTTTTTTCTCCATATGTTTTATACCACAAAATGCCTTGATCAGGAAAACATGCTTTAGTCTAAAACAGAGTTTTTGGTTGTTTTCTACTAGGCAAGGGAAAAGTTAGCCAATGGTCTATCTTTATCAACTTAAAAATAATGTGACCAAAAGATATAGCAGGT
The DNA here is from genome assembly GCF_020615455.1 of Coregonus clupeaformis. Lineage (NCBI taxonomy): Eukaryota > Metazoa > Chordata > Actinopteri > Salmoniformes > Salmonidae > Coregonus > Coregonus clupeaformis. The sequence goes on along the minus strand of NC_059192.1, from coordinate 47,539,481 downwards.
TAAGAGTATCTTCTTGCCGATTAAGCTGGAAACATAGTTCAACTCATCATTTGGATCACAGAGCCACACTGAGACATTGTTGCTTACAGTACAGGCTTTACAGGGATTAGCTCCAAACCACTAAATGCAGCTCCCCACAATATTTTACACTCTTCCACTTGTCCAATTGTAGAAATAAGTGAGAAATTGCCAGTACTTTTACATCAACATTTTCCAAACTAGGCTATATCAGGTTAAACGCATTTAAACCCCAACCAACATTTGGCGAACAAACGGTCTGGGACAAAATAAAGCCAATTTTAAAAGATTTGTGTTGAACAATATAATCTCTGTATTTTCCCCATTTGTTGTTGTTTGCTCTTTCAAACCCATGTCCAAATTGTCTTTCCCATAAAGTGTGTTTCTGCAGCGCACAGAGTCTCCATCGCTCCCTGCTTGTTCTGCACACGCAAGGCTGAGCCTATCCGATCAGACTGGCATCACTGCTATGGAATGCTGAAGTCCACATTTTCCCCATTCAACAAGGAAAAACGGCCTTTCAAAACCAATCAGCTAGAAATGTTGCTTTGTTTTTATTTTCGACTGAACTTCCTGGAACCTATTATGGAGCTGTCAGGGATGTATATTTAGCTATGGCAACACAGGGCCTCCTCGCCCCCTTGTGCCATTGGTCATGTCACCTCTGATACACAGAAAAACAATTGGCAATCCCTTTTGTCACCTTTAAAGAAAATGGCTGTGTGTGTGTGTCAGATGGTCTGACAGAGGTGGGGCATCTGTTTACACAACTGCAATGGGTCGTTGGCTAAACGTGCCCTACATCCATTTCTACTCTCCTGCCCTGACAGCACCTGATACTACATTTGCCCAATGAGTCACTCCCAACTCTCTTGATAAAGGACTGTTTAAGAATAATTATGAGTGAATTATCTAAGCTGTAACTATGAAAGTACCGGTCACAACTTCAATGTCCCTAGAGATGATCCCCCTTCAATGGCCCAGCATATGCGTGTTGAGATGGCTGAAACGGTTGGATTATCTACTATGCAGCTGTACATTAGTGGCTCAAGGGTGAACAATGGAGTAAATGTTTGACATATATAAATGGCTGATGATAATGCAGATAAAAATACATCAACACTGTTCTTGAAATTCATCCAAGTATCCCACCAGAGTAAAGACAGTTTGAATGATGGATGAGTAAACCACATTACATTATCACTAACAAAATGTGTATTCATCCCAAAATCTGTAAAACTGCTATGATTGCCCAAGGCACTTTATAAAACCCCACAGGATAAATGTGACAACAACCCATATAAAACAATGCAATGAAGAGAAAATGTGAAATTAAAAGACATGGGGGGGGGGGGGCAGACAACCTTACGGGTGATGCGAGAGCTTTATCTGTACCATATACACGGAGTATACCAAACATTAGGAACACCATCCTAATATTGAGTTCAGAGGAATCTGTGCTTTGAGCCCTTGATTAGTTTGACCAATACTTGACTCAACAGTAACAGTGCTGCCCACTGGTTCACAAGTTCAGTTCCCCCTGACCTCGTCCACACCCCTTCACCAAAAACAAGACAATACTACTCTGCGAGTGTTCCCAGGTCATAAATTCAGGGACGGCATTTCACCACTCATAACCTGCTCCACTACTGCCAGTTTAGCAGGAATTTTTACAACTTAAAATCAACATAGGCTTATGTGCATAGCTGAGATGGCTGTAATTGTAAAACTGGCAGTAGTGGAGCAGGTTATGAGTGGTGAAATGCCGTCCCTGAATTTACGACCTGGGAACACTCGCTAAAAGATGGAGCCGACGCAGATGGTGGCCTTGCGACTAGCTCTTAGGAAACTGTATTTTGTTTTTTTTATGTATTATTTTTTCCATTATTAGCTCAGGAAATGTTTTGTGTCATTACATACAGCCGGGAAGAACTATTGGATATCAGAGCGGCGGTTACTCACCAGAACTACCAGCATTACGACATCCCCGAAACAGATCCTTTGTTCGCACTCCCCAGAGCAATTGAACTGATTCCAGAGACCGACCCAAAAGTTCTATCAACATATCGACTGTAGTATTCGTGCTGCTAAAACACTCGACCACGGTTATTCAAACGTCCGGGATGTTTACAAGGCCCTCCCCCGCCCTCCTTATGGCAATTCTGACCACGACTGCATTTTGCTTCTCCCTTCCTATAGGCAGAAACTCAAACAAGAAGTACCCGTGCTAAGGACTATCCAATGCTGGTCTGACCAATCGGAAACCACGCTTCAGGATTGTTTTGATCACGCAGACTGGGATATGTTCCGGGTAACTTGCGAAAATAATTTAGACGAATACACTGATATGGTAACTGAGTTTATCAGGAAGTGTATAGGAGATGTCGTACCCACTGTGACTATTAAAACCTACCCTAACCAGAAACCGTGGATAGATTGCAGCATTTGCGCGAACCACCGCATTTAACAATGGCAAGTTGACTAGGATTATGGCAGAATACAAACAGCGCTAGTTATTCACTCCACAAGGCAATCAAACAAGCAAAACGTCAGTATAGAGACAAAGTGGAGTCGCAATTCAACGGCTCAGACACGAGACGCATGTGGCAGGGTCTACAGACAATCACGCCGAGACCGACGTCTTGCTTCCGGACAAGCTAAAGACCATCGCCCGCTTTGAGGATAACACAGTGCCACCGACGCGGCCCGCTACCAAGGACTGTGGGCTCTCCTTCTCCGTGGCTGACTTGACTAAAACATTTAAACGTGTTAACCCTCGCAAGGCTGCCGGCCCAGACGGCATCCCTAGCCACGTCCTCAGAGCATGCGCACACCAGCTGGCTGGAGTGTTTACGGACATATTCAATCTCTCCCTATCCCAGTCTGCTGTCCCCACTTGCTTCAAGATGTCCACCATTGTTCCTGTACCCAAGAAAGCAAAGGTAACTGAACTAAACGACTATCGCCCCGTAGCACTCACTTCTGTCATCATGAAGTGCTTTGAGAGACTAGTCAAGGATCATATCACCTCTACCTTACCTGCCACCCAAGACCCACTTCAATTTGCTTACCGCCCCGATAGATCCACAGACGATGCAATCGTCATCACTCTGCACACTGCCCTTTCCCATCTGGACAAGAGGAATACCTATGTAAGAATGATGTTCATTGACTATAGCTCAGCATTCAACACCATAGTACCTTCCAAGCTCATCATTAAGCTCGAGGCCCTAGGTCTGAACCCCGCCCTGTGCAACTGGGTCCTGGACTTCCTGACGGGCCACCCCCAGGTGGTGAAGGCAGGAAAGAACACCTCCACTTCGCTGATCCTAAACACTGGGGCCCCACAAGGATGCGTGCTCAGCCCACTCCTGTACTCCCTGTTCACCCATCACTGCGTGGCCAAGCATGCCTCCAACTCAATCATCAAATTTGCAGACGACACAACAGTAGTAGGCTTGACTACCAACAATGACGAGACAGCCTACAGGGAGAAGGTGAGGGCTCTGGGAGTGTGGTGCTAGGAAAATAACCTCTCAACATCAACAAAACAAAGGAGATGATCGTGGACTTCAGGAAACAGCAGAGGGTGCACCCCCCTATCCACATCGACGGGACCGCAGTGGAGAAGGTAGAAAGCTTCAAGTTCCTTGGCGTACACATCACTGACAAACTGAAATGGACCACCCACACAGACAGTGTGGTGAAGAAGGCACAACAGAGCCTCTTCAACCTCAGTAGGCTAAAGAAATTTGGCTTGGCACCTACAACCCTCACAAACTTTTACAGATGCACAATTGAGAGCATCCTGTCGGCTGTATCACCGCCTGGTAGAGCAACTGTACAGCTCGCAACCGCAAGGCTCTCCAGAGGGTGGTGCAGTCTGCCCAACCCATCACCGGGGGTAAACTACCCGCCCTCCAGGACACCTACAGCACCCGATGTCACAGGAAGGCCAAAAAGATCATCAAGGACATCAACCACCCAAACCACTGCCTGTTCACCACACTATCATCCAGAAGGCGAGGTCAGTACAGGTGCATCAAAGCTGGGACCGAGAGACTGAAAAACAGCTTCCATCTCAAGGCCATTAGACTGTTACACAGCAATCACTCGCACATTAGAGGCTGCTGCCTATAGACATAGACTAGAAATCACTGGCCACTTTAATAAATTAAACACTAGCCACTTTAACAATGTTTACATACCTTGCATTACTCATCTCATATGTATATACTGTATTCTATACTATTCTACGATATCTTAGTCCATGCCGCTCTGACATCGCTCGTCCATATATGTATATATTCTTAATTCATTCCTTACTTAGATTTGTGTGTATTGGGTATTAGTTGTGAAATTGTTAGATATTACTGCACTGTCGGAGCTTGAAGCACAAGCATTTCGCTACACCCGCAATAACATCTGCTCAACACATGTATGTGACCAATCAAATGTGATTTTAAGTCTGCCTTGTGCATAGACACCCTACTCTGACTGAAGAGGAGGGGCTACAGAGAGCTAGAGCCACCCATCCCTCTCACACAGGGATTAGACTACAACTGACAAATGGGTATATTTATCTCACGCTGCTTTTCACTACATCATCAACACATTGGTGAGTGTTTAAGAGGCAAAGACACATTATACAGTGAAAAAAAAAAGATCTAAAACTATATATTGTGCAACATTTTAGTCCAGTTTCCAAAGCAAAACTCGCCTCATCTGTAACTTTAAAATGTCTCAAACTTCACTGTATAATGACTAAAACAGTGACCGAAATAGAGGTCATTGTTAAAAAGCTGAAGCAGTTCAAAAGCCATTAATGAAGGAGAAGAGGGGAGGGGCGAAGGGAGGCTTCTGTCGGCAAGGTGAGGTTTTGTTCAAGACATTAAATAACCAGGACCACCTTGTCCCTTGTGTCCATGTCACAGTCACATCCGTCAGCCAGAGGAGAGCCATGTCGATAAAAAAGGGAGCCAGAGAGAGGGAGGGGTAGACTGGCAGTATATCGGCAGGTCTATTTTGATTTCAGACCAAATCAACACCTCCTTGTTGTCCCAGGTTGTTAGCAGGTCTCCTTGTCAGCTGTGTGGGCTGCTCGGCCCGGCCGGCTCCCTCCCGTCAGCAGGACGGCTTTTGTAATCGGAGGCACTGATCCCCATTCTATTTAAGAAGGATGCGACAACAGGTTTAAAAATGCTCACCGCACATGTCACCTCTTTTCGATTCAATATTTATGAACCCTGAAATGCTGGCAGTTGTTTAAATCGTCCCGCGCCTGTTCCACCCCTCCCCGCCACCTCTCAGCCATTCCACCCAGTCATCCCACGACAAGACTGTTTTGACCCATGTCACCTTTACAGCACACACTCTTCAAAACCCAGCTGCGACCCCAAAATAGGCTGTCTTTTTTTAATTACGGGCGTCCACTTGGAAGCTATTGCCTTTTGCCAGTGACTCTATTCCATGCCGAAACAGGAAGGGGGTTGACAACTCTATGGATGCACAAAAGAGTTGTTAGGTGATTTCAGTGAAGTGTAATCGAGTATCTGCTTGGCATGTTCAATGAACAAGGTGAGGATTTTAACCTCCCCCATCACACACACACACGTTGCCATAATGTTTGTATTTATCAGTGTTGTAGTACTCGAGACCGGTCTCGATTCCAGTCTCGAGACCACAGAGTGTCTCGGTCTTGGATACATTGGTACTCGGTCTTGACTCGGTCTCGGACAGTGAGGACGTAATTTCTTCCCGAGACCAGTGAAGTAAAAAAAACTCAATTATAACCGCTTCGCCAGGTCAAATATATACACTCCTTTCTTGAAACATTAATATCTTAACAGCCTCTATATCTATTATAGACAAGTTTTCGCACTGGCGAAACTATAGGCCTTCAGTGACAGGTTCGTGATTCTGAAAGGACAGCAACCGTAATTCCAGCGCACTCATGTAGGAGAGTGCACTTTTTGTCAAACACAAAGAGCCAGTGGTGTAGTGGAGGGTATACGCAGGTACAAGCCGTATACCCACTTGTTTTCAGTTGGCACTGCTTATACTCACTTCTTAATCCCTACTGATGTGTATCAAAGTAGTGTAGTGGAGGTATACGACATCAATTATGTAGTACAATAGAAAAATCTTGCACAAAGTAGCCTACACAATCGCAAAGCACGTGAAATATATTCACATGCGCGCTGCACACATAGCCTAGTTTCAGCGGAATATCATCTGCAGGCAGCAAGAGTGTGCAGCTCTCAACTGGTTTTGGCATGGAGCAGCTCACAGAAGAATGATATCGGTAGCCAGTAGGGTAGGAAAGACATTTCAACGTATGATATCTACCAGTAAATGCTAACTGAGGCAACAATGGGTATGCAAAACCAGGTAATTAAAAAGTTTAGTCCGAAGTGTTGGCTAGTAGGCTATTTGTGATGCGCAATTGTCATGTGCTGTTTGCATCAGGTGCGTAGACATGGATGGGCCTGGGTGGCTAGAGGCCCACCCACTGGGGAACCAGGCCCTGACAGGCCCACCCAATCAGATTGTTGTGGTTTAAGCATTGTTGTGGACTTAGACCATCACGTTTGTATTTTTTCTATACAGAAAAAAAAGTGTGATTGAGAGTGAAGTTTAAAGTTTAACTGACAGCGTTTTAACTACTTTGCAGATGTGAAACAAGCAGACAATCATAATATCAGTCAAAAATATCACATTTCCAGTTTATGCTATAAAACCAACTTCATAAATAGGTTCTATTTGACTCAAGGTTCCATGACGTACACTAAGGCATTGTTGGCAGAATAGATGCAGTTCAATGCATGATTAATATAATTCACCAATACATTTCTTGGTAGTCCAAAAAATATTGCTGTCAGTTTGTAAATCACAGCTGGCCTGGTACATTGTTTGCTGCCTCCATTCGGGATGCACTGTTTCAGTTTCAATTACTCAATATTCTGGATAAAAACAGACAAATGTAACTAAAGCTGGGAATGTCAATACAATCAAACTAGCAAGGGCAATGGTCACAAGCAGGGACGGCTTGTTCAATAGGGCGATATGGGCGACGCACTGCCAAACGGGAAAAGGAAGGGATTTTTTTTCTAATCAATTATTTAAAAAAAAAAAAAAAAAATTATAATTTTTTTAAATAAATTTATAAAAAATTATATCACGGCAACAGCAGTTATCAGTGTTCACGTCTGATCTGCCAGCCACTAAATGTCAAATCAGGCTAAAGTCGTGCTTCAAATGGCCCCGCCCGTTTTTTGGGCGATTTCAGTCAGGTTGAAAATCGCCCAGAAGTCTCTCATAGCCTGTCATGTAAAATCTATTTTTTTCACATTTCAAAGCTTTCAATACATTCTCTATGGGTGTCTGTGTGCATGCACTTACGCGCTTTCGTCATACGTGACGTAACGTTGAACGTAACTAAGACAATGGCGGCTATCAGCGTCTATGTTGCGACCTGCAGTGTGGCGTTATTTTATGTTTTTAATTTGTAGACTTAGTTTACAAACATTCTGCAAACATTCTGCTTTGGACTGATCTTCGGTTTTGGACTGATCTTGTTGATCGTGTACATACCCGCTACGAACGGACTAAATAATGAAAACGCTGCTGGCAGAGAGGTGGAGCCGCCACCTTCACCCTGGTCAGAGCGGACCGCGATCCTGGTAAGAGAGCGACTGTACCCCGACATTGAACTGCTTTCTGTGTCATTGAACCTTACTATTGTTGATAAAACAAGTTTACTGGAGAACGGAGAAAAAGTAGAGACTTTTGGACAAGGTGGATAATTGTATAATATAAGGCAGTTTATTCAGAGGTAAAGATATCTGCAATCGCGTTCACGGACCCGTTCAGTCAAACTCTTAGGGAGCTATAAATCAAGCCCCATTACTTACCATATCAGATAAGAGAAATTGCTGCAGCTACATATATTTTACATCCTGGCCCTACATAGTTCACTATTTGCATCACTTACCAAAATATTACATGTGGTCATATATGCTTGGAAAGTGGAGATGCCATAGAACGTCAAAAAAGTAAACATTGCTGGAGACACATTGCGTTTGCTAGCGAAGAGATTTGTTGTGGCAAATGAACTTGGGCTGGGAATTGCCAGGAACCTCACGATAAGATATATGCATCAGCATTGCGAGTCTCATGATTCTATACGTATTGCGATTCGATACTGTGATTTTATTGCGCACCATATGTCTGTTGCAGAGGGATCAGAAAGCCATGAGAACGAGTTTTGATCAGTCATGGAAATAAAAGTGCTGAAAACAAATTGGCTCCCAATGTGAAAAGATTGAGAACAAGCTATGAAGGAACAATAATGGTGTTTTGGTGCAGGTACAGCCAACTAGCGCTAAAATATTGCGATATTGTCAATACAGTATATCGTAAAGTATCACTATGTAACTCGATTTCTTTCACCCCAATCCCTCAAATTAACGGTAAATAACTGAATTGTTTGCCCCACATTTAGCTAAGATGATTAGCTAGCCAGCTAAAATGTTTTATTTAGTTAGCAGTCGCATCTACAATAGTTTACTGTCAATAACATGTCTCCAAAAATGACGTGGTGTCTCCAATTGTGTTGACATTTTACAATTGCAATGCGCATCCATGAGTATCCACTTTCTGTAGCTCAGCTGGTAGAGCATGGTGCTTGTAACGCCAAGGTAGTGGGTTCGATCCCGGGACCACCCATACACAAAAATGTATGCACGCATGACTGTAAGTCGCTTTGGATAAAAGCGTCTGCTAAATGGCATATTATTATTATTATTATTATTATTATCTGAAGAGAGCCCCGAAACATTGTGTGCAGACATTTTATGCAATAAATGAAGTAGGTTCAATCTAGTAGTTCTGATCTTCTGATTGGTCCTGATGAGTTCTCCCTGCTCCCTGCCTGTGCCATTAAACCCCTACAACTCATCCAGAATGCCGCAGCCCGTCTGGTGTTCAACCTTCCCAAGTTCTCTCACGTCACCCCCTCCTCCGCACACTCCACTGGCTTCCAGTTGAAGCTCGCATCCGCTACAAGACCATGGTGCTTGCCTATGGAGCAGTGAGGGGAAACGGCACCTCTGTACCTTCAGGCTCTGATCAGTCCCTACACCCAAACGAGGACATTGCGTTCATCCACCTCTGGCCTGCTGGCTCCCTTCCTCTGCGGAAGCATAGTTCCCGCTCAGCCCAGTCAAAACTGTTCGCTGCTCTGGCACCCCAATGGTGGAACAAGCTCCCTCACGACGCCAGGACAGCGGAGTCACTCACCACCTTCCGGAGACATTTGAAACCCCCACCTCTTTAAGGAATACCTGGGATAGGATAAAGTATTCCTTCTAACCCCCCCAAATTGTAAAGTGGTTATCCCACTGGCTATAGGGTGAACGCACCAATTTGTGAGTCGCTCTGGCTAAGAGCGTCTGCTAAATGACGTTAATGTGCCCTTGAGCAAGGCACTTAACCCTAATTGCTCCTGTAAGTCGCTCTGGTTAAGAGCGTCTGCTAAATGACTAAAATGTAAAATGTAATGAGTTGGGCGAGGTCCCCTCCAGGCTACTGTCACTGTTGCATTGGCTCTGAGTCGGGTTCTCTGTCTTCAAATGTTCAGCCTAAGAGAGGGGATTTTTGTGTGTGTGTGTGTGTGTGTGTGTGTGTTTAACAGTGATGATGTGTGTGTGTGTGTGTGTTTAACAGTGATGATGTGTGTGTGTGTGTGTGTGTTTGTGTGTGTGTGTGTCCTCAGAGCAAGAACTCGTGAGTTGGAAGAACTGAGAGGCCTATGGCGTGGGTGTTGTCCTTGGCCACCTGCTGACAAGGCTGACAAGATAGGACCCTTTTGTCCATTGTTATTGGATAGGAACATAACTTATAACCAGCTCCTGACCTAAATAGATCTTAGCACAACATTTTACTCAACATATCATATTCCATATTCACTATAACAAATATATTTACTACGACATTAGCAAGAACCGCCACATCCTCAGCCGGCTAATCCAGTGTGTGAAGTTTTGCGGAGTGTTTGAGTTAGCTTTGATAGGCAAAGATGAAACTGAGGGCTCCACCAACCCTGGTAAGCCAACACTTTTGAGATCAGTCAATAAATGCTTCTGGTATTGACTTATATGCTGCCCCTGTCTTCATGTTGTTGCTGGACATATCTTTTTTTAAATGTGTGTAGGTCACCTAAATCATCAGAAAAATTGCCCCTCCTGAGAATTTTTTCAGGAGCCGCCACTGGTCACAAGACATTCATAACGTGGCTAATAGGCTAGCATATCTATTTATGTAGCAAGCTAAAAACACGGAGCCTAACGTTAGCTAGATAGCTAGCTGCTAGGAGGATGTCATGTCATCGGAGGAGTGGGTGAGTGACTGACTTTTTCCACTAATATCGTTTTTCGGTGGCTATACACAGCTAGAGATGCAGGTGTCATTTGGTTAGCTAGCAAGAACTTGAACAACTGTTAAACAGTTAGCATATCTCTTGCATTCTCAAATTCACTCTGGCTATCTACTCCGATTTCAGAGGACTATCATCTGAGTGTGCCAGAGTGCAGAACTGATAAATTTACGAACGCGCAACACCTGCTGAATATGACCGGTGTCAATAAACACAGGCAAAAAAAGTAAGTTAGCCAAGAACGCTCTCGTTATCTCTCTCAGAACGATCTTCTTGAGCCTAACCAGTCAGGCTTCAAGACGGGTCACTCAACCAAGACTGCTCTTCTCTGTGTCACGGAGGCTCTCCGCACTGCCAAAGCTGACTCTCTCTCCTCTGTTCTCATCCTCCTAGATCTATCAGCTGCCTTCGACACCGTGAACCATCAGATCCTCCTCTCCACCCTCTCAGGGCTGGGCGTCTCAGGCTCTGCACACTCTTGGATTGCATCCTACCTGGCAGGCCACTCCTACCATGTGACGTGGAGAGGATCTGTGTTTGCACCACATACTTTCACTACTTGTCTCCCCCAGGGCTCAGTTCTAAGGCCTCTTCTCTCTAGACACCAAGTCACTTGGCTCCGTCATATCCTCACATGGTCTCTCCGATCATTGCTATGCGTATGACAACTACTTTTCTCCTTCCCCCCTTCTGACACCCAGGTGGCGTCACGCATCTCTGCGTGCCTGGCAGATATCTCAACTTGGATGTCGGCCCACCACCTCAAGCTCAACAAGACGGAAATGCTCTTCCTCCCAGGGAAGGCCTGCCCGCTCAAAGACCTCTCCATCACGGTGGACAACTCAGTAGTGTCGCCCTCCCAGATTGCAAAGAACCTTGGCGTGACCCTGGACAACACCCTGTCATTCTCTGCAAACATCAAAGCAGTGACCCGCTCCTGCAGGTTCATGCTCAACAACATCCGTAGAGTATGACCCTACCTTACACAGGAAGTGGCGCAGGTCCTAATCCAGGCTCTTGTCCTCTCCCGTCTGGACTACTGCAACTTGCTGTTGGCTGGGCTCCCCTCTTGTGCCATCAAACCCCTGCAACTTATCCAGAACGCGTTAGCCCGCCTGGTATTCAACCTTCCCAAGTTCTCTCATGTCACCCCGCTCCTCTGCACAATCCACTGGCTTCCAGTCGAAGCTCGCATACACTACAAGACCATGATGTTTACCTACGGAACAGCAAGACGAACTGTCCCTCCCTACCTTCAGGCTATGCTCAAACCCTACACACCAACCCGAGCACTCCGTTATGCTACCTCAGGTCTCATGGCCCTCCTACCCCTACGGGAGGGCAGCTCCCGCTCAGCCCAGTCCAAGCTCTTCTGTCCTGGCACTCCAATGGTGGAATCAGCTTCCCCCTGAAGCTAGGACAGCAAAGTCCCTGCCCATCTTCCAAAAACATCTGAAACCCTACCTCTTCAAACAGTATCTTAAATAATCCTTCTCCTCACCTCAAAGAAATTACTTTCTATGCCTGGGATTTGTGGTGTCCCACCTAGCTATCTTAAGATGAACACACCAACTGTAAGTCGCTCTTGATAAGAGCGTCTGCTAAAACACAAATGTGTCAATAACATGTAAACAGCTCTGCTACGGCGAGTAAAATTGTCAGAGTGAGATGTTCTCTCATTTGTGTCTGGAGGTAGCTAGCTAGCAAACTAGCCAACTTTACCCAGTTAGCTTGGGTGCTAGGTTGGGAAAAGCATGCTTTGGCAGGCAAGCTGCAGAAGGATGAGGCGGCTACGATTCCCCCATCGTTTATCAGTGCAATTTTAATGGCCAACTAGCTGAAAAAGTTTGAGAGGGTTTATGTAATGTTCCTTCGTTAGATTTTAGCTCATCTTGCTCTGGCTAGCATTAGTTGTTGATCTTGTTGTTGTTGATGTGCATAACAGAGAGAGCCTACCTTTTCATGGTTGTTTGTGTCAACAGGACAGTAAAGTTCCCAAATGTAAGAGGACTCCCATAGTGTTTACATATTTGCAGAAATCCATTCAGGTGTATTTTGAGGCTTTTGGCGAATGCGTTCTAATGATCTAAAGTCGCGCTGTTGCAACTGCCTGTAAACACACAGGCCAGTTCAAAGTGAATGATGGCAGGCCCGTGTGGGAAATGGCTTGTTTGTATAAAGGTCTACTGTAGCTCTGATTGGCTATAGCGCACCGGTCTGTGTAGACTCCGGTCCTGGACAAGACAGATGTTTTTATTTGGTTTAATTTACTGCAGTGTCTATTAATTGTCCAAACGCACAGCCGCTTTCCCACTCTATATTGCTATAGAATTTTCACAAATGCCTTCAATACAGTTGAATGGCAGACGCCTTTATCTAGCGTCTGATGGCCTAGCCAATGGCTAACTTAGCTAGCTAGACACATCTCCCCAAAGACCAGCAAAGAAAAATCCTGATTGGATCTTTTTTTCTATTCAGCGTTAACCCGTCCCTTTCCAAGAAAAAACTGAAGAGATTAAATCAGAACATCATTGAAAATAATATCATTATCATTATAATCATTTTATAAATCCTTAGCCCTTCTATGACGGCATAGAAGGCGCATTGTTCCCCACTGTGTTTGGGTTAGTAATAATTTGTAGAGTGGCTCTATTTTCCCTCAGCATGAATTTTTTCACTATTCTTAATGTCTAAGGAATCCATATGCTGTTTTGAAATATGAACACAGAAATACTGGACATATGGTGGTGATATGACAAAATTACAATCATGGTCTTGAATTGGACTCGCATTTTTCTGGTCTCGGTCTTGACTCTGTCTCAGACCCCTTGTCCCCCTCCCGGTCTTGACTTGGTCTCGCCTAGGGCTGTGGCGGTCATGAAATTTTATCAGCCGGTGATTGTCAAGCAAATAACTGTCGGTCTCACGGTAATTTACCATTAATTAACATAAACACATGTAGCATCTCCTGGCTTCCACACATAGCCTACAAGCCACTGATGCAGACCTTTGGAACATCTACATTTAAAAAAGACTAATAAATCCATGTAATATAGCCTACACCTTCACAATAAATCTATTATTTATTTTAGACAGGTCTAAAGAAGCATGATGAAGAAAATGTAGTCTATTTCAGAAGAACAGAATAGCATATTCTGAGTTGTCCTTATTTTAGGTCCTGATCTGGCTATGCCAAATGGCTGTGTGCTACACTAGTTCATTTAGCAGACAAGATTTGCTTACAATTCCGTGGTATTATTTTATAGTATGAAGAAAACAATTGAACAACGCTGATTAAAATGGAAAGGATATTTTCTCCAACCGATTTGAGGGAGTGCGCACATATGGATATTCTGTGCTGAGCAGTTAACAAAGAAATAGGTACTCCTATATGCTTAATTTAGAGTTATTAATGTAACTTTAGTTGTTCTACAAACGTTGGGCTATATGTTTAGATTTTTTTATACATTGTAAGACTGCATGATGCGACTAATGATGATTTGAACAAAGTCACTTGAAAGGCATGAGCTCTTGTTTTTTGCACAAGTTGTACACACTTCATCAGTCTTTCATTCACAATTTGACAAGCACTTGATAATGCCTCGAATTTCACGGCGGCATCCCCTTTGTTTGGCTGTAATGCACCCTAAGAAAATCCATGCCTTTTGCAGCCAGTGGCCGTTGTGCCCTTGACCCGGAGTGCTGCGTTGTGCCCTTCTCCCTGAGTGCTGCATGCTCCGAAGCACCTCTCACTCACATGGCTCTCCATCACGTGATAGGGTCTTTCTCACAGGCTACAAGTGAAGACAGACATCAGGGACGCAAATGCGTGCGTCCTTATCCAATTCCGAGGAGCATATTGAAGATATTGGAAGAACTGTCTACATTTACTTTTCATCAGCCAACAAGATGAGTAGGCCTAACGAACAGCAAAAGCACTAGCCTATGTCAACCTACTATCCCCCATAGTACAAAAGATTACCTAATCTATTCTACGAAAGAAAGAAATATTCCAAACATAGTCTGGGACAGTTGTGGGATGCGATAGATCCCAAATTAATACAAGCACTAGCATCAAAAAACATTTTTGATGAAATGTGGCCGTCGCAACAGATCAGAACGTTAAGCTTCAAATGTTGATAAACTATTAGGCTATTTCTTCACATTATGAGCTCAGCAATGCGCATACGGCAGTTGGCTATGCGCGTGAATGTTCTAGTAGCGGGAAAACACTTATCAAAAGTGACTGCAAATGCGATTATGCATGTAATGCTTTTATTATAAAGGTGCATTTCTATGGTGAAAATTATCTTCCCCAAACTTGAAACCAGTTAGGCCCCTTGTAAGGCAGATTCATGTGCTTACTTTTAAGAAGTTATTTGGCCACGTTGTGATACAAACCTTAACAAAACATTTAGGCCTATGGGCTACATGAGGTGTGCGACTATTATTAGAAAAAGTTGAGAGAAAAAAAGGCATTGTTTCTTGCCTTATGCTGGGCATCATTCACAAGTGATAGGCAAATATTGTCACCCATCAGACTATACTTGATTTAATCCTGTCTTTACATATACTTTGGCTCCCGAGTGGTGCAGCTGTCTAAGGCACTGCATCTCAGTGCTAGAGGCGTCACTGCAGACCCTGGTTCGATTCCAGGCTGTATCACAACCCGGCCGTGATTGGAGTCCCATAGGGTGGCGCACAATTGGCCCAGCGTCGTCCAGGTTTGGCCGGGGTATGCAGTCCTTGTAAATAATATTTTTTCCTTAACTGACTTGCCTAGTTAAATAAAGGTCATCAACTCATCCTTGACCGCTGGCCATGTCCCTTCAGTCTTCAAGAGAGCGAGAGTTGCACCCCTCAAAAAACCTACACTCGATCCCTCCGATGTCAACAACTACAGACCAGTATCCCTTCTTTCTTTTCTCTCCAAAACTCTTGAGCGTGCCATCTCTAGCCAACTCTCCTGCTATCTCTCTCAGAATAACCTTCTTGATCCAAACCAGTCAGGTTTCAAGACTGGTCATTCAACTGAGACTGCTCTTCTCTGTGTCACGGAGGCTCTCCGCACTGCTAAAGCTAACTCTCTCTCCTCTGCTCTTGTCCTTCTAGACCTATCTGCTGCCTTTGATACTGTGAACCATCAGATCCTCCTCTCCACCCTCTCCGAGTTGGGCATCTCTGGCGCTGCTCACTCTTGGATTGCGTCCTACCTGACAGGTCGCTCCTACCAGGTGGCGTGGCGAGAATCTGTCTCTACACCACGTGCTCTCACCACTGGTGTCCCCCAGGGCTCAGTTCAAGGCCCTCTCCTATTCTCTCTATACACCAAGTCACTTGGCTCTGTCATATCCTCACATGGTCTCTCCTATCATTGCTACGCAGATGACACACAATTAATTTTCTCCTTTCCCCCTTCTGATAACCAGGTGGCGAATCGCATCTCTGCATGTCTGGCAGACATATCAGTGTGGATGTCGGATCACCACCTCAAGCTGAACCTCGGCAAGACGGAGCTGCTCTTCCTCCCGGGGAAGGACTGCCCACTCCATGATCTCGCCATCACGGTTGACAACTCCATTGTGTCCTCCTCCCAGAGTGCAAAGAACCTTGGTGTGACCCTGGACAACACCCTGTCGTTCTCTGCTAACATCAAAGCAGTTACCCGATCCTGCAGGTTCATGCTCTACAACATTCGCAGAGTACGACCCTACCTTACACAGAAAGCGGCACAGTTCCTAATCCAGGCACTTGTCATCTCCTGTCTGGATTACTGCAACTCGCTGTTGGCTGGGCTCCCTGCCTGTGCCATTAAACCCCTACAACTTATCCAGAACGCCGCAGCCCGTCTGGTGTTCGACCTTCCCAAGTTCTCTCATGTCACCCCACTCCTCCGCACACTCCACTGGCTTCCAGTTGAGGCTCTACTACAAGACCATGGTGCTTGCCTACGGAGCTGTGAGGGGAACGGCACCGCCTTACCTTCAGGCTCTGATCAGACCCTACACTCAAACGAGGGCACTACGTTCATTCACCTCTGGCCTGCTAGCCCCCCTACCTCTACGGAAGCACAGTTCCCGCTCAGCCCAGTCAAAGCTATTTGCTTCTCTGGCACCCCAATGGTGGAATAAGCTCCCCCACGACGCCAGGACAGCGGAGTCAATGACCACCTTCCGGAGACACTTGAAACCCTACCTCTTTAAGAAATACCTGGAATAGTATAAAGTAATCATTCTACCCCCCTCCATAAAATAAAAAAATTAAAGTGCTTGTCCCACTGGCTATCATAAGTTGAATGCACCAATTTGTAAGTCGCTCTGGATAAGAGCATCTGCTAAATGATGTAAATGTAAAATTAAAAAAATATATATATTTAAAAATATATATACACACACACACACACACACACACACACTAAATAATATATGTGTGAAATTTGCTTTGATTTAGAATGGACCATTATAATGCACCTGTCTCGAAACAGGGGCAGGGGAAAAAATATATGTCATCTATGCACTTAAATAGCGAATGGAGGACGCTTTTCCCATGGTTCACTTCATGCTGTTGTAAAGATAAGCAATGTGCTTAATATTAGGAAAGTTGAGAAATATAGTAGGCCTAGCCTATAGAAAGCTGATGGGATCCTCCTCTTTTTAATAGAGGCCATCACTCTGTTTTCTCGCGCAATTATAGACTATATAAATGTTGCGCAACATGAGCTCATGGGCTCTCATGAAGTGCTTGATTAGATTTTCGATTAGATTTGCATTGATGTCAGAGTGATTAGAGGGACAATAGAGTGCTAAGTACCAGGCAGTTAGCAAGTTTGGTAGGCTACTAATGACCATCAGCAGCATCAGAGCTTGGAGAAGCCTAATTACTGTCACTAAACGATCAGGTGGAATTTGACTGCCTTCATGACCCGTGACCGCCGGTGTGGCGGTAATACAGCCACCGCAACAGCCCTACTCTCGCCCCCCCTCCGGTCTTGACTCTTACTCGATTTGCTCCAGTCTGGAATCGGTCTCGCTTTAGGTGGTCTTGAACACAACACTGGTATTTTTTAAGGATCTACTCTTCCTGGGGTCCAGCAACATTAAGGCAGTTATATACAATTAAAATATTACATTTACATTTTAGTCATTTAGCAGACGCTCTTATACAGAGCGACTTACAGTTAGTGAGTGTATACATTTTTCATACTGGCCCCCCGTGGGAATCGAACCCACAACCTTGGTGTTGCAAGCGCCATGCTCTACCAACTGAGCTACATTTTTCACAACACATTAAGTCTCTGCCCTCAGGCCACTACTCTACTATCACATAGTGCCATCGGAAAGTATTCAGACCCCTTGACTTCTTCCACATTTTGTTATGTTACAGCCTTATTCTAAAATTGATATATATTTTTTTTTATCCTCAGCAAGCTACACACGATACCCCATAATGACAAAGCGAAAACAGGTTTATAGACATTTGAGCAAATGCATAAAAAAAAAATGTATTTACATAAGTATTCAGCCCTTTGCTATGAGACTCAAAATTGAGCTCAGGTGCATCCTGTTTCCATTGATCATTCTTGAGATGTTTCTACAACTTGATTGCAGTCCACCTGTGATAAATTAAATTAAATTAATTGGACATGATTTGGAAAGGCACACACCTGTCTATATAAGGTCCCACAGTTGACAGTGCATGTCAGAGCAAAAACCAAGTTATGAGGACGAAGGAATTGTCCGTAGAGCTACGAGCCAGGATTGTGTTGAGGCACAGATCTGGGGAAGGGTACCAAAAAATGTCTGCAGCATTGAAGGTCCCCAAGAACACAGTGGCCTCCATCATTCTTAAAAATTGAAGATGTTTGGAACCACCAAGACTCTTCCTAGAGTTGGCCGCCCGGCCAAACTGAGCAATCGGGGGAGAAGGGCCTTGGTCAGGGAGGTGACCAAGAACCCGATGGTCACTCTGACAGAGCTCCAGAGTTCCTATGTGGAGATGGGAGAACCTTCCAGAAGGAAGCCACTCCTCAGTAAAAGGCACATGACAGCCCACATGGAGTTTGCCAAAAGGCACCTAAAGAACTCTCAGACCATGAGGAACAAGATTCTCTGGTCTGATGAAACCAATATTGAACTCTTTGGCCTGAATGCCAAGCGTCACGTCTGGAGGAAACATGGCACCATCCCTACGGTGAAGCATGGTGGTGGCAGCATCATGCTATGGTGATGTTTTTCAGTGGCAGGGACTGGGAGACTAATCAGGATCGAGGCAAAGATGAACAGAGCAAAGTACAGAGAGATCCTTGATGAAAACCGGCTCCAGAGCGCTCAGGACCTCAGACTGGGGTGAAGGTTCACCTTCCAACAGGACAACGACCCTAAGCATACAGCCAAGACAAAGCAGGAGTGGCTTCGAGACAAGTCTCTGAATGTCCTTGAGTGGCCCAGCCAGAGCCCGGACTTGAACCCGTTCGAACATCCCTGGAGAGACCTGAAAATAGCTGTGCAGCAACGCTCCCCATCCAACCTGACAGAGCTTGAGAGGATCTGCAAAGAAGAATGGGAGAAACTCCCCAAATACAGGTTTACCAAGATTGTAGCCTCATACCCAAGAAGACTCAATGCTGTAATAGCTGCCAAAGGTGCTTCAACAAAGTACTGAGTAAAGGGTCTGAATACTTATGTAAATGTGATTTCCGTTTTTTATTTTAATAAATGTTCTACAAACCTGTTTTTGCTTTGTCATTATGGGGTATTGTGTGTAGATTGATGAGGACATTTTGTAATTTTATCAATTTTAGAATAAGGCTGTAACATAACAAAATGTGGAAAAAGTCAAAGGGTCTGAATACTTTCCTAAGGCACTGTATCTACAATACAAAATCCATGTGTACGTGTGTAGAGTGCTTGTCTCATCATGTATGTGTGTGTCTGTACCTGTGTGTGTCTCTTCACAGTCCTCGCTGTTCCATAAGGTGTATTTTTATCTGTTTTTTAAATCTGATTCTACTGCTTGCATCAGTTACCTGATGTGGAATAGAGTTCCATGTAGCCATCACTCTATGTAGTACTGTGCGCCTCCCATAGTCCATTCTTAACTTGGGGATTGTGAAGTGACCTTTGGTGGCATGTCTTGTGGAGTATATGCATGGGTGTTCGAGCTGTGTGCTAGTTGTTTAAACAGACAACTCGGTGCATTCAGCATGTCAACACTTCTCACAAAAACAAGTAGTGATGAAGTCCATCTCTCCTCCACTTTGAGCCATGCGAGATTTACATGCATAGTATTCATGTTAGCTCTCCATGTACATTTAAGGGCCAGCCGTGCTGCCCTGTTCTGAGCCAAAAAACTAAAACAGCAAGATACAGAAAAATTGTCGTCAGGGGCCTCCCGAGTGGCGCAGCATGGGGGTACAAATTACAAAGAAATTATAAAATAGTTGTCTCTTCTGGGAAATGTATTAGGTGTTCCAAAAGCATCAATACAGGAACTTACCAAATCTTCCTATAACTTTTTTTTTTTTTTTGTATTACTCCTAAATTAGTACCATTTAGGGATTGGGAATGAGGGTGACCTTGACTTATTTAGCAACATAATTTTGGGGGGGAATTCTATGTATCAATATATATATATATGTGTGAGAATCACAGTTGGAAGCTGATGCACACAGCAATGCTTATCTAATTGGATCTGTGTATTAGAATGTTCGTGGTCACAGGGCCCTTATGGGGCGTAAAATAACAAGCATCTGTGTGAGGTGAGACCATGTGTGTGTGCGCGCGAATGTGTGTGTGAGGTGGGTGTGTGTGCGTGCGTCTGCAGGGAGGTTTATTAACACAGTCCATCAAGGCAGTATGGGATTCGTACTGTGATACCCAAGGCTTAAGACGTGAGCGCCACACAAGCAAGACAGTGCCTCCTCACAATACTAATATCGGCCCTTATTTTCTACAACAACAAAAAAATCCCATTCCACCAATAGCAGGGACACTTCCACAGCTAGTCAGGTGTGCAGTTTGATTTCTCCAGCTTTGCTGCCCTGCTGAGGAGATTATCCTGGCCACTAACAGACAGTGAATCAGTGGTCCACTGCTTTATTTCTGACTTTCCAATGTACCCTAGCCTTCCTGTAAGCAACTTGTGTCCACCGTTGATCAATTGAATACAATATTTCACACATTCTACTCAACATAACTTCCTATATGAGATGATAGTCTGTCAAAGGTGTTCGTTGTTGAGCCCCTATATTTGTCCATGCTGAGACTGTGACAAAGGTTTTCCAACCAGGCCTATAGCAGACCAACTCCATCAGAATGAAGAGGAAAACACTAATAGGGACTATGAATGATGTACTGTCCACATAACAGAACCCCTGACAAGACCAGCCAGCGCCTAACTACAGCCCCTGGCATCAACATGCTTAGCCTTATGTTGGTTTGTTTTCAGACTGTTAACCTTTCTTGGCATTTTTACATTTACGTCATTTAGCAGACGCTCTTATCCAGAGCGACTTACAGGAGCAATTAGGGTTAAGTGCCTTGCTTAAGGGCACATCGACAGATTTTTCACCTAGTCGGCTCGGGGATTAGAACCAGCGACCTTTCGGTTACTGGCACAACGCTCTTACCCACTGAGCTACCTGCCGCCCCGCATGACCTGATAACCACAAGGTACCTTTCTGTTGCACTCCCTACGTGTTAACAACGCACACAACTTATAGAGACATGGTTCAACCTTAGGCTATATCGGAGGGAAAGAAAGCAGACAGAGATATTCAACTTCTACCAATGTTATTTTTGCTGGAAAAAGCTGTAGGCTAAACCAAATGAGCTAAAGATCTAGCTGATATAATCCCCAGCATTTGCATGGCGTAAATATTCATCTGGAAGATTGAATAGATGTACTATATAGACCTATATAATTTGAATCTACACATCAGAAACAATCTCAACACATTGTAGGTGAACTAGACTAGAGCACTTATCCCCTGTTTTACCAAGGCACCCCTGAGATTTATTGGGATTGTGATGAGCTAAAAGGACATTCCAGACACCCAACAGAAACGCAAATCACATCACGCTGGAAAGTGATCTGCTACAGAATGACTAATTAAAGGTGAAAAAATGCTCTCTGTGAGGCGCCACAGAATATAAACCGCCGCCACGCAAACACAATTCTAAAACGGTTTCAGCCTTGTGTCAGGCTATAAATAGGGACGTGCTCACTTACACATTGAAAGCAAATACTTGGCACCTCCAAAAATGTTCAATACCAGGTCATATTGTCAATCTGCAAAATATTGTCTGCCCCATCAAAGTGTCACCACATGCGGGCCCAGGTTGTTTTTAGAGAAGACCTCTAGTAGGGACGGGCGCAGGAAGCAGAGGTGTTGAAATGTCCCAAATCCCACCGTAATACCCCCTGCTTTATTAATATTCTCAGCTCCCAGTGTGGAGTCATTAAAGAATAATTGAACATGAAGCCTATTACCTCCAAGCTAAACAAAGGCAAGGGAGGTCCTGCTAGAGATCTGCCCCACACCGGGCCATTAAAACACAATCCAGGTAGTAGACTGGAAAACACTAAATCCTCAGCATTGGTTCACAGCTGACAACACACATTAGGTGGGCCTAGACCTGAACTCAACTGATCTACTCTAGAATCTGCGGGCCACCGATAAACCTGGAGGATAGAGGACACTGTAGGTTTGCTTAGACGTTGTCTGTAGGCTATACCCCCTGAAACGTATCAATGTTATCTTACCTGAATATAATCTACTGTTATTATGTAATCCTATTTGTCCCTCTTATGACATAATGCCTGAAGCGGTTAGAAACAGCTAAGAGGGTAAAAATCATATCTTGTTAAAAATCTATTTCTAGCATGTGTGTCAGGCCATCATTATTGCAGATGGCAAAAAGTAATTAGCCAGACATGTGTGCTTATCAATATTCTGCACTGCACCTTTCAAAACAAAAGCTGTGCATCAAAGTACATTTCCTTGCCTTTGCCCTTTAATGAGCTACATAGGATCAGAATAGTCGCACCAAACAGGTTCTACAGTAAATTGGTAGTTATTGATTGATGTCGGCTATTCGGTGACGAGAATATTTGTTATTCACATCCCTAGTGACTTCTTTTGAAGAACCATCGGAGAACTTCGTAGGACAAGTCATCGACAAGTGTTCGGAGGCAAACTTTCAGGAAGCAATGCTCTACTCCTATCCTCTCTTCTTTTGCTTAACCTTGCTGGCAGAAGGCCAAATGGTGTACCCCTGCCCCCCTCCTCTCTTTTGGGGCTCATGGGGGCTGTTTTTCTCTAGTCTTGCCCTCTGTTCCTGTCAGAACATCCGGATCCTCCACGCCACCCTCCCCCCAGCCGGTGCAGCCCCACAGTCCCAGGCCAATATGATTAATGGCCCTCTGCTGGGACTCTCCATCCACTCAGCACATTGTTGAGAGGCTCTGAAACAGGACAACAGTTGCATCCCCTCTTCACACTGGGCCTAAGCCCTGCCTGTCAGTCCCCGGTTAAAGCACTGTTAACTGGACAGATTTACAGCTACTAACCAGCACTAGGTGGAAGCCTGTCTTGGGAGAGGACCCCAATTAATCATGCCCATTTGATTGGTGCTTTTACAAACGATGAACCAAAGGCCTACTGCACCCACAATGGCCCACATCTCAAAAACCACTGCTCTGGTGGTCATAAAGTCAGCTTGCATACAGTTTCCAAACATAAAATGTCCCATATAATGACTTTTGGTACTGTATTGAAGTTTCAACTTTCTATGACATATTGTGAAAGTTGTCCAATGTTTTGCCATTCCTTTGGCTTGACAGTGAACCGTTAAACTTCCCCAAGCACCCAATTATGAAAGCTGAGTACTGTTCCTAGAAAAGTTTACCCTTTCCCCATCCGGACTAGGGCATTAACCCTACGAGGGTGCTAAGCGTTCCACCTTTCCCGTGGACAGGAACAAATGAAAGGTTGGGAGAAGTAGCAGACAAGACACCATCTCTCTCTAATGGAAACCCCGGGTCTCAAGTTTTTGCCGCAATGGAAAGGAAGCCTTGTTCCTCAAGGGACAGCAGTTATAAATTCCTCACAGGGTCAAACACTTGCTGTACTTCAGGTCTGGGTCCACATGATGTTTCCCTGTGACATTCACAGTCAAAGAGTAAAAAGTTCCCCATACCTTTAACATTTACATTTACATTTTAGTCATTTAGCAGACGCTCTTATCCAGAGCGACTTACAGTTAGTGAATAATTTTTTTTTTAAATACTGGCCCCCCGTGGGAATCGAACCCACAACCCTGGCGTTGCAAACGCCATGCTCTATCAACTGAGCTACATCCCTGCCGGCCATTCCCTCCCCTACCCTGGACGACGCTGGGCCAATTGTGCGCCGCCCATGAGTCTCCCGGTCGCGGCCGGCGGCGACAGAGCCTGGATTCGAACCAGGATCTCTAGTGGCACAGTTAGCACTGCGATGCAGTGCCTTAGACCTTTAAGTCCCCGGTATAGCACAGTGGTGAATGAGAATCCACATGCTTTAAAGAGATGGGGATAAGCAAATATATAGGCAACTTTACAGAATGAATTTCAATAGCACACAACCATTTTATCGCATTGTATTATGGCATGGTGGTTCAGGTCTTCAAAATACCTATACTCAAGAAGAGTAGTGGATTGGGTGTTATAAATATAATATAGGCATAATATCAAGCATCAGGGAAATGACCAGGGTATTAATGGCTCTTACAACACCATCCTTAGAAATTACTTGCTTTTTGAATGAGCAATACAAATAACTTCAAAGCTAGGACTGAGAACATAACCCTCCCTTATCATAATCTCAGTGGTAAGCCCACAGCGTACTGGGGAAACACCAGGGACATGTAATGAAGTTCTCACAGGGGCTATTCCACAGAGTAAAATGCCTTCATGAGTAAACATATTTGCATACGTGACCGAGTGATATGAATTATGGCTCTTCTTACTTGGCATTTGCCGACTGCCTTCTGGCGGTTCAATTGGCTATGATATATGTGCGAATATCGGGTGGCAGAGGAGCGCAGGGGGCCTAAAGGGCACAGACTACGGCCCTCAGAGGCCCGGCCACAGCTGCATGAGCACAGCTGTGCAGCCAAGAAGGCACACACACGTGACCTTGAACTACGAGTGTGTGTGTGTGTGTGCGTTTCTACTTATTGATGGACGAGCCCGTACAATGAGGTACACGTGTGGAGTCGTAGAAATTTCATAGATAAAGTAAAGTAACACATACATAATGTTAATCTTTTAATAATGAACTAGGTATTTAAAAAATGGCTTCAAAAAAACTAACCAGCGGACCCTGATTTTAGCTTAAGACACTTTATACAATTATTTTCCGTCACAAAAATGTAATTTCTTCAGTATCCACTTCCCAATTACCATTAAAGGGATGAAATCATGAACATGAAGTGTTTTAGACTAAAATAACATGATTCAAACGTGCTCCCTTGCCTAATTTTGCTACTCCTAGCAAAATTGTCTCTGCATTGTCCTTTGCTCAGAGGACAAGGAGGTAATTATTGAAAAGGTCAGTCTGCAAGTGATCAAATCATCGCTACGGCATTCACTCTACGCTTCCACTGCCCTGCCCCCTAATATCAACCACTGGTGCCTTTCTGGTGATTCCAGTCAATTAGAGGTGTGCTTGTGAATTTCGTTAGTGTTTGGAAAAAAGAGAAAGAGCTGTCAGTCAAAGGTCGCTCTGGCTTTAGATCTTGTGGGTGTCGGAATCTCTAAACCTGTATTTGTAGGAATAAAAATGAGGGGATTTAGGCTGACTGCTTTCTCTGCAGACCTGTCAAAAATCTGACCTTCACTGTAAAGGAAAGGGGGAGGAAGAAAAAAAAGATTTAAAGACTTAAAAAGCCGAGTCGGAGACTGACTTAGGTAGAGAAGATAGAAAAAAAAACACATATCTGAATGAATTGTGTTCACCCTGCTCTCTTCTTTCATACTTCTCAGAGGTATA
This sequence comes from Coregonus clupeaformis, assembly GCF_020615455.1. Taxonomy (NCBI): domain Eukaryota; kingdom Metazoa; phylum Chordata; class Actinopteri; order Salmoniformes; family Salmonidae; genus Coregonus; species Coregonus clupeaformis. Next base: position 47,513,997 of record NC_059192.1, on the reverse strand, counting down.
GTAGACCACTGTTCAACCGATCATATAAATCCACAGAATTATTAAAACAGGGGATTGAGACAGATTTGTCTGTTTGATGTTAAACATAGATCATTTATAGAATACATGTCCTTCCCTGCATACGTCAGGGTAGATTCAATATACACATCAAAACAATGCTTTGCATTTTGGGATGTTGTAAAACATCCACTAACTATGGCTTCAATGAGCAGATATGGACAGCTCAACTTAATAGGCATTACCAAATATGTCACAGTTCCAATATTGTCACTATTAGTTGCTTGTTTGTAATTCCAGTGTAGTGCCGGGATTACCCAACACATGTCCACATGGTTACCTCTGTCATCACTTGTCTACTGACTGACCCAGATGTTCAATGACTAGTGGACAGCACTGGCAAACCATAGCTACAAAACCATGAGGCATTAAGGCAGACAAGGTCCCGAACCAGGCTTTGGCGTGAATATAGAACATTCAATTTGAACACGTAAGTACGATCTATAATGACCGCTGGAGAGACTTACAAAATGTCATACCCAAAAAACGGTCAATACCAACAAAATAGTATTTTGTTGCGGCGGTACTAGTGACTTTCGGTAAAGACTGAAACAGCAAAATATTTTTGTATTTTTATTAGGGCTGTCAAAAATAGCGCGTTAACGACGTTAATTAGTTGTTTGCTGTTAATTACGTCAATTTTTTTAACGCATTTCACGCATGCGCAGTGTGACAAATTATTCAGGTCAGGAAAGTGGTTGGGAGCTAGAGGCGAGATGGAGCAAGGTGAGCAAAGTGGGCCTATTGACGGATTCAAATATAAAAAGAATGATGATGGTACAGTTAACAAGTACAAGGTTATTTGCAAGATTTGTAAGAAGGAGTTTCAATTTCACCGGAGCTGTTCAAGCTTGAAGTACCATGTCAACGCCAAACATGCGTTTGCGCCAGACCACGCTGAATGTTTGCAGGCAATTAACAAAATCAACCTCAGATAATTTGACCAACACAATAGCAAAATGGATTGCAAAGGATTGTAGACCCATTAGCATTGTAGAAGACTCAGGTTTCCTTGATGTTTTGCAAGTGGCGTCTCAAGACTCATTCTATAAGCCACCGTCAAGAGCCACAGTTATGAAGAAAATCCACGAGCTCTATGAAAACGAAAAAGAAAAAAGGAAAGAGGTCTTGGCTCAAGTAAATCATATCGCCCTGACAGGAGACCATTGGACATCAGTGAGTAACAACAATTACCTCGGAGTAACTGCACATTTAATCAGTGACACGTGGGAACTGAAGTCTTGCGCTGACTATATTAAAAACTGAGGAGCGTCATTTTGCGGAGGCTTGTAAAGAACAGTTCCTGTCTGTTGCACGTGAGTGGGACATCGAGGGCAAGACTACAACCATTGGGACTGACAGTGCACGCAACATGGTTGCCGCAATTCGACTTACACGCTATGAACACATGAACTGTGTCGCTCACATGGTGCAGAGAAGTGTCACAGTGAGTCTTGCTGACAGCGGCTTTGTAAATGCTTTGGCCAAGGCTCGCAAAGTTGTCGGTCATTTTAAGCACAGCCCAGCAAATGCTGCGGAGCTTCAAGCACAACAAGTCAGCCTGGGAAAGAAGCAAGAGCCATTGATCCAGGATGTTCCAACACGTTGGAATTCGACGCTGGAAATGGTCAAGCGCGTGAGCAGAAATAAAGAGGCTGTCATCGCAGCCCTGGACAATCAGGAGCACAAACTCGTTTTGCCGACCGCAGCAGAGTGGGATAAACTGCAGAGGCTGGAGACACTTCTAGAGCCATGCAGGTAAATCAGTCTGTAACTTATCAAATAACATCGCTTTGATTATTTTCTGGAATGAATTAAACCAAGTCAAATATCAATAACATGTATCTATGTAAAAAATAATGATGATGATAATAATAATAATAATAATAATAATAATATGTTGATAACCACTGTTCTAATAATACACTGTCTCTGTGTGCATGTGTGTGTTTTGTGTGCGTAGGTATGTAACTGAGCTCCTGGGTGGAGAGGCCTATGTCTCCTGTTCTGTGGTACTACCTTCTCTCTGCCACTTGCGTCTCAAGATGGAAGCCTGTGATGAGGACCCTGCATATGTGGTGAGATTCAAGACCAAGTTCAAGGAGGACCTAGCATCCCGTCAAGAACAGCTCAACAATGCATGGCTCCAGATTGCTACAGTTTTGGATCCTCGTTTCAAAGACTTGAAATGCCTGCCCAAGACAGACAGGGAAGAGGTGTGGACCACACTTGAAGGGATGCTGCAACAAGAATCACCCAGAAGGTCTTCACAGACACATGATGATGGGCCACCCAGGAAGAAAATCAGCCTTCTGCAAATGGGCTCAGATTCAGAATCAGAAGATGAAGAGGTCCAACCTGCCATACAGAGGTACAGAGCAGAGCCCACCATTAAATTGGAGGACTGCCCCTTGAGGTGGTGGGCATCTCATTCAGGAGCCCATGAGAAGCTGGCCTCACTAGCTCACAAATATCTAGCCACTCCTGCAACCACTGTTCCCTGTGAACGACTTTTCTCAGTTGCAGGTCACATTGTGAACAAGAAAAGGTCAGCTTTACTTTCAGAAAATGTGAACAAGTTAGTTTGCCTCAGCAACTGGCTGAAAGATGATGAAGCTCAGTAGATTTGAAAGGTGATGTTCAAACAAAAAGACCAGTTTCAGTGCAACATGTTATAGTAGTTAGCAACTGGATTTTGAGCAACTGGATTAAAGAATGGAGGAAAAGGTAAAAGATTGTTCTTTGGTTTGATTTAAAAGTTTTATTGAAAATGTTTTTTCCACAGATGACTCAAATTGTGCAAAAATGTGGTAGGTCACTGTTATGATTTGACTACATTTATTGCTTTCTGTTCAATTGAATACTGTAAATTGTACATCCTGGTTAAGAGGAATGCCAAAGAGGAAGTGATGGAACATTACAAAGACAAATATTATGGTGTGTAGTATGTTTCAGCTTGATTTAAAACACCATTATTTGGCTGTGTTAATAAACAGACATAATATGAAAATTATGTATCTGTGTCCTGTTATTTATCTTTTGGTATGCATTTCAGAAAAAAAATGGTTAGGATTCAGGTGTAATTGCAAATAGTGATTAATCATGATTAATCCACTGAAAATTCTGATTAATTTGATTAAAAATTTTAATCATTTGACAGCCCTAATTTTTACACATGTTTTATATATACAGTACCAGTCAAAAGTTTGGACACACCTACACATTCATGGGTTCTTCTTTATTTTTACTATTTTCTACATTGTAGAATAATAGTGAAGACATGCATTTCAATTAACAGGTGTGCCTTGTTAAAAGTTAATTTGTGGAATTTCTTTCCTTCTTTTAATGTGTTTGAGCCCATCAGTTGTTTTGTTATAAGGTATACAGAAGATAGCCCTATTTGGTAAAAGACCAAGTCCATATTATGGCAAGAACAGCTCAAATTACTTTAAGACATGAAGGTCAGTCAATCCGGAAAATATCAATAACTTTGAAAGTTTCTTCAAGTGCTGTCACAAAAACCATCAAGCGCTATGATGAAACTGGCTCTCATGAGAACCGCCACAGGAAAGAAAGACCCAGAGTTACCTCTGCTGCAGAGGATAAGTTCATTTGAATAACCGCACCTCAGATTGCAGCCCAAATAAATGCTTCACAGAGTTCAAGTAACAGACATCTCAACATCAACTGTTCAGAGGAGACTGTGAATCAGGCCTTCATGGTCGAATTGCTGCAAAGAAACAACTACGAAAGGACACCAATAAGAAGAAGAGACTTGCTTGGGCCAAGAAACACGAGCAATGGACATTAGACCGGTGGAAATCTGTCCTTTGGTATGATGAGTCCAAATATGAGATTTTTGGTTCCAACCGTCGTGTCTTTGTGAGACGCGGAGTAGGTGAACGGATGACCTCTGCATGTGTGGTTCCCACCGTGAAGCATGGAGGAGGATGTGTGATGGTGTGGGGGCGCTTTGCTGGTGACACTGTTGGGGATTTATTTAGAATTCAAGGCACACTTAACCAGCATGGCTACCACAACATTCTGCAGCGATACGCCATCCCATCTGGTTTGCGCTTAGTGGACTATCATTTGGTTTTCAACAGGACAATGACCTAACACACCTCCAAGCTGTGTAAGGGCTATTTGACCAAGAAGGAGTGCTGCATCAGAAGACCTGGCCTCCACAATCACCCAACCTCAACCCAATTAAGATGGTTTGGGATGAGTTGGACCGCAGAGTGAAGGAAAAGCAGCCAACAAGTGCTCAGCATGTGGGAACTCCTTCAATTTTGTTGGAAAAGCATTCCAGGTGAAGCTGGTTGAGAGAATGCCAAGAGTGTGAATTTACATTACATTTACGTCATTTAGCAGACGCATTGAGCGACTTACAAATTGGTGCATTCACCTTATAGCCAGTGGGATAACCACTTTACAACGTTTTTTTTTTTTGGGGGGGTAGAAGGATTACTTTATCCTATCCCAGGTATTCCTTAAAGAGGTGGGGTTTCAAATGTCTCCGGAAGGTGGTGAGTGACTCCGCTGTCCTGGCGTCGTGAGGGAGCTTGTTCCACCATTGGGGTGCCAGAGCAGCGAACAGTTTTGACTGGGCTGAGCGGGAACTGTGCTTCCGCAGAGATAGGGGAGCCAGCAGGCCAGAGGTGGATGAACGCAATGCCCTCGTTTGGGTGTAGGGACTGATCAGAGCCTGAAGGTACGGAGGTGCCATTCCCCTCACAGCTCCGTAGGCAAGCACCATGGTCTTGTAGCAGATGCGAGCTTCAACTGGAAGCCAGTGGAGTGTGCGGAGGAGCGGGGTGACGTGAGAGAACTTGGGAAGGTTGAACACCAGACGGGCTGCGGCATTCTGGATGAGTTGTAGGGGTTCTACTTTGAAGAATCTAAAATCTAAAATATATTTTGTTTAACACTTTTTTGGTTACTACATGATTCCATATGTGTTAATTCATAGTTTTGATGTCTTCACTATTATTCTACAATGTAGAAAATAGTTTTAAAAAATAAAGAAAAACCCTGGAATGAGTAGGTGTGTCCAAATTTGTGACTGGTCCTGAATAATGAACACGACATTTTGAATAGTAAGCAGGGCCAGTTTGGAAAGGCGTTGGCTAAATATAGACTCCTTGAGATCGTCAAGTACAAATAATTCCTCTCCAACTGATGCTGTAGATTCAACAAGTCATGCTGTGATTTATTCGTTTTGGTAAGATATCTATTAAACAAAGGGGGAAAGTCTACCCTTTCATTGTTTGCAAACAAGCAGTTCAAATCTGAAGGCGCAGATGCAGATTGCAAATCTGTGGAAAGCACTCAATTATATGGGTCTAATGAGCTTAGTGATGGAAGATTAAGCATTTTAAGCAATACAAAACATCCCAACCCAAGAGGAGATACAGGGCCTACTTCCTCTGGGGAGAGTGACGTGGTAAGGTGGGGTGTCAGAGGGGTAAGGGATTGGCATGGCAAATGCTTAACCACTGGCAAAGGCTCCATAACTGTGTCCTCTTTGTTTAAAATAAAGAGAAACCCTCCTTCCAGAAGTTGTAGGAAAACTAAATTCAGAAAGAGACAACACTTCCTTTCCCAGAACAATATATAGCTCTGCTTGACAAGACTCCCTGCTAAATTTACCCAACTAAAATTGCAGACGATATACTTCCAGCTGTATTGTGCCATGGCACATGGCCCTGCCAATCACGCTGGCAGAACAGAAGGAGGAGAATAGAACAGAACAGAACAGAACAGAACCTTTAACAACGGGGAGAAAGTGGCTGAGAAACCTTTCAGGACTAATCCACATTTTGTTCACTGGTAGCTTTTGTTGTTAGAGGAGCTCAGATACAGTGTGAATGGAATTACTGGGCTTTCATTAAGCAGACAGCTGGGCCACTACAGCCCACCCGGAAGAATTCGTACAGAAATATTGGTTGGGTGGGTGTGGTGGCGGGGGACTTAGCTTGTGTTTGTATTGCCGCAAAACAAAAACACATTGATCAGTCTGTCAAACACAGAGTTGGGCTTTGGCCTGGTTATGTGATCGGCTTTCTATAGGCTTTCATCACTCACCAGGACATGGACATACTGTGTAAGAGAGCCAAATATCCACAAGATTGGGGGTTAAGGAGGCAATAACAGCTCTTTACCCTCCTACTGTTTGCCCATTGCAAATTTCATATCAAGCCTCATGAGTACCACAAAACAAGATGGAATAATAAATATTGTATAATCAAGTCAGTCTGCTCAAACACAAATGGAAGTCACGACTTTGGATAACAAAAAATATTCAGTCCATTAGAATAATATTCCAGCAGTCTAATATTCCAGAATGGCAACTTTAGCTAAACTTGTTCTGTAAACTAATCTAACTGGCAACCAAGAGCCTACATCAGTTACCTCTGTAGAATCAAAGTAGATGAACATAATATAACACTTGTTCCCCAATGCTAGCTCTGGACCACTAACAAGGCCTTTGGTGTTCTGGGAGGGATGAAAAAGCGTGGCAGATTCCTCCCAGGCCCCTGGCGCAGCCGTGCCTGTCCATCTCGAGGCAGTGGCATTCCCTGAAGGAAGCGCTACGCCTGGAGGGGGCTGAGACCATGGCTGCAGAGTCCATGTGTTCCATCTCTCCACTAGCTGCTACTGCTGCTGCGGCTGCCAGGAATCCCATTGCAAAGGCATGACGACACAAAGGCTTGACCACAGAGTTAGCTCACCCGGGGACCATCAGCTAGCACCCCTCCATTAATACACACAACACAGCCACTCCAAATGATCAATCACTACAGATGGTGATCAGAGGGACAGGGGGAGGTGGAGAGAGGATGGGGGTCAGGGGTTCTAGTGGGGTTGTTGCATGCGAACCCTATATGGCACTAGAGATACCATAAACATTTACGAGAGATACCATTGGCTGACCTACCGTAAATGTTTGAATAACTTGAACGCATCTTGCCATCCCATGCCTTAAAAAGTAAATTGATCAACTGATCAGTAGAGTAGGGAAAACTAAATCACTGCTGGACAAGAGAACTCAGGATAGCCAGAATAACCAGATTCCTAGTCTTTTCTGTCTATAATTTCCATAAACCGAAGATGACTTTTCTAACAATTAATTAATGAAGAGAGTTATGAGTAAAGCCATACATACACCACTCACAGTCTAAGCTGATTGCATGAACAGACTCACATGGCTGCCACCTGCTGACCTTAGCCATGACTTTCTCAATACAAACACACCTGTGAAGATACAATATCTTGTAGGCCCTCTAGAAGGGCACTTGAACAGAGGACTTCATACAACATTTGGCGTGTTATTCGTCGCTCAACATATTTGTAAACAAACAGATTGTTGAAAATGTAAATACAAAAACTCCATTGCTTTTTTGAGAATAAGGATATAAATTTACACTAGGATAACTTAGTAGGCAAGAGAAAAGTGAAATGTAAAGACTGACCAAAAATCAGATGAGTTTGTGTACTGTAATTCTGCCAAGAAACCTCAGATGTCACTGTAGTGGACTAGGCAGTGGACTAGACTAACCAACCTAGTAATGTGAAACAACCTCCTATATTCAGCAATGAGTATGAGATTAAACATATTCATATGCATCATGTTGGCACCAATTTCTGCACAGAATGCAATATGACATCACGGAATGTTTGTTGCCAACATGAAGGATAGTTTGCCAAACTCCGTAGGCCTATACTTCTGGACAAGGTTTATTCCACCAGCATAGTATATATCAAAACGAGCTGGATCGGATGTAGCGAACACGTTCTGAGAGAAAGTTCCCTCAGATGAACACCTACGGGAAAGCACAAGCGAGGCAGGCCAAAGACAAAGTGACAATGGACAGTGGTGGCTGAGCTGGAAGAGAGGAGTCTCACGGGACAGGGCACAAACTGTGGTCTAAGACTCCAGTTGAAGATTGTTGCGGCATTATGTCCAACCCGGAATAAAGAGGACTAAGAATAAAGTATAAAACATTCTTATGTCTATGTACAAGGAGAAAATTGCCCTGCAGAGAAAATCTATTTGATAGAAGTAGTATATATTATCAACAAAGTATGGTCACAACCAAAACCCATCAAGGAAACATAACTATTGTGAAGGGATGAATGCTCATCTTTAAAATTATAATTACAACAATATTGAGAAATTCAAGGAAATCCAATCGTGTGTTGTGAGAAGAACTCCAAGGTACCAGTGTCTTTAAGCGTTGTGCATCTTCCCCTCCTTGAGTAGAGAAGAACACTTGCACAACTCAGTTTAACATTTACCTTCGCCATCTTGGATAAAAGATGAACAAACAGTGATGTTTCAATGGGACTTTAAAATTATTAAGCTGAGTAGTTCCCTGCAGTAAGACATTGGGAGAGATAATATTGACAAACATGAAAGGCCAGCCCATTTCTCTGTGGAAATCTGCTGCACACCTGATTAAATATGTTCTTACTCTTCAGGCAGGAGAAGGCACTTTGTGATAACAATCTGAATGTGTTTAGCCTCAAGGTCCCGACTGACTGAGGTTTATCCATGTAATGTATTGGCGGAGAGAAAATTGAAAATGAAAATATGGCTTTCATTTTAAGCTGGTCTTCGTCCATGGACAATGATAGTCGTTCTAGTATATTGAACAATTGCTATAAACTTAAAATACTTTCATGTGTTATCATATCCTCTGTATCTGCATAATAATGTATGTATGAAATTTAGAAATGGTGACCTATGGGTCACCTATACAGAGAAGATTTGCAAAGAGGGTTAGTCAGGAATTAGTAAAGGAGACTCTGCTGCAGGTATCTATTTGTCTGTGGGATGACAATTTAGAGATAAGGACTTACCTTAGATACCCACTAATATTCTGTAATTCTATAGAAAAAAAGGCCAAATATACACTGCACCATGTATTGTGCTTGTCATTATTATGTTATTACCTTTTATATTGTTGAGAATCTCCTTCAGGTGGCTGAAGCTGTTAAGCAATGGATCTTGTTCCTCATCCTGTACAACAATAAAACAAACAATACTGGCATCAACAAAAACTCAAGCATGAGAGGACATTGAAGCTCAAAGTGAAACTACTTCATTCAAATGCTGTAGATTTGACCAAATTAACACATTGCCTACAATTTTAATGCAATGGCTTTTTATCTCCTCAGAGTAGCTTCCTATGTAGACTTAAAGTAGAGTATTTATGATGATTAGGCCTTTACACTACACAAAAACATCTATGGCAGCACTATAGAAAATATTATCTTATTTTTAATCTTTCTTCCTCTTGTACCAAGTCTGAAACACTCATTCCTTGAGCAGGTAGTTCTACAATTAAAAAAAGCTCAACTAAACTGTTGTCTTATGTCAAACTAAGCCTTGATTGGGAAATACTAGTGTTACTAAACTTTTCTTTACCAAGACAAATCAACTTACCAAAGGAGTATGGGTATTCCACCTTGAATTCCTCTTGATGGCACCTACAACAGTACAGATTTCCCCTTGAACAATGTATATATTCTTGTCCACCATCCTGATACCTGAGAAGACAAACATAAAAAATGGATATACATTTTCAGTAGGCTTACTTCTTACTACAGCAAGTAAATTAATTCATGTCAAATAGCTTGGTAGTCAAAGACCAGCCAGTCAATGAAACGGTCTTAACTGAAATATTTTATCCTACAGTCTCTGGACACAATCGGGCAAGCTGAACATTATCAGATTGATATTGTTAATATTTGAGTAGCAGTTTCCCCATGTACCTCAAAATGGTTGGATTAACCGTTAAGCAGGCCAGAGAAAGGTACTGTAGAAAGATAATATTGTGTTTTTGCAGGGAAATGTTATTTGACTACTGAGACTGAGTGGAGGTCATACTGAGGCAGAATTCTGTTCAAATTCATGATAAGCAGATTCAGAATAATATGAATAGTACAGGGTGGTTGGAGTGCTGAAATGCAAGCATTGATATGCTGACTCAGTTGACTTAAATGTATCAAACAGAAATGTATTAACACTTGTTTCAAGTGTTAACCCTCTGTCACAACACACTTAGTGAGGATATAGCCAATTGTGTGGCTCAGTACATTTTAGTCATTTAGCAGACGCTCTTATCTAGAGCGACTTACAGTTAGTGAGTGCATACATTTATGAATTTTTTTCCCATACTGGCCCCCCGTGGGAAACGAGCCCACAACTCTGTTGTTGCAAGCGCCATGCTCTACCAACTGAGCTACACGGGGCCCGTAGAAGAACAGAAGATTTGCTGTGGTCCTCCAAGGTCTCAGACTTCACACAGTACCATTGCTAGAATCCAAATCCGTGCCTGAAGTTGTAAGAATGTAGCTAGTATATATATATATATATATATATATATATATATATATATATATATATATATATTTTGCGAGAAAAAAACCCATATGGGGGATTGGAAGTGATGCAGACAATTACATTGATGGAAGTTACAATCTGAAATATTAAAGCTGATCTACCCCCTAAAAAATATATATAATTGAATTTAAATATCAAATATACCATTCAGCATACAGTTGCTATTGATATGTGGCTTGTAGAACTACAGTGCCTTCAGAAAATATTCACTCATTGCCTTATGCACATTTTGTTGTGTTACAGCCTAAATTTAAAATGGAAATTGAGATTGTGTCACTGGCCTACACAAAATACAACATAAAGTCAAAGTGGATTTATGTTTTTAGAAAAGTTTACAAATTAATTAAAAGCTGAACTGTCTTGATTCAGTAAGTATTTGTTATAGCAAGCCTAAACTTCAGGAGTAAAAATTTGCTTCAGTCACATACAGTGGGGGAAAAAAGTATTTAGTCAGCCACCAATTGTGCAAGTTCTCCCACTTAAAAAGATGAGAGGCCTGTAATTTTCATCATAGGTAAATGTCAACTATGACAGACAAAATGAGAAAAGAAAATACAGAAAATCACATTGTAGGATGCTTAATGAATTTATTTGCAAATTATGGTGGAAAATAAGTATTTGGTCACCTACAAACAAGCAAGATTTCTGGCTCTCACAGACCTGTAACTTCTTCTTTAAGAGGCTCCTCTGTCCTCCACTCGTTACCTGTATTAATGGCACCTGTTTGAACTTGTTATCAGTATAAAAGACACCTGTCCACAACCTCAAACAGTCACACTCCAAACTCCACTATGGCCAAGACCAAAGAGCTGTCAAAGGACACCAGAAACAAAATTGTAGACCTGCACCAGGCTGGGAAGACTGAATCTGCAATAGGTAAGCAGCTTGGTTTGAAAAAATCAACTGTGGGAGCAATTATTAGGAAATGGAAGACATACAAGACCACTGATAATCTCCCTCGATCTGGGGCTCCACGCAAGATCTCACCCCGTGGGGTCAAAATGATCACAAGAACGGTGAGCAAAAATCCCAGAGCCACACGGGGGGACCTAGTGAATGACCTGCAGAGAGCTGGGACCAAAGTAACAAAGCCTACCATCAGTAACACACTACGCCGCCAGGGACTCAAATCCTGCAGTGCCAGACGTGTCCCCCTGCTTAAGCCAGTACATGTCCAGGCCCGTCTGAAGTTTGCTAGGATGCATTTGGATGATCAAGAAGAGGATTGGGAGAATGTCATATGGTCAGATGAAACCAAAATAGAACTTTTTGGTAAAAACTCAACTCGTCGTGTTTGGAGGACAAAGAATGCTGAGTTGCATCCAAAGAACACCATACCTACTGTGAAGCATGGGGGTGGAAACATCATGCTTTGGGGCTATTTTTCTGCAAAGGGACCAGGATGACTGATCCGTGTAAAGGAAAGAATGAATGGGGCCATGTATCGTGAGATTTTGAGTGAAAACCTCCTTCCATCAGCAAGGGCATTGAAGATGAAACGTGGCTGGGTCTTTCAGCATGACAATGATCCCAAACACACCGCCCGGGCAACGAAGGAGTGGCTTCGTAAGAAGCATCAAGGTCCTGGAGTGGCCTAGCCAGTCTCCAGATCTCAACCCCATAGAAAATCTTTGGAGGGAGTTGAAAGTCTGTGTTGCCCAGCGACAGCCCCAAAACATCACTGCTCTAGAGGAGATCTGCATGGAGGAATGGGCCAAAATACCAGCAACAGTGTGTGAAAACCTTGTGAAGACTTACAGAAAACGTTTGACCTGTGTCATTGCCAACAAAGGGTATAACAAAGTATTGAGAAACTTTTGTTATTGACCAAATACTTATTTTCCACCATAATTTGCAAATAAATTCATAAAAAATCCTACAATGTGATTTTCTGGAAAAAATGCTCATTTTGTCTGTCATAGTTGACGCGTAAATATGATAAATTACAGGCCTCTCTCATCTTTTTAAGTGGGAGAACTTGCACAATTGGTGGCTGACTAAATACCTTTTTTCTCCACTGTAATAAGTTGCATGGACTCACTGTGTGCAATAATAGCGTTTAAAATCATTATTGAATGATTACCTCAAATTTGTACCCCACACATACAACTATCTGTAAGGTCCCTCAGTCGAGCAGTGAATTTCAAACAGACTCAACCACAAACACCAGCAAGGTTTTCCAATGCCTCACAAAGAAGGGCACCTATTGGTAGATGGGTAAAAATAAAAAAGCATTTATTGAATATCCCTGAGCATGGTGAAGTTACTAATTAAACTTTGGATGGCGTATCAATACACCTAGTCACTACAAAGATACAGGCGCCCTTCCAGTTGCCGGAGAGGAAGGAAACCGCTCAGGGATTTCACCATGAGGCCATTGGTGACTTTAAAACAGTTACAGAGTTTAATTGCTGTGATAGGAGAAAACTGAGGATGGATCAACAACATTGTAGTTACTCCACAATACTAACCTAAATGACAAGAGCAAAAAGAAGGAAGCCTGTACAGAATACAAATATTCCAAAACGTGCATCCTGCTTCCAAAAAGGCACTAAAGTAAAACTGTAAAAATTTGTGGCAAAGAAATGAACTTTATGTTTGGGGCAAATCCAACATAACTGAGTACCACTTTATATTTCAAGCTTTGTGGTGGCTGCATCATGTTATGGGTATACTTGTCATCGGCAAGGACTAGGGAGTTTTTTTAATGCAAAAAATAAACAGAATAAAGCTAAGCACAGGCAAAAAACCTTGAGGAAAACCTGGTTCAGTCTGCTTTCCAACAGACATTGAGACAAATTCACCTTTCAACAGAACAACAACCTAAAACACAAGGCCAAATATACACACATTGAATGTTCCTGAGGGCGTAGTTACAGTTTTTACTTAAAATCTGCTTGAAAGTCTATGGCAAGAGTTGAAAATGGCAGTCTAGCGATGATCAACAAGCAACTTATTTGCTTTTTTTGTTGTTGGTTAAGGGCTTATAAGTAAGCGTTTCACTGTAATGTCTACACCTGTTCTATTCGGTGCATGTGGCAAATAAAATTTGATTTGAACTTCACAGGCTTTGAATAATTTTTTACAAATTATTGTGCAAATATTGTACAATCCAGGTGTGCAAAGCTCTTAGAGACTTACCCAGAAAGACTCACAGGTGTAATCGCTGCTGATTCTAGCATGTATTGACTGAAGGGGTTGAATACTTTCTTTTACAAATGTTATATTTTTCTTGCACTTTGATAGAGTATCTTGTGTAGATCGTTGACAAAATTACAATTAAACCCATTTTAATCCCACTTTGTAACACCAAAATGTGGAAAAGGTCAAGGGGTGTGAATCCTTTCTGAAGGCACTGTATTTGGCTAACTCGCAAAATGATTTAAATTACCTACTGTCAACGTATGAATTGTTTATGGAAAACAACAGGGCTGTGACGATACCAGTACCGCAATATTTTTCCATGGCAAAAATGAAAACACGAAGCGGACCTGAGAATCTTGTTTCTCATGGTCTGAGAGTCCGTTAGGTGCCTTTTGGCAAACTCCAAGTAGGCTGTCATGTGCCTTTTACTGAGGAGTGGCTTCTGTCTGGCCACTACCATAAAGGCCTGATTGGTGGAGTGCTGCAGAGATGGCTGTCCTTCTGGAAGGTTCTCCCATCTCCACAGAGGAACTCTGGAGCTCTGTCAGAGTGACCATCGGGTTCTTGGTCACCTCCCTGACCAATGCCCTTCTCCCCCGATTGCTCAGTTTGGCCGGGTGGCCAGCTCTAGGAAAAGTCTTGGTGGTTCCAAACGTCTTCCATTTAAGAATGATGGAGGCCACGGTGTTCTTGGGGACCTTCAATGCTGCAGAAATGTTTTGGTACCCTTCCCCAGATCTGTGCCTCGACACAATGCTGTCTCAGAGCTCTACGGACAATTGCTTCGACCACATGGCTTGGTTTTTTCTCTGACATGCACTGTCAACTGTGGGACCTTATGTAGACAGGTGTGTGCCTTTCCAAAAAATGTCCAATCAATTGAATTTACCACAGGTGGACTCCAATCAAGTTGTAGAAACATCTCAGGGATGATCAATGGAAACAGGATGCACCTGAGCTCAATTTAAAGTATCATTGCAAAGGGTTTGAATACTTATGTAAATAAGGTATTATGCTATTTTTTTCATTTGCAAAAAAATTTTTTTGCATTGTCATTACTCTAATGTGGACTGCGCTGGCAGGTCCTGGACTAGTCTTATCCAATTATCATATGAAGACCTTTCCTACAAGCCCAAAACTTAGGAGAAATGGACTAGGGACTAAAATGTGACAACCCTAATAAAATAATTAATTGCATGTCAGTCATGTTTTTCAATAAAATTATAAAATGAAACACCTTTATATGTATTGTGATTAGTGGCATTTGGGTCGTTCCATGTCACTTCAGCAAGCCATGACACCCACCATCTCCAGTTGTTCTGAAATCGTTTCTGTTGTTAGAAAAATAAGATTAGCATTCCTGCAACATTATTTTGTTGTAATATGTCCAAATCATCTATAAGTAACATAATTGAGTTTCACAATCCATTTTTAGATTTGGACATGAAGCGTTAAAATGCTAATACAGGTATTATTATTATTATTATTATTATTATTATTATTATTATTATGTACCAATGACTTGCATTGGATTTGTGCCACAAATGCTAAAAAGTTAGCATTTGAAACAGTAGACAAAACCAAAGCATGAATTGCCCGTCATACCTTGTTCATAGACTGCTTAGAAGATAAAGAAACCAATGTAATTTTGTAATTTGGGTAAACTATCCCTTTAACATTGAGGGGGGTTAAAAATAAAATAACCTGGAACAGCACCATCTAGTGGTCTGACACAGGTAATATTTGGATGTAGGATGGGACATAAAACTTAACTTCAATAATTAATTTATCTGAATAGGGGAAGAAAAAACATTACCAAATTCACTGAGAATGCATTATGTAGGATGAAGAAACAACACTCCGAGCCACAGCTCCATACTACTTGTTAGACATAGAGAACTGATACTATATACTCGTTGTTGGGAAGGATGTGGGGGGGTCTGTCGGTGGCTTTTGACCATTTCTTTGGATTCCTCATGTCTAACTCATTGTTCGAAAAAAATGTTAGTCCAAATCGGATAAACAAAAATATAAAACGCAACATGTAAAGTGTTGGTCCCATGTTTCATGAGCTGAAATAAAAGATCCCAGAAATTTTCCATACGCACATTAAGTTTATTTCGCTCCAATTCTGTGCACAAATTTGTTTACATCGCTGTTAGTGAGCATTTCTCCTTTGCCAAGATAATCCATCCACCTGACAGGTGTGGCATATCAAGAAGCTGATTAAACAGCATTCTGATTGGGTGGGCCTGGCTCCCAAGTGGGTGGGCCCATGCCCTCCCAGGCCCAACCATGGCTGCACCCCTGCCCAGTCATATGAAATCCATAGATTAGGGCCTAATGATTTTATTTCAATTGACTGATTTCCTTATATGAACTGTAACTCAGTAAAATCGTTGAAATTGTTGCATTTATATTTTTGTTCAGTATATATTTATTGAATATTATATGAATTCTGTAAATTAAAATTGTCAATTTGGGTGCAATCAATTAGCTTAATTTCTCAGATAAAATTATTTTTCCACAAAATAATGTTGAAGGAAAGCACATTTTATCTGTTTCTAACAAACAATTTCAGAACAATCAGATGGTGGTGTCGAAATCCTCTTGTGCTTAAATGAGGTAGAATGACCCATTTACCATTAAACCCAATGCAAACCAATACTATTACAATTGCAAAACACTATAGGGGACAGTGTGGAAAGTTGAGCCATTTTTTACATTCAGCATCACTCCAAGGGAAATATTGTATTCTTTCTAACAAAGATATCTGAATATATTTCAGGATATAGTGCAGTGGTCACCAACCAGTCGATCACGATCAACTGGTCGATCACCAAACACTTCTGTAAACGGTAAAGCCTTTCATTCCTATTTTTTTGTTTGCCGCTGTTGGCGGTAGGTGCACTTGACTCAGCAGCCCTATCACCGGGAAGGCAAAGTGTTCCCATTTTGAACCATTTCATGTGTCTGAAGTTAGAACTCTGCCTACCCGGCAGGCCCAGAGAGCAAATCAAGTGCACCTATAGGCCTACCGCTGGACAATCAGATAGCTCAGATTTCCATGTCTGCACAGTTTCCTTGCGCCATAGACTGTAAAAATAAGTATCAAAGTTGATCATGTGACAGTTCAAAACCATGACTAGAGAGATACTCAACAAATACAGCAAAGACCTGCTGTTTTTGAGACTAAGTTCATGTTTAAGTTGTTAAATCAGCACTGTCAACACTTTGTTCAACAGTTTAAGCCATAAAATGCATATTCTCCCTACTTCCACTTATGCTACAACCAGCACTGCAGCAGCAATGAATGAGTACAGCAAAGTGCTTCGATAAGCTTGCATTGTTATTATTTGCAGCTTGTGCCTTTTTTAATATCAAGGAATATTTCACAGTCTCTGGTCATAGGAGTAACAACATGAATTGGTGCACGAGGCAGTAATAATGGAGTGCGACTTAAGTTTCTCCATCAGCTGGAAGACTGTGTCCCCTTTTCTCAGCGTAGGGTGGGAGAATGGATGGACAAGTTGGGTGAGAGGCAGCCTCACCACTGCTCCCCTCTGCCTGACCATCAGATGCAGGTCATCAGTCCAGTAAAAAAAATATACAGTGGGGAGAACAAGTATTTGATACACTGCCGATTTTCCTACTTACAAAGCATGTAGAGGTCTGTCATTTTTATAGGTACACTTCAACTGTGAGAGACGGAATCTAAAACAAAAATCCAGAAAATCACATTGTATGATCTTTAGGTAATTAATTTGCATTTTATTGCATGACATAAGTATTTGATCACCTACCAACCAGTACGAATTCCGGCACTCACAGACCTGTTAGTTTTTCTTTAAGAAGCCCTCCTGTTCTCCACTCATTACCTGTATTAACTGCACCTGTTTGAACTTGTTACCTGTATAAAAAAGACACCTGTCCACACACTCAATCAAACAGACTCCAACCTCTCCACAATGGCCAAGACCAGAGAGCTGTGTAAGGACATCAGGGATAAAATTGTAGACCTGCACAAGGCTAGGATGGGCTACAGGACAATAGGCAAGCAGCTTGGTGAGAAGGCAACAACTGTTGGCGCAATTATTAGAAAATGGAAGAAGTTCAAGATGACGGTCAATCACCCTCGGTCTGGGGCTCCATGCAAGACCTCACCTTGTGGGGCATCAATGATCATGAGGAAGGTGAGGGATCAGCCCAGAACTACACGGCAGGACCTGGTCAATGACCTGAAGAGAGCTGGGACCACAGTCTCAAAGAAAACCATTAGTAACAAACTACGCCGTCATGGATAAAAATCCTGCAGCGCACGCAAGGTCCCCCTGCTCAAGCCAGCGCATGTCCAGGCCCGTCTGAAGTTTGCCAATGACCATCTGGATGATCCAGAGGAGGAATGGGAGAAGGTCATGTGGTCTGATGGGACAAAAATAGAGCTTTTTGGTCTAAACTCCACTCGCCGTGTTTGGAGGAAGAAGAAGGATGAGTACAACCCCAAGAACACCATCCCAACCGTGAAGCATGGAGGTGGAAACATCATTCTTTGGGGATGCTTTTCTGCAAAGGGGACATGACGACTGCACCGTATTGAGGGGAGGATGGATGGGGCCATGTATTGCGAGATCTTGGCCAACAACCTCCTTCCCTCAGTAAGAGCATTGAAGATGGGTCGTGGCTGAGTCTTCCAGCATGACAACGACCCGAAACACACAGCCAGGGCAACTAAGGAGTGGCTCCGTAAGAAGCATCTCAAGGTCCTGGAGTGGCCTAGCCAGTCTCCAGACCTGAACCCAATAGAAAAATCTTTGGAGGGAGCTGAAAGTCCGTATTGCCCAGTGACAGCCCCGAAACCTGAAAGATCTGGAGAAGGTCTGTATGGAGGAGTGGGCCAAAATCCCTGCTGCAGTGTGTGCAAACCTGGTCAAGACCTACAGGAAACATGATCTCTGTAATTGCAAACAAAGGTTTCTGTACCAAGTATTAAGTTCTGCTTTTCTGATGTATCAAATACTTATGTCATGCAATAAAATGCAAATTAATTACTTAAAAATCATACAATGTGATTTTCTGGATTTTTGTTTTAGATTCCGTCTCTCACAGTTGAAGTGTACCTATGATAAAAATTACAGACCTCTACATGCTTTGTAAGTAGGAAAACCTGCAAAATTGGCAGTGTATCAAATACTTGTTCTCCCCACTGTATGCTTACTCAGCTGTGCCTAACAAATTATTACCAGCGTGATCATATACCAAAAATGTATAGATATTATTTCAAAAAGTTCTGAGAAAAACATTGGCAGGATTAATGTTGCATAGTCTTACGTTTTTTAAGCCATGTTTTAAAATTCTGAGCGGTAGATCTCGGTTTGCATTTTGACTCAACGTGATCTTGACTCAGAAAAGGTTGGTGACCACTGATGTAGTGTATCCCTGGACATAAACAGAATGTAAAACATTCATTTTGAAAACATGGCTTGTCCAAAAAAAGTGGTCTCTTGGGTATTTACATTTTAGTCATTTAGCAGACGCGCTTAACCAGAGCAACGTACAGTTAGTGAGTGCAGAAATGTTTTTCTTCTTCATACTGGCCCCCCGTGGGAATCAAACCCACAACCCTGGCATTGCAAGCGCCATGCTCTACCAACTGAGCTACACGGGGCCACGGGGTATGGGGTAAGTTGAGTTGCGGGACAGGGTAATTTAACCCGCCTACACATTTCTTTACTGAATGAAATATTACCTCTACCTTTTAAAACACTAGCTAGGTTTCCATGAAAATATATATATTTTTTTAAATCAGCATTTCCTCATCCAATTGACTCGTTGCAGATAAAAGTCTGTGCGTGATGACGTAGTGCACATAAAAACAACTTCTGCAGTTAAATTCCCATGTACCAGATAAAAAATGCAAGTTAAATGGGTTTCCATCACCCTACTGATGGTTGTCACAAAAAAAACAACGTTATATAGCAAATGTGCCCACTCTGGTATTGGCACGTGCGCGTTAAAGAGTTCGGAACAGTTTGTGCATATATGATGACGACGTTGAGACTTTTTGTTCGTTTTGGCCTTCAACAAGGTTTTTTTTCAGCTGTTCGTGCACACATAAAATTATTCGCAAGCCGAAGTCTATGCCCCTTCGTCGGTGAAAGGGTCAACAGTAGGGATTCTTCAATTAAGTGTTTGTCATTCAACGATAGACGACTTGTTTTCATGAAAATGTTGTTCACTTGAGAAATACCGCACCAACCATCCTAGTTAAATGTAAAATTGCGCGACTAACATCTCCTCGGCAAAAAATATAAAATTAAATGACATTTGAGTTATTTTAGATTCATTCTGACTATTTTGAGGAAGTGTATACTGGCTACGGCGTCTCAGTACTATTGCCGCTTTTTCTCGTTTTTCAAGCAAAGATCTTTTCAAGCGAAGGTCAAAGGCATGCGAGCACACTCGTTCGGTTCGCCTAACCGAGTTGAGCTAAGCGCAAGCCAAACCGAAGCATGATAAAGCCTTTAGCCAACAGCTCGCAGATACAGTGCGGGTATAGTTTACATTATGAAATTATGGACAAAAGAGCAAGATTATTTTTATTTGTCAAACTGCAGCCAAGCATCGATCATCATGTCACCAGAATAAGACCCTTGAGGCCATGTGGCAGAAAGTGATACGGGCGCTGGAAATGGGGGTTAGGGCTAGTGGGTCTGGGCAGGTGTAATGTAGTTGATGTTTGCATGATGCCGTCATTTGTATGTTTTGTATAGTTAATAAAATATACAATTAAATCTTATAAAAGAATAAGACTCGATATTTATTGGAAAGGAGCATCAAGCTCATCACCTTTCGCCACCCTGTGAAGTTCATAGTTTATTAGGCTACAGATGAAATAAATTATGTGATTTACCGAGTCGTAGTGGGAGGACCACAACGTCATCGTGTGACTCCAAGTTTACGAACACAAAAAGATCCCACCTTGTCTAGCATATTTTGTTCTGTCTAAAGTTAACCGACAAATTTGCTGTTTCCATCAGGCCTGTCATTACATTTTTTATCCAACATGTACTTTACTCGCAGAAAAAGGTTAGATGGAAACCTTGTTACTGTATCTTTATTTCCCAAACACAATTCAACTCACTTTGTCTTTTAAGCATTTTAACGATACTCAAAGCAGCAGCGTCATACTAAATTTCTAATAGAGAACTGATACTGTATACTGGTTGTTGGGGTGGGATTGGCATGGGTTGTGGAGGGTCCGTGGGTGGCTTTTGTCAATTTTCGGGGATTCTGCATGTCTTACTCAATGTTAGGAAGAAGTTTGGTCCAAATCGGATGTTGGGAACAATATTTATTGAATATTATCTGAATCCTATAACTTAAAATGGCCAAGTTACGTGCAATCAATTAGCTTAATATCTGAGAATATTTAATTTCAACAAAATTAAGTTTCAGGAATGCTGATCTTACCCATTTCAGTACAGAAGATTTCAGAACAATCTGAGACGATGGGTGTCTCGGCTTGCTGAAATGACATGGAATGACTCTAGTAGCCTTCTACATTTGGGCTTTCCAAATGCTCTGTGTGACTTACCACCCGCAAAAGTGGCTGGTGAAACAGGGCTCTACAGTGTGACCATTTTACTCACATATGCGCCTAAATATTTTGCTGTGCGACCTGGAATTTATTTAGGAGCAACAGTGCACCTAGAAAATTAAGGATTCTAGTTTTAATACCTCAAATATGTTTCATTGTGTTCCTACATCTTTGTGTGCACCTACATTTTTCAACTAAGGCACATATGTGCTCCTTGTAAAAAGGTCAGCGTATAGCCCTGTGAATTAGACATTCTTACCCACCAATGGCAAAATGTACCCGCATTTGGCAGGTGTTAATGTTCCACCCTGGTCCCATGACTTGAATGGGATTTGTGCCACAAATGCTAAAACGTCAACATGTGGAAACAATGCCAGGGCAACTAAATCAAAGCATGAATTGCTGTCATACCTTGTCCATAGACTATTACAGGGTAAGGAAACCAATGTGTAACTTTGGTGAACTATCCCTTTAACACAGCTGTGGACCAATTGATAACCGAGCAGCAATATTGAACCTAGCTAGCTAAATTAGCTAGTCAGCTAGTCAGGTACAGGCCTGGCATCCGATGACTAGTTAGGATAGTCCAGATAACTAACGTTAGCTGGCTAAGAAGTAATAAAGGCCTGCAAGTTGGGATTATCTTCATTTTCAACATTAACAGACAGCTGATTGTCAACCATGAATATTCCTAATACTGCAGGTGAATTTAGTTTATCACCAACCATGTGATGGATCATACAAGTTAGCTAGATAACAATGTAACGTTAATTGGATTGACACCAATGACGTTACAATCTAGTTAGCTAGTTAAAGTAGCTAGCTACATAAACTAGCTAGCTACATAAAATAGCTACATAAGTATCTTACTGTATAATTCAAAACAGTTATCGATATGCTTATTATAGTAGTTACCTAGCTAACTAACTATGTCATGGCCAACGACTTAGCTAGCATTAACTCGTCTTTCGTGGTGAGACTGATAGCTAACGTTACTTAGCTACTTTATCACGCTCACGTAGATAGGCTCAGTCATACATTTGACAGGTCGGATAGCTAGTTATGCCCTAGTTTACATCGTTGACAACACACAGAGTCGGTGTGAAATCAGCCGTTACAGGATTTTTGAAGCATCCGCTAGCAAACTAACATTGCAAACAACTTTTTAGATCAAACTGAACTGCGAAAATACTCTACCTGTTAGGAGTTCCAAGATGGAGTCCTGTGCAATTTCACCTGATAAGTTAGCTAGCAAGCTAACTGGCCAACAGTGATGACCAAAAATCAATTACAACATATAGGAAAACTACAATATTTTGACATTCCAGTACGTGAGACACATTAAAACCAAAAACTACTAATTCAAAAGGTAACTATATGGTTCCTAATATAGACAAATTAAACACACAAACCGGCAGACAATCTGTACTTGGTAAACACACTACGTGGAAAAGCTGGGTTTTCACAACCTAACTTGCTGCACTGCCACTGGAACGGTTTAACAGCGCTCTAGGCCAATCGAGTTTGACTGCTCTCTAAACCAATAAATTGCGATTAAATATTTTTATTTATTTATTTGTTATTGATTCACTTGAAAATATGGGAGATTTTATTTTACATTTATCATAATTCGCTGCATAAACTTATGTTGATCCATAACCTAATGTTTTCCAGCTACTCACATTCACAACACAACTGAAATAAAGGGATCTAAATGGGCGGGACTAACAGTAAGCAGCACGGTTGATTGAGTGTTCGTGATAACGAAAGCATAATGGTCAGCATCCATGGAATTGCAAAAGACTGCAGCACGGGTTAGTTTTGAAAATCTTTGACTGCAGACTAGGCTACATCTCTGCAATCTGATGTAAACATAATTACAAGCTGTTCATTGTAGCCTATGTTTCCAGTACATGGTTCCTTCATCTGTTGATACACATGTATTAAGGTTTCAAATAAAATAAAATAAAATGTTAGTTGTAACATGCGCCGAATACAACAGGTGTAGACCTTACAGTGAAATGCTTACTTAACCAACAATGCAGTTTTAAGAAAGAATACCCCCCCAAAATCACCCAAAAAAATACAATATAAAATAATACGAAATAAAAGTAAAAAATAATTAAAGAGCAGCAGTAAAAATAACAATAGTGAGGCTAAATACAGGGGGTACCGGTACCAAGTCAATGTGGGAGGGCTGTAGAACCTTTTGAGGATCTGAGGACCCATGCCAAATCTTTTCAGTCTCCTTAGGGGGAATAGGTTTTGTCGTGCCCTCTTCACGACTGTCTTGTGGGCTTGGACCATGTTAGTTTGTTGGTGAGGTGGACACCAAGGAACTTGAAGCTCTCAACCTGCTCCACTACAGCCCGTCGATGAGAATGGGGGCGTGCTCGGTCCTCTTCTTTTTCCTGTAGTCCACAATCATCTCCTTTGTCTTGATCACGTTGAGGGAGAAGTTGTTGTCCTGGCACTACACGGCCAGGTCTCTGACCTCCTCCTTAAAAGCTGTCTCGTCATTGTCGGTGATCAGGCCTACCACTGTTGTGTCATCGGCAAACTTAATGATGGTGTTGGAGTCGTGCCTGGCCAAGCAGTCATGAGGAAAAAGGGAATACAGGAGGGGACTGAGCATGCACCCCTGAGGGGCCCCCGTGTTGAGGATCAGTGTGGCGGATGTGTTGTTACCTACCCTTACCACCTGGGGGTGGCCCGTCAGGAAGTCCAGGATCCAGTTGCAGAAGGAGGTGTTTAGTCCCAGGGTCCTTAGCTTAATGATGAGCTTTGAGGGCATTATGGTGTTGAACGCTGAGCTGTAGTCAATGAATAACATTCTCACATAGGTGTTCCTTTTGTCCAGGTGTGAAAGGGCAGTGTGGAGTGCAATAGAGATTGCATCATCTGTGGATCTGTTGGGGCGGTATGCAAATTGGAGTGGGGCTAGCGTTTCTGGGATAATGGTGTTGATATGAGCCATGACCAGCCTTTCAAAGCACTTCATGGCTACAGACGTGAGTGCTACGGGTCGGTAGTCATTTAGGCAGGTTACCTTAGTGTTCTTGGGCACAGGGACTATGGTGGTCTGCTTGAAACATGTTGGTATTACGGACTCAGACAGGGAGAGGTTGAAAATGTCAGTGAAGACACTTGCCAGTTGGTCAGCGCATGCTCGGAGTACACGTCCTGGAAATCCGTCTGGCCCTGCGGCCTTGTGAATGTTGACCTGTTTAAAGGTCTAACTCACATCGGCTACGGAGAGCGTGATCACACAGTCGTCCGGAACAGCTGATGCTCTGATGCATGTTTCAGTGTTACTTGCCTCGAAGCGAGCATAGAAGTAATTTAGCTCGTCTGGTAAGCTCGTGTCACTTGGTTGAATGATTCTGTTTGTGGGCCGGTATGATGAAATCATCATTAAACAATATTATTTCTGGAGCCTATGTTTCCTTATGCATTTATGGCTGTGCTATTCTTTAGCATTTTAACCACGAAGGCACTGTTGTTGGAATAGTTATTTCCTTAATGGCTGATTAATCAATAGATAGTCCTATTGAAAGTGTAGGGAGGGAAAACTTCATGTGAAATATCTCAAGTAGCCTACATTGCAGCGTAAACTTGCATTTTTGTAGAAAATAAAAGCATTCATGTTTCTACATATTGTGTAAAGATCTTGTGTGGTTTTCTATAATTGATCAAAATGGAATGTACAGTATATCAAAGCCCTTATCTCTCTGTGTGGTATCAGTGGCCTGTTTATTCAACATCTAACCTGAAAGTTGTATTGCTTTCTGTTTAAAACATGCAGCAGCAACTCCTTACAATCAAAGCCCTCTATTTGCTCTTTTGCCAAGTGTTTGATCACCTGTGGGGTTTGTAATTGCAACATTTCATCTGCAAATAAAGGAACGTCATAGACACGCCAACCCCACTGAGGCAATAACAGGACAGATTACTTTATGGATGTCAGTCATACACCTGTACATACATGCCATTTGTGGTATGCTCAACCAACAGTTTATGTTTTGTACAAATTGTAGTGAACATCTGTCAAAATAGTAAAATTAAACACCTGAAACACCTGATCATATTTCATCTACAAAACAAAAATTGTTCAACAGTTTGCACATTGAAACAATGTGTTAATGTATTCATCAAACAGCATAATCATTATTTCATTATTATGGACAATGATGTGAAAGAAATAGGATTCTTCTCCACTACGTGAAACATCTGGATTTCTTTTGAAAATATTTACTCAAGATTTCTGTGAAGTAACTATAATCTTTATTCATAGTTTCCCTATTACAGACTGATAAAACTGATGCCAACCTTTGGAATCAGTTGGCAGTGAAACCTTTAGGATGTTTTCCATTGTAGAGTTGGTTATAAGAATTCCTTTGATGTCATATTTCTCAGGCAATTGAATCTAATTCATTTATACGTTTTCATTTCAAGGCAGTTGTTCAGCATACAGTAACCTTGTTTGCCAGGCGATTGTAAGAAATTACACAAAATCAGGTTTAAAGGCCTAGTGCATTCAAAAACGTGATGTTCCTGTGGTTGGAATAATACTGTGAAATTGTGAAAATTATGATAATTCCATTTTAATGTAAGAGCTGTTTGAAAAGACTGCCTGAAATGTCAGCCTGTTTTGGTGGGATGGAGTTTTGGCCTGCCTGGTGACATCACCAGGCAGGTAAATTGGTTAATAGACCAATAAGAAGGAGAGTTCCAAACCTCTG
Source organism: Coregonus clupeaformis (assembly GCF_020615455.1). Lineage (NCBI taxonomy): Eukaryota > Metazoa > Chordata > Actinopteri > Salmoniformes > Salmonidae > Coregonus > Coregonus clupeaformis. The sequence goes on along the minus strand of NC_059192.1, from coordinate 47,488,046 downwards.
CCAATAACAGCTAGTTTTCAGTTAGTGACATAATTTTTTGTCTGCATGTGCTACAGAAGGCTATATCGGTCCCTAATGCAAGACTAGTAAAGGCCCAGTGCACTACTTTTGTGAGAAGATTATTTTTCTAAATTCAGATTTTTCAGGGGGTGCTGCAGCACCCTCAGCACCACTACTTCCCGCGGCTATGATTGGTGCTGTAATAAGATAGATAGCTTAGGCTATAATCAAGGCATTTGTGTCTACAAGCTTAAGACACATTTGGATTTCTGATCGTCTGGAAAATAATACTAATTGAAAGTAAAAGGACGACAGGCCTTCAAATCAATTAGTTTCCCACTGAGCAAAAACTGGTTGAATCAACTATGTTTCTATGTCATTTCAACAACAAAAAATCAATGCGATGACGTTAAATCAACATGGAAAACTGATTGGATTTGCAAAAAGTCATCAACGTAAGGGAATTTGGTCTTGTTTAACCTAGATCCAATAACATAGTGACATTTTTTGTTGATTTTACGTTGAATTCACGTTAATTGACAACTCAACCAAATGTAAATCAAAACTAGACAATGAAATGACGTCTGTGCCCAGTGGGTTTCCGCAGCGGGTAAATCCTATTTGATGAGATGCATTGATTCATGAATGTTGGCTAATTGACCTAAAATGATCAATATGTACAAGGTACATAGTCCTTCTATATAGTTTAGAATGCCATTGGAAAAATGCCAAAGTACACAGGAAGAATTGGTCAGCAGTGTGGGTTCAAAACAATGTCAACAAGATGTGTCATGTAGACAATAGAGCAGGGGTCTCCAACGTTTTCTAGCATGAGAGCTACTTTTGAAAAATGGAACATGTCGCAAGCTACAATTTAGCTTTCAAATAGGCACATTCTTCTCTTGTCCTCTACCCTGCAACTCTTCCCCGGATCCTTGGTGTACAAGATATTTGTTTTCTGTCAATATAGAAAATAATGGTTAATAAACAACTCTAAGGGGGGGCCCATAAAATTATATTTTCTCTGTTTTATTTTTCCTGGTTTTAGATTTTTAAAAGTGTTTTACTCTCAATATTACAATGATTCATAGAGAAACAATGAAAATGGATGTTCTGAGTCCATGTCATGCTTAAATCACATACAAATTCCAATTTTGAGGACTGAAAAAACAACAATATATATATATATATATATATATATACAGTGGGGGAAAAAAGTATTTAGTCAGCCACCAATTGTGCAAGTTCTCCCACTTAAAAAGATGAGAGAGGCCTGTAATTTTCATCATAGGTACACGTCAACTATGACAGACAAAATGAGAAAAAATCATCCAGAAAATCACATTGTAGGATTTTTAATGAATTTATTTGCAAATTATGGTGGAAAATAAGTATTTGGTCAATAACAAAAGTTTCTCAATACTTTGTTATATACCCTTTGTTGGCAATGACACAGGTCAAACGTTTTCTGTAACTCTTCACAAGGTTTTCACACACTGTTGCTGGTATTTTGGCCCATTCCTCCATGCAGATCTCCTCTAGAGCAGTGATGTTTTGGGGCTGTCGCTGGGCAACACGGACTTTCAACTCCCCTCCAAAGATTTTCTATGGGGTTGAGATCTGGAGACTGGCTAGGCCACTCCAGGACCTTGAAATGCTTCTTACGAAGCCACTCCTTCGCTGCCCGGGCGGTGTGTTTGGGATCATTGTCATGCTGAAAGACCCAGCCACGTTTCATCTTCAATGCCCTTGCTGATGGAAGGAGGTTTTCACTCAAAATCTCACGATACATGGCCCCATTCATTCTTTCCTTTACACGGATCAGTCGTCCTGGTCCCTTTGCAGAAAAATAGCCCCAAAGCATGATGTTTCCACCCCCATGCTTCACAGTAGGTATGGTGTTCTTTGGATGCAACTCAGCATTCTTTGTCCTCCAAACACGACGAGTTGAGTTTTTACCAAAAAGTTATATTTTGGTTTCATCTGACCATATGACATTCTCCCAATCCTCTTCTGGATCATCCAAATGCACTCTAGCAAACTTCAGACGGGCCTGGACATGTACTGGCTTAAGCAGGGGGACACGTCTGGCACTGCAGGATTTGAGTCCCTGGCGGCGTAGTGTGTTACTGATGGTAGGCTTTGTTACTTTGGTCCCAGCTCTCTGCAGGTCATTCACTAGGTCCCCCCGTGTGGTTCTGGGATTTTTGCTCACCGTTCTTGTGATCATTTTGACCCCACGGGGTGAGATCTTGCGTGGAGCCCCAGATCGTGGGAGATTATCAGTGGTCTTGTATGTCTTCTATTTCCTAATAATTGCTCCCACAGTTGATTTCTTCAAACCAAGCTGCTTACCTATTGCAGATTCAGTCTTCCCAGCCTGGTGCAGGTCTACAATTTTGTTTCTGGTGTCCTTTGACAGCTCTTTGGTCTTGGCCATAGTGGAGTTTGGAGTGTGACTGTTTGAGGTTGTGGACAGGTGTCTTTTATACTGATAACAAGTTCAAACAGCTTCCATTAATACAGGTAACGAGTGGAGGACAGGGGAGCCTCTTAAAGAAGAAGTTACAGGTCTGTGAGAGCCAGAAATCTTGCTTGTTTGTAGGTGACCAAATACTTATTTTCCACCATAATTTGCAAATAAATTCATTAAAAATCCTACAATGTGATTTTCAGGATTTTTTTCCTCAATTTGTCTGTCATAGTTGACGTGTACCTATGATGAAAATTACAGGCCTCTCTCCTCTTTTTAAGTGGGAGAACTTGCACAATCGGTGGCTGACTAAATACTTTTTTCCCCCACTGTATATATACAGTGGGGAGAACAAGTATTTGATACACTGCCGATTTTGCTGGTTTTCCTACTTACAAAGCATGTAGAGGTCTGTAATTTTTTATCATAGGTACACTTCAACTGTGAGAGATGGAATCTAAAACAAAAATCCAGAAAATCACATTGTATGATTTTTAAGTAATTAATTTGCATTTTATTGCATGACATAAGTATTTGATCACCCAACAACCAGTAAGAATTCCGTCTCTCACAGACCTGTTAGTTTTTCTTTAAGAAGCCCTCCTGTTCTCCACTCATTACCTGTATTAACTGCACCTGTTTGAACTCGTTACCTGTATAAAAGACACCTGTCCACACACTCAATCAAACAGACTCCAACCTCTCCACAATGGCCAAGACCAGAGAGCTGTGTAAGGACGTCAGGGATAAAATTGTAGACTTGCACAAGGCTGGGATGGGCTACAGGACAATAGGCAAGCAGCTTGGTGAGAAGGCAACAACTGTTGGCGCAATTATTAGAAAATGGAAGAAGTTCAAGATGACGGTCAATCACCCTCGGTCTGGGGCTCCATGCAAGACCTCACCTCGTGGGGCATCAATGATCATGAGGAAGGTGAGGGATCAGCCCAGAACTACACGGCAGGACCTGGTCAATGACCTGAAGAGAGCTGGGACCACAGTCTCAAAGAAAACCATTAGTAACACACTACGCCGTCATGGATTAAAATCCTGCAGCGCACGCAAGATCCCCCTGCTCAAGCCAGCGCATGTCCAGGCCCGTCTGAAGTTTGCCAATGACCATCTGGATGATCCAGAGGAGGAATGGGAGAAGGTCATGTGGTCAGATGAGACAAAAATATAGCTTTTTGGTCTAAACTCCACTCGCCGTGTTTGGAGGAAGAAGGAGGATGAGCACAACCCCAAGAACACCATCCCAACCGTGAAGCATGGAGGTGGAAACATCATTCTTTGGGGATGCTTTTCTGCAAAGGGGACAGGACGACTGCACCGTATTGAGGGGAGGATGGATGGGGCCATGGTAGGTTTATTTGAACAGTGAGAGACAGAATAACAACAAAAAAATCCAGAAAAACGCATGTCAGAAATGTTATAAATTGATTTCCATTTTAATGAGGGAAATAAGTATTTGACCCCCTCTCAATCAGAAAGATTTCTGGCTCCCAGGTGTCTTTTATACAGGTAACGAGCTAAGATTAGGAGCACACACTTAAAGGGAGTGCTCCTAATCTCAGCTTGTTACCTGTATAAAAGACACCTGTACACAGAAGCAATCAATCAATCAGATTCCAAACTCTCCACCATGGCCAAGTCCAAAGAGTTCTCCAAGGATGTCAGGGACAAGATTGTAGACCTACACAAGGCTGGAATGGGCTACAAGACCATCGCCAAGCAGCTTGGTGAGAAGGTGACAACAGTTGGTGCGATTATTCGCAAATGGAAGAAACACAAAATAACTCAATCTCCCTCGGCCTGGGGCTCCATGCAAGATCTCACCTCGTAGAGAACGGTGAGGAATAAGCCCAGAACTACACAGGAGGATCTTGTCAATGATCTCAAGGCAGCTGGGACCATAGTCACCAAGAAAACAATTGGTAACACACTACGCCGTGAAGGACTGAAATCCTGCAGCGCCCGCAAGGTCCCCCTGCTCAAGAAAGCACATATACAGGGCCGTCTGAAGTTTGCCAATGAACATTTGAATGATTCAGAGGAGAACTGGGTGAAAGTGTTGTGGTCAGATGAGACCAAAATCGAGCTCTTTGGCATCAACTCAACTCGCCGTGTTTGGAGAAGGAGGAATGCTGCCTATGACCCCAAGAACACCATCCCCACCGTCAAACATGGAGGTGGAAACATTATGCTTTGGGGGTGTTTTTCTACTAAGGGGACAGGACAACTTCACCGCATCAAAGGGACGATGGACGGGGCCATGTACCGTCAAATCTTGGGTGAGAACCTCCTTCCCTCAGGCAGGGCATTGAAAATGGGTCATGGATGGGTATTCCAGCATGACAATGACCCAAAACACACGGCCAAAGCAACAAAGGAGAGGCTGAAGAAGAAGCACATTAAGGTCCTGGAGTGGCCTAGCCAGTCTCCAGACCTTAATCCCATAGAAAATCTGTGGAGGGAGCTGAAGGTTCGAGTTGCCAAACGTCAGCCTCGAAACCTTAATGACTTGGAGAAGATCTGCAAAGAGGAGTGGAACAAAATGCCTCCTGAGATGTGTGCAAACCTGGTGGCCAACTACAAGAAACGTCTGACCTCTGTGATTGCCAACAAGGGTTTTGCCACCAAGTACTAAGTCATGTTTTGCAGAGGGGTCAGATACTTATTTCCCTCATTAAAATGCAAATCAATTCATAACATTTTTGACATGCGTTGTTGTAGATTTTGTTGTTGTTATTCTGTCTCTCACTGTTCAAATAAACCTACCATTAAAATTATAGACTGATCATGTCTTTGTCAGTGGGCAAACGTACAAAATCAGCAGGGGATCAAATACTTTTTTCCTTCACTGTATATATATATATGAAAAAATGTATGCACTCACTAACTGTAAGTTGCTCTCGATAAGAGCGTCTGCTAAATGACTAAAATGTAAATGTAAATATATATATATATATATATATATATATATATATATATATATATATATATATTGTGTGTGTAATGTCCCTTTAATTGTGCATTAAACAAGTGAGGAATGTGTTGGTCTAGCGATGTTTTTGCCTTTAGGCTTACTTCTGCTCCTTACAAAAAACGTATACAGTAATCCTGCAGGAATTCAAACCTTTGTGAAGGAATTGTGCAGGTGTCCTGCACGAATCATGTAGGATTGACAAAATCCTGCAGGAAAAGTCCCTGATGCTCCTGCAGGACACCTGCAGGAGTTTGACAGAAATTATGAAAATAATCCACAAACATGACAATTTCTGTAGGATATTCCTGCAGAATATTCCTGCAAAATACAGTGCCTTGCAAAAGTATTCATCCCCATTGGCTTTTTTCTTATTTTGTTGCATTACAACCTGTAATTTAAATTGATTTTTATTTGGATTTCATGTAATGGACATACACAAAATAGTCCAAATTAGTGAAGTGAAACGAAACAAATAACTAGTAAAAAAATTAAATAATAATAATAATAAATAACGGAAAAGTGGTGCGTGCATATGTATTCACCCCCTTTGCTATGAAGCCCCTAAATAAGATCTGGTGCAACCAATTACCTTCAGAAGTCACATAATTAGTTAAATAAAGTCCACCTGTGTGCAATCTAAGTGTCACAGAATCTGTCACATGATCTCATTATAAATATACCTGTTTTGAAAGGCCCCAGAGTCTGCAACACCACTAAGCAAGGGGCACCACCAAGCAAGCGGCACCATGAAGACCAAGGAGCTCTCCAAACAGGTCAGGAACAAAGATGTGGAGAAGTACAGATCAGGGTTGGGTTATAAAAGAATATCCGAAACTTTGAACATCCGACGGAGCACCATTAAATCCATTATTAAAAAATGGAAAGAATATGGCACCACAACAAACCTGCCAAGAGAGGGCCGCCCACCAAAACTCACGGACCAGGCAAAGAGGGCATTAATCAGAGAGGCAACAAAGAGACCAAAGATAACCCTGAAGGAGCTGCAAAGCTCCACAGCGGAGATTGGAGTATCTTTCCATAGGACCACTTTAAGCCGTACACTCCACAGAACTGGGCTTTACGGAAGAGTGGCCAGAAAAAAGCCATTGCTTAAAGAAAAAAATAAGCAAACATGTTAGCAGTTCGCCAAAAGGCATGAGGGAGACTCCCCTAACATATGGAAGAAAGTACTCTGGTCATATGAGACTAAAATTGAGCTTTTCGGCCATCAAGGAAAACGCTTTGTCTGGCGCAAACCCGACACCTCTCATCACCCCGAGAACACCATTCCTACAGTGAAGCATGGTGGTGGCAGCGTCATGCTGTGGGGATGTTTTTCATCGACAGGGACTGGGAAACTGGTCAGAATTGAAGGAATGATGGATGGCGCTAAATACAGGGAAATTCTTGAGGGAAACCTGTTTCAGTCTTCCAGAGATTTGAGACTGGGAAGGAGGTTCACCTTCCAGCAGGACAATGACCCTAAGCATACTGCTAAAGCAACACTTGAGTGGTTTAAGGGGAAACATTTAAATGTCTTGGAATGGCCTAGTCAAAGCCCAGACCTCAATCCAATTGAGAATCTGTGGTATGACTTAAAGATTGCTCTGCACCAGTGGAACCCATCCAACTTGCAGGAGCTGGAGCAGTTTTGCCCAAAAATCCCAGTGGCTAGATGTGCCAAGCTTATAGAGACATACCCCAAGAGACTTGCAGCTGTAATTGCTGCAAAAGGTGGCTCTACAAAGTATTGACTTTGGTGGGGTGAATAGTTATGCATGCTCAGTTTTTTGGTCATATTTCTTGTTTGTTTCACCCAAAAAAATATTTTGCATCTTCAAAGTGGTAGGCATGTTGTGTAAATCAAATGATACAACCCCCCCAAAAAATTGATTTTAATTCCAGGTTGTAAGGCAACAAAATAGGAAAGATGCCAAGTGGGGTGAATACTTGCGCAAGCCACTGTATGACAATTCCAGTAGGACCCTGACAATTCCTGCAGGACCGAAACCTGCAGGATTTTGATACTGCTGCAGGATATGGCAATTCCTGCATGACCAAGTACATTCCTGCAGGAATCAAATCTAAATCCTGCAGGATAAGTTCTGGAATTGCAGCACGAATCCTGCATGATTTTGATATTCATAGGGCCATATCGGGTAGTCAAACTGCTAAAGGAGGAGATAAAGTGTGTGTGGAGTTGAGTGCACATAATTTTGTAAATAGCTAGCTTGTTCTTTATTCATAAAAACATGTTTTTAACTCTCCTTTACAATTTATGACAAGAAGAGGAAGGGTCATGTGACATCTTTGTCACCATAGCAACAGTTGGCAGTTGAGGAAATGGCTGGCAGACAGTTTAGCTAGTTCAAGTCCTGCTAATATTAATTTTTAAAAGAATGTACAGGTAAGGAGTCAGAGAAACATCCTAAAACTACAACAAATGTTTATATGAACATGTTAGAGGGTACACATAGTAATTTTGTTCTGTGTTGTGTTTGCAGAATATTTTTTCCTACATGACATTTTATTGGTGGACTATCTGCAGAATTCTTTAGGAATTGTCCTAGAGGAAAGTGGCCCCGTAAATCCTGTGTGATATCCTGCAGGACTTCCTATTCCTGCAGGATATATATTCTGCAGGAGCAGAATTTTTTGTGAAGGATTCCTGTAGGACTTTTTTGTAAGGGCCAGCAAATGTCATGGCAGAGTTTGAAAAACAATGGCCACACAATTGGTACAAATAATCATGAAATCTTTGTCATTGAAGCCTACTTTGCGGTTAACATTTAATTGAGAAGGTTTTGGGGAAAGTCTTTCTGTCTACCCACAAGACGGTATCATTAGCATCACTAACTGACTACATACGGAGTGATGGACAAATGCGTGCACCAAACAGACAGACAGGCAATATTGCTGGAAATAATTGGCAGATATTGTGTTACATTTGACTTTTTAGCCAGTAGTGACTAACCAGGAGTAGGATAATGGCAATGTGGCTTTGATTGGATAGTAGCCGGGAGTTTTATGTTTATGACAGTTTGCAATGGAACACATGAAATAAATGCATGTACTTTCAGAATTGCTTGGCTAGCTACTCATAGGTGGGCTGCGAGCTACTGGTAGGCTACATGTTGGAGGCCGTTTCACTAGTGGGTGTCTTCTGTAACATGATGTTTCTGTTCCCCAGTCCCCATCATGTATAAGCCCATTTGGGTTAGCCTAAGTTATCTTTATTCTGTTTAGCAACAGTGAGAGCACTGTTGTTGTTTAGAGGATCATCTTATTCTGGAACAATAATCCTGCATTTTGGATAAAATGCATTGGCAAACTTCAACATTAGCATCATCAATCCATGACTAAATCAAATCAAATCAAATTGTATTTGTCACATGCGCCGAATACAACAGGTGTAGACCTTACTGTGAAATGCTTACTTACAAGCCCTTAACCAACAATGCAGTTCAAGAAATAGAGTTAACAAAATATTTACTAAATAAAATAAAAAATAAAATAAAAAGTAACACAATAAAATAAAATAAATTAGGCTATATATAGGGGGTACTGTTAGCGAGCCAATGTGCGGGGGTACAGGTTAGTCAAGGTAATTTGTACATGTAGGTAGGGGTAAAGTGACTATGCATTGCATTGATAATAAACAGTGAGTAGCAGCAGTGTAAAAACAAAGGGGGGGGGGGCGGGGAACAGTCTATGATTTAGGTGACTGGAGTCTTTGACCATTTTTTGGGCCTTTCTCTGACACCGCCTAGTATATATACACTTGTCTATATAAGGTCCCACAGTTGACAGTGCATGTCTTAGCAAAAACCAAGCCATGAGGTCGAAGGAATTGTCCATAGAGCTCCAAGACAGGATTGTGTCGAGACCTGAAAATAGCTGTTCAGCAACGCTCCCCATCCAACCTGACAGAGCTTGAGAGGATCTGCAGAGAATAATGGGAAAAACTACCCAAATACAGGTGTGTCAAGCTTGTAGCATCATACCCAAGAAGACTTGAGGCTGTAATTGCTGCCAAAGGTGCTTCAACAAAGTACTGAGTAAGGGGTCTGAATACTGATGTAAATGTAGAATTTCTAAAAACCTGTTTTTGCTTTGTCATTATGGGGTATAGTGTGTAGACTGATGAGGGGGAAAAACAATTTAATCAATTTTAGAATATGGCTGTAACCTAACAAAATCTAAAAATGGTCAAGGGGTCTGAATACTTTCCGAAGGCACTGTAGGTCCTGATCACAGACACATTAGATAAAGCTGCTCATCTGGATTTTGTGAAATTAAATAAGAGTAGCTGATAGGCATATAATGCACAGGGGTACCAAATACTCTTAGTCCATGTTCTCTCCCCTCCTCCCTCTGGCACTCAGTATCCTTATACAGTCGTGGTCAAACGTTTTGAGAATGACACAAATACTAATTTTCACAAAGTCTGTTGCCTCAGTTTTGATTATGGCAATTTGCATATACTCCAGAATGTCATGAAGAGTGATCAGATTAATTGCAATTAATTGCAAAGTCCCTCTTTGCCATGAAAATGAACTTAATCCCAAAAAAACTTTTCCACTGCATTTCAGCCCTGCCACAAAAGGACCAGCTGCCATCATGTCAGTGATTCTCTCGTTAACACAGGTGAGAGTGTTGACGAGGACAAGGCTGGAGATCACTCTGTCATGCTGATTGAGTTAGAATAACAGACTGGAAGCTTTAAAAGGAGGGTAGTGCTTGAAATCATTGTTCTTCCTCTGTTAACCATGGTTACCTGCAAGGAAACACATGCCGTCATCATTGCTTTGCACAAAAATGGCTTCACAGGCTAGGATATTGCTGCTAGTAAGATTGCACCTAAATCAACCATTTATCGGATCATCAAGAACTTCAAGGAGAGAGGTTCAATTGTTGTGAAGAAGGCGTCAGGGCGCCCAGGAAAGTCCAGCAAGCGCCAGAACCGTCTCCTAAAGTTGATTCAGCTGCGGGATCGGGGCACCACCAGTGGAGAGCTTGCTCAGGAATGGCAGCAGGCAGGTGTGAGTGCATCTGCACGCACAGTGAGGCGAAGACTTGTCAAGAAGGGCAGCAAAAAAGCCACTTCTCTCCAGGAAAAACATCAGGGACAGACTGATATTCTGCAAAAGGTACAGAGATTGGACTGCTGAGGACTGGGGTAAAGTCATTTTCTCTGATGAATCCCCTTTCCGATTGTTTGGGGCATCCGGAAAACACCTTGTCCGGAGAAGACAAGGTGAGCGCTACCATCAGTCCTGTGTCATGCCAACAGTAAAGCATCCTGAGACCATTCATGTGTGGGGTTGCTTCTCAGCCAAGGGAGTGGGCTCACTCACAATTTTGCCTAAGAACACAGCCATGAATAAAGAATGGTACCAACACATCCTCCAAGAGCAACTTCTCCCTACCATCCAATAACAGTTTGGTGACGACCAATGCCTTTTCCAGCATGATGGAGCACCTTGCCATAAGGCAACAGTGATAACTAAGTGGCTTGGGGAACAAAACTTTGACATTTTGGGTCCATGGCCAGGAAACTCCCCAGACCTTAATCCCATTGAGAACTTGTGGTCGATCCTCAAGAGGCGGGTGGACCAACAAAAACCCACAAATTCTGACAAACTCCAAGCATTGATAATGCAAGAATGGGCTGCCATCAGTCAGGATGTGGCCCAGAAGTTAATTGACAGCATGCCAGGGCGGATTGCAGAGGTCTTGAAAAAGAAGGGTCAACACTGCAAATATTGACTCTTTGCACAAACTTAATGTAATTGTCAATAAAATACTTTGACACTTATGGAATGCTTATACTTCCCTAAAAAATTATAATAATATACTGAAATAATATATAAACACAACATGCAAAAATGTCAACGATTTAACTGAGTTACAGTTCATATAAGGATATCAGTATATTGAAATAAATTAATTAAAACCTAATCTATGGATTTCATATGACTGAGCAGGGGCGCAGCCATGGGTTGGCCTGGGAGGGCATCGGCCCACCCACTTGGGAGCCAGGCCCAGCCAATCAGAATGAGTTTTTCCCCACAAAGGGGCTTTATTGCAGACAGAAATACTCCTCAGTTTCATCAGCTGTCCGGGTGGCTGGTCTCAGACGATCCCACAGGTGAAGAAGCCGGATGTGGAGGTCCTGGGCTGGCATGGTTACACGTGGTCTGCGGTTGTGAGGCCAAAACAACGTTGAAGGCAGCTTATGGTAGAGAAATTAACATTCAATTCTCTGGCAACAGCTCTGGTGGACATTCCTGCAGTCCGCATGCCAATTGCACGCTCCCTCAAAACTTGAGACATATGTGGCATTGTGTTGTGTGACAAAACTGCACATTTTAGAGTAGCCTTTTATTGTCCCCAGCACAAGGTGCACCTGTGTAATGATCATGCCGTTTAATCAGCTTCTTCATTTACCACACCTGTCAGGTGGATGGATTATCTTGGTTTAGGAGAAATGCTCACTAACAGGGATGTAAACAAATGTGTGCCCAAAATTGGAGAGAAATAAGCTTTTTGTGCATATGGAAAAATTCTGGGATCTTTTATTTCAGCTCATGAAACATGGGACCAACACTTTACATGTTGCATTTTTTTTTTGCATTTTTAGTTTTGTTCAGTATATATACAGTACCAGTCCAAAGTTTGGACACACCTACTCATTCAAGGGTTTTTCTTTATTTTTACTATTTTCTACATCGTAGAATAATAGTGAAGACATCATAACTATGAAATAACACATATGGAACCATATAGTAACCAAAACAGTGTTAAACAAATCAAAATATATTTTATATTTGGGATTCTTCAAATAGCCATCCTTTGCCTTGATAACAGCTTTGCACACTCTTGGCATTCTCTCAACTAGCTTCACCTGGAATGCTTTTCCAACAGTCTTGAAGGAGTTCCCACATATTCTGAGCACTTGTTGGCTGCTTTTCCTTCACTCTGCCGTCCGACTCATCCCAAACCATCTCAATTGGGTTGAGGTGCAGCACTCCATCACTCTCCTTCTTAGTAAAACAGCCTGGAGGTGTGTTAGGTCATTGACCTGTTGAAAAACAAATGATAGTCCCACTAAGCCCAAACCAGATGGGATGGCGTATCACTGCAAAATGCTGTGGTAGCCATGGTGGTTAAGTGTGCCTTGAATTCTAAATACATCACAGACAGCATCACCAGCAAATTACCTCCACACCATAACACCACCTCCTCCATGCTTTACGGTGGGGACTACACATGCGGAGATCATCCGTTCACCCATACCGCATCTCACAAAGACACTGTGGTTGGAACCAAAAATCTCAAATTTGGACTCCAGACCAAAGGACAAATTTCCAACGGTCTAATGTCTTCTATTCCTGTGGCGGTCCTCATGAGAGCCAGTTTCATCATAGCTCTTGATGGTTTTTGCGACTGCACTTGAAGAAACTTTCAAAGTTCTTGAAATGTTCCGTATTGACTGACCTTCATGTCTTAAAGTAATGATGAACTGTGGTTTCTCTTTGCTTATTTGATCTGTTCTTGCCATAATATGGACTTGGTCTTTTACCAAATAGGGCTATCTTCTGTATACCCCCCACCATGTCACAACACAACTGATTGGCTCAAACGCATTAAGAAGGAAATAAATTCCACCAATTAACTTTTAACAAGGCACACCTGTTAATTGAAATGCATTCCAAGTGACTACCTCATGAAGCTGGTTGAGAGAATGCCAAGAGTGTGCAAAGCTGTCATCAAGGCAAAGGGTGTCTATTTGAAGTATCTCAAGTATAAAATATATTTTGATTTGTTTAACACTTTTTTGGTTACTACATGATTCCATATGTTTTATTTTGATGTCTTCACTATTATTCTACAATGTAGAAAATAGTAAAAATGAAGAAAAACCCTGGAATTAGTAGGTGTGTCCAAACTTTGGACTGGTAGTGTATATATATATATATATGTAATTTTTGGGGGGAACTCAGTCAGGGTCTAAACTTACTGTTGATAGTTAGAATAGTATGATACACAAGGTGCAAGTTCAACACTAGGTTGTGCATCAGCAAGTTCTCTTGTTATGTCAGTCACTCAATTAGCCATGTCAGCTAATTTTATATTGGTAAATTAGTCTAGCCAGCTATCTAAACTTGTGGTTATCATGGCCGAATACTGACTGGTCACGCAGGGCACGTGCCCAGGGGCCCTGACCTCCAGGGGGCCCCCATTGATTTTGTTAGTCACTCTCACTCAGATATCATTAACAAGGCGTAAGACATGGCAACATTTGTAGAATTGCAGGGAATTAGCTTTAAAACTGCAAAAATGTCTTTCCATCCAATGGCAAAATGGGTAGAATAGCAGGAAATAGCAGCAACTTTTTGTCTCTTCCCCATGGCAAAATAAGTAGAATTACAGAAAATTCACTTTCAAACGTAGATTTCTCTCCGCTGTCAAGGGGGTGGAGGGGTGTCTCGCTTAGGGCCCCCAAAAGGCTAGAGCCGGCCCTGTTGACAACCCTCAATACCTGATTAGACTAACCTAAAATTGTCACTTTATAGGCTACATGCTATACACATACAGTGCATTCGGAAAGTATTTAGACCCCTTCACTTTTTCCACATTTTGTTACGTTACAGCCTTATCCTAAAATGGAATACATTGTCTCCCGAGTGGCGCAGTGGTCTAAGGCACTGCATCGCAGTGCTAGCTGTGCCACTAGAGATCCTGGTTCGAATCCAGGCTCTGCTGTAGCCGGCCGCAACCAGGAGACCAATGGGGCGGCGCACAATTGGTCCAGGGTAGGGGAGGGAATGGCCGGCAGGGAGGTAGCTCAGTTGGTAGAGCATGGCGTTTGCAACGCCAGGGTTGTGGGTTCGATTCCCACGGGGGGCCAGTATGAAAATAAAAAAAAGAATAATGTATGCACTAACTGTAAGTCGCTCTGGATAAGAGCGTCTGCTAAATAATGTAAATGTTGTTGTTTTTCCTGTCTTCACACAATACCCCTTAATGAGTAGAATGAGTAGAATTACAGAAAATTCACTTTCAAACGTAGATTTCTCTCCGCTGTCAAGGGGGTGGAGGGGTGGGGGGCACTGAAATGTTTTGCCCCCGAAGTGGGGGGATGGGCCCCAACCAAATCTCGCTTAGGGCCCCCAAAAGGCTAGAGCCGGCCCTGTTGACAACCCTCAATACCTGATTAGACTAACCTAAAATTGTCACTTTATAGGCTACATGCTAATCAGTAAAGTAAAGACCGGTGGTCGGGAGAGGTTGTGTTTTCTCTAGCAGGAGGTAAGCTTGGCTTCTTATATGGTGTTGAGTAAAGCTTAAACCATGTATTTAGATTGTAGGTAGGTATTGTAGTTAGGTATTATAGGTAGTTTACTCAGGTAGTTATTGTAGGTTATTGTAGGTAATTATTGTAGGTAAGGACTGTATTCGGCGGACCCCGGCGAAGCACGAGGCTAGCTTACCCTCTACTTGGACCAACAAAGCTAGCTAGCTAGCTAGCGGGTAGCTACTGGTAACTTTTAGCAACAGTGGTTAATTGTTTCCAATGTTATTTCACGCTTAAGAGTACCTGTGATTGAGCCAGCTAGCCGTCACCATTCAGCTGTTTTTCTAACCTCATTATCATTAACGTTAGGTGGTTGGTAGCTGCTGTACTTAATTACGGCTACTGATTGCAGTCTGCCAGTTTGGCTTTATACATAGCTTGGGCTTTGTCGAGTAAGGCTTAAACTATGTATTTAGATTGTAGTTAGGTATTATAGGTAGGCATCGTGGGCTGTATATTATTAAGTAGTATAGGTAGGCATCGTGGGCTGTTGTGGGTAGCTGTTGTGTAGTTATTGTAGGTTACTTTTGTATTCGGCGGTGCCGGGTGTAGCACGAAGCTAGCTAGCTAACTCACCTCCTGGATTAGCTGGCGAGTAGCTATTAGCAACGGTAGCAACTAAAAACAATATCCTTTTAGCCAGCTACATTCGTTCGCAGCGACGCCGTTTTTCAAACAAAGTCAACACAGCAGCCATTGCTAGCCAGCCAACACTACCAGCTGGCTGTACTGTGGTAGCTAAATACAATATCTTTGTGCTAGCTACCCAACGTTTAATCATTGCTGCGTTATGAAAGGTAAGCTTGGCTTCTTATATGGTGTTGAGTTAAGCTTAAACCATGTATTTAGATTGTAGGTAGGTATTGTAGTTTGGTATTATAGGTAGCTTACTCAGGTAGTTATTGAAGGTTATTGTAGGTAATTATTGTAGGTAAGTATTGTATTCGGCAGACCCCGGCGAAGCACGAGGCTAGCTTACCCACTACTTGGACCAACAAAGCTAGCTAGCTAGCTAGCGGGTAGCTACTGGTAACTTTTTGCAACTGTGGTTAATTGTTTCCAATGTTATTTCATGCTTAAGAGTACCTGTGATTGAGCCAGCTAGCTGCTACCATTCAGCTGTTTTTCTAACCTCATCCGAGGCATTAACGTTAGGTGGTTGGTAGCTGCTGTACTTAATTACAGCTACTGATAACAGTCTGCTGTAGTTTACAACAATTCTAATTTCTAAAGTGGAAGTTGGGAGAGTTTTACTCGGGTGGTTCAGTGAAACAATTATAGTTTCTGAGGTGGAAGTTGGGAGAGTTATATATATTTTTTTTTTTTTGGTGAGGGAGGCCTGCTCTCTCCTTTCCCAGATGTTTAGTTCATTTCATTCCGATCTCCTCTGCATTATTGTAGCCATCTGCTGCAGCCTGTCAACTATGCCTCTGCCTATCCCTGTTCTCTCCTCTCCGCACAGGCTACACAAACGCCTCACACCGCGTGGCTGCTGCCTCTCTAACCTGGTGGTCCCTGCACGCACCACACACCTGGATTTCCAGGTCTCAGGCAGCCTCTGGAACTGCCGTTCTTCCGCCAACAAGGCTGACTTCATCCCAGCCTATGCTACCCTCCAGTCCCTCGACTTCCTGGCGCTGACGGAAACATGGATTACCACTGAAAACACTGCTACTCCTACTGCTCTCTCCTCGTCTGACCATGTGTTCTCGCATACCCCGAGAGCATCTGGTCAGAGGGGTGGTGGCACAGGAATCCTCATCTCTCCCAAGTGGTCATTCTCAATTTTTCCCCTAACCCATCTGTCTATCTCCTCATTTGAATTCCACGCTGTCACAGTCACTAGCCCATTTAAGCTTAATATCCTTGTCATCTATCGCCCTCCAGGTTCCCTTGGAGAGTTCATCAATGAGCTTGACGCCTTGATAAGTTCCTTTCCTGAGGATGGCTCACCCTTCACAGTTTTGGGGGATTTCAACCTCCCTACGTCTACATTTGACTCATTTCTCTCTGCCTCCTTCTTTCCACTCCTCTCCTCTTTTGACCTCACCCTCTCACCATCCCCCCCACTCACAAGGCAGGCAATACGCTTGACTTCATCTTTACTAGATGTTGCTCTTCTACTAATCTCACTGCAACTCCCCTCCATGTCTCTGACCACTACTTTGTATCCTTTTCTCTCTCGCTCTCCTCCAACACTACTCACTCTGCCCCTACACAGATGGTAACGCGCCGCCGCAACCTTCGCTCTCTCTCTCCCACTACTCTCTCCTCTTCCATCCTATCATCTCTTCCCTCTGCTCAATCCTTCTCCCTCCAATCTCCTGATTCTGCCTCCTCAACCCTCCTCTCCTCCCTTTCTGCATCCTTTGACTCCCTGTGTCCCCTATCTTCCCGGCCGGCTCGGTCCTCCCCTCCAGCTCCGTGGCTTGATGACTCATTGCGAGCTCACAGAACAGAGCTCCGGGTAGCTGAGCGGAAATGGAAGAAAACTAAACTCCCTGCCGACCTGGCATCTTTTCACTCCCTCCTCTCTACATTTTCTTCATCTGTTTCTGCTGCTAAGGCCACTTTCTACCACTCTAAATTCCAAGCATCTGCCTCTAACCCTAGGAAGCTCTTTGCCACATTCTCCTCACTGCTGAATCCGCTCCTACCAAGTGGCGTGGCGAGAAGCTGTCTCCGCACCACGTGCTCTCACCACTGGTGTCCCCCAGGGCTCAGTTCTAGGCCCTCTCCTTTTCTCCCTATACACCAAGTCACTTGGCTCTGTCATATCCTCACATGGCCTCTCCTATCATTGCTACGCTGACGATACACAACTAATCTTCTCCTTTCCCCCCTTCTGATAACCAGGTGGCGAATCGCATCTCTGCATGTCTGGCCGACATATCAGTATGGATGACGGATCACCACCTCAAACTGAACCCTGGCAAGACGGAGCTGCTCTTCCTCCCGGGGAAGGACTGCCCGTTCCATGATCTCGCCATCACGGTTGACAACTCCGTTGTGTCCTCCTCCCAGAGTGCGAAGAGCCTTGGCGTGACCCTGGACAACACCCTGTCGTTCTCCGCTAACATCAAGGCGGTGACCCGATCCTGCAGGTTCATGCTCTACAACATTCGGAGAGTACGACCCTGCCTTACACAGGAAGCGGCACAGGTCCTAATCCAGGCACTTGTCATCTCCCGTCTGGATTACTGCAACTCGCTGTTGGCTGGGCTCCCTGCCTGTGCCATTAAACCCCTACAACTCATCCAGAATGCCGCAGCCCGTCTGGTGTTCAACCTTCCCAAGTTCTCTCACGTCACCCCCCTCCTCCGCACACTCCACTGGCTTCCAGTTGAAGCTCGCATCCGTTACAAGACATTTACATTTTAGTCATTTAATACCGATTCCCCCCCACATGGTGCTTGCCTATGGAGCAGTGAGGGGAACGGCACCTCCGTACCTTCAGGCTCTGATCAGTCCCTACACCCAAACGAGGGCATTGCGTTCATCCACCTCTGGCCTGCTGGCTCCCCTTCCTCTGCGGAAGCATAGTTCCCGCTCAGCCCAGTCAAAACTGTTCGCTGCTCTGGCACCCCAATGGTGGAACAAGCTCCCTCACGACGCCAGGACAGCGGAGTCACTCACCACCTTCCGGAGACATTTGAAAGCCCACCTCTTTAAGGAACACCTGGGATAGGATAAAGTAATCCTTCTACCCCTCCCCCCCCAAAAAAAATTTAAAAAATAAAATACAAAATAAGTATAATTGTAAAGTGGTTATCCCACTGGCTATAGGGTGAATGCACCAATTTGTAGTCGCTCTGGATAAGAGCGTCTGCTAAATGACGTAAATGTGCCCTTGAGCAAGGCACTTAACCCTAATTGCTCCTGTAAGTCGCTCTGGATAAGAGCGTCTGCTAAATGACTAAAATGTAAATGTAAATGTAAATGACAAAGCAAAAACAGGTTTTTACAAATGTTTGCACATTTATTACAAATAAAAAAATCTAATATGACATTTACATAAGTATTCAGACCCTTTACTCATTACTTTCTTGAAGCACCTTTGGCAGCGATTACAGCCTCGAGTCTTCTTGAATATGACGCTACAAGCTTGGCACACCTGTATTTGGGGAGTTTCTCCCATTCTTCTCTGCAGATCCTCTCAAGCTCTGTCAGGTAGGATAGGGAGCGTCGCTGTACAGCTATTTTCAAGTCTCTCCAGAGATGTTCGATCGGGTTCAACCCAAACACTGCATTCCACAGTAAGAACATCATACCAAAGGTCAAGCATGGTGGTGGTGGTGTGATGGTTTGGGGATGCTTTGCTGCCTCAGGACCTGGACGACTTGCCTTAATAGAAGGAACCATGAATTCTGCTCTGTATTAGAGAATTCTACAGGAGAATGTCAGACCATCCGTCTGTGAGCTGAAGCTGAAGCGCAGCTGGGTCATGTAGCAAGACAATGATCCAAAACACACAATCAAGTCTTCATGAAAATTGCTAAAAAGCAACAAATTGGAAGTTTTGGAATGGCCTAGTCAAAGTCCAGACCTAATCCCAATTGAGATGTTGTGGCAGGACTTGAAACGAGCAGTTCATGCTTGAAAACCCACACGTCACTGAGTTAAAGCAGTTCTGCATGCAAGAGTGGGCCAAAATTCCTCCACAGCGACGTGAGAGACTGATCAACAACTACAGGAAGCATTTGGTTGGAGTCATTGCAGCTAAAGGTGGCACAACCAGTTATTGAGTGTAAGGGGCAATTACTTTTTCACACAGGAGAATTGGGTGTTGCATAACTTTGTTTATGAAATAAATGTGTAATTGTTGTGTTATTTATTCACTTATGTTCCCTTTATCTAATATTAGGTTTTGGTTGAAGATCTGATAACATTCAGTATCACAAATATGCAAAAGTAGAGAAAATTAGAAAGGGGGAAAATACTTTTTCATAGCACTGTACATTTAAACTCCGTTTTTCACAATTCCTGATATTTAATCCTAGTAAAAAGTCCCGGTCTTAGGTCAGTTAGGATCACCACTTTATTTTAAGAATGTGAAATCTCAGAATAATAGTAGAGAGAATTATTTATTTCAGCTTTTATTTATTTCATCACATTCCCAGTGGGTCAGAAGTTTACATACACTCAATTAGTATTTGGTAGCATTGCCTTTAAATTGTTTAACTTGGGTCAAATGTTTCGGGTAGTCTTCCACAAGCTTCCCACAATAGGTTGGGTGAATTTTGGCCCATTCCTCCTGACAGAGCTGGTGTAACTGAGTCAGGTTTGTAGGCCTCCTTGCTCGCACATGCCTTTTCAGTTCTGCCCACACATTTTCTATAGGATTGAGGTCAGGGCTTTGTGATGGCCACTCCAATACCTTGACTTTGTTGTCCTTAAGCCATTTTGCCACAACTTTGGAAGTATGCTTAGGGTCATTGTCCAATTTGGAAGACCCATTTGCGACCAAGCTTTAACTTCCTTTTTGATGTCTTGAGATGTTGCTTCAATATGTCCACATAATTTACCTTCCTTATGATGCCATCTATTTTGTGAAGTGCACCAGTCCCTCCTGCAGCAAAGCACCCCCACAGCATGATGCTGCCACCCCCGTGCTTCACGGTTGGGATGGTGTTCTTCGGCTTGCAAGCCCCCCCTTTTTCCTCCAAACATAACGATGGTCATTATGGCTAAACAGTTCTATTTTTGTTTCATCAGACCAGAGGACATTTCTCCAAAAAGTACGATCTTTGTCCCAATGTGCAGTTGCAAACCGTAGTCCGGCTTTTTTATGGCGGTTTTGGAGCAGTGGCTTCTTCCTTGCTGAGCGGCCTTTCAGGTTATGTCGATATAGGACTCGTTTTACTGTGGATATAGATACTTTTGTACCTGTTTCCTCCAGCATCTTCACAAGGTCCTTTGCTGTTGTTCTGGGATTGATTTGCACTTTTCGCACCAAAGTATGTTCATCTCTAGGAGACAGAACGTGTCTCCTTCCTGAGCGGTATGACGGCTGCATGGTCCCATGGTGTTTATACTTGCATACTATTGTTTGTACAGATGAACGTGGTACCTTCAGGCGTTTGGAAATTGCTCCCAAGGATGAACCAGACTTGTGGAGGTCTACAATTCTTTTTCTGAGATCTTGGCTGATTTATTTTGATTTTCCCATGATATCAAGCAAAGAGGCACTGAGTTTGAAGGTAGGCCTTGAAATACATCCACAGGTACACCTCCAATTGACTCAAATGATGTCAATTAGCCTATCAGAAGCTTCTAAAGCCATGACATCATTTTCTGGAATTTTCCAAGCTGTTTAAAGGCACAGTCAACTTAGTGTATGTAAACTTCTGACCCACTGGAATTGTGATACAGTGAATTATAAGTGAAATAATCTGTCTGTAAACAATTGTTGGAAAAATTACTTGTGTCATGCACAAAGTAGATATCCTATCCTACTTGCCAAAACTATAGTTTGTTAACAAGAAATGTGTGGAGTGGTTGAAAAACGAGTTTTAATGACTCCAACCTAAGTGTATGTAAACTTCCGACTTCAAGTGTATACCCTGGACACACACTGAAATTATGTTGAGCCAACGTGGAATAGACGTTGAATTGACGGTTGTGCCCAGTGTGAATTGGCTACTTTGACTCAGATGGATATCTGCTAGACTAACCGAAACGCAACGCAAGCGGAGGCTACTGAGAAAACTGTTGGGTAGAGGGCGCATCCGTGTGAGAGGACATGCATGGCTTCAAGATAGAGCGATGTAGCGCGCGGGAGTGAGAGAGTTAAGTGTGTGTGTGTGTGTGTGTGTGTGTGTGTGTGTGTGTGTGTGTGTGTGTGTGTGTGTGTGTGTGTGTGTGTGTGTGTGTGTGTGTGTAGGAAGGGAGGGGGGGCGTGCATGCGTGAGGGTTGCTTGCGCACGAGCGCGCACTTTGGGGGTGGTGGGAGACAAGTAAAAGCTGTGAAGTGAAGTGGGCAGTCCTTTCTGTAGTGGACCTGTCGCACAAGATATTTAGCATAAAGTCAGTCCCCCGCTGTATGGGGATCAAGCTTTCACTCTTCGACTGCCTTCATGTCTGACAACATTGAAAGAAGGAAACTGTCGCTTTTTTACTTTACAGCTGGTGGAACTTTCTTCATGTCAGCAGCATCTCATTTCGACAACCATTAACCTATACATCAAGCTTGTCTTTTCGGGGGATTAATTTAACCAGACCAGGATTTCATGTAAGTGCGAGTATGATAGTATCAGTCTCCCAGTAAACTTCAAACGTCATGGTTGTGTCTGACTGACTGTAATGTCAGCATGTGCATTAGGCAAATTAGACTAGACTAGATTACCCTTGTTTGAACCATAATGTAAATCCATAACGTAGCCTTTAGCAACATCACATCGTGGTTTGCTAGTCTGAAACATAGCCAGGCTACTTAACAAACTCAAACTTTACCAGCAAATTACTCTGATGTGATGGGCTACAAGTACAGGCTACTCGGTAACACCTTTAACATGTTTTAGGTGTTTAAACGTATTGAGCAGAGCAGGGTAAATAAATAGATGAATGTTAGAAGTTTACTTTAGCTCATTATTCATGATGATTATGATGAAGATGATGATGACCTGTCACATCACATCTGTCCAGCACTTACAAACTCAAAGTTGTGTGATAAGAGTGCTCTCTGTTACTATAACCATAATGCATGTCCTAGCTGAATGAAACAGACATCTATTAGGCCTAGCCTGTTTACTTTGACAATAAAACTGGAAATGTGGACCACAATTTATCTAAAAGTATGTGTAATTTTGGCATTGATTCTTCAGTAGACTTTAGGGGATAAACGTTTTAAAATCTTGCATCTGATTCTCTTGTGAAATGTTAATTTGCTTTAATTAAGTTAAAACATAAGTCTCAGTTTCCATCCTTAGAAATCTAAATAAAATAGTTTTCTGGAACAAATATCCTGCATGTAGAGTTAGTAAACCTATATCAGAATTGATCTGAAGATATAGGCTAACACATTTTGCTAATTGTTTGTCCAAATTATAAGGGCTTTCGAAATGCTATGCATATAGTCCCGTGTGGCTCAGTTGGTAGATCATGGTGCTTGCAACGCCAGGGGTTGGGGTTCGATTCCCACGGGGACCGGTACAAAGAAGTACGAAAATGTATGCACTCACTACTGTAAGTTGTAGATACGGGCTTCTGCTAAATCACAACAATGTTAAAACACATAGATGCGTTTTGACTTGCATGGGAGAGCGCTCTCTGTGAGAATGTTTCCTTGGTCAAAAATTGATAGGTGTCAGGTGCTCCCGAGCCTCAAGAAAGATAAACAGAGCCTCTACCCTCTGCCCGCTCCGGGCTAGGCCTCGGAACTCTCTCCGTACAAACATGCGTTCGCTCACTCTCCCCTGAACATAAACGTATTCAGTTTATTGCCTTTGTTATGACCAATTTATAGCAAATGAAATATTATATTAAAGTAAGAAAACAGGCATATAAAGAAAGCACTGCTATTGTTTCATATAGGCTAACAATCCTTTGTTGGGTCTGTCCATGTTTGTAGCCTATTTGGTCATGAAATAGGCCTATTGCGTAACAAAATGGAAAACAGATAGTCATATGTCTAAACCTGACGAATTCAACTTTATTTAGCATACTTCATTCTAACTATATAGATTTTTACAATAATTCATAGATTATTTAGAGAGATGCCATACAGAAATTTGAATAAATTGGCCTGACAATTCTAATTCATGTAGCCTATGCTAACAACGTGTCTTAAACATCTTGGCCTAGATATGGTAGGTCTATATACAGCGGTATTTTAAAATTGGTGGCCTATATATATATATTGCTTTTTAGATATTTATTGAGTGGGAATAAGAAAAACAAATATTTATGGTAGCCTACAACGTTTAACTGATTTGCACATCTGCAACAACAAGTGTTACCCCATTAATTCGATTTTACACAAGGTCATATGGCCAACCATTATAATTTATTTAACAAGTGATATGGCACCAAGATTTTATTATTTAGGCCATGCAATTTTTTAATTGCATGTTATTTTGTGGTTTTCAGTCTGACATGTACCACCTCACATGTGAAGTTAAAGTTCAAGGGCATATCAGATGTGATCATTTAAGTGTATTATAGATAATCTATTTGTATTACGGAATCATCCGGTTTTGAAATTAAAACCACTGAGCTGTTTGAACGAACATTTTTGGCGTAGCCTTTTCTGTTAATTCAGTGACAAATCATGGAATAATGTTGAATTAAACTGCGACAAGGGATAGGCCTATAACTTAGGGTGCAAGTGCAAGCATGCCTTCCAAATAACCTTTTATTCTCGGTCATTATAATTTTCAGTTGTAAAATGTGATCATACAGTTAGCCTAAAAGTTGTTTCTTATAGGCATATTCATTGTTGGAATGTTCAAATTGTCCCTGCGTAGTAGACTACTTGTTAACTACCTTGATTTGGCTTGATTTTGCATTAGGCCTATACATTTCACTCAAAATATATATAATTATTATCCGAGTCTATGAGCGATAGATATAGTAGGCTATAACTGATATTTTGAATCGCCCCTCTTTCAGATTGCTTTCTGTTTCTTAATAGAAGATGTTTTGTTGTGAAAATGAACGCCTAGGCAAAGCTATAATGTTTTTCACATAGGCCTATCAGCCCAATCAGCTGTAATTTATTAGTGGCAAATAATCTGTAATAAAATATGTATTATAATAATAACTTATAATAAGACGTATCATTATTATTATTATTATTATTATTATTATTATTATTATTATATGGACTTTATAACATCGAATTAACATGGATAGCATTACTGTGATGTTAGGGTTGGTCAGTAGGCCTAACTTGGAGATTGACAAATCCGAGTTTGTTGTGCGCATGTAGAGAAACCTCGCTTTGACACTCCCAGTCATATGCAAATGATTGTTAGGAGGGGAGAAATTAACATCTACAAACATTGGGCCGAAATTCCATCTGCCGCCTCCTTGAGGAGGCCCTTAATCAATTCTCAGACAGCAAAGTGACATACATCTTCATCAAATCTTAATCCAGGGAATTAATTCTCAACGCGTTTTTATGAATAATTCCAAGGCATGCATAAATACGGGGAAATGTAAGCAGTGAGCCTCTGCCTTACCAACAGATGGACCAATCTCTTGAAAAATGAGAGGATTTCTGCTTCCATTATTTTTATTATTAGATATATATTTTAATGAGCCCGATGTTGTACTGCTTAAAGCACTCTACTTATGCAAACTACAGACCCCATCTCGCATCTACTCCTACTAATATTGATTTGCGAAGTTGAACAGGAGTATACTTCATTCAGTTCATAAGACTATGAGTAAACATACACTTCCGTCTGTGGTTACCGCAATGTTTTACGCTTTATTAAAGCGCATCGTTGAGACAGAAAACAGAGGAACACAGAGGTGGAATTTGGATGCAAGAGTGGTGGTGCTCCCAAAATGAACAATGCATGGTGCACGATCACGAGAGCAAGCCCTTAGAAAATATAAGAGTAATTCTAATAAAGTTGAACTACAGTACCAAGGTCACTCAGTGAATTGCTATGGGTTATGTTTGTCAGACAAGCAATTTGCCTGTAAAATTTCAGCATATCAGGTTATGATCAATAATCTGTTACAGCTCTATCAACATAGTAGGCCTACAAATGCCAAATATTGTCAAGTGTCATTACAACTTTACTTGATTTGTAGACTATTGAACAATAACAAAATAATGATCTAACCTGACTATGAATAGTATCATCATTTGCTGTAATGATTCAAATAATAATATATTACTGTACTGGATTGACTTCACTCATTTAAATGGGTGAACAAGGCTATATACAGTATGTCTCAATTACAAGTAACTTATGGATGAAGTTGAAATAGAGTGCAAAATAATCATCCTCAACTCTAGGCCTACACATTTACAGTTGAAGTCGGAAGTTTACATACACCTTTGCCAAATACATTTAAATTCAGTTTTTCACAATTCCTGATATTTAATCCTAGTAAAAATTCCCTGTTTTCGGTCAGTTAGGATCACCACTTTATTTTAAGAATGTGAAATGTCAGAATAATACTAGAGAGAATGATTTCTTTCAGCTTTTATTTCTTTCATCACGTTCCCAGTGGGTCAGAAGTTTACATACACTCAATTAGTATTTGGTAGCATTGCCTTTACATTGTTTAACTTGGGTCAAACGTTTCGGGTAGCCTTCCACAAGCTTCCCACAATAAGTTTGGTGAATTTTGGCCCATTCCTCCTGACAGAGCTGGTGTAACTGAGTCAGGTTTGTAGGCCTCCTTGCTCGCACACGCTTTTTCAGTTCAGCCCACACATTTTCTATAGGATTGAGGTCAGGGCTTTGTGATGGCCACTCCAATACCTTGACTTTGTTGTCCTTAAGCCATTTTGCCACAACTTTGGAAGTATGCTTGGGGTCATTGTCCATTTGGAAGACCCATTTGCGACCAAGCTTTAACTTCCTGACTGATGTCTTGAAATGTTACTTCAATATATCCACATAATTTTCCTTCCTCGTGATGCCATCTATTTTGTGAAGTGCACCAGTCCCTCCTGCAGCAAAGCACCCCCACAGCATGATGCTTCCACCCCCGTGCTTCACGGTTGGGATGGTGTTCTTCGGCTTGCAAGCCCCCCCTTTTTCCTCCAAACATAACGATGGTCATTATGGCCAAACAGTTATATTTTTGTTTCATCAGACCAGAGGACATTTCTCCAAAAAGTACGATCTTTGTCCCCATGTGCAGTTGCAAACCGTAGTCTGGCTTTTTTATGGCGGTTTTGGAGCAGTGGCTTCTTCCTTGCTGAGCTGCCTTTCAGGTTATGTCGATATAACACTCATTTTACTGTGGATATAGATACTTTTGTACCTGTTTCCACCAGCATCTTCACAGGTCCTTTGCTGTTGTTCTGGGATTGATTTGCACTTTTCGCATCAAAGTACGTTCATCTCTAGGAGACAGAACGCGTCTCCTTCCTGAGCAGTATGACGGCTGCGTGGTCCCATGATGTTTATACTTGCATACTATTGTTTGTACAGATGAACGTGGTACCTTCAGGCGTTTGGATGAACCAGACTTGTGGAGGTCTACAATGTTTTTTCTGAGGTCATGGTTGATTTCTTTGGATTTTCCCATGATGTCAAGCAAAGAGGCACTGAGTTTGAAGATAGGCCTTGAAATACATCCACAGGTACACCTCCAATTGACTCAAATGATGTCAATTAGCCTATTAGAAGCTTCTAAAACCATGACATCATTGTCTGGAATTTTCCAAGCTGTTTAAAGGCACAGTCAATTTAGTGTATGTAAACTTCTGACCCACTGGAATTGTGATACAGTGAATTATAAGTGAAATAATCTGTCTTTAAACAATTGTTGAAAAAATTACTTGTGTCATGCACAAAGTAGATGTCCTAACCGACTTGCCAAAACTATAGTTTGTTAACAAGAAATTTGTGGAGTGGTTGAAAAACAAGTTTTAATGACTCCAACCTAAGAGTATGTAAACTTCCGACTTCAACTGTATGCACATTTCTATAATAAATTAAAGGAGCCACCATGGTGAAAGATGTTATCAAAATATGAACTGAAATTATTGGTATAATTAACTAAGTCACCTTTATAAAATTTATGCGCTTGCAACTAAATAACACAACATTATTGGTGAACTGGGGACATCCCATTCAGTCTCTTGAAATTCATAAAAGCTTATTTTCAGTTATATCCATGTGTCTTTGTTAGGCCCATCACCATGATGGGTTGTTGGCCTTATCTAATTCTAGCAAAGGGACTTCATTTGGAATACAAAATATATAATATCGCGCCTCCGAAGGAGACACTGAGACCTTGTTCTAGACTAAATGCGGGCGTGCATCACCCGCACTCCCTGCCAAGCTGCCCAGCCTCTCTCAGCACTGCTCTGACACGGTCCCATACATCACTGTCAAAGGATATGTATCTGACAGTGTCATATTCATATTTCTGACCAAAATACTGGACTTCTCTGGTGGCATAGCCTACACACAAAGGACAGCAGCTGTTGCTCTCTTTCAGGCAAGTAGCCTCTGAGTTTCTTCTGTGGGTTGCTTTGCAATGAGACTGGAAGCGTTCTTTTTCAGTTTAGGTCTTGGTTGTAGACCAAACAGATATGTCTTTCAGCCTATATGGCACATACCAGATTTTTGATTTCAACAACCTTACTTTTGATTTAAACAAGCTTACACAATAGAGAATCATAAGCAGTTATTCTATTTGATTACTTAAATGTACTTAATGATAAGCAATGTTACTTTTGTATTGACTTCAGAGAAATATTTTGTATCAGTGTTGAAACAATCAACTGAAATACCATTTGACCTGCAAGTCAACTATAACCCACAAAATCAGAACCTTATTAGTAAAATAGCCTCAACACAAAATAAGTATATTTTGTAAAGCAATCTCTCTGTGAGATTTGACCTTATCCTCAATCTCACTTATCTCCTATGGGCCAGAACAAAGCCTATGGGAAAGAAACTAACACCATAGAATAATTCCAAAATGCTTTTGCATGGCTCTTTTCACGTGTAAAATTAAACCTGTATTAGTGCAATAAGCACATGATCACAACACTGCCCCCTGTGTCTCCCATGCAGTTGTGATTGGATATTTCACATTTTTGTCATTTAGCAGACACTCTTATCCAGAGCAACTTACAGGAGCAATTAGGGTTAAGTGCCTTGCTTAAGGGCACATCGACAGATTTTTCACCTAGTCGGCTCGGGGATTAGAACCAGCGACCTTTCGGTTACTGGCACAAAGCTCTTACCCACTAAGCTACCTGCCGGATATGGGCTTACAAGGTCTTTACCTTTCAAAAGCATTGATGGATTGTTACATTTATAAGTCATGGATGATCTATGTCATGTGGGAAACTAAGGGTGATGGTGCAATAGGTCTACTGTGATTTATAATACACAATAAGGATTCTAAAACATTGAGGAGAGAACTACATTGGCATAATAATATATTGATATTTTTCTACTTGTACCAAACAGCATAACGTTTTATTTTTGATATTCAACGGGTACTTTTGAAAAATGAGATACTCATTTATAACTGCTAAAAACATGATGCAAGGCAACTTTAAAAATGCTTGAACGTAAGTGTATCTTTTTTGTTGGACTTTTCTGTCATAGTGAATGCAAATCTTAAAGTGTCGACCAACATGACATATCATAAACACTTGTTTTATTCATGCCTTTCTTCAACCCTTTGAAGTGGAATACAAATATTTTGATAGGCATACATGTATGGAGATGTGCATAAAGAACACACCATGAGGCTTCATCATGTACACTCTTAGAAAAAAGGGTTCTAAAGGGGTTCTTCGGCTGTCCCCATAGGAGAACCCTTTTTGGTTTCCCGTAGAACCCTTTTGGGTTCCATGTAGAACCCTCTGTAGAAAGGGTCATATGTGGAACCGAAAAGGGTTCTACCTAGTACCATAAAGGGTTATTCAAAGGGTTCTCCTATGAGGACAGCAGAAGAACCCTTTTAGGTTCTAGATATCAAATTTTTCTGAGTGTAGGACTTCTTCTGAGATCTCTAGGGCAGAGACACTCGTATAGATGAGCAGATTGTAGGAATTGAAAGAATTTGGGGAAATGGAAATACAGCTAGTATTTGCTTGATATAGTGAATCAGTTTGAGGATATATTGTGTTTACCATTCAAACTGAGAACAAACTGTCCATCAAGTTAGTCTGCAAATTCTGATGGTCAGCAGGTTGGTTGATTAGATCAGAGCCCCCACTCAGTACATTACTTGAATGAAAATGACTGGGAAATGTGTGTTCAAATCATATCAAGTCAAATGTTATTTGTCACATGCACCGTAAAATGCTTACTTACGAGTTTGCTAAATTATAGGAATAATAGTAACACAATAAAATAACAATAACGAGGCTATATACAAGGGGTACAAGTATCGAGTCAATGTGCAGGAGTATGGGTTAGTCAAGGTAATTGAGGTAATATGTACATGTAGGTAGGTGTAACGTGAAATGCTTAGATAATAAACAGAGAGTAGCAGCAGTGTGTGTGAAGAGTGTGAAGGAATGTGAATGCAAATGTATGTATGTGTGTGTGTTTGTTTGTGTGTGTGTGTGTGTGTGTGTGTGTGTGTGTGTGTGTGTGTGTGTGTGTGTGTGTGTGTGTGTGTGTGTGTGTGTGTGTGTGTGTGTTGGAGTGTCAGTGTAGTATGTGTGAGTCTGTGGTTAGAGCCCAGTGAGTGTACATTGAGCCTGTGCAAGAGAGTCAGTGCAAAGAATGATAATAAAATAAGGGGGTCAAAGCAAATAGTCCTGGTGGCCATTTGAACAATTGCTCAGCAGTCTTATGGCTTGGGGGTAGAAGCTGTTAAGGAGCCTTTTGGTCCCAGACTTGGCACTCTGGTACCGCTCGACGTGCGGTAGGAGAGAAAACAGTCTATGACTTGGGTGGCTGGAGATCTTTTTGAGATCTGAGGTCCCATGCCAAATATTTTCAGCCTCCTGAGGGGGAATAGGTGTTGTCGTGCCCTCTTCACGACTGTCTTGGTGTGTTTGGACCATGATAGGTCCTTAGTGATGTGGACACCAAGGAACTTGAAGCTCACTTGAAGTATTACATTTAATTGCATGTTTCCCCAGTGAGTATCCAGCTCAAGTGAGTGAGATTTGATGTTATGCCACTATGGGCCACCATGTGATTTGTTCACATCATAGTTCACAGAGACACACCAGAGGAGTCAAAGGGTGCACAGTCACAGAGGGGCTTATAGAGTGACAGAGACTGGCATGAAGAAAGCTGATTTAAATACACTCACACACACAAACACACACACAGACATATAAACAGTCAAATTAGATTTAAAAAACAGATAAAAATACACCTTATGGATCAGCGGGGACTGTGATGAGACACACACACAGGCACAGACACAGACACACGCATACACACAAACACACATGATAACATAAGCACTACACATACAGGTACACATGTACTTTGTATTGTTGATATGTGGTAGTGGAGTATTGGCCTGAGGGCACACACTTAATGTGTTGTGAAATGTAATTTAATGTTTTTAATTGTAACCCACACACACACAAAGTCACTTATGGCACATGGAGGCAGTGTTACTACAATAATTTTTGTACAAGGCAAAGACCAATTAGCTCCCATTTTGAGAGCGCCTGTAAAGGGGTTGAGAGGTGGCTAAGTGTATTGGAACCTACCCCCGTCGTTAAAAGTAACAGGACATCATAAATATCAAGAAGCTTTGAGGGAGTGATTGTGTCCCCCATATCTTCAAGGTGTTAACTGCGCTTGTATAAATAAACGACCTGTTATTTTAGGCTTCATTACGTATCAGCCTCCCTCACGAGGTTGCTATTCGGGTCTGAAGTGTCACCATATATTTTACCACTATAACTCCAAATGAACAAACATAGAACTAACAGTAACAGAACACATTCGTGTATGAAAAATGTATGCACTCACTAACTGTAAGTCGCTCTGGATAAGAGCGTCTGCTAAATGACTAAAATGTAAATGTAAATTCGTAGTTATTACAACGGAATATAGGCATACATTTAGGGTGCGTTCGTAAATTCACTCTGGCCATCTACTCCGATTTCAGAGCACTCTCATCTGATTGTGCCAGAGAGCAGAATAACTGAGAATTTATGAACAGGCAACACCCGTCGAATATGACCGGTGTCAGTAAACGTCTACAAAAAAAAACGTCATTAGATTGTTGCCAGCAGCACAGTTACAGTCACGAACGCTCTAGAAACATGAAAACAGCCTAACCAGCTCTGCTAGGGCTAGTAAAATGTTCAGAGTGAGGTGTTCTCTCATTTGTGTCTGAAATAGCTAGCAAGCTAGCCAACTTTAGCCAGTTAGCTTGGGTGGTTGACTGCCGTTGAACGCTCGGATCAACCCTACTCCTCGGTCAGAGCGTCCAGTGTGCGCTCTGAACGCTCCTATAGCGAAACGCTCTGAATTTAGGAAGAGACAATCTGACAACGCTCTGAATTTACGAACGCCCAGAGCGCACCCTGAGGGCACTCTGGCACTCCAGAGTGAATTTACGAACACACCCTTAATCGAATAGGTAGGCTATTCCACAGATAGACCGTTTCGTGTCATTAATAAAGTCAATCAGCAACGTGAATGTTATCAAAATATGATAATATTCTAAAGCCTGCGCATACTGTAGCCTATATGATTAGCACTAGCAGTTTGCCAAGATTTTACCACTTAAAGAGAAGTGTGATATTCATAGGTATTCCCTAATTAATCTGTGTTCATATTGAAATGTGAAACATGCGTAGGCCTAGAACATTTTAATTGTTCGAGCATTTGTTATATTACAATTCAGGCTTATTATAAAAATGATTATCAACAAAATTATTGTTGTCATTAGTTGTTCTTTCTGCTATTATTTGTTCTTGTTGTCATTTTCTTGTCATGCCAATTAGGTTGGAGGCCGAAACTGAGGTGAGGATGCTTGTATTATGTTGCCATATTGACTTATGCTGAAATGTATTGCCTTGCTCTTGCAGAGCCGGGAGGCCGGGGTTATGGATTTTAACCTTCTGACGGACAGTGAAGCCCGAAGCCCGGCGCTATCGCTCTCCGACTCCGGGACGCCGCAACATGATCAGGGATGCAAAGGCCAAGACAACAGCGGTTAGTTTCCACGTTTACCATGCATATGCATTTAAGGAGTGTTTGACCGAGTAAATGTCCTCAGACTGAAATTGCATGTAGGCCTACCAATCACACAATTTTATAATAATAATAGGCCTAATAATAATAGCCTAATATAATAATAATACGATTAATAAGATTAATCATAAATACAATATCACGATGCTTTTCTAAAATTGTTTATACCTTGCAATTCCTATTATTATTGTAGCCAATAGTGTGCGTAATTATATATGGATATCAATTTAATCATATTAATTGGCTTGCTTCTTAGGCGACTGTTGCCAAATTCTTAATTTCTTAACTTGAAAGCCAATATTAATCGAATCCAAATGTGTTATTTTGTACAGCGCATAGCAGCCTATATGATTCACATTAGATACTTGTCCTATTCCTTCATGAACTCAAATTGCAAGTTCATTCTTCACGCTTGTCTTATATAAAGCAAGGGTTATTAACTGCGAGACTTTAATGGAAGCTACTGTAAACATCTGGCATGAACCCCTTGCGCGTTGGCGGAGAAGCAGCTTTTTGGCATGTTGTCTTGTGCGTGTATTTGCACACTGATATTTTAATCACTCTCAATTGAAACCTAAAAAATAAGCTAAAACACATAATGAACGGAAAATAGCCTAAAGTCATAGACATACAAGAATATCCTGAGCAACTATTGCTCAGGCTTGAAAGCTAAATGTCTGCCTCTGCATTTCAACAGTCTGCATGTCACTTTATAACAAATTATGCCAGAGAAAAAGCAAATAGTTGTGATGCCCGTGCGGTCTAATAGATGACATCTCTGTGGATCCAGCGTCTGCAACAGACCCCATAAAGTGTGACTAATGTAAACTTACTCCGAAATGGACGGTCCTGAGTGAGTGCAGGGATTTAGGAGAACGCCTAAATGTGAACCACGGATTACGCACTATAACCTAGCATCAACATAATGAGGCAAAGAGGCCAAATATCAAGAGACAATATTTCCAATGTAGCCTACTTGTTTTGTTCACTGACTATGGAATATTTATTCTAGAAAAGGTTTAGCTAGTTGAAATTATATATAGAAAAATAAACAAGCAGTTCATTCATTGTTCATTTGTGTGATATTGGATATTGTTAGAAAGGTCAACCAATTAGTTTGTTTTTCAATGTCCACTTAAATGGTTATTTGTTCAGTGTATATATATTTATTAAATAAACTGCATCCCCATGATGGCAGACACCTGGGCATCACCTCTGAAATACAATATCCACTTAATACAGAAATGTTATACATACTTAAATTAAATTAGGCCTTATTAAATGACAAATGTCACATCGGCAATAGCACACTCAAGTGGCATCTCTGAAGTTTCAAAATGAGTGAAACCGTCTATAAATGACACACATACTGTATATATACAGAGGTTTGGCTATAGTAGGCTTATTTTATTCAGCCCACTTTTATTAATAAACAACCTGGGAATGTATCATGTGTTTCAGAAAATGTCAGAAAATGTCAGAAAATGTATGCATGTATTTCAAAGCATGTGTGCATGCATTTGGATATATAGACACAGTATGCTGCTACCTTGGTGCTTTTCCGCCTGTCCAAGGGGTCAAGCATATAAATTCAGATTTAATTGCCAAACAACTGAGTCTGCTGTGGGGTTGGCGCTAATAAATCCACCCCCAACAGGGCTTCAGACATTCTAGTGCTGAGAATATGTCAGCCTGTCAGGCTGAAACAACTTTCAAAGAAATGTGATGAGTGGAAAGGGTGCTTGTATATATGCTCCTCAATAATGCTAATTTACTGTAAAGCCCTTTACCCATGCATTTATAATCTTGTTGCTCTAAAACTCTCTATTAGTTTTCATCATCATGTTTATGGTCGCTTTAAAATGTGTCAGTGTTAGACAGACATGTTGTTCCAGTGGTTAATGGATACAGGACATTGCTTCTCCAACTGACTCTCAAAAATCTCATCAGTTGTGCAAGTGATGGTGAGGACCGACTATTATTTGGTTGGTTTGTTTGTTTGCTGGCTGATTGACTGGCAGTTTGACCAAATAAGTTGCTGTTACAAAAGCAGCAAGGGTGTATTTTCCAGACATATGCGTTCTTCTATACATTTGTACACCATGAATATATATTAGCCCATGCACTGTAGGTGTGCGTAGTGTAGCCAATTGATTTATATACCCTTGACAATGTATTTCACATGGAAAACAAAACAGCTATTCATATTCATTGTATTTGCGTTATGTCAGTGAGTGAAGTATATACCAGCGATACTATATATTCTATTTGGAGATCAAGAACAACATAATCCGTAATCAGAAAACGCTAAATGACTTGACTTGAATTGACTCCCATCAGTGAGATTGCTTTATAGTAGGTTTTCAAGATCTGCCCTCTTTTCTGTATTGTGACATTGGAGGGAAAATGGTTTTTGGCCAAATGATGGCTAAACCAGTGTCAGTTTACTGGTAGATAACAGCAATGGCCTGGGCCTATTGGTTTTCCCGGTGGCCCTGTGGAGTCTTTTAAACCCTGCTAACTATTTCTAACTGTTCCCAGAGAGCTAAGTCCTTGCCAAACAGTCCCAAACCTGCCCCATCACAAAAGCCTGATCCCTGGGATTAGGTAGCCAACTAATTTCACTCTTTCTGTGGGGTCCTCAAACTGCGGAACTCAGATGAAGAGAGAAAGGATCTTGGGCAGACATAACATGTCTGTTTGGTTCTGGTGTTAGTGCCAGGCTGGTTTCACTGCCAATTTTAAGTATTGATTCATTTTTGACAACTCTGAAAAGAGGATACATAAATGCAGTTCATGAATCTTGTAATATTCCAAACAGAACTGCAAAAGTCTAAGGTGGAAACCGTTAACAATTTGCCATATTATTTGAAAAATATATCAATAAATACTTTTTCAAATAGCATGGGAAAGTATGTCCATTAAATTCATTAATTTCAAATAAAAGAGCACACCTGGTAACATGACAGTCTAAATGAGTCACAGACTATTGCTTTGGAGAAAACGGTGAAAAGTGTGATCACTTTTCAATGGAAAGACACTTCACTCTGTAGAGATGATTGCTGCTCTTGTGCAAGACTTGACAATTGGATGGGAATGGAAATATGCCTGTCATTTAAATTGAGTTAAAGTTGTAAGTGCTTTCTCTACTTTCTTCCATGCTTTAATCATTTATCCTACTAGAGTCGATATCCATGCCCCGCGGAAATCTAATTAGCATAGTGAAAAAATCCTCATCAAAATCTGTCTGTTTAAGATAGAGATATCTGTTTTCTTTGCATGGGCTGCATCTCAATCCACCACATCCGCCAATGGCGGCCTTCAACATCTGCGGTGGAGGTGGCCGAGCTACAGAGGTGTTTGTCAGACCATGAGACTTTCCGATAATCGGTCTTTTCATGAAAACGTCTGTAGCGTCCGAACGGTTTGACCTACAAACTAATATGACCACTCTATGAAAATATTAGACTCTCACGAACACAATGGTGTTCTCCGTTTTGCTACTGGCCCCACAAGCGTCACGGGACATGTCTGAAGTTGGTACCGCCAATCTGCCAACTTCTGTCTGTAGCGTCCGAACAGTTTGGGCTACACACTAATACTGAATGACCCCTCTATGGAAAGGTGAGACTCTCACGGACATGTACATGTTTTGCTCTAGGACGCCCACAAGCCTCACAAGCCTTCGTCTGTACTGCAGGTATATATGGAAGTACACTGCTCAAAAAAATAAAGGGAACACTTAAACAGCACAATGTAACTCCAAGTCAATCACACTTCTATGAAATCAAACTGTCCACTTAGGAAGCAACACTGATTGACAATAAATGTCACATGCTGTTGTGCAAATGGAATAGACAACAGGTGGAAATTATAGGCAATTAGCAAGACACCCCCAATAAAGGACTGGTTTTGCAGGTGGTGACCACAGACCACTTCTCAGTTCCTATGCTTCCTGGCTGATGTTTTGGTCACTTTTGAATGCTGGCGGTGCGTTCACTCTAGTGGTAGCATGAGACGGAGTCTACAACCCACACAAGTGGCTCAGGTAGTGCAGCTCATCCAGGATGGCACATCAATGCGAGCTGTGGCAAGAAGGTTTGCTGTGTCTGTCAGCATAGTGTCCAGAGCATGGAGGCACTACCAGGAGACAGGCCAGTACATCAGGAGACGTGGAGGAGGCCGTAGGAGGGCAACAACCCAGCAGCAGGACCGCTACCTCCGCCTTTGTGCAAGGAGGAGCAGGAGGAGCACTGCCAGAGCCCTGCAAAATGACCTCCAGCAGGCCACAAATGTGCATGTGTCTGCTCAAATGGTCAGAAACAGACTCCATGAGGGTGGTATGAGGGCCCGACGTCCCCAGGTGGGGTTTGTGCTTACTGCCCAACACCATGCAGGACGTTTGGCATTTGCCAGAGAACACCAAGATTGGCAAATTCGCCACTGGTGCCCTGTGCTCTTCACAGATGAAAGCAGGTTCACACTGAGCACGTGACAGACATGACAGAGTCTGGAGACGCCGTGGAGAACGTTCTGCTGCCTGCAACATCCTCCAGCATGACCGGTTTGGCGGTGGGTCAGTCATGGTGTGGGGTGGCATTTCTTTGGAGGGCCGCACAGCCCTCCATGTGCTCGCCAGAGGTAGCCTGACTGCCATTAGGTACCGAGATGAGATCCTCAGATCCCTTGTGAGACCATATGCTGGTGCGGTTGGCCCTGGGTTCCTCCTAATGCAAGACAATGCTAGACCTCATGTGGCTGGAGTGTGTCAGCAGTTCCTGCAAGAGGAAGGCATTGATGCTATGGACTGGCCCGCCCGTTCCCCAGACCTGAATCCAATTGAGCACATCTGGGACATCATGTCTCGCTCCATCCACCAACGCCACGTTGCACCACAGACTGTCCAGGAGTTGGTGGATGCTTTAGTCCAGGTCTGGGAGGAGATCCCTCAGGAGACCAACCGCCACCTCATCAGGAGCATGCCCAGGCGTTGTAGGGAGGTCATACAAGCACGTGGAGGCCACACACACTACTGAGCCTCATTTTGACTTGTTTTAAGGACATTACATCAAAGTTGGATCAGCCTGTAGTGTGGTTTTCCACTTTAATTTTGAGGGTGACTCCAAATCCAGACCTCCA
The DNA here is from genome assembly GCF_020615455.1 of Coregonus clupeaformis. NCBI lineage: Eukaryota > Metazoa > Chordata > Actinopteri > Salmoniformes > Salmonidae > Coregonus > Coregonus clupeaformis. Next base: position 47,450,247 of record NC_059192.1, on the reverse strand, counting down.
TGGGTTGATAAATTTGATTTCCATTGATAATTTTTATGTGATTTTGTTGTCAGCACATTCAACTATGTAAAGAAAAAAGTATTTAATAAGATTATTTCATTCATTCAGGTCTAGGATGTGTTATTTTAGTGTTCCCTTAATTTTTTTGAGCAGTGTAGTTTAGTGCCATTTTAAGAGCGTTGTGCCAGTAACCGAAAGGTCGCTGGTTCTAATCCCTGAGCAGACTAGGTGAAAAATCTGTCGATGTGCCCTTGAGCAAGGCACTTAACCCTAATTGCTCCTGTCAGTCGCTCTGGATAAGAGCGTCTGCTAAATGACTAATTATTTATATCTCTCAGATATAGGACAGGCACTTTAAAACAAACTTCCTTTTGATATATTTTTGGTCTATCTGTTTTTACATGTATGAATCTGTTATTCAATGCTTTTCTATGGGCTAATAGCAGTAAGGCCAAATTCAATGTTTCATCCAATAATTTGTTTACATTTTTTTTTTACACCAAAAGGGATCCTAAAATAAAAAATCAAATAGCTAAATGATCCTTGGTATGACCATCTTAAAACAATTCCATATTTTAGCTTAGTAGAAAATGTATTGGGCTTTTTTTTGTAGTGATTGTAACTCTCCATCCTTGTTGTTGCCTCCCAGACACAGAGAAGACCCACCAGAACCAAACAGATGAGTCGAACGCAGAGGACGGCTCTCTGAAGAAGAAGCAGCGCAGGCAGAGGACCCACTTCACCAGCCAGCAGCTCCAGGAGCTGGAGGCCACCTTTCAGAGGAACCGCTACCCCGACATGAGCACACGGGAGGAGATCGCCGTGTGGACCAACCTCACAGAGGCACGGGTTAGGGTGAGTCCCCCACATAATCACTACTGAGACAATACTGAACCAGTGGTTCCTCATTTGTTAGTATTTCCCCATTACATAAAAAATGGGAAAAAGGTGCCAATCAGTCTGAATGGAATCCAAACCCACTTTCTTTAGGATTTAACATTTGGACTTTTACCTCTTGGTGTACCTAATAGTCAGTGTCTTTGACACATGGGTTGTTTTGTACTCTAGCTATGTCATTCAACAAAACGTTTGTGGGAGTCAAACATATTATTTCAACATAATTCTGAAGGTAAAAAGGCAATTGAATGTACAAATCTAAAAGAGTGTACCTAACCAGGGATTAAGTACAACAACCTAAAACTAGTCTTCACATGTCACACAAAGGTCAGAAGTGTGCTCTGCTCCTGACCCTAAAATGTCTCCGCAAGCCCAGAGGTTGGTCACCCACAGTGTGGAGCAGGTGGGCTCACATTCCGATGGATGACAATAAAATCGCTGCCTGCCTGACAAGTAATGGATTAAATTAATGTTGGCTAGATTAAAGGTCACATAGCACACAGTCTTGGTTGTTATTTTGAAAGAACAACAGACCACACATGGCCTGGTCCTAATGTCTAGCAGTGGCCTTTTGAACCCCGCTTGTTCCCTGCTAATCCTACATGGACGCAGATTCAAATCAAATCCAATTTGATTTATCACAGGCACCGAATACAACAGGTGTAGACCTTACCGTGAAATGTTTACTTACAAGCCCTTAACCAACAATGCAGTTTTAAGAAAATAGAGATAAGAAAATATCTACTAAATAAACTAAAGTAAAAAATAATAACAAATAAAATAATAAGAAGAAGAAAAAATAAGAAAAAGTAACACAATAAAATAACAATAATGATACTATATACATGGGGTACCAGTACCGAGTCAGTGTGCGAAGGACAGGTTAGTCGAGATAATTTGTATATGTAGGTAGGGGTAAAGTGACTATGCACAGATAATAAACAACGAGTAGCAGCGGTGTAAAAACAAAGGTGTCAATGTAAATAGTCCGTGTGGCCATTTGATTAATTGATCAGCAGTCTTATGGACCTAGACTTGGCGCTCCGGTACCGCTTGCCGTGCGGTAGCAGAGAGAACAGTCTATGACTTGGGTAAGATTCCCAAGTGCATATCCAGAATACTTCTCCTGTCGTCTTGATTTAATGAGGAGTTTTGAAGTCTTGTCTTTATGAGAATAAAGAGAAAGTTCCAGTACAAAATGAATGCTCAGAGAGAAATTAAATCATGAGCAATGGACGTGGGTACTTAGGTCACAGCGAGTGTCTTGTATCAGTCATTTGGCAGTTTTCGGAAAGTGAGGTAAGGTTTGCCACAAACACCCCATCCAACTACCATTTGGCACAGCAGTTCTAGATGATGAAGGGAGGGAGGGAGATTAGATCGTTTTGAAGTCTTTATGAGAATAAAGAGAAAGTTCCAGCACAAAATGAATGCTCAGAGAGAAATTAATACTTCCCCGATTGGGAACTGAATTAAGTACCTTCATTTTAGATTTGCCATTAAAACTTTAATCCATTTGATACCCTCCAGAAATAGGACCTTAAAATGACAAAATGTGAAGACTGCTCTAGCTTGACATTTCTTTCACTGGGAGCTTATAATTCAAATAAGTGAATAATTAGTTTTAATAAACCATGGCTAATATGACTGTTTGATAATACACTTCAACTTAGTTTCCTGGCTTGTTCTTTCTTTCAAAAAGTCTGCAGAGCAACAGCATACTGAATCTTGCCAAAACTATTTGAAAGATATAAAGTCTCAGTCATTGCATACCAAGATGTTATTGTGTTTCAGAACTATTTTTATCACCTCACATTATGTTGAAAAGAAAAGCCCATATTTATTTGCCTTTTTCCCCTTCTCTGTTCTTCTCCCTCAGGTATGGTTTAAGAACCGCCGTGCCAAGTGGAGGAAGAGGGAGAGGAACCAGCAGGCTGAGCTGTGTAAAAATGGCTTCGGTGCCCAGTTCAATGGACTAATGCAGCCCTACGACGACATGTACTCTGGCTATTCTTACAACAACTGGGCCACCAAGAGTCTGGCCAGCAGCCCACTGTCAGCCAAGAGCTTCCCCTTCTTCAACTCCATGAATGTAAGCCCCCTGTCCTCCCAGCCCATGTTCTCTCCCCCCAGCTCCATCCCCTCCATGAACATGGCCTCCTCCATGGTGCCCTCGGCGGTGGCCGGAGTGGCCGGCTCGGGCCTCAACAACCTGGGCAACCTCAACAATCTCAACAGCCCCACGCTGAACTCGGTGGCGGTCACCGCCACCACCTGCCCCTATGCCACCACCGCCAGTCCTTACATGTACAGAGACACCTGCAACTCCAGCCTGGCCAGCCTCCGGCTCAAGGCCAAGCAGCACGCCACCTTCGCCTACCCAACAGTGCAAAACACTGTGTCCAACCTAAGCCCTTGCCAGTACGCAGTGGACCGGCCAGTATGAAGACACCCACACCCATCCAGCCTGCCCTGTACTCCCCAACCCCTCCTCTCAGCCACTGACCTCCTCTCCCTCTCCTCCTCCCGGTCCCTGCCATGCTTCATCAGTGAATCAGAGTTAACTGCACACATCACCATTACACTCTTAGAAAAAAGGGTTCCAAAATAGTTATTTGGCTGTCCCCATAGGAGAACAGTTTATGGTTCCAGGTAGAACACTTTTTGGTTACAGGTAGTACCCTTTTGGGTTCCATGTAGAACCCTCTGTGGAAAGGGCTTTACATGGGACCCAAAGGGGTTCTACTTGGAACCAAAAAGGGTTCTTCAAAGGGTTCTGCTATGGGGACAGCCGAAGAACCCTTTTATGTTCTGGATAGCACCTTTTTTCTAAGAGTGTACATGGACTGGTTAATAAAATGTTGTTTGTCTAACTGATGGTACACAACAGGAATAAGCTTCAATAGTTATAAAAAATCCCCTGATGGACCACCACGCTTCAAAGAACTCTCTCAAATACGCGGAGACTTTGTTGCTGAACCGACCAACTGTTAAAAAGGATTTCTAAGTTTAATCCGAAATCATTTTTTGGGACTGCATGACTAGAGTGAATTTAAAATGAAGAAAACCTGGATGCTCCAACTGCATTGGTGGTCAAACATGAAATCATTGAGACGCTTGCCACCATCACGGGAAAGGGACCTGTGGTTGCAATATGGGATAGAGGATGTATATAATGGACTTTTTTTGTTTTGTATGTGACAAAACTATCTATGAAACATAGTACTTTGGAGATGAGAAAAGCATGTTCTTCAAGAGAAGACCCTAGATTGATGTACTATGAGTACCTCCTTTAGGAATTGTTATCTTTGTTATGAATTCCACTCACCTCAGAAGGTCAGGTGTCAAAGGTCAGACCAGAAAGGAGAGAGGAGCAGAATGTAGTCTCAGAGAGTAGAAATAGCCGGGAGCGGAGACAAAACAACAATTTACACATCTGTCAGAGATAGAGACAATATCAGAAACCTTTTAAAGAAAAGCCTAAAAAAGCCATTGAATATATAGGTTTGTGTGGTGTTATAAAAAGGGAGTCCATGACTGTAAAAATGTATGTAAGAGTGCAGTTGTTATAAAACAAGCTTTTTTTCTAGTGTAGCCTGCTTTGTCTCATTAACATAATAAAAATGATCTGTTTTTATGAACAACAAATGAGCTAAAAGTGAGTACCATTGAAAGAAAGTCACCAGTTTTTCCTTTACAGGTACTGCATGTCTTCATCTATGTTCTATGACATTAGACTGAGTGATTGACACACAGGTCCTACACACAATGTTCCCCTTGAACAAGCATCAACGCCATGGAAACACTGTCTCACATCCATGGCAACGTAATTCAACGGGGGACGTGGGGACTGGAGAGAGATGGAGAGATATAGATGTTCCTGCTGCCTGGTCACTGAGACGTTTGACCTACACTCTTTGAATTGACAGCCACAGCGCACTCTCCAAGCTATCCCGTAACAGAAGGAATTCTTGGGGCCGTGCCTCAGATCGCTGAGGCCGGTGCCAACATTACATAAGCCTTCAGGAGGTGTCCCTACGGACTTACAACCAAAGGGACTGACAGCTGAGCCTGGGCTGCTCAGCTTGTGATTGAACAGCCTTTTACTACAATTACATTTTAACATTTTACTTTTTGCCAGTTGTTTTATAAAAGTTAATATCTACAATGTGAGACATCAGTCTCTCAAAAGTGCAGGCATAAAGCAACTGAGTTATCAAATCTTAGAACATCAAGGCAGACAAAGAAACAATTAGTTTAACATTGCAACTCTATGCGTAGTTCTTTATTAAAGGTTACTTTTTCAACAACACAACTCTGTGGAGAATTCTCTTCTCCCAGCAGTCCAAAGAGCCTGTTCATGAGACCACAGTAGTCTGTGGAGCGAGGTGGGGCAGTCACAGTGTTTGGTTTCCCCCTCCACACAACACATATAATCAATATTCCACTGGATGGGAAACGTCCCACCATTTCCCTTTGTTCACACTGCCCAGCACAAGGAGAACGCTTTCAAAATGGTCCAAAACCATTATCTGGACAAATCCATACAACTTCTAGAAGTGATAATGATTACCTTTGAGAATACAGAGGGAAGGAATAGAATAACTGTTTTAGTTTTCTGACAGTATTCTATGGTTCAGTAAAAATGTTTGAAGGGCCCGCATATCATGAAAACATTTAGTTCACGCATGCATTTCAGCGCCAAGAAGTCCAGCAACATCAGCAGGTTATAATTTATCTGTCACTTCAACTTCCTTGGGGCCAATATCACTAGAATTACAGTCAACAACAGCTTAGCATTAAGACAAGCATCCACATCTCCCTTCACCCTCTACCGTCTCTCTGCTACAGCCAGCCGCCTTTCGGATCACTGTAGTAGTGGCAAGAATACTAAAGATTCTTAAATAATATTTTCATTTATTACTGATGAAGAATGAATCATCAAATTCTATGATGATGATAAGCTCTAATGGGGGCTCTGGGTGTTCTAAGTCCTGTCTGCCTGTGTCAGAAATCGCTAAGGAACATATGCAAAATAATTGCTAAAGAGATTTTTTCATGAAATAGAGAGGCGTTGTTTTTTAACATCTCTCACACTACATTTCTGTAATTAGAGTACAATAATGAGAATACTTGTTATTAAAAAGCCAGCTATTACATCTCATATACTCTGACTAGTAGAATGTAATATCAGGACCCATTCAGGATGCCCTGTGTTAACTAATTTGTTAATTGCGTACATCATTGGGAACTATGGTTTAATTACATATCATTATTCCACCTTTGTCTATGATATGGTGAATCAACGTTATGGGGCAGAGTGACTAAATTAAGAAGGAGAATATAAAAAATGTAATTTGGACTTGAGCAGAAAGTGCCATCATGGTAATTAGTGTTAAAAATACAAACAGAATGAGGAAGGAATCTCGGCTCTTTTTACAGCATGTTCTCAAAGAGGATTAAGGAAATTACAGTCTGCTGAGATGGCTTTTCAAACTTATTAACAATACAAATGGATAGCTCCCAGTGGTTTTAATATGATACTCCTTTATGAGCTGTTTGCTCAACCTGTACAACACTGAATAACTTTTAGGTTAGTTAATTGTGGAGAGTTTATTTTGGAAATAGGTTTTGAATTAAGATGTTTAAACCAGTGCTTAATATACACTGAACAAAAAAATAAATGCAACATGCAACAATTTCAAAGATTTTACTGAGTTACAGTTCATTTAAGGAAATCGGTCAACTTAAATCAATTCATTAGGCCTGTATTCCCAGTCATGGATTTCACATGACTGGGAATACAGATATGCATTTGTTGGTCACAGATACCTTTACAAAAAAGGTAGGGGCGTGGATCAGAAAACCAGTCAGTATCTGATGTGACCATTTGCCTAATGCAGCACGACACATCTCCTTCGCATAGAGTTGATTAATGGCATCTGCTAAATGGCATATTGTTGATCAAGCTGTTGATTGTGGCCTGTCGAATGTTGTCCCATTCCTCTTCAATGGCTGTGCGAAGTTGCTGGATATTGGCGGGAACTGGAACACGCTGTCGTACACGTCGATCCAGAGCATCCCTAACATTCTCAATGGGTGAAATGTCCGGTGAGTATGCAGGCCATGAAAGAACTGGGACATTTTCAGCTTCCAGCAACTGATGTTGTGATGGCGGTGGATGAATGGCACGACAATGGTCCTCAGGATCTCGTCACTCTATCTCTGTGCATTCAAATTGCCCAATGTAAAAATACAATTGTGTTCATTGTCCGTAGCTTATGCCATCCCATACCATAACCCCACTGCCATAATGTTGACATCAGCCACCCGCTCTGCCCACACGACGCCATACACACTGTCTGCCCTCTGCCCAGTACAGTTGAAACCGGGATTCATCCGTGAAGAGCACACTTCTCCAGCGTGCAAATGGCCATCGAAGGTGAGCATTTGCCCACTGAAGTCGGTAAATGGAGCCGAACTGCAGTCAGGTCAAGACCCTGTTGAGGACGAAGAGCACGCAGATGAGCTTCCCTGACATGGTTTCTGACAGTTTGTGCAGAAATTATTTGGTTATACAAACCCACAGTTTTATCAGCTGTCCGGGAGGCTAGTCTCAGACGATCCCGCAGGTGAAGAAGTCGGATGTGGAGGTCCTGGGCTGGCATGGCACGTGATCTGCGGTTGTGAGGCCGGTTGGACGTACTGCCAAATTCTCTAAAATGACGTTGGAGGCGGCTTATGGTAGAGAAATGAACATTCAATTATCTGTCAACAGCTCTGGTGGACATTCCTGAAGTCAGCATACCAACGGCACACTCACTCAAAACTTGAGACATCTGTGGCAATGTGTTTTGTGACAAAACTGCACATTAAGAGTAGCCTTTTATTGTCCCCAGCACAAGGTGCACCTGTGTAAGGATCATGCTGTTTAATCAGCTTCTTGATATGCCACACCTATCAGGTGGATGGATTATCTTAGCAAAGGAGAAATGCTCACTAACAAGGATGTAAGCAAATGTGTGCACAAAATTTGAGAGAAATAAGCTTTTTGTGCATATGGAACATTTCTGGGATTTTTCTTTCAGCTCATGAAACATGGGACCAACACTTTACATGTTGCATTTATATTTTTGTTCAGTGTATCTTTTATAATATGGCTAGGGATGGTTTTCTGGCCAAATTCATGCCCTGAAATGTTTCAATTGCTATAGTTTTGTCATTTAACTAATCATCACAATACATTGATTATACAACTACATGAGAGACTGCAAACAACTACAGCAAGTTTTGTCTGCTGCAACTTCCAACCTCATGAATGATGACAATGTATACAAGACGTAGAGCATGCCTTGTTTGTGTATAATCCGATTAAACCCCTCCTTTTCAATAAGATGCTCATAGAGAGACTCGGCTCTATATGAATACTCACAATAGGAACAATATGAGCTGTTCCCTGGGGGAGCAGAGAATCTGTGGACCACACATAATCTCATACCTGAGCAAGCCACAGACACAGCGAGCCCAATTTGGGATATACTTGAGGCCTGAAACTTGCTCTTCTAGGGGCGGCTTTGGGTGCTACTTTATCCTACTGTACCTCTCAATACTATTTTGAGGATTTAGTCTAACTATACCCCCAGTAAAACCCAGACAATGTGTGCTTTCTCAGTCACACACACATAACAACAGAAACCACATGCTGTGTTGTTTTGGTGCGGCCTCTGGATGCTTCAGCCTGGTCATGTGTCTAATTCTCCAGTAATAAGAGGCTTGCTGTGTCTGCCTCCCTCCTCCTCCTCCCTCCTTCTTCTGTCCTCGTCCTCTTCCTCCTCTCCAACTGTAATACATTAGCAGGATTAACATTCCAATGGTAAGCCCCGCAGACGAACCTGCCGGCTATTCTGTCCTCTTCCCCCGACCCTACAGCCTGCTCCATCTTGCACGTAATTTCCCTTCTGCTGCCTTGCTTTGCCTCCCTCACACACATGTCACAGTGCAATGGTGCATCAAAGGGTTATCTCTCGAATCTAACAATATTCCTTGCGTCCTTTTCCCAGTGTTACCTACATGAGTTGTAAGGCTAGTTTTGACAGGTTTGTGGTGAGATGTTATACTTTAGAAATTCGGAAATGAATAAGTCAATGACATTGACGAGTCAGAGTGCATGCAATTTGATTTATTTTTTCAGAGCTGGGGCTGATTTGTTACTGCTGTATTCTTAATCATTGTGTTTTGATTTTGGTCATGTCTCCACTTGTTTGTGGAAACCTAATAGCGAAAGCTAAGACAAATTGAGCAAATAAACAAATGCAGCAAGTAAACTAAGACTACACAGCAACAAACACACATTGGTCTTGAAATAATCAAAATGATAAACACACATACTGTATTTGACCCATGGGATAAGCCAGGTGCTTCACTAAACCAATCCCAGACACCTCCTATTACACATTATTTATCCAGGAGCCCCAGGGAAGAGAGAGCACCTTAGGACTGTTTTCTCATGGGATTATCCTCCTGGGTCAAAAAGCACCCAACTCCACAATGATCATCTCATCTAAATGCTCTGACTGGATCATCTGGCAAAGATTACGCCTCCCTCCCTGTTTCACATTTATTATGTTGTCGAGTTTTCTTCTATTTCTATAGTCTTTTTTCTAGAGGTTTGGATATGTCAGGTGACTGCTATTGTCCTTTTGATGATAATAGAATTGCAAGGTAGGAATATCATAAATAGGTAAATTACCAAACAATTATGCTGAAATTGTACATTGTATCTCATTATTTGATTTTCCTTGGACATACTGATGTTGTCATTCATGTTTTGTTAGTCTCAATTAGGTAGTTATTGAAGAAGCTTGCTAATATACATTGTCTGCACTTCATATTAAACATACAAACCTCTGGGTACATACAATCAGTGGATCTCCTTTATCTACTAGGATATACACTGAGCATATAAAACATTCAGAGCACCTGCTCTTTCCATGTCATAGACTGACCAGGTGAATCCAAGTGAACTCTATGATCCCTTATTGATATCACCTGTTAAATCCACACTACATCCAGAGGAGACAGGTTAAAGAAGGATTTGTAAGCCTTGAGACAATTGAGACATGGATTGTGTATGTGTGCCATTCAGATGGTGAATGGGCAAGACAAAATATTGAAGTGCCTTTGAACGGGGCATGGTAGTAGGTGCCAGGCCCAGGCGCACCGGTTTGTGTCAAGAACTGAAACGCTACTGGGTTTTTCACACTCAAACGTTTCCTGTGTGTATCAAGAATGGTCCACCACCCAAAGGACATCCAGCCAACATGACACAACTGTGGGAAGCATTGGAGTCTACATGTGCCAGCATCCCTGTGGAACGCTTTCGACACCTTGTAGAGTCCATCCCCTGACGAACTGAAGCTGTTCTGATGGCAAAAGCGGAGAGGGGGGAGAGGGGGAAGAGGGGTTGCAACTCAATATTAGGAATGTGTTCCTAATGTTTGGTATACTCCGTGTATACACTGAACAAAAATATAAATGCAACATGTAAAGTGCTGGTCCCATGTTTCATGAGCTGAAATAAATGATCCCAGAAATGTTCCATACGCACAAAAAGCTTATTTCTCAAACATTTTGTGCACAAATTTGTTTACATCCCTGTTAGGGAGTATTTTATCCGTGTCAAGATAATCCATTCACCTGACAGGTGTGGCATATCAAGGAGCTGATTAAACAGCATGATCATTACACAGGTGCACCTTGTGGTGAGGACAATAAAAGGCCACTCTAAAATGTGCAGTTTTGTCACACAACACAATGGCACAGATGTCTCAAGTTTTGAGGGAGTGTGCATGCTGACTGCAGGAATGTCCACCAGAGCTGTTGCCAGAGAATGTAATGTTAATTTCTCTACCATAAGCCGCCTCCAACGTCATTTTAGAGAATTTGGCAGTATGTCCAACCGGCCTCACAACCGCAGACCACGTGTAACCACGGCAGTCACCTGTGGGATTGAGGGGGGTATTTGAGGAGTATTCCTGTCTGTAATAAAGCCCTTTTGTGGGGAAAAACTCATTCTGATTGACTGGGCCTGGCTCCCAAGTGGGTGGGTCTATGCCCTCCCAGGCCCACCCATGGCTGCGCCCCTGCCCAGTAATGTGAAATCCATAGATTAGGGCTTAATGAATTTATTTAAATTGACTGATTTCCTTATATGCACTGTAACTCAGCAAAATCTTTGAAATTGTTGCATGTTGCGTTTCTATTTTTGTTCAATATATTTTTGTTCACTACCACTGCTTACTCCCCAGTGCCATCTCTTGGAAATGTACAGTAGTGGACTCAGAAAATCTAATGAGAAAAACATGTAATTTAAATTGTACTGATATCTTTTATTTATTCAATGTTTTAATGCACAAGTGGATGATTTACTATATATATATATTGGTATATTGGTATGATACAAAAATGGATCAAGATGTAAAAAAGAAGAAGAAGAAACCTACAACCCAATTTACTGTCTCTCTTGTTCAGTATCGGTGTAACAGCATGCAACAACACAACATAGGAAGAGGATATTCAACTGGGTGATTTAACAGTTAAAGGTTACGGTTAATTGAGAGTTAGAGGGTAAGGTTTGCGGTTAAGTTTGCGGTTAGGTTAGGGTCTTCTGGCTGCTATCCACTTCCCATGAATACACGCCTACCACCTCAGGAACAGCAGTGCCATCACCAGTACAGTACAACATGGTATATGGTGTACACATACTGTCTGTACACAGTACTGCTGAAATACATGTCTGAGCTGGCTTTGATTTCAGTTTGGTGATAACAAACAGTATGACTCATGAATGCAAAAACATATTCTTGTCAGAATGAACAAGGTCTAACCAATTTCTAGAAGACACAATAGTATGCCGGTAACATGCAAATGAAATAGATGACTGTGAAGGAGTGGACATTCCAGTTTTATCATATTCATTCAACAGATACAGTACCAGTCAAAGGTTTGGACACACCTACTCATTCCAGGGTTGTTCTTTATTTTTACTATTTTCTACATTGTAGAATAATAGTGAAGACATCAAAACTATGAAATAACACATATGGAATCATGTAGTAACCAAGAAAGTGTTAAACAAATCTAAATATATTTTATATTTGAGATACTTCAAAGTAGCCACCCTTTGCCTTGATGACAGCTTTGCACACTCTTGGCATTCTCTCAACCAGCTTCACCTGGAATGCTTTACCAACAGTCTTGAAGGAGTTCCCACATATGCTGAGCACTTGTTGGCTGCTTTTCCTTCACTCTGCGGTCCGACTCATCCCAAACCATCTCATTTTGGTTGAGGTCAGGGGATTGTGGAGGCCAGGTCATCTGATGCAGCACTCCATCACTCTCCTTCTTGGTAAAATAGCCCTTACACAGTTTGGAGGTGTGTTGGGTCATTGTCCTGTTGAAAAACAAATGATAGTCCCACTAAGCCCAAACCAGATGGGATGGTGTATCGCTGCAGAATGCTGTGGTAGCCATGCTGGTTAAGTGTGCCTTGAATTCTAAATAAATCACAGACAGTGTCACCAGCAAAGCACCCCCACACCATAACACCTCCTCCTCCATGCTTTACGGTGGGAAATACACATGCAGAGATCATCCGTTCACCCACACCGCATCTCACAAAGACACAGCGGTTGGAACCAAAAATCTCCAATTTGGACTCCAGACCAAAGGACAAATTTCCACCGGTCTAATGTCCATTGCTCGTGTTTCTTGGCCCAAGCAAGTCTCTTCTTTTTGGTGTCATTTAGTAGTGGTTTCTTTGCAGCAATTCGACCATGAAGGCCTGATTCACACTGTCCCCTCTGAACCGTTGATGTTGAGATGTGTCTGTGACTTGAACTCTGTGAAGCATTTATTTGGGCTGCAATTTCTGAGGCTGGTAACTCTAATTAACTTATCCTCTGCAGCAGAGGTAACTCTGGGTCTTCCATTCCTGTGGCGGTCCTCATGAGAGCCAGTTTCATCATAGCGCTTGATGGTTTTTGCGACTGCACTTGAACACTTTCAAAGTTCTTGAAATGTTCCTTATTGACTGACCTTCATGTCTTAAAGTAAAGATGGACTGCGTTTCTCTTTGCTTCTTTGAGCTGTTCTTGCCATAATATGGACTTGGTCTTTTACCAAATAGGGCTGTCTTCTGCATACCCCCCCTACCTTGTCACAACACAACTGATTGGCTCAAACACATTAAGAAGGAAATAAATTCCAAAAATTAACTTTTAAGAAGGCACACCTGTTAATTGAAATGCATTCCAGGTGAATACCTCATGAAGCTGGTTGAGAGAATGCCAAGAGTGTGCAAAGCTGTCATCAAAGCAAAGGGTGGCTATTTGAATAATTAAAATATAAAATATATTTTGATTTGTTTAACACTTTTTTTGGTTACTACATGATTCCATATGTGTTATTTCATAGTTTTGATGTCTTCACTATTATTCTACAACAATAGTAAAATTAAAGAAAAACCCTTGATTGAGTAGGTGTTCTAAAACTTTTGACCGGTAGTGCATGTTTGACATTTTATTTTTGGGTGAGCGATAGTTAACACTGGGAACAGCAGTTCCCATTGTGGGGTTGATGTCATGTTTGTGTTCTCAGACAATCCTGACAGTGGAAGACGTCAACTGCATCTGTGTGGATTGGAAGAAGGGGGGGCTGAACCTCTACACACAGGCAGCCAACAACATCCGAGTCGTTGGCGCCCAGGTGGCCCACATGATTGAAGTCTTCTGGGTAAGTACTGTCTGGACCAGAGGTACTGTCTACAGGGTTGGGGTTAATTCCACTAATTCAATTCTAATTCAATTCCTTTTCCCTGTAAATTTCATTCAATTCAAATTCTACTAAGCTAACATATGGAATTGTTTTAAGATTATCATACTGTGGATCATTTAGCTTTTTGATTTTGAATTTTAGGACTCCTGTAGATATATATTTACCATTATTTGATAAAATATAGAATTTGACCTTTGCTGCTATAGCCCTTAGAAACTCATTGAATAACACGTTCATAAATGACAAGACAATCAAAGGAAAGCATAAGGTTTTCAAGTGTCTATCCTATATCTAGGAGATATAAGAGAGCTCAGGTAAAATTTTAAAAAATGGACATGTATTTAACATCTTTGAAGGTGGGGGGCTCAAAACTACTTCCATAATTGTTTTGTTTTTTACTGGTACCGGGTTACCTTCAGACGAGTACCGTCAGAAAACTGAGAACCATCGTGAGTAATGTTTCCATAGTGGTCATATTAGTTTTGTAGGTCAAACCGTTCGGACGCTACAGACGTTTTCATGATAATGTATATTGTTAATTAGATTGACACACTGGCGCGTCAACTACTCTAAGCGCTCACATCCTGCAGTAAATTCTCTCTCTATATATATTTTTTAGCATTATTTCCTTTATTTTTTTGCGTTTAGTTTAACTGGGAAATGGAAAAATACTGAATTTCAATTCCAAAGCTACATTTTCACAATTATAATTCCATAACTTTAAGGTTGTTGACGTTCGAATTGAATTCAACATAAATTTTCCACTTCATGAGTGAATTAAATTGGAATTGACCCTGACTGTCTACGCATGCACATGCCGTATGTTGCATAGCTCAGCAATGTTTCAATCTAAAAACACTTATTTCTGTTCCGGCAGCATGGACACACAACTGCAGAATGCAGTGCAATTCTCACACAGCAAACAGAGCGTTCTAGGTTGAAGGACCGCATTATCATTCTAACGCTTACATTAAAATGTTCTGTCACATGACGTCTACTGGCAGAAGGCTAGCACGACTGCGTGATAGAAATGTGAAGATAATTTATGATTGAGCTGACATGCAGAAGCGTTTACGTGAATGCGGTCTCCGCTAACGCTGGAACGTTTCCTTTAAATTTCAATAACACTGTAATACTGAACTTCAGTGATACGGATTGAATAGAGCCAGGGAAGAACGACTGCCCCCTCTCATTGAAGTTGAAGGCCGACCGGTACTGCAGGCATTGTTAGCGGAAAACAGGCTTCGTAAAAATAAAAATAAAAAGAATGATACAAATAATTGCTTCTAATACAACATATGTATGTCCTTGAACCTATACTTTTTAAATAGCACACAGAATAAGTTATAAGGATAACTGAGTTGCTAATGGCAACCTGCAGTACCCCGGTTGGCCTTCAACTTGAGTTACTCAATGAGAGGTGGCAGCACTGAGCTAGCCAGCGACATCCCTTCCTGGAGGAGCTCAAACTGCACGTCTCCATGAGACTCCATCTTAACAGGCTTCATTTGGCTTGAATTTGCTATTGAGTCTTCACATAGGAATGAATGGTGTCACTTGATCGACGGCTTTGGCCATTCATAGTCATTGAATAGAGACCCCAATATATTAACCTTCCACTGTGCGTCACCATCAGCAGTTACAAGTCCATGTAATGTAACTTCCTATGTAGTGTAAGATTACCCAGCGAGGTCAGAACTAGCACCGTAGGCACTCCTATACATGTAACAATGACTCATACATTTTCTTGTCTGGCCTTAATGTATCCCCTGGAATATTGGAGTGGTACCAATGGTAAAATCATAAAGAACATCAGTTTTGTTCAGTTGGACACATCTGGACAAATATTTTCTAAAATGGCGACAGGCTCCTTTTTATATGTGCCGCTGCATGGTGGGGCCATGCCTGGGGGGCCAGCACAGCTGAATCTGCAACTTTTGATCTTATAGAGAAGAGTGGAAGATGGAGCCACATAGCTTTTGATGTTGAAGCGCCTGGTGCTTGCCCTATGCTGGGCGACTACAACATAGACCATGACCTCTCTACCATCCCGCTCACTGCTTTGCCCCCTTTGTTTTTGTGCCAGGCTCCCACAACTTTGTTGCCTGCAACCATCTCCGATCTTACAAGTACTACAATGACCGCATCGTAAACCCTGAAGGCTTTACGGGATACCCCTGCTCTGACAAGGCAGGTTTTGACTCCGTAAGTGTTTTTCTTTATTTGGGTGTGAAGGTCTCCCCTAGCTTACTGGGGTTGCGCTGAGTTGTTAGGGGTCCAAGGCTTCTGTGTGTGTGTGCTCCATTAACAAACTACTCAAGGCTATCAAATGGGATGGGGAGGTGCAAAGATTGCCCTGGGGGACGGGGGACGGACGGACGGACGGACGGGGGGGACGCATGCACGCACGCACCTGTTGTACATGACATTGATACGGCTGTGAACTGTTTCTATGGTTTTAGAAGTTGATTTGCCAGGATTGGGTTCAGCGAAGACCGTAGCAGATGGGCTTCCCCCATGCTTTCTATGGGAGGGGCCTGCATCTGCAGCTGTCCACGTTAATGGCAGTTTATCCCTGCTTTGGGTCACGTCCCAATCAAACAGCCCCAGGAGCATGGTGCATGACCTCATATGAGTATGTCTCGAGATGCCGTCCGACGCCTCGTTGTCCACTTCGTAAACGCCCTTGGGTGCTATTCCTTTGCCCAGTTGACAGCCATATACTCTGCTGTTCCCACATTATAAACCGGTGTCATCCTGATCTAGATATTTATAGGGTGGCGATCTAAGACGCGCGAAAGAGCTCTGATTGTTCTCTCTCTGCTTGGGGGTACTCAAAGCCATGGGTGAGGAAAAGACTACTCACAGATGCTTTGGTGTAAAGATGCGGAAAGTGCTGGGTCGTAAAATGTAAGATCCCTTTTAACATTTCACCTTGAGCAGAATATGAAAAGTAGCTGACTGCTTCATAATGGTTTATGAAATGTGCAAAACGAGCTGACCAATACTTTTATAGCTTATCCTTTTGAATTATCTTGAATGGCCAAAAATGGCAATTGTTGATAAATGCTAAGCTTTAATCTTTATTTTCAAACTCCCAGTACAATAATCTACAAATTATTGTTTCTATACCTTGTCATATTAGGTCCCTCGGCCCTATCAAATCCACTGTCTGACATCAATGTTCACACCTTGACCGTATTAGGACTTTTCAGCTGATTCAGTTTTTTATTAGGGGAGGTGTTTCCCATGTGCAGACAATGCATGTCACCTCGCCAATGTCATGGGCCACTATGCCGACAAGCTCCCCATCCCTAGTGGCCAGTCCAAGATGAAGTTCTACCTAAACACCGGAGATGCTGTGCCTTTTGCCCCTAAGTGGCCTTTCCCTGGCTTTACCTGAGTATCCTGAGTGGCACACTGCATCGCAGTGCTAACTGTGCCACTAGAGATCCTGGTTCGAATCCAGGCTCTGTCGCAGCTGGCCGCGACCGGGAGACTCATGGGCGGCGCACAATTGGCCCAGCATCGTCCAGGGTAGGGGAGGGAATGGCCGGCAGGGATGTAGCTCAGTTGATAGAGCATGGCGCTTGCAACGCCAGGGTTGTGGGTTCGATTCCCACGGGGGGCCAGTATGAAAAAAAAAATATGTATTCACTAACTGTAAGTCGCTCTGGATAAGAGCGTCTGCTAAATGACTAAAATGTAAATGTATCATATCCCTCCCCTTTACTCTGTGAAAATGCCCTCTCACACCTCTATGAAATAGGCATGGTTCTTTACACTATTTAGCACATGCTACAGTGGATCAAATAATGCATGAACAATGATTTACTATATACTACATTTTTGGTTTTCCCATGTATTCAAATTCCAGGGTATCGCTACGCTGCAAAGTTATCCATCGACGGTAGCAGATCCCTGCCAGGGATAATGAACGTAGCGCTGTATGGAAAGCATCTCAACACACGCCAGTATCAGGTACACATGCATGTGTACACTTCTGATATAAAGTAGCTTAGATGAGTTGATCATGTAATGTCACACACATTTAAAAATGTTAAATTTCTATTACATTCACCTACTTGTGTCACATCATAGCCCATAAAATCATTTGGACTTCTGAAGACTGAACTTAAATCACAGAAAATCCATTCACAGGACAACTGACTGATCCTGCCCCAAACTAAACTGACTAAAGGAATTAATATTTTCTGTTCTTTCCTAAAGTGGCCTCCTGAGTCCTGGTAAAACCTACGAGCTCTTCATCGATGCTGAGACTGACATTGGCGAGGTGACTCAGATGACGTTCCTCTGGAACAACCACATCAACCCCATGCTTCCCAAGTTTGGTGCCAACAAGATTGAGCTGCTGCGAGGGAAGGATGGGAAATCGTAAGCCTGCCTGTCTGCCCTGCCTGCCTGCCCCACTTGTGTGGCAGCAGTCTGATTCTCAGGAGGACAAACGAGGGCGTTCTGTTAATGCTAGCCGTATGCCCTCTAGTGCCAATATGGGCTCCTGAGACTTCAAACTCAGCCCTAACAAAACTATTACTGAGCTAGGATTTACTGCCGATGCGCCACTTTACTGACGCTTGTGTTCATTTGGTTTGGAGCGTAAACCTATGATGGGAGGAACACATTAAATAACATGCTGTTTGTAATGTATTTATTGTACACACTGGCTAACATGGACTGTAACCTCTAAATAAACACATAAATAAATAGCTATAGAGAAAAAGCAGCTCTCTGAAAGATGTATGCTCTGTAAAAGTCCCCTGTAGCTCAGTTGATAGAGCATGGCGCTTGCAACGCCAGGGTTGTGGGTTCGTTTCCCACGGGGGAGCAGTATGAAAAATGTATGCACTCACTAACTGTAAGTCGCTCTGGATAAGAGCGTCTGCTAAATGACTCAAATGTAAATGTAAAATGTAAAACACTAGAGGGCAGTGTAGGACCATCTGTGATAAACTTTCGCCCATTCATGTTCCACTGGCTCACCGTCTCTCTCCTGTTGCAGCTTTTTGTTCTGTAGAAATGAGATGGTGCGTGAGAATGTGCTCCAGACCCTTAAATCATGTGGACCTGAGTGAAGCACAACATGACGTCCTGTGCTTTTCAATAAAGTTACAGCATTTGAACTCTTTCTACAATTGTGTACGTCAGCTGCAGTAAAATACATCTACACGACAAAGCATTGCAGCAACATGAGTGGAAGATGAAGGATAGACTTACAGTGGGGAAAAAAAGTATTTAGTCAGCCACCAATTGTGCAAGTTCTCCCACTTAAAAAGATGAGAGAGGCCTGTAATTTTCATCATAGGTACACGTCAACTATGACAGACAAAATGAGAAAAAAAAATCCAGAAAATCAAATTGTAGGATTTTTAATGAATTTATTTGCAAATGATGGTGGAAAATAAGTATTTGGTCAATAACAAAAGTTTCTCAATACTTTGTTATATACCCTTTGTTGGCAATGACACAGGTCAAACGTTTTCTGTAAGTCTTCACAAGGTTTTCACACACTGTTGCTGGTATTTTGGCCCATTCCTCCATGCAGATCTCCTCTAGAGCAGTGATGTTTTGGGGCTGTCACTGGGCAACACAGACTTTCAACTCCCTCCAAAGATTTTCTATGGGATTGAGATCTGGAGACTGGCTAGGCCACTCCAGGACCTTGAAATGCTTCTTACGAAGCCACTCCTTCATTGCCCGGGCGGTGTGTTTGGGATCATTGTCATGCTGAAAGACCCAGCCACTTGTCATCTTCAATGCCCTTGCTGATGGAAGGAGGTTTTCACTCAAAATCTCACGATACATGGCCCCATTCATTCTTTCCTTTACACGGATCAGTCGTCCTGGTCCCTTTGCAGAAAAAACAGCCCCAAAGCATGATGTTTCCACCCCCATGCTTCACAGTAGGTATGGTGTTCTTTGGATGCAACTCAGCATTCTTTGTCCTCCAAACACAACGAGTTGAGTTTTTACCAAAAAGTTATATTTTGGTTTCATCTGACCATATGACATTCTCCCCAATCCTCTTCTGGATCATCCAAATGCACTCTAGCAAACTTCAGACGGGCCTGGACATGTACTGGCTTAAGCAGGGGGACACGTCTGACACTGCAGGATTTGAGTCCCTGGCGGCGCAGTGTGTTACTGATGGTAGGCTTGTTACTTTGGTCCCAGCTCTCTGCAGGTCATTCACTAGGTCCCCCGTGTGGTTCTGGGATTTTTGCTCACCGTTCTTGTGATCATTTTGACCCCACTGGGTGAGATCTTGCGTGGAGCCCCAGACCGAGGGAGATTATCAGTGGTCTTGTATGTCTTCCATTTCTTAATAATTGCTCCCACAGTAGATTTTTTCAAACCAAGCTGCTTACCTATTGCAGATTCAGTCTTCCCAGCCTGGTGCAGGTCTATAATTTTGTTTCTGGTGTCCTTTGACAGCTCTTTGGTCTTGGCCATAGTGGAGTTTGGAGTGTGACTGTTTGAGGTTGTGGACAGGTGTCTTTTATACTGATAACAAGTTCAAACAGGTGCCATTAATACAGGTAACGAGTGGAGGACAGAGGAGCCTCTTAAAGAAGAAATTACAGGTCTGTGAGAGCCAGAAATCTTGCTTGTTTGTAGGTGACCAAATACTTATTTTCCACCATAATTTGCAAATAAATTCATTAAAAATCCTACAATGTGAGTTTCTGGATTTTTTTTCCTCATTTTGTCTGTCATAGTTGACGTGTACATATGATGAAAATTACAGGCCTCTCTCATCTTTTTAAGTGGGAGAACTTGCACAATTGGTGGCTGACTAAATACTTTTTTTCCCCACTGTATATCCCGACCCGGTTCAAGGACAAACTAATCCTTAGAATGCCGAAAAGCATAAACTATCATATGAAAGAATATGCAGAATCAGGTTGAAATCCTGATTTGAATTGTGTATTTGCATAAAGTATGCATGATGCGTGCAGGAAGGAAGTTCCGCGTCTCTTTATTACCCTCAATGTTAAAAGACTGGGGGCTGCATTTGTGCAAACACAAATCTACACTAAATTACACGTTAAGATCATGTCGCTCCTTTTCCCATTTAGACAAAGTGCAGCCAGCCAAAAAGCCTCCCTAATGTGTCATATGAATCTTTCCAAGAGGCCTAGTGTCTTCACAACTCTCATTAAAGTGTCCCTGGCCTTTCACTAGTTTAGGAAGTCCTGATTGGGTCTCATTGTTTTGGCTTCATTTATTTGAATACCAACCCTGTGATTACGGCTGGGGATTATACAGCATTAAAAGGCAAGGTGCCATTTTCATCAGAACGCTAACAAAGTGCATTTGTATGCGGTGACTTAACAGAGTCGAGCCATCAGCACTCACACAATACCAATCAGAGCAATCTGTAGAGCCACAGCCCTGAGAATGACTACATTATGGTATTAAACACAGAATTGAATATGGGGTGGGGGGGGGAATGCTTGTCTTCTAATCCGCCGGAGACATCCGTCACTGTCTTTCTTTTCGATTTATTTTTAATAGGCTCATTGAATGCAGAGGCTAATGACAAAATAGCTGGCTAATTCCAGTAATTATGTCTGTTTGCCTGAGGGAATTTGTGGGTGACAGCATTTCATTTTGATCACTGCTCTGGGGGTGGCTTTGTAGCTAACAAAGCACACACAGGTCAAGCATTAGCAAGGTATACTTAAAACGGGAAAACACGACATGACAGAGAACAGATTTTTCTATGTGTCTGCAGTTATATAATTGGATGTGTATACAAAAGGATGCTACTATATGAATGAGAGAGCGGTTTTGGTAACTTTGAATTAGATAATGGTTGGACTAGATAATGGCTTTGTTGGACTCCTTGAATACCAATCTTCAGAATCCTGATAGTTTTTGTATTTCCCTCATATGGTTGGGGTGGTTTATCTAGATTATCATAGACTGATAAAGGGATTAGGATGTTTCCTTGCAAATGGAAAAAGCTCACCAGAATAATTTGGTAGCTATCCTGTCCTAAGCATACTAGGGCTACTCCGTAGTGTGTAAGGCCTACTCAAACTGAAGTTGGTGTGTCCATGTTAGGAACAAAGGGTTCCTGGTCGTCTGATCTCAGCTGTCTATCCCATGACTTTTCAAATCAAATTTTATTTGCCACACGCGCTGAATACAACGGGTGTAGACCTTATAGTGAAAAGCTTACTTACAAGCCCTTAACCAACAATCCGTTTTAAGTAAAATAAGTGTTAAGTAAAAAATAGACAAGTTAAAAATAACAAATAATTAAAGAGCAGCAATAAAATAACAGTAGGGAGGCTATATTTACATTTACATTTTAGTCATTTAGCAGACGCTCTTATACAGAGCGACTTACAGTTATACAGGGGGTACCGGTACAGAGTCAATGTGCGGGGGCACAGGTTAGTCGAGGTAATTGAGGTAATATGTACATGTAGGTAGAGTTAAAGTGACTATGCATTGATAATAAGCAGAGTAGCAGCAGCGTAAAAGAGGGGGTGGAGGGACAATGCAAATAGTCTATGACTAGAGTGGCTGGAGTCTTTGACAATTTTTAGGGCCTTCTCTGACACCGCCTGGTATAGAGGTCCTGGATGGCAGGAAGCTTGGCCCCAGTGATGTACTGGGCCGTGCGCATTACCCTCTGTAGTGCCTTGGGTAGGAGGCCGAGCAGTTGCCATACCAGGCAGGATGCTCTCTGGTACAGCTGTATAACTTTTTGAGGATCTGAAGACCCATGCCAAATCTTTTCAGTCTCCTGAGCAGGAATAGGCTTTGTCGTGCCCTCTTCACGACTGTCTTGGTGTGTTCGGCCCATGATAGTTTGTTGGTGATGTGGACACCGAGGAACTTGAAGCTCTCAACCTGTTGCACTACAGCCCCATCAATGAGAATGGGGGCGTGCTCAGTCCTCTTTTTTAAAAATGTAGTCCACAATCATCTCCTTTGTCTTGATCACGTTGAGAGAGAGGTTGTTATCCTGGCACCACTCGGCCAGGTCTCTGACCTCCTCAGGCTACCACTGTTGTGTCGTCTGCAAACGTAATGATGGTGTTTGAGTCGTGCCTGGCCATGCAGTCATGGGGTGAACAGGGAGTACAGGAGGGGACTGAGCACGCACCCCTGAGGGGCCCCCGTGTTGAGGATCAGCGTGACAGATGTGTTGTTACCTACCCTTGCCACCTGGGGGTGGCCTGTCAGGAAGTCCTGGATCCAGTTGCAGAGGGAGGTGTTTTGTCCCAGGGTCCTTAGCTTAGTGATGAGCTTTGAGGGCACTATGGTGTTGAATGCTGAGCTGTAGTCAATGAATAGCATTCTCACGTAGGTGTTCCTCTTGTCCAGGTGGGAAAGGGCAGTGTGGAGTGCAATAGAGATTGCATCATCTGTGGATCTGTTGGGGCGGTATGCAAATTGGAGGGGGTCTAGGGTTTCTGGGATAATGGTGTTGATGTGAGCCATGACCAGCTTTTCAAAGTGCTTCATGGCTACAGACGTGAGTGCTACGGGTTGGTAGTCATTTAGGCAGGTTATCTTAGTGTTCTTGGGCACAGGGACTATGATGGTCTGCTTAAAACATGTTGGTATTACAGACTCAGTCAGGGACATGTTAAAATGTCAGTGAAGACACTTGCCAGTTGGTCAGCGCATGCTCGGAGTACACGTCCTGGTAATCCGTCTGGATGTTGACCTGCTTAAAAGTCTTACATCGGCTACGGAGAGCGTGATCACATAGTCATCCGGAACAGCTGATGCTCTCATGCATGCTTCAGTGTTGCCATAGAAGGGATTTAGCTCGTCTGGTAGGCTCGACTCACGGCTGTGCTTCCCTTTGTAGTCTGTAATAGTTTACAAGTCCTGCCACATCCAACGAGCGTCGGAGCCGGTGTATTAAGATTCAATCTTAGTCCTGTATTGACTCTGCCTGTTTGATGGTTAGTCGGAGGGCATAGCGGGATTTCTTATAAGCGTCCGGGTTAGAGTCCCGCTCCTTGAAAGCGGCAGCTCTACCCTTTAGCTCAGTGCGGATGTTGCCTTTAATCCATGGCTTCTGGTTGGGGTATGTACGTACGGTCACTGTGGGGACAACGTCATCGATGTACTTATTGATGAAGCCAGTGACTGATGTGGTGTACTCCTCAATGCCATCGGAAGAATCCCGGAACATATTCCAGTATGTGCTAGCAAAACAGTCCTGTAGCTTAGCATCTGCGTCATCTGACCACTTCACTGGTGCTTCCTGCTTTAGTTTTTGCTTATAAACAGGAATCAGAAGGATATAATTATGGTCAGATTTGTCAAATGGAGGGCGAGGGAGAGCTTGTATGCGTCTCTGTGTGTGGAGTAAAGGTGGTCTAGAGTTTTTTTTCCCTCTGGTTGCACATTTAACATGCTGGTAGAAATTAGGTAGAACGGATTTGTTTCCCTGCATTAAAATCCCCGGCCACTAGGAGCGCTGCCTGTTTGCTTATGGCCTTATACAGATCATTGAGTGCAGTCTTAGTGCCAGCATCGGTTTGTGTTGGTAAATATACCAGCTACGAAAAATATAATAAACTCTCTTGGTAAATAGTGTGGTCTACAGCTTATCATGAGATACTCTACCTCAGGCGAGCAAAACCTTGAGTCTTCATTAATATTACATTTTGTGCACCAGCTGTTGTTTACAAATATACACAGACCGCC
This sequence comes from Coregonus clupeaformis, assembly GCF_020615455.1. Classification (NCBI taxonomy): domain Eukaryota; kingdom Metazoa; phylum Chordata; class Actinopteri; order Salmoniformes; family Salmonidae; genus Coregonus; species Coregonus clupeaformis. The sequence continues at coordinate 47,425,812 of NC_059192.1, read as the reverse complement.
ACCCCTTGTCTTGCCGTAGTCAGCCGTTCTATCCTGCCGATGTAGCGTATATCCCGCCAGCTGTATGTTATCCATGTCGTCGTTCAGCCATGACTCGGTGAAACATAAGATGTTACAGTTTTTAATGTCCTGTTGGTATGATATCCGTGATCGTAGGTAGTCTATTTGTTTTCCAATGATTGTACGTTGGCTAATAGGACTGACGGTGGAGGCAGATTACTCGCTCACCGTCGGATCCTTACAAGGCACCCCGACCTATGTCCACGATATCTCTTTCTCATGCGGATGACGGGGATTTGGGCTTTGTCGGGTGTCTGTAGAATATCCTTCGCATCCGACTCGTTGAAGAAAAAATCTTTGTCCAGTACGAGGTGAGTAATCGCTGTCCTGATATCCAGAAGCTCTTTTTGGTCAGAAACATTATGTACAGAATAAATTACAAATAACTTGAAAAAACACACATAATAGCACAATTGGTTAGGGGGCTGTAAAATGGCAGCCATCTCCTCCGGCGCCATTATCATTATCTGGAATCTCTAACAGTTATTTATATAAAACCCGCACTCAAATACACACGTGCATTCACACATTCAGTCAGCCAGCCAGTCCAATACAACTGTCTTGACTTTTTCCAACTCTGGATTCTATTGTTGTAATTGGAGTAGATATATGTTCCAGTATGGATGGTCCAGCGCCATTCCTCTCATGTACACAGTTTGTATGTATGTGCCTGTGTGTATGTGCAGCACTGGTGGCACCTTAATTGGGGAGGACTGGCTAATTGTAATGGATGGAATGAATTATTAATGAGATGTTATCAAACATTTCCATATGTTTTCATACCATTCCATTTACTCCATTCCAACCATTATTATGAGCTGTCCTCACCAGTCTCCTTTGTTGTGTGTGTGTGGGTGGAGGTTACCCAAACAGACCTCTCATCAACATGCAGTGACGCTCATCTCATAGATAAGGGTGTCTGCTGAGCAAACAAATACTAATAAAATCAAATGATGGCTAGGTAACCTGACAGAGGGGGGAACGGCCCAGCAGAGCACAAACGTGCTCCAAATGGAATGAAAACGTGTTGAGCTCCCACTTTTCCTCTGCATGATGTTTTTGGTAGATGGGCAAACACAGCTCCAAATCTCACTGCTATCCTGACAGAGTATATGAGAGTGTGTGAATGTGTGGGAGGGATCACACCAGCAACTCAAGGGCCTACTTCGAGAGAGTTTCCCCTTGGAATTGCCGTAGCAACTGCCCTACTTTCCAGCCATTTCGGAGATGACCAGTACACCTATCCAGCGCCCTCACCCTACCCAACCCCCTCACACACATCCACCAACTAAAAACAACCTTGCCCTGTGTGGGGTTGAGAGCCTCTCCACTAAACACTCCTGTTAGAATAACACACTCGCTCCTAAATGCACACAGTGGTTGAATACGAAGTGTTTAGTTTCATATTCAGCTTTTCGGATCATTAGTGAGGGTGCTTGAAGCTAACTACAATTTAGCAGTGGACTTTTTAATCCAAAAGTATGTACATGTGAATTGAATAGTGGTACAGCATTACAAGCTGAGTAGAGCAGGGATTCCCAAACTGTTTGTGATAGCAAATTCATCAGGGAACCCCTCAATCAGAACACAACAAAATAGTAAGCAGTTTTGCTATGACTTTGGCAGTGCATGGCCGGACGAATCAAGTCTCGGGCCCTGGGAATAAACATTTTAAAGGCCCTTGGCATTGGAGAGAAAATTTAGCAGTTTTCATGCAAATATACTGCAATTCTACACATTTTGTAATGGGGCAGAGATTTTTTGTTGTTGCAGCTTTAAAGCTAATATCCCTGTGAGCCTCCCAGGCCCATGTTGCCCAGGGTTAAGAACATACATTGTAGATTAATAATATTACATTGTATTGTATTACATCCTCAACTTATTCCATGGATCCATTGGACAAAATTCCTTTAATCTGTTGTTATTAATAGTCATTTAAAAAAATGAAATGCAGTACTTCCGCAGACCCCACTTTGAGAACCCCTGGAGTAGAAAATAGCACATTGAGGTTGGTTTGAAGCAAGTGCTTATTTCACAACCTCTGTTATTAAACCCTGGAAAAATGGTAACAATCATTGCTGTACTACAGGAGTACTACTGTACATTAGGCACTCCAAAGCCATTAGGTCTAATAGATACTGGCAGTTATGGACCCATGTCTCCATAACGTCACAACTTGACACAGCACAAGTCAATGAGTCTTGAATTTCAACAAAAAACAGCTGGAGCTTATTTTGGATCTACTGTTCTTTCTCCTAATAAACTGTTCTGGCCTGGGTGGAGAGATCAGAAACAGATGAGCAGCAAAGTTTGAAATAATTTTGAGCTGTCATTATCATGGAGATATAGACCACTGAGTCAGTGGAGGCTGCTGAGGGGAGAACGGCTGATAATAATGACCAGAAGGGAGCAAATGGCATGGCATAAAACACATAGAACCCATGTGTTTGTTGTATTTGATACCATTCCACTGATTCCGCTCCAGTCATTACCACAAGGCCGTTCTCCCCAATTAAGGTGCCACGAACCTCCTGTGGGCTTAGTTGGAATCGTCTCTTGCAAAAACACCAAAAACAAGTCACAGGTGGTGAAGCAGGGTATCACTACTGCATAGTACTGTATTAGTTATCCCATCATTTCAATGCTGGATTACGTAGTCTCAGGTACTGTAGTTTCCCAAAATATTGTAACACTTTATTTGGATATTCCATCTATTAACCTTAATCCTAACCCTAAACGTAACCCTTACCCTAACCCTTATTCTAATCCTAACCATAACCTTTTCATGCAGTTGCTTATCAACAGATTATTTGTTGATAGTATGACCATCTGTAGAGTATCCAAATAAAGTGTGACCAAAATATCCACTGGAGAGCAGTGTTGCTTTTCTAATATTCTTATTCTCGGCTCCTACTCAGCCCAAGGGCACAGACCCAAATTGGTCACACCCATATACAAATCTGTGGCTGCTTTGGATATACCTCATCAAATTTTGCTAACACTGAATAGAATACATAGAACAATATGAATTAGCTTGAATTGGGTTTCCAAACTTTGGATTTATTGCAGAATACATTGTAGCTGTTGTTTCTAATATTAGTGATAAAACAGCAGTGACTGGTTATATCCACTGCACTGGCACCTTGCCGTCTTGGCCCAAATAAACATGCAAAGTATAAATAATTTCATAAAAAAGTATTATACAGTCTGTTTTCTTCTTCCCTTGTTCCTTTTATTTATGTGGGAAGTCTTTTTGATGATGCATGTGTAGCATGTCATGAAACCAGCAACGAATAACGACAGGTAGTCAGATATTCTTTGAAATACACCTTTTATTGGATGACAGTTTGGCTGTGAATACTTGGCATTGAAATACAACTCATTTTAGTGAAAATGGTAAGAGCAGGAAACTTGTAACTCAACAGTAGAAAAATCACGTGCGTAAACCCAAGGATAAACTGAAAAACATATGATTTGTGAAACATTTAAGAGTGGCAATTTTGGTTGAATAGTGAAGTCATTTGTTCTACGACAAGTATAGAATCAAGTAGCAGTGAACTTTCATGTCCTGTAATATTGTAAGTTCTAGATAAAGAGTTAAGCACTTTCTGTTGTAGTATGCAGAAGCTAGCTAAACTGATGCTCCTTAACTGTCTCCACCCATTTAGTTCCAGGTTAATAAATGACACTTCATAGAATTTGACATATTTACCCTCTTTAGGGTGCCAATTGTCATATTCTGCTGCATTATAAACTCAATACAATGCGAACCTCAGCTAAACATGTCTTCATAGAATTCTGACATAGCTTTGAGTATAAAGCTGCTACATACAGTATGTTGTGCATTACATAATATTGGAGGCTGCACAAAATACATGGTATTTATCAAAGTAGCGATACATTAAAGAAACAAATGCTGTCTTTTTATTTCCTTCAACTCAATAGTCATACATTGACCTCCAAACTATGGTGGGGATGATAGGGTTGATAGATTAACCTGATATTAGTTGTTAGGATGGAGATTGAGCAGGTCTGCTGTGATAAGTGTGTGAGATGATTGATTGGGACATGCCATGTACATGTAAAAACATTTCCTTCGCAGTTAATTGTTAATTTGTCATTGCATCTAGAGTTGAAAAGGCCACACTTTTCTCCACACATGGTGGTGTAACATTATCACCACACCTAACCTCAAACCTAAAAAAGTGTGGTTAGAAATTGTTCTCATCATTTGAAAAAAGAGTTAGTCATGCAAAACGTGCATTGCAGGAGAGTGCCAAAGGCAGCATCAGGGATCAAAGCTTATGCACTTTTTCACGTCAACAAATCAAGGGAGACCAACTTAAATGTACAGAGTTTTTCTGTGAGGATCTACCTTATATTAGTTTTAAACCCTCAGTGTAGGGTTCTCAGAGAAGAACACTGCAGGAAGACCATAAACATTCAAATAAGGTTATCATGCATCGTCTGCCCTATATCTTGTTACCAACCACTCAAATTGAGTGCATCTGCGAACAGCAGCTATTGTAGGAAACAGAATCAATTCACCCCCAGTTACTAGTGAATAATACACTATCTCTGTCTTGAATCAAAACTAGACATGAATTGTGTCTATATGCTGAATAGTTTTGACATCTCATCTTATATTAGGCACTGATTTGTGTAAATTATTGTATGTTGAGCCATAAACTTTTTTCCCAGTGTAAAGCTAGTCATTGTATCTATATTTTTCATTGAACAAGGTTAAAGATTTTCAAAATGTTTAAATATGAAGTTGTTTTTATTGCGTTGTTTCCTTCTATCAATACTTGATTTAGGGGTTAATACTTTCAACAGCAGCTTCCAGTAGCTGCAGCCTTGAAACAAATGTAAAATGGAAGCACAGCACAAACATTTAAATGGTTGTGTTAAATCGTGGTAAGGAACAATACCTTGCAATTGCAAGGTTTTATTGCTCTTGTATTACCATTTTTGGGGAGAGAAAGACAAAGATTTGGAACTGTAATTTTATATTATTTGCAGGGTGGTTGAAGTAGTTTCAGTTGTCCTTGTGTCTGTCAGTATGAATTGGCAATTACTGTAGTTAGAAAGTGCCAAAAAACATTTGCTATTGATATTTTGAATACAGGTTTTTCAGAAGCCAATTGGGACTAATGCCAATTGTAATTTTATTGTAAACATTTTAACTAAATACAAATTGACAGTTACAAAGCAAACACAAATATTTGCCCAACCCAAAGAAACTCCATGTTCCATAACAATAACCACTCACGTTTTAAGGACAAAGGTATTCAAGTTTTTTTTCAATGCTTTCTTTCACTCATTGTCGATGAATGCGGCATTCAAATTCTGCCTTGACTGACATGCTATGGCTCGTGAGAATAATGGAAAAAGGTGTATGTGTGAAAGCATACATACTATCTGTTCTAAAGCTGCTAAAATAATAACGCTAAAAATCTGTACAATATTTAAATACTGTATTTACAGAAATAAACATTTTCAATTTCATCTTTCCTTTTCAACAGCCTACACAATCTCCTGAATTTCAGATATTAAAAAAGGAAATTCAGTGTCTTTTTGTCCTCTGTCGTCTCATAAGCATAACAAATGAAGGCAACAACAAAGCACATTGCAATGGCTATATTTAAATCAGTTTGCCGGTTCAGCTAGCAGCATTGTCAACTCTGCCACTTTTCACATTCTAGGATTTATATTTTGCTGTGGATCAGCGCAACATGTTAAACAGTGAGGTGGATTTTTACGTTGTTTGTAAGAAATGATAGAACGTCTTGACAATCAAGCCTGATGTCTAAACAGCTAGGTGTTAGTTTCTCTATATTTCGAACACATAGATTTGTTTGCAGTGCTGAATAAGCCACATTTAGAAGCCAACCTTTGCCTTAAACAGATATTGTTGACAGGATAGGAGACCGTCTGCTTACATTTGACCAAAAATGAACTGAGTTTCTATGACTTCAATGTATTTTAAAAGCTAATGCACCAAGTTTGTTTTTGTAAGGTAATATAACTCCTTTCTATGGCATCTCATGCCTAACCACAGGAGACGGTAGAGATAAATACAGATCTGAAAGCTATCCTGTAAAGTTTTACTGATCAAATGGAGTGTTTTTGTTGGAGAACCACTGCTTTCCCTCATCTCAGGTGCTCTCCAACCCTGACTCAATAAAACTCTAGTCTGATGAGTAGGATAAGTATCTGAATAACTGTTGTTCAAGGAAACCCCAGGTGTTCGGTTTTAAATGCCTAATAATCATAGCAGTTATGAAAATTTGGTCTCATGAGCGAGGGTTGGAGAGGACATAGGTTTGTGCAGCATTGTGCCATAATGTTGTAGCTGTAAGATCTGCAAGATAGGAGTACTACAGTATCCACCTACCTTGACCTAACACAGCTACAGCACACAACCACAGATAACACACAATGGACCTGAAACAAGGCTGTACGTATAAATAGCAATATATACCTATAGTACAAAGCTGTGTAGCATCTCTGTACATACTCCAATCTAAACATCTCTAGAGCAGAGCACATCAATGTAGCCTGCTTTTAAGACTAGATACACACACAGATGGTACACAGGGATAAAACCTGAGTGCTAGTTTGTTTCTGACCATGGAGTCAGCTAAAGCAGAAACAAACTAGCACTCATGCTAATCTGAACAGGGCCCAAAGATCAATATACTGCTACATTCTAGCCACTGTCCCCTGGCTCATTGTGTGTGTGCTGCTGGAGATTTCACTTTCTATGACCCTTTGACCTTATTGCTCCATTTCACCCTATTTACTGACTGAGGAAGTCGATGCTAGCCTTGACGGTACGCGAAGTGGCTACATCCACCGCCATGGCCCGGATCTCCGTGTCCCCGAACTGCATGAGCGTCTGGATCTCACGGCGCGCGACGGTGCTCTCCGTACCGGTTACATCCAGCCGCAGCGTGCCGCACTTCCTCACACCCGGCTCGCTGATGAAGCCCACGCCCTCCTTCTCGGAGCAGTAGATGTGGATGACGATGACCTGCTGGCTGGGCTTGGCAGGCGTGTAGCTGCGTTTCACCGTCTCGCCCAGGGCCACAGACTGATCGCAGGTGATGAAGGTGTCAAAGACATCGGTGCACCAGCGCGTGCCGTCCTTCACTAGCATCTTGTCAGGCGGGTGCTTGCCCTCCACGTAGCGGTTGAGGACGCCCACGCCGTAGGTGAGGGGCGAGCGGCGCACTTTGATGACGCTGGGGTCCAGGCCAAAGAGGACGGCCCCCTTGAGGATGGTGAGGCCCACGTCGTGGGGGATGATGATGCGGCTGCGTCCTTGCAGCATGTTCTGCACCGCCTGCTGCAGCAGGGGCGACTCAGCGAAGCCGCCCACCAGGAACAGGAACTTGATGTCACACACCTCCGGCTTCTCAAAGAGATCAGCTGAGAGGGAAATAGTTGTTATTCAACTAGAGTTCTACTCTACAGTATGTGAAGCATTAATACAATATCCTGACAACATTTCCTGAAATGTATCTCTCCAAACTCCCCTCCCTGTTTGAGCCCCAGTGTTATCAGACAGTTCATCAGACTCCAAGCAGACCATGCTAAAGTAATGTGACCCACTTCTTACTCTCTGTCCAAAAACACTGCATGCATAATTGAAGTAGGTTGGTTTATTTTGGGTGGGAGTACTGGGAAGACTGCTCACTGTACAGTGAGAGGAAGCCTTGGGGTGCAGTGTGCGCTCCCCAAATCTTCTGGGATCTCAACTCCTTTGTGCTGAGAATGGGATGGGAATGCTTTCAATTCAGCCTGGGTGGAGTGCCAACCTGGACTCAGGGGTAGACATAACATAGTAAATGTAAATCCGGGACACTCCAATTAGTATGATATGTTACGTTTCGTATGGTATGTATTAATTTGTGAATGTCCATCATCCATTTTGTATGATATGTTACGTATTACAATTTGGATGATATGTTACGAATTACAATATGTTAGGAATTGGCTAAACGTATTATATGTTACGAATTCAATTTTTTTTGTGGCTAACGTTAGCTAGTCTCCCGAGTGGCGCAGTGGTCTAAGGCACTGCATCGCAGTGCTAGCTGTGCCACTAGAGATCCTGCTTCGAATGCAGGCTCTGTCGTAGCCGGCCGCGACCGGGAGACCCATGGGGCGGCGCACAATTGGCCCAGCGTCGTCCAGGGTATGGCCGGCAGGGATGTAGCTCAGTTGGTAGAGCATGGCATTTGCAACGCCAGGGTTGTGGGTTTGATTAACACGGGGGGCAAGTATGAAAAACATTTAAATAATAATGTATGCACTCACTAACTGTAAGTCGCTCTGGATAAGAGCGTCTGCTAAATGACTAAAAATTTAAATGTAAAAGGTTAAGGGTTAGGAGTTAAGTTAAAGGGTTAAGGTTAGGGTTAGGGGAAGGGTTAGCTAACATGATAAGTCATTTCAAAGTTGCTAATTAGCTAAACTGCTAAAGTTGTCCGGGATGAGATTCGAACACGCAACCTTTGGGTTGCTAGATGTTCGCATTATACGCCAACCCATCCACCCCGACCAACCACCCTACTTTCATTTTTGCCTTAAGTAACATTCTGTCATATGTAACAATACCAAATGTAACATATCATACTAATTTGAGCGTCCCGGATTTACATTTACTATGTCACGTCTAGTCTGAGACCAGGCTGGGCGTGCTCACATACAGTATGGAGATGCATACAGTGGGGAAAAAAAGTATTTAGTCAGCCACCAATTGTGCAAGTTCTCCCACTTATAAAGATGAGAGAGGCCTGTAATTTTCATCATAGGTACACGTCAACTATGACAGACAAAATGAGGAAAAAAAATCCAGAAAATCACATTGTAGGATTTTTAATGAATTTATTTGCAAATTATGGTGGAAAATAAGTATTTGGTCAATAACAAAAGTTTCTCAATACTTTGTTATATACCCTTTGTTGGCAATGACACAGCTCAAACGTTTTCTGTAAGTCTTCACAAGGTTTTCACACACTGTTGCTGGTATTTTGGCCCATTCCTCCATGCAGATCTCCTCTAGAGCAGTGATGTTTTGGGGCTGTCGCTGGGCAACACGGACTTTTAACTCCCTCCAAAGATTTTCTATGGGGTTGAGATCTGGAGACTGGCTAGGCCACTCCAGGACCTTGAATGCTTCTTACGAAGCCACTCCTTCGTTGCCCGGGCGGTGTGTTTGGGATCATTGTCATGCTGAAAGACCCAGCCACGTTTCATCTTCAATGCCCTTGCTGATGGGAGGTATTCACTAAAAATCTCAAAATACATGGCCCCATTCATTCTTTCCTTTACACGGATCAGTCGTCCTGGTCCCTTTGCAGAAAAACAGCCCCAAAGCATGATGTTTCCACCACCATGCTTCACAGTAGGTATGGTGTTCTTTGGATGCAACTCAGCATTCTTTGTCCTCCAAACACGACGAGTTGAGTTTTTACCAAAAAGTTCTATTTTGGTTTCATCTGACCATATGACATTCTCCCAATCCTCTTCTGGATCATCCAAATGCACTCTAGCAAACTTCAGACGGGCCTGGACATGTACTGGCTTAAGCAGGGGGACACGTCTGGCATTGCAGGATTTGAGTCCCTGGCGCGTAGTGTGTTACTGATGGTAGGCTTTGTTACTTTGGTCCCAGCTCTCTGCAGGTCATTCACTAGGTCCCCCCGTGTGGTTCTGGGATTTTTGCTCACCGTTCTTGTGATCATTTTGACCCCACGGGGTGAGATCTTGTGTGGAGCCCCAGATCGAGGGAGATTATCAGTGGTCTTGTATGTCTTCCATTTCCTAATAATTGCTCCCACAGTTGATTTCTTCAAACCAAGCTGCTTACCTATTGCAGATTCAGTCTTCCCAGCCTGGTGCAGGTCTACAATTTTGTTTCTGGTGTCCTTTGACAGCTCTTTGGTCTTGGCCATAGTGGAGTTTGGAGTGTGACTGTTTGAGGTTGTGGACAGGTGTCTTTTATACTGATAACAAGTTCAAACAGGTGCCATTAATACAGGTAACGAGTGGAGGACAGAGGAGCCTCTTAAAGAAAAAGTTACAGGTCTGTGAGAGCCAGAAATCTTGCTTGTTTGTAGGTGACCAAATACTTATTTTCCACCATAATTTGCAAATAAATTCATTAAAAATCCTACAATGTGATTTTCTGGATTTTTTTTTCTCAATTTGTCTGTCATAGTTGACGTGTACCTATGATGAAAATTACAGGCCTCTCATCTTTTTAAGTGTGAGAACTTGCACAATTGGTGGCTGACTAAATACTTTTTTTCCACACTGTATAATCCAAACTGAAAACATAATCATGCTGATGCTTTATTCATCTTGGTCAGTTGAGATACAGTACCAGTCAAAAGTTTGGACACACCTACTCATTCAAGGGTTTTTCTTTATTGTTTTACTATTTTCTACATTGTAGAATAATAGTGAATACATCAAAACAATGTAGTAACCAGAAAACTGTTAAACAAATCAAAATATATTTCATATTTTAGATTCTTCAAAGTAGCCACCCTTTGCCTTGATGACAGCTTTGCACACTCTTGGCATTCTCTCAACCAGCTTCATGAGGTAGTCCCCTGGAATGCATTTCAATTAACAGGTGTGCCTTGGTAAAAGTTAATTTGTGGAATTTCTTTCCTTCTTAATGCGTTTGAGCCAATCAGTTGTGTTGTGACAAGGTAGGGTTGGTATACAGAAGATAGCCCTATTTGGTAATAGACCAAGTCCATATTATGGCAAGAACAGCTCAAATAAGCAAAGAGAAACGACAGTCCATCATTACTTTAAGACATGAAGGTCAGTCAATACGGAATATTTCAAGTGCAGTCGCAAAAACCATCAAGCGCTATGATGAAACTGGCTCTCATGAGGACCGCCACAGGAAAGGAAGACCCAGAGTTACCTCTGCTGCAGAGGATAAGTTCATTAGAGTTACCAGCCTCAGAAATTGCAGCCCAAATAAATGCTTCAGAGTTCAAGTAACAGACACATCTAAACATCAACACTTGCCTCCCGAGTGGCGCAGTGGTCTATCGCAGTGCTAGCTGTGCCACTAGAGATCCTGGTTCGAATCCAGGCTCTGTCGTAGCAGGCTGCGACCGGGAGACCCATGGGGCGGCGCACAATTGGCCCAGGGTAGGGGAGGGAATGGCCGGCAGGGATGTAGAGCATGGCATTTGCAACGCCAGGGTTGTGGGTTCGATTCCAGTATGAAAAAATAAAAATAATGTATGCACTCACTAACTGTAAGTCGCTCTGGATAAGAGCGTCTGCTAAATGACTAAAATGTAAAAAAAAATGTAAACTGTTCAGAGGAGACTGTGTGAATCAGGCCTTCATGGTCGAATTGCTGCAAAGAAACCACTACGAAAGGACACCAATAATAAGAAGAGACTTGCTTGGGCGAGGAAACACGAGCAATGGACATTAGACCGGTGGATATGTGTCCTTTGGTCTGTAGAGTCCAAATTTGAGATTTTTGGTTACAACCGCCGTGTCTTTGTGAGATGCAAAGTAGGTGAACGGATTAACTCCGCATGTGTGGTTCCCACCGTGAAGCATGGAGGAGGAGGTGTGATGGTGTGGGGGTGCTTTGCTGGTGACACTGTCCAGTCCCTAGATAACAAAGTGGACGAGATCAGGGCAAGGGCAAGTCCCTAGATAACAAAGTGGACGTGATCAGGGCAAAGGTTGCTTTCCAGAGAGACATCAGGGATTGTAACATACTCTGTTTCACGGAAACATGGCTCTCGGGATATACTGTCCCCGTCCATACAGCCATCTGGGTTCTCAGTACATCGTGCCGAAATGAATAAACATCTATCCGGGAAGAATAAGGGTGGGGGTGTTGTTTCATGATTAACGACTCATGGTGTAATTGTAACAACATACAGGAACTCAAGTCATTTTGTTCACCTGACCTAGAATTCCTCAATCAAATGCTGCCCGTATTATCTCCCAAGAGAATTATCTTCGGTTATTGTTACAGCCGTGTATATCCCCCCTCAAGCCGATACCACGTCGGCCCTCAAGGAACTTCACTGGACTTTATGCAAACAGGAAACCATATATCCTGAGGCTGCATTTATTGTAGCTGGGGATTTTAACAAAGCAAATTTGAGAAAAAGGCTACCTAAATTATATCAGCATATATGACTGTAGCACTCGCGCTGGAAAAACACTGGATCACTGCTACACTAATTACCGCTATGCATACAAGGCCCTCCACCGACCTTCTTTCGGCAAATCTGACCACGACTCCATTTTGCTCTTCCCTTCCAATAGGCAGAAAGTCAAACAGGAAGCACCCGTGCTAAGGACTATTCAACACTGGTCTGACCAATCAGAATCCATGCTTCAAGATTGTTTTGATCATGCGGACGGGGATATGTTCCTCTGAGAATAATATAGACGTATACGCTGATTCAGTGAGTGGGTTTATAAGGAAGTGTATAAGAGATGTCGTACCCACTGTGAATATTAAAACCTACCCTAACCATAAACTGTGGATAGATGGCAGCATTCACAAAAAACTGAAAGCACGAACCACCGCATTTAACCATGGCAAGGTGACGGGGAATATGGCAGAATACAAACAGAGTGGTCGTTTCCTCCGCAAGGCAATCAATCAGGCAAAACGTCAAAATCGAGACAAAGTGGAGTCGCAATTCAACGGCTCAAACACAAGACGTATGTGCGGTTTACAGACTACAATAAGAAAACCAGCCACGTCGCAGACACAGATGTCTTGCCGCCAGACAAGCTAATCAAGTTCTTGGCCAGCTACTAAGAACTGTGGGCTCTCCTTCTCTGTGGCCGACGTGAGTAAGACATTTAAACGTGTTAACCCTCGCAAGACTGCCGGCCCAGACGGCATTCCTAGCCGCGTCCTCAGAGCATGCGCAGACCAGCTGTGTGGTGTGTTTACGGACATATTCAATCTCTCCCTATCCCAGTCTGCTGCCTATGCTACCCTCCAGTGCCTATGCTACCCTCCAGTCCCTCGACTTATTGGCGCTGACGGAAACATGGATTACCACTGAAAACACTGCTACTCCTACTGCTCTCTCCTCGTCTGACCATGTGTTCTCGCATACCCCGAGAGCATCTGGTCAGCGGGGTGGTGGCACAGGAATCCTCATCTCTCCCAAGTGGACATTCTCTATTAATCCCCTGACCCATCTGTCAATCTCCTCATTTGAATTCCATGCTGTCACAGTCACTAGCCCATTCAAGCTTAACATCCTTGTCATTTATCGCCCTCCAGGTTCCCTTGGAGAGTTCATCAATGAGCTTGACACCTTGATAAGTTCCTTTCCTGAGGATGGCTCACCCCTCACAGTTCTGGATAACTTCAACCTCCCTACGTCTACCTTTGACTCATTTCTCTCTGCCTCCTTCTTTCCACTCCTCTCCTCTTTTGACCTCACCCTCTCACCATCCCCCCCTACTCACAAGGCAGGCAATACGCTTGACCTCATCTTTACTAGATGCTGTTCTTCTACTAATCTCACTGCAACTCCCCTCCATGTCTCCGACCACTACTTTGTCTCCTTTTCTCTCTCACTCTCCTCCAACACTACTCACTCTGCCCCTACTCAGATGGTAATGCGCCGTCGCAACCTTCGCTCTCTTTCTCCCGCTACTCTCTCCTCTTCCATCCTATCATCTCTTCCCTCTGCTCAACCTTCTCCCTCCAATCTCCTGATTCTGCCTCCTCAACCCTCCTCTCCTCCCTTTCTGCATCCTTTGACTCTCTATGTCCCCTATCCTCCCGGCCGGCTCGGATCTCCCCTCCAGCTCCGTGGCTTGATGACTCATTGCGAGCTCACAGAACAGGGCTCCGGGCAGCCGAGCGGAAATGGAGGAAAACTAGACTCCCTGCGGACCTGGCATCTTTTCACTCCCTCATCTCTACATTTTCTTCATCTGTTTCTGCTGCTAAGGCCACTTTCTACCACTCTAAATTCCAAGCATCTGCCTCTAACCCTAGGAAGCTCTTTGCCACCTTCTCCTTCCTGCTGAATCCTCATCCCCCTCCCCCCTCCTCCCTCTCCGTGGATGACTTCGTCAACCATTTTGAAAAGAAGGTTGACGACATCCGATCCTCGTTTGTTAAGTCAAATGACACTGCTGGTCCTGCTCACACTGCCCTACCCTATGCTTTGACTTCTTTCTCCCCTCTCTCTCCAGATAAAATCTTGCGACTTGTGACGGCCGGCCGCCCAACAACCTGCCCGCTTGACCCTATCCCCTCCCCTCCTCTCTTCTCCAGACCATCTCCGGTGACCTTCTCCCTTACCTCACCTCGCTGATCAACTCATCCTTGACCGCTGGCTATGTCCCTTCAGTCTTCAAGAGAGCGAGAGTTGCACCCCTTCTCAAAAAACCAACACTCGATCCCTCTGATGTCAACAACTACAGACCAGTATCCCTTCTTTCTTTTCTCTCCAAAACTCTTGAGCGTGCCGTCTTTAGCCAACTCTCTTGCTATCTCTCTCAGAATGACCTTCTTGATCCAAACCAGTCAGGTTTCAAGACTGGTCATTCAACTGAGACTGCTCTTCTCTGTGTCACGGAGGATCTCCGCACTGCTAAAGCTAACTCTCTCTCCTCTGCTCTTGTCCTTCTAGACCTGTCTGCTGCCTTTGATACTGTGAACCATCAGATCCTCCTCTCCACCCTCTCCGAGCTGGGCATCTCCGGCGCGGCTCACTCTTGGATTGCATCCTACCTGACCGGTCGCTCCTACCAAGTGGCATGGCGAGAAGCTGTCTCCGCACCACGTGCTCTCACCACTGGTGTCCCCCAGGGCTCAGTTCTAGGCCCTCTCCTATTCTCGCTATACACCAAGTCACTTGGCTCTGTCATATCCTCACATGGCCTCTCCTATCATTGCTACGCAGACGACACACAACTAATCTTCTCCTTTCCCCCTTCTGATAACCAGGTGGCGAATCGCATCTCTGCATGTCTGGCAGACATATCAGTGTGGATGACGGTTCAGCTTGAGGTGGTGATCCTCGGCAAGACGGAGCTGCTCTTCCTCCCGGGGAAGGACTGCCCATTCCATGATCTCACCATCACGGTTGACAACTCCGTTGTGTCCTCCTCCCAGAGTGCGAAGAGCCTTGGCGTGACCCTGGACAACACCCTGTCGTTCTCCGCTAACATCAAGGCGGTGACCCGATCCTGTAGGTTCATGCTCTACAACATTCGGAGAGTACGACCCTGCCTTACACAGGAAGCGGCACAGGTCCTAATCCAGGCACTTGTCATCTCCCGTCTGGATTACTGCAACTCGCTGTTGGCTGGGCTCCCTGCCTGTGCCATTAAACCCCTACAACTCATCCAGAATGCCGCAGCCCGTCTGGTGTTCAACCTTCCCAAGTTCTCTCACGTCACCCCGCTCCTCCGCACACTCCACTGGCTTCCAGTTGAAGCTCGCATCTGCTACAAGACCATGGTGCTTGCCTACGGAGCTGTGAGGTGAACGGCACCTCCGTACCTTCAGGCTCTGATCAGTCCCTACACCCAAACGAGGGCATTGCGTTCATCCACCTCTGGCCTGCTGGCTCCCCTACCTAAAAAAAAACATTGTAATGTGGTTATCCCACTGGCTATAAGGTGAATGCACCAATTTGTAAGTCGCTCTGGATAACAGCGTCTGCTAAATGACGTAAATGTAAATGTAAATGCTGTCCCCACATGCTTCAAGATGGCTACCATTGTTCCTGTACCCAAGAATGCAAAGGTAACTGAACTAAATGACTATCGCCCCGTAGCACCACTTCTGTCATCATGGAGTGCTTTGAGAGACTAGTCAAGGATCATATCACCTCCACCTTACCTGACACCCTAGACCCACTTCAATTTGCTTACCGCCCCAATAGGTCCAATAACCATGCAATCGCCATCACACTGCACACTGCCCTATCCCATCTGGACAAGAGGAATACCTAGGTAAGAATGCTGTTCATTGACAATAGCTTATCATTCAACACCATAGTACCCTCCAAGCTCATCATTAAGCTTGAGGCCCTGGGTCTCAACCCCACCCTGTGCAATTGGATCCTGGACTTCCTGACGGGCCGCCCCCGGTGTTGAAGGTAGGAAACAACATCTCCACTCCACTGATCCTCAACACTGGGGCCCCTCCTGTACTCCCTGTTCACCCATGACTGCGTAGCCATGCACGCCTCCAACTCAATCATCAAGTTTGCAGACGACACAACAGTAGTAGGCTTGATTACCAACAACGATGAGACAGCCTACAGGGAGGAGGTTAGAGCTCTCGGAGTGTGGTGTCAGGAAAATAACCTCTCACTCAAAGTCAACAAAACAAAGGAGATGATCGTGGACTTCTGGAAACAGCAGGGGGAGTACCCCCCCTATCCACAACGACAGGACAGCAGTGGAGAAGGTGGAAAGTTTTAAGTTCCTCGGCGTACATACAGTGAGGGAAAAAAGTATTTGATCCCCTGCTGATTTTATACGTTTGCCCACTGACAAAGACATGATCAGTCTATAATTTTAATGGTAGGTTTATTTGAACAGTGAGAGACAGAATAACAAACAAAAAATCCAGAAAAACGCATGTCAAAAATGTTATAAATTGATTTGCATTTTTAATGAGGGAAATAAGTATTTGACCCCTCTGCAAAATATGACTTAGTACTTGGTGGCTAAACCCTTGTTGGCAATCACAGAGGTCAGACGTTTCTTGTAGTTGGCCACCAGGTTTGCACACATCTCAGGAAGGATTTTGTCCTATTCCTCTTTGCAGATCTTCTCCAAGTCATTAAGGTTTTGAGGCTGACGTTTGACAACTCGAACCTTCAGCTCCCTCCACAGATTTTCTATGGGATTAAGGTCTGGAGACTGGCTAGGCCACTCCAGGACCTTAATGTGCTTCTTCTTGAGCCACTCCTTTGTTGCCTTGGCCGTGTGTTTTGGGTCATTGTCATGCTGGAATACCCATCCACGACCCATTTTCAATGCCCTGGCTGAGGGAAGGAGGTTCTCACCCAAGATTTGACGGTACATGGCTCCGTCCATCGTCCCTTTGATGCGGTGAAGTTGTCCTGTCCCCTTAGCAGAAAAACAACCCCAAAGCATAATGTTTCCACCTCCATGTTTGATGGTGGGGATGGTGTTCTTGGGGTCATAGGCAGCATTCCTCCTCCTCCAAACGAGTTGAGTTGATGCTAAAGAGCTTGATTTTGGTCTCATCTGACCACAACACTTTCACCCAGTTCTCCACTGAATCATTCAGATGTTCATTGGCAAACTTCAGACGGGCCTGTATATGTGTTTCTTGTGCAGAGGGACCTTGCGGGCGCTGCAGGATTTCAGCCCTTCACAGCGTAGTGTGTTACCAATTGTTTTCTTGGTGACTGTGGTCCCAGCTGCCTTGAGATCATTGACAAATCCTCCCGTGTAGTTCTGGGCTGATTCCTCACCGTTCTCATGATCATTGTAACTCCATGAGGTGAGATCTTGCATGGAGCCCCAGGCCGAGGGAGACTGACAGTTCTTTTGTGTTTCTTCCATTTGCGAATAATCGCACCAACTGTTATCACCTTCTCACCAAGCTGCTTGGCGATGGTCTTGTAGCCCATTCCAGCCTTGTGTAGGTCTACAATCTTGTCCCTGACATCCTTGGAGAGCTCTTTGGTCTTGGCCATGGTGGAGAGTTTGGAATCTGATTGATTGATTGCTTCAGTGGACAGGTGTCTTTTATACATGTAACAAGCTGAGATTAGGAGCACTCCCTTTAAGAGTGTGCTCCTAATCTCAGCTCGTTACCTGTATAAAAGACACCTGGGAGCCAGAAATCTTTCTGATTGAGAGGGGGTCAAATACTTATTTCCCTAATTAAAATGCAAATCAATTTATAACATTTTTGAAGTGCGTTTGTCTGGATTTTGTTGTTGTTATTCTGTCTCTCTGTCACGATCGTCTGAGGAACCGGACCAATACGCAGCGCGTGGAGTGAACATGATGACTTTATTTTATAAAGCAACCACGAAAAACAACAAATGACGATAGTGAAGTCCTCTGTAACACTGACAGAAACATGGAACAAAAACCCACAATACCCACGAGAAAACACACAGTATAAATATGGCTCCCAATCAGAGATAACGAGCCGACAGCTGTCACTCGTTACCTCCGATTGGGAGTCACCTGAATAATCACGAACAATCACCACACATAGAAATGAAACAACCAGAATACCCAACATAGAAATACACCCAAACAAGGGAAAATGAACAACCCTGGCTCAATAATAACGTCCATGGAGCCAGAGTGTCACAGTACCCCCTAAAGGTGCGCACTCCGGGCGCACCAGCATACAGTCTAGGGGAGGGTCTGGGTGGGCGTCTGTCCATGGTGGCGGTTCTGGTCCAGGTCGTGGTCCCCACCCCACCTTAGTCACTATCCGCTTCCGTAGCCCCCTCCACATGACCACCCCCAACTAAACCCACCTGGATTAAGGGCGGCACCGGACTAAGGGGCAGCACCGGACTTAGAGGCAGCACCGGACTAAGGGGCAGCACCGGACTAAGGGGCAGCACCGGGCTAAGGGCAGCACCGGGCTAAGGGGCAGCACCGGGCTAAGGGGCAGCACCGGACTAAGGGGCAGCACCGGACTAAGGGGCAGCACCGGGCTAAGGGACAGTACCTGACTAGCTGGCGGATCCTGGCTGGCTGGCTCAGGCGGATCCTGGCTGGACGGCTCTGGCGGATCCTGGCTGGCGGAAGGCTCTGGCTGATCCTGTCTGGCAGAAGGCTCTGGCTGATCCTGTCTGGCGGAAGGCTCTGGCTGATCCTGTCTGGCGGAAGGCTCTGGCTGATCCTGTCTGGCGGAAGGCTCTGGCTGATCCTGTCTGGCGGAAGGCTCTGGCTGATCCTGTCTGGCGGAAGGCTCTGGCTGATCCTGTCTGGCGGAAGGCTCTGGCTGATCCTGTCTGGCGGAAGGCTCTGGCTGATCCTGTCTGGCGGAAGGCTCTGGCTGATCCTGTCTGGCGGAAGGCTCTGGCTGATCCTGTCTGGCGGAGAGCTCTAGCGGCTCCGGTCTGGCGGACGGCTCTGAAGGCTCATGGCAGACGGGCGGCTTTGCAGGCTCAGTACAGACGGGCAGTTCAGACGGCGTTGGGCAGACGGACAGTTCAGACGGCGTTGGGCAGACGGGGCAGTTCAGACGGCGTTAGGCAGACGGACAGTTCAGGCGCCCGTTGGGCCGACGGGCAGTTCAGGCGCCGTTGGGCAGACGGGCAGTTCAGACGGCGTTGGGCAGACGGACAGTTCAGGCCCCGTTGGGCAGACGGCAGACTCTGGCCGTCTGAGGCGCACCGTAGGCCTGGTGCGTGGTGCCGGAACTGGAGTTACCGGGCTGAGGACACGCATCTCAGGGCTAGTGCGGGGGAGAAGCAACAGGGCATGCTTGGCCCTGGGGACGCACCGTAGGCCTGATGCGTGGTGCCGGAACTGGAGGTACCGGGCTGAGGACACGCATCTCAGGGCTAGTGCGGGAAGCAGCAACAGGGCATGCTTGGCCCTGGGGGACGCACATAAGGCCTAGTGCGGAGAGCAGCAACAGGGCATGCTGGACCCTGGGGACGCACATAAGGCCCTAGTGCGGAGAGCAGGAACAGGCCGGGCTGGGCTGGCGACGCGCACCGTATCTCTGGTGCGAGAGGCCGGAACAGGCCGGGCCAGCTGGCGAGGCGCACCGTATCCCTGGTGCGTGGAGTAGGAACAGGCCGGGCTGGGCTGGCGACGCGCACCGTATCCCTGGTGCGTGGAGTAGGAACAGGCCGGGCTGAGCTGGCGACGCGCACCGTATCCCTGGTGCGAGTGGCCGGAACAGGCCGGGCCGGGCTGGCGAAGCGCACCCTATCCCTGGTGCGTGGAGCAGGAACAGGCCGGGCTGAGCTGGCGACGCGCACCGTATCCCTGGTGCGAGTGGCCGGAACAGGCCGGGCCGGGCTGGCGAAGCGCACCCTATCCCTGGTGCGTGGAGCAGGAACAGGCCGGGCTGGGCTGGCGACGCGCACCGCATCCCTGGTGCGAGTGGCCGGAACAGGCCGGGCCGGGCTGGCGTAGCACACCGTGGACCTGGTGCTTGGAGTAGGAACAGGCCGGTCCGTACCGGGAACACACACCACTGGCCTCAACCGAGGATCAGGAACGGGCCGGACCGGACTGGCAACACACATCAGTCTTTCACGCCGTGCCACACACTTCCCCTCCCTCTACTCGCCAATGGCTCCCGTACTCCGTTAGCCTTCTCTCCTTTTCTCCCTGTGGCAGCCTCCTGCTGCCCAGCCGCCCAAGCCATGTGCCCCCCCCAAAAAAATTTTTTGGGGTTGCCTCCCGTCCTTCCGACGATGGCCCTGCCGATGCCGTTGCTCCTCTCGCCGTCGCCTCTCCACCGTCTCGTTCCATGGTCGGCGATCCATACCATCCAGGATCTCCTCCCAAGTCCAGGACCCTTTACCGTCCAACAGTTCCTCCCATGTCCAGACCCTTTGCTCCTGGACGCGCTGCTTGGTCCTTTTATGGTGGGTTTTTCTGTCACGATCGTCTGAGGAACCGGACCAATACGCAGCGCGTGGAGTGAACATGATGACTTTATTTTATAAAGCAACCACGAAAAACAACAAATGACGATAGTGAAGTCCTCTGTAACACTGACAGAAACATGGAACAAAAACCCACAATACCCACGAGAAAACACACAGTATAAATATGGCTCCCAATCAGAGATAACGAGCCGACAGCTGTCACTCGTTACCTCCGATTGGGAGTCACCTGAATAATCACGAACAATCACCACACATAGAAATGAAACAACCAGAATACCCAACATAGAAATACACCCAAACAAGGAAAATGAACAACCCTGGCTCAATAATAAAGTCCATGGAGCCAGAGTGTCACACTCTCACTGTTCAAATAAACCTACCATTACAATTATAGACTGATCATTTCTTTGTCAGTGGGCAAATGTATAAAATCAGCATGGGATCAAATACTTTTTTTCCCTCACTGTATCACTGACAAACTGAAATGTTCCACCCACACAGACAGTGTGGTGAAGAAGGCGTAACAGCTTCTCTTCATCCCTCAAACTTTTACAGATGCACAACTGAGAGCATCCTGTCGGGCTGTATCACCGCCTGGTACGGCAACTGCATCGCCCACAACCACAGGGCTCTCCAGAGAGTGGTGCGGTCTGCACAACGCATCACCGGGGGCAAACTACCTGCTCTCCAGGACTCCTACAGAACCAATGTCACAGGAAGGCCAAAAAAGATAATCAAGGACAACTACCACCCGAGCCACTGCCTGTTCACACCGCTATCATCCAGAAGGCGAGGTCAGTACAGATGCATCAAAGCTGGGACCGAGAGACTGAAAAACAGCTTCTATCTTAAGGCCATCAGACTGTTAAACAGCCATCACTAGCACAGAGGCGCTGCTGCCTATAAACAGACTTGAAAATCACTGGCCACTTTAATAAATGGAACACTAGTCACTTTAATAATGTCACTTTAATAATGTTTACATATCTTGCATTACTCGTCTCATATGTATATACTGTTTCTATACTATCGTAATAATGTTTACATATCTTGCATTACCCATCTCATATGTATATACTGTATTCTATACTATCTATTGCATCTTAGCCTATGCCGCTCTGACAATGATATTGCTCATCCATATATTTATATATTCTTATTCCATTCCTTTACTTAGATTTGTGTGCATTAGATATTTGTTGTGGAACTGTTAGATATTACTTGCTAGATATTACTGCACTGTCGGTACTAGAAGCACAAGCATTTCGCTACACTCGCAATAACATCTGCTAACCATGTGTATGTGACCAATATATTTGATTTGATTTTGATTTGTGATTTATTTAGAACTACCACAACATTCTGCAGCGATACGCCATCTTATCTGGTTTGCACTTAGTTGGACTATAATTTGTTTTTCAACAGAACAATGACCCAACACACCTCCAGGCTGTGTAAGGGCTATTTGACTAAGAAGGAGAGTGATGGAGTGCTGCATCAGATGACCTGTCCTCCACAATCCCCCAACCTCAACCCAATTGAGATGGTTTTGGATGAGTTGGACCGCCTAGTGAAAGAAGCAGCCAACAAGTGCTCAGCATATGTGGGAACTCCTTCATGACTGTTGGAAAAGCATTCCAGGTGAAGCTGGTTGAGAGAATGCCAAGAGTGTGCAAAGCTGTCATCAAGGCAAAGGGGTGGCTACTTTGAAGAATCTAAAATCTAAAATATATTTTGATTTGTTTAACACGTTTTTGGTTATTACATGATTCCATGTGTTATTTCATAGTTTTGATGTCTTCACTATTATTCTACAACGTAGAAAATAGTACAAATAAAGAAAAACCCTTGAATGAGTAGGTGTGTCCAAACCTTTGACTGGTACTGTATGTCACTTTGTCAAGACAGCAGCAGGGCCAACAGCTTACATGAACATTAGATAGGATGCAGTATTGCTACACTTACGTTTTGCGAGTTACAATGAAACATTGTGAACCTCAGCCATTTTAAATGTAAGTTCAGACAAACCTCCGCTCATTAAAATGGATGAGTGACACCCATTTCCACACTAAGTCTTTCACTCATCCTGCTTTTCCTTTGAGCTTTCAACCCTTCAAGGCAAACACTTCGACGGCTTCCTACTGTATAATCATCACAGGCAACATTTTTCAGATACTACCAGTATACTGTATGTGTGTGTCTGTACTAAGAAGTCCTTTTATGAAGTCCCTTCAAGAAAATAGTTGTTTTTATTAGTAATAGTGGCTACTTACTGAGGTGCTGAATGATGTGGTCTATGGTGGGCTTGAAGAGGGCGTTCATGGCATCAGGGTTCATTCTCAGCATGCCCTGGGAGGACCACTTCACAAAGTCCACACTGCAGAGAGAAGAGAGGACAGATAAGCATGCCATTATTGACGCTGCTCTGATTACCAGTAGATTTGTAGGCTACTGTATAAGCACTGATACAATGCACCCTGAACCAGACGTCCTTCTTCGTCAGTAGGTGGCCTATAATGACTTTAGGACCTTTTTTTTTTTTTTTTTTTACAGTCTGAATGAATATAATAAAATCCCTGCATCTTTCACAAATGTTTACCCATTGTGCTTCTTGGTATATTATCTGTATGGAGATTGAACACATTGAGCTCTCTTTGGAATACATGTATGTCTGTAGGAAAACAATAGATACAGTGAGGGAAAAAAGTATTTGATCCCCTGCTGATTTTGTACGTTTGCCCACTGACAAAGAAATGATCAGTATATAATTTTAATGGTAGGTTTATTTGAACAGTGAGAGACAGAATAACAACAACAACAAATCCAGAAAAACGCATGTCAAAAATGTTTTAAATTGATTTGCATTTTAATGAGGGAAATAATTATTTGACCCCCTCTCAATCAGAAAGATTTCTGGCTCCCAGGTGTCTTTTATAGAGGTAACGAGCTGAGATTAGGAGCACACTCTTAAAGGGAGTGCTCCTAATCTCAGTTTGTTACCTGTATAAAAGACACCTGTCCACTGAAGCAATCAATCAATCAATCAGATTCCAAACTCTCCACCATGGCCAAGACCAAAGAGCTCTCCAAGGATGTCAGGGACAAGATTGTAGACCTACACAAGGCTGGAATGGGCTACAAGACCATCGCCAAGCAGCTTGGTGAGAAGATGACAACAGTTGGTGCGATTATTCGCAAACGGAAGAAACACAAAATAACTGTCAATCTCCCTCGGCCTGGGGCTCCATGCAAGATCTCACCTCGTGGAGTTGCAATGATCATGAGAACGGTGAGGAGTCAGCCCAGAACTACAAGGGAGGATCTTGTCAATGATCTCAAGGCAGCTGGGACCATAGTCACCAAGAAAACAATTGGTAACACACTACGCCGTGAAGGACTGAAATCCTGCAGCGCCCGCAAGGTCCCACTGCTCAAGAAAGCACATACAGTGGGGAAAAAAAGTATTTAGTCAGCCACCAATTGTGCAAGTTCTCCCACTTAAAAAGATGAGAGAGGCCTGTAATTTTCATCATAGGTACACGTCAACTATGACTGACAAATTGAGAATTTTTTTCCCAGAAAATCACATTGTAGGATTTTTAATGAATTTATTTGCAAATTATGGTGGAAAATAAGTATTTGGTCACCTACAAACAAGCAAGATTTCTGGCTCTCACAGACCTGTAACTTCTTCTTTAAGAGGCTCCTCTGTCCTCCACTCGTTACCTGTATTAATGGCACCTGTTTGAACTTGTTATCAGTATAAAAGACACCTGTCCACAACCTCAAACAGTCACACTCCAAACTCCACTATGGCCAAGACCAAAGAGCTGTCAAAGGACACCAGAATCAAAATTGTAGACCTGCACCAGGCTGGGAAGACTGAATCTGCAATAGGTAAGCAGCTTGGTTTGAAGAAATCAACTGTGGGAGCAATTATTAGGAAATGGAAGACATACAAGACCACTGATAATCTCCCTCGATCTGGGGCTCCACGCAAGATCTCACCCCGTGGGGTCAAAATGATCACAAGAACGGTGAGCAAAAATCCCAGAACCACACAGGGGGACCTAGTGAATGACCTGCAGAGAGCTGGGACCAAAGTAACAAAGCCTACCATCAGTAACACACTACGCCGGCAGGGACTCAAATCCTGCAGTGCCAGACGTGTCCCCCTGCTTAAGCCAGTACATGTCCAGGCCCGTCTGAAGTTTGCTAGAGTGCATTTGGATGATCCAGAAGAGGATTGGGAGAATGTCATATGGTCAGATGAAACCAAAATAGAACTTTTTGGTAAAAACTCAACTCGTTGTGTTTGGAGGACAAAGAATGCTGAGTTGCATCCAAAGAACACCATACCTACTGTGAAGCATGGGGGTGGAAACATCATGCTTTGGGGCTGTTTTTTCTGCAAAGGGACCAGGACGACTGATCCGTGTAAAGGAAAGAATGAATGGGGCCATGTATCGTGAGATTTTGAGTGAAAACCTCCTTCCATCAGCAAGGGCATTGAAGATGAAACGTGGCTGGGTCTTTCAGCATGACAATGATCCCAAACACACCGCCCGGGCAACGAAGGAGTGGCTTCGTAAGAAGCATTTCAAGGTCCTGGAGTGGCCTAGCCAGTCTCCAGATCTCAACCCCATAGAAAATCTTTGGAGGGAGTTGAAAGTCTTTGTTGCCCAGCGACAGCCCCAAAACATCACTGCTCTAGAGGAGATCTGCATGGAGGAATGGGCCAAAATACCAGCAACAGTGTGTGAAAACCTTGTGAAGACTTACAGAAAACGTTTGAGCTGTGTCATTGCCAACAAAGGGTATATAACAAAGTATTGAGAAACTTTTGTTATTGACCAAATACTTATTTTCAACCATAATTTGCAAATAAATTCATAAAAAATCCTACAATGTGATTTTTTTTCTCATTTTGTCTGTCATAGTTGACGTGTACCTATGATGAAAATTACAGGCCTCTCTCATCTTTTTAAGTGGGAGAACTTGCACAATTGGTGGCTGACTAAATACTTTTTTCCCCCACTGTATACAGGGCCGTCTGAAGTTTGCCAATGAACATCTGAATGATTCAGAGGAGAACTGGGTGAAAGTGTTGTGGTCAGATGAGACCGAAATCAAGCTCTTTGGCATCAACTCAACTCCCCGTGTTTGGAAGAGGAGGAATGCTGCCTATGACCCCAAGAACACCATCCCCACCGTCAAACATGGAGGTAGAAACATTATGCTTTGGGGGTGTTTTTCTGCTAAGGGGACAGGACAACTTCACCACATGTACCGTCAAATCTTGGGTGAGAACCTCCTTCCCTCAGCCAGGGCATTGAAAATGGGTCGTGGATATGTATTCCAGCATGACAATGACCCAAAACACATGGCCAAGGCAACAAAGGAGTGGCTCAAGAAGAAGCACATTAAGGTCCTGGAGTGGCCTAGCCAGTCTCCAGACCTTAATCCCATAGAAAATCTGTGGAGGGAGCTGAAGGTTTGAGTAGCCAAACGTCAGCCTCGAAACCTTAATGACTTGGAGAAGATCTGCAAAGAGGAGTGGAACAAAATCCCTCCTGAGATGTGTGCAAACCTGATGGCCAACTACAAGAAACGTCTGACCTCTGTGATTGCCAACAAGGGTTTTGCCACCAAGTACTAAGTCATGTTTTGCAGAGGGGTCAAATACTTATTTCCCTCATTAAAATGCAAATCAATTTATAACATTTTTTGACATGCGTTATTCTTTCTCTCACTGTTCAAATAAACCTACCATTAAAATTATAGACTGATCATGTCTTTGTCAGTGGGCAACCGTACAAAATCAGCAGGGGATCAAATCCTTTTTTCCATCACTGTACGTGGTGTCTGTCTCCATGCATTAGCTCTCATGAGACCACTGTTCTTCTACATGTACTGTATACTCATCCCCCTCACTGTGTTCTTATTGTAGCAGATCTTATAGGAGTGTATAGAATCCGTCTGGTATCTTTCGAGAATTATCCTAGATGTGTGTGTGTGTGTGCTTGCCAGTGACCTCTCTCTTTTACACAAAGGCTTTTGCAACACAGTGAGACATCCTACATGATTTACAGTTATGACTATGAGACAGAGGACCCGCAGGACCGCTGGAGGTTCATGTTTCTGGCATCTGAATGTCTTTAAGGGTCCCATGTGTTTAATACAGGATGAAAATCTATACTAATGCAAGACAGTACTGTTAACGGCCAGACTACATGATGGTATCAAAGTGAGACAGGTTCTTTATAAATGCAAGGTTTATTTTTAGTTATTCAGTCATCTTTAGTGAATTCAAGAGCACAATACTGATCCAAACATTCATTAGTGTAACACTACTACTGTACATACTACTGTGTGTAGGCAGGAAGGAAGCATTTCAGACTTGTGTCTTATACAAGGTCATTTGAACTGAATGAACCTGAGTGGGAATACTTAGTCAGCTAATGACACTAGTCTACTGTATTGTACAACAGACGCATCTCTTAATGAGCTGACTAAGGTGGTGGAGGGGGAAAAGTGGTGAATTCTGAATTCCCTTGTTGGCTTACTGGGCATACTAATAGGAGTGACAGTGCACATCAATGAATGGATTTATTGCCCTTGTCCATTTCCGTCATTAGAAAACGAGAGAGGTGAAACTTCCATTCATTGTGACACAGCTTTGCATTTCTGTCAGAGCAGGAAGACATGTACAATAGAAGATTAAAACGAACAGACTGTATAATGGATAATCATTGCCAGTGCCTGGACAACTGATTGATTGATAGAAGTAATCTTCATTGTATAGACTATGTATTGCACTTTTTTCTATGCATTTTACTGTATCGTATTGCATTATGTGTTTTGGTACTATGTCCTGTTTTTAAACACATGTACCCAAATGAATTTCCACTGGTGGGATAATAAAATGTATCTAATCTAATTTATAACACAGTTTTACAAACAAATCGATAATAATGGTCATACAGTGCTATGAAAAAGTATTTCATGGTTCCTTCTATTAAGGCAAAGCATCTCCAAACCATCACACCACCACCACAATGCTTGACCTTTGGTATGATGTTCTTACTGTGGAATGCAGTGTTTGGTTTTCGCCAGGCAAAAAGTTGACTCAAGTTTGCCAAAAAGCACCTGGATGATCATCAAGACTCTTGGAAGAACGTTCTATGGACAGATGATTCAAAAGTATAACTTTTTGGACGACATGGTTCCAGTAATGCCTGGCGGAAACCAAACTCTGCATTCCACAGTAAGAACATCATACCAAAGGTCAAGCATGGTGGTGGTGGTGTGATGGTTTGGGGATGCTTTGCTGCCTCAGGACCTGGACGACTTGCCTTAATAGAAGGAACCATGAATTCTGCTCTGTATCAGAGAATTCTACAGGAGAATGTCAGACCATCCGTCTGTGAGCTGAAGCTGAAGCGCAGCTGGGTCATGCAGCAAGACAATGATCCAAAACACACAATCAAGTCTATATGAAAATAATAAGTAATCGGGTAATCACTCAATAGAGAGTTGAGTGAGCTCTAGATTTTCAGTGTATTCTGTATCCTGTACCAATCCTCTAACCCTCCTCTGCAATCACACACACACACTCACTTGCTCTTGCGCAGGGCGTGCTCCACACTGTGACCTCTGAACTTCTTGTAGTAGTCGATGAAGGAGAAGGGCAGGTTGATATTCAGGGGGTTGGTCCTGTCCGGGGCCGCGGCCCGTTTCCGGGATTCAAACGCAATCATCAGATCCACCCAGGCAGCTGGCCGCTTGATCTTAAACTGATCGATGAAGTCGGGCCCGAAGATCTTACACAGGAGCTTCTCAAACTCATAGTCAATACCGATGGAGCCATAAGGACCGCCTGAGGAAGCGAAAATGAGGGTCAATAACAGCTCAAATGACTCGAGTCTTAGAGTCCACAGAACAGATGGGATGCATGGACCCTGATTAAGCCTACTGTTAAACTTCTCCTTTTAAAGTGTTTTTTTTAGTCTAGGAGTCCATGTTTAGCACATGGGTATGCGTGAACTTTACTCCTCAGTTTGAAGTTTCCCCACTTGAGCCAGCGATCAGCTAGCTTTTCGTGTGGCGCAGACTGGTGAGACACTTCAGGACGGAGGTCGCGTGTGCTAGCTAGGCAGAGGTCCCGAGTTCGCGTCAGGAATGGGCCGAATTAGGAGGAAATGGTACTCGCTAAGCAAGCAGTGTGACGTCCTTTACACATGCATCCACCCCAGAATGTGATAGAACAGCCAGAAGAATGTGATTGTTTTTGTATCGAGGATACTGCCTAGATCCATCTCAGTGTAACATGCATTCAGTGAGAGCTGCTATATGAGCATTGAGCATTCTCTTTACCTGAGGCCTTATAGAGCTCCTTGAGATGTCCCTCAGGGAGCCGTATCTGATGGACTGTGAGGTCAACCGTTCCGCCACCACAGTCAACCACTACATAGCGGTCACCTGGGGACACGGAGAGAGAGAAACGTAATTGGAGGAGAAGTAGCAGAAGACTATAGTGGTAGCCAATAACGCCTCTGAAGCATGACTTGTGACAATTTCCTTTAAAAGCTGCTTCTGTTTTTGGGACACACTCAGTGGATGTTCAGCATGAGTAGTCATGACGCCATCTTGCCTAAAACCCAAAATGAGTACTGGCGAACTAGATACAGTGTAGCTACTATAACACTGTGGCATGGAAGAGGGAGATAGAGGATAAGACAATTGCTATACTGGATTTCAGTCTTTTTATACAGTAGATAACCTACTATCACCATGCCCACACTGTCACAGTGGTCAGTAATCACCATGTGATCATGTAATCAACCATACGATCACTGACATGTCAACATCCAGCCAAACCTACAGGAAGCATTTGATTAGTAGAGAAATGTCATCGACTAGACTGTAAAAGCATGAGGTTATTAGCAAACACTAGAAAGATATTAAGTAGAGTAGATCCTCCCACTCAATAAGCATGATGTTGTTGTTTTTCAGGGCAGCGAATAACCAGCACGATGCATGATCAGCAGCATAAGAAACAGCAGGAGCAAATACTGTAGAGCGAGGGAGGGAGAGAGAGAGAAACAGAAGCGTAAAAGAGAGAAAGAGACTCTACCTTCTTCCAGTTCCGACCAAAGCTCCCCTATGACATTTTCCACCAAAAAGGTGCGGCTCTGCCGTTTGCTCCGGACATGCTCCTTGGCTGGTTATTGACAGAGAGAGAATGACTGAGTGTGAGAAGGGTGGAAGCGCTTTGGTGAAGCTGTGTGGGTCATACAATGTAAGTCAAGCGACAGGATGATAGGACTATATGATGTCTAGGATGGATGTGTGAAGTCAGTGGCAGAACTCCAGAACTGTCCATATAGCCTAACTGCAGGTACCCATCCCAGAA
This sequence comes from Coregonus clupeaformis, assembly GCF_020615455.1. Taxonomy (NCBI): domain Eukaryota; kingdom Metazoa; phylum Chordata; class Actinopteri; order Salmoniformes; family Salmonidae; genus Coregonus; species Coregonus clupeaformis. Next base: position 47,395,692 of record NC_059192.1, on the reverse strand, counting down.
ACTGTGTTGACTTGCAGGAATTAGGAAATCCATTGTGAGACTATCTGGATCTAGTGTTTCCGTTTCAGTTTTTTATATTCAAACTGTATTTTTATTAGCATATACAGTGGGGGAAAAAAGTATTTAGTCAGCCACCAATTGTGCAAGTTCTCCCACTTAAAAAGATGAGAGAGGCCTGTAATTTTCATCATAGGTACAGGTCAACTATGACAGACAAATTGAGAAACAAAATTGTAGACCTGCACCAGGCTGGGAAGACTGAATCTGCAATAGGTAAGCAGCTTGGTTTGAAGAAATCAACTGTGGGAGCAATTATTAGGAAATGGAAGACATACAAGACCACTGATAATCTCCCTCGATCTGGGGCTCCACACAAGATCGCACCCCGTGGGGTCAAAATGATCACAAGAACGGTGAGCAAAAATCCCAGAACCACACGGGGGGACCTAGTGAATGACCTGCAGAGAGCTGGGACCAAAGTAACAAAGCCTACCATCAGTAACACACTACGCCGCCAGGGACTCAAATCCTGCAGTGCCAGACGTGTCCCCCTGCTTAAGCCAGTACATGTCCAGGCCCGTCTGAAGTTTTCTAGAGTGCATTTGGATGATCCAGAAGAGGATTGGGAGAATATCATATGGTCAGATGAAACCAAAATAGAACTTTTTGGTAAAAACTCAACTCGTCGTGTTTGGAGGACAAAGAATGCTGAGTTGCATCCAAAGAACACCATACCTACTGTGAAGCATGGGGGTGGAAACATCATGCTTTGGGGCTGTTTTCTCTGCAAAGGGACCAGGACGACTGATCCGTGTAAAGGAAAGAATGAATGGGGCCATGTATCGTGAGATTTTGAGTGAAAACCTCCTTCCATCAGCAAGGGCATTGAAGATGAAACGTGGCTGGGTCTTTCAGCATGACAATGATCCCAAACACACCGCCTGGGCAACGAAGGAGTGGCTTCGTAAGAAGCATTTCAAGGTCCTGGAGTGGCCTAGCCAGTCTCCAGATCTCAACCCCATAGAAAATCTTTGGAGGGAGTTGAAAGTCCGTGTTGCCCAGCGACAGCCCCAAAACATCACTGCTCTAGAGGAGATCTGCATGGAGGAATGGGCCAAAATACCAGCAACAGTGTGTGAAAACCTTGTGAAGACTTACAGAAAACGTTTGACCTGTGTCATTGCCAACAAAGGGTATATAACAAAGTATTGAGAGACTTTTGTTATTGACCAAATACTTATTTTCCACCATAATTTGCAAATAGATTCATAAAAAATCCTACAATGTGATTTTCTGGATTTCTTTTCTCATTTTGTCTGTCATAGTTGACGTGTACCTATGATGAAAATTACAGGCCTCTCTCATCTTTTTAAGTGGGAGACTTGCACAATTGGTGGCTGACTAAATACTTTTTTTCCCCACTGTACACTACCGGTCAAAAGTTTTAGAACACCTACTCATTCAAGGGTTTTTCTTATTTTTTTTACTATTTTCTACATTGTAGAATAATAGTGAAGACATCAAAACTATGCAGTAACGAAAGAAGTGTTAAACAAATCAAAATATATTTTATATTTGAGATTCTTCAAATAGCCACCCTTTGCCTTGATGACAGCTTTGCACACTCTTGGAATTCTCCCAACCAGCTTCATGAGGTAGTCACCTGGAATGCATTTCAATTAACAGGTGTGCCTTGTTAAAAGTTAATTTGTGGAATTTCTTTCCTTCTTAATGTGTTTGTGAGAAGATAGGGGGGGTATACAGAAGATAGCCCTATTTGGTAAAAGACAAAGTCCATATTATGGCAAGAACAGCTCAAATAAGCAAAGAGAAACGACAGTCCATCATTACTTTAAGACATGAAGGTCAGTGAATACGGAACATTTCAAGAACTTTGAAAGTTTCTTCAAGTGCAGTCGCAAAAACCATCAAGCACTATGATGAAACTGGCTCTCATGAGGACTGCCACAGGAATGGAAGACCCAGAGTTACCTCTGCTGCAGAGGATACGTTCATTAGAGTTACCAGCCTCAGAAATTGCAGCCCAAATAAATTCTTCACAGAGTTCAAGTAACAGACACATCTCAACATCAACTGTTCAGGGGAGACTGCGTGAATCAGGCCTTCATTTACATTTACATTTTAGTCGTTTAGCAGACGCTCTTATCCAGAGCGACTTACAGTTAGTGAGTGCATACATAAAAAAAAAAATCATACTGGCCCCCCGTGGGAATCGAACCCACAACCCTGGTGTTGCAAACGCCATGCTCTACCAACTGAGCTACATCCCTGCCGGCCATTCCCTCCCCTACCCTGGACGAATTGTGCGCCGCCCCATGGGTCTCCCGGTCGCGGCCGGCTACGACAGAGCCTGGATTCGAACCAGGATCTCTAGTGGCACAGCTAGCACTGCGATACAGTGCCTTAGACCACTGCGCCACTCAGGAGGTCGACTTCATGGTCGAATTGCTGCAAAGAAACCACTACTAAAGGACACCAATAAGAAGAAGAGACTTGCTTGGGCCAAGAAACACGAACAATGGACATTAGACCTGTGTAAATGTGTCCTTTGGTCTGGAGTCCAACCGTCGTGTCTTTGTGAGACGCGGTGTGGGTGAACGGATGATCTCCGCATGTGTATTTCCCACCATAAAGCATGGAGGAGGTGTTATGGTGTGGGGGTGCTTTGCTGGTGACACGGCCTGTGATTTATTTAGGCACTTAACCAGCATGGCTACCACAGCATTCTACAGTGATACGCCATCCCATCTGGTTTGGGCTTAGTGGGACTATCATTTGTTTTTCAACAGGACAATGACCCAACACACCTCCAGGCGGTGTAAGGGCTATTTTACCAAGAAGGAGAGTGATGGAGTGCTGCATCAGATGACTTGGCCTCCACAATCCCCCGACCTCAACCAAATTGAGATGGTTTGGAATGAGTCGGACCGCAGAGTGAAGGAAAAGCAGCCAACAAGTGCTCAGCATATGTGGGAACTCCTTCAAGACTGTTAGAAAAGCATTTCAGGGTAGCTATTTGAAGAATCTCAAATATAAAATATATTTTGATATGTTTAAAAAGTTTTTGGTTAGTACATGATTCCATATGTGTTATTTCATAGTTTTGATGTCTTCACTATTATTCTACAATGTAGAAAATAGTAAAAATAAAGAAAAACCCTTGAATGAGTAGGTGCAGCAGGTAGCTTAGTGGTTAAGAGCGTTGTGCCAGTAACCGAAAGGTCGCTGGTTCTAATCCCCGAGCCGACTAGGTGAAAAATCTGTCGATGTGCCCTTGAGCAAGGCACTTAACCCTAATTGCTCATGCTCTGGATCAGAGCATCTGCTAAAATGTAAAATCTAGGTGTTCTAAAACTTTTGACCGGTAGTGTATGCTGATGAAATGTTCTTCCTATGGGGAAAAAAATTTGTTAGCTGCAAAGGGATGAGAGAACACTGGCCAAGGAAATGACATTCTACTCTAAATGTTCAGAACTGTAGAATGCACTTATGATCAGTACTTACAGGCTAATGATGACATTAATTGCATATGGACCTTGTAATCACTGGTTGAAAACAGGACAATAGTAGTAGTAGCATGACCACATCAACCAAGATGTCAGAAGGACATTTCCTCCAACAGAGTGGAAACAATACGAAGGGGAAGGAGGACTTTCCTACTCCCATTAGTCCTCAGGAGGGTGTGATAGTGGGGTCTATCTATGTCACCATTACCTCTTCCGTCAACATGTCAAAACACAATGAAGAAATAACCTTCCAGGAATGCTGTGAGAACGTTATGAGTTAGCTATGGTGGAAGCTGCTCGAGTAGAGGATCGGCCATTATGGGAAAGTTAATGTAAGTAGGAAACAGCAGCAGCTGGACAGAGAGTACACTTTCCCTTCCCGTAGGTTTCCCTTCCAACATAAAAACACCTCGGTTGGAAAAGAGTTGTAACATCCTGTTGGAAACACCATCATTAGGGAGGGGACATTGACTTTTTGTCCAACCTCTGACCTCTGCATTGCTACTGAAGGCAAGGCACACACAATCTGACCATTTATCGCAGAGTTTATTTCAAACCAACTAAATATTTCATAATTACTATGGAAAGACTGATGATAGAGTAGAAGATATTTCCATTGGATGGTGCTACATCGTCCTCGCCGGTTCTAAAATCCAGTATTTAGACTTGGGATACTTTGAGCACCATTTTCGAAAACAAACTCGGCATTTTACAGGAATGTAAAGATATAGGATAAATACAAACTCTGCAAGTCTTACAGTATGTGCTCATAATCATAGCTTTAGGCCCAGACCTAAACTGACCAGACGCAGACTAAAGCAGGTCATTAGAGAGTTTATAAAAGAAAAACATAGGAACACATCTGCTCCAAAGAGACACCAATAGCCTTCCGCTCTATAACAGCATGAGATTAGCATTGTAAACCATGATGGAGGCAATGAACATTGCATCAAATCAATTAACTTCATCCAAGAACCGTAAGGTAACAAGTGTCTAGTTACAGAGCAAATACTGTTCTCATATTGTTGCAGTGAGTATTCAGCATCAACAATACTAATGAATACAGTACAGTATATCATCTCTCATCTCAGTTCTTATGTGTGGGCGAATCATATCGAATTCAAACTAAAGCTACAGTACTACTATATAACCATAACAAATGAATCACATTCAGCTAATTATCGGTTTGACATAAAATACTTGGCATTCAAGGAATGGAGCCTATCGTTTTAAATTGACGCATTGGATAAATGGCAGCCTCTCACCAAGGTCACAGACACCTGGGAGAATGGATTCAATCCATGTTCCATGGGCTCCCAGCTCCTATTACATAGGTCTTCTTTGAACACTATTACTATTCACAAGCCTCAGTGAATATGTCGATGACACAATGCTTCAATTGAACCAACACTATAGGTGAAATACACAGTCCCCTGCTGTCAAAGATCAACAATCTCTATAAATGACTTTTGAAAGACGTTGATACACTCTCTAAAAGAGAAAATGGAAATAAATGACACATTATTACCATCTGTCTTTCTTTGATAGAACTCGGGATGGAGAATATTATGGAGGAAACATTGCTTTGAGGGACATAAAATAGCCTTCAGCTTCTGTATAGAAGTTCAACCTCCTTAATTCGCATAAGGTGAGCTGTTAAACTAAAATAAATGGGAGATGAATCATTTCCATTCATGCAAGTGAATGTTTCTGTGAGTGTCGTTTTGTCCTATCCCTAGTCAACAGCATAGAGAGATAGGACTGAAGGGCACTAAGCTTCTCAATCTCTGGTTTAGATGATCTATGGAGAACCAAAACTCTTTCCCGAAACAAAAGATTGATGATTTAATAATGTTTACATATCTTGCACTACTCATCTCATATGTATATACTGTATTCTATAATATTCTACTGTATCTAAGTCCATGCCACTCTGTCATTGCTTGTCCATATATGTATATATTCTTAAATTCCATTCCTTATTTAGATTTGTGTGTATTGGGTATTTGTTGTGAAATTGTTAGATATTACTTGTTAGATACTACTGCACTGTCGGAGCAAGAATTACAAGCAATTCGCTACACCCGCAATAACATCTGCTTAACACGTGTATGTGCCAAATAAAATTTGATTTGACTTGATGAGTGAGAGAGAGGAAAGGCTTGAGGGAGTTTATGGTCATTTGCGATTGGTGATTCACATGCTGTCAAATATGAGATTGGATTTCATTGGATAATATGGACCAGTTCTAATGTGGCATTATTTAGTATTTGAATGACCTTTTGTACATTCAGATATCAGTACAGTTCCCATGCTACATCCTGAATACAAAAAGTTATAGGCCAATTTTCCCATTGTATTCAAGGGCTCGTGAACATTTTAGGAAAAAGAAACAAAAGCAAATAGACATGGAGTGTGATGATTTGTATTTGTCCATGCATTTTTTGTGTCTGAATATGAAAATAAAAGTTATGTTAGGGTTGAGGATATTGTCCCATACACATTATCCGTTGAGAGGAAATGTATGTTTAAGATTAATTGAAGGCACTGGTTGTTTGACTATTAGCAGCATTTTACATAAACGTACAATATCACTATAACAAACCTACAATATCACTGCAGAAATCTGTGACCTGACTTGAGCGGGAAGACGGTTTTCCCCGGCCACCACTACCTCACCATCGTGAAAAAGTTATCCAGAATGATTCTACAGACAAAAACACAGATTTTACACTTTTTGGAATGATAAGCCTCCCGAGTGGCGCAGTGCCACTAGAGATCCTGGTTCCAATCCAGGCTCTGTCATGGCCGGCCGTGACCGGGAGACCCATGGGGCGGCGCACAATTGGCCCAGCGTCGTCCAGGGTAGGGGAGGGAATGGCCGGCATGGATGTAGCTCAGTTGGTAGAGCATGGCGTTTGCAACGCCTGGGTTGTGGGTTCGATTTCCACGGAGGGTATGAAAAAAATAAAAAAATAAATAAAAAAAATAATGTGTGCACTCACTAAATGTAAGTCGCTCTAGATAAGAGCGTCTGTTAAATGACCCCCCCAAAAAAAAAATATATATATATAAGCATGCTTGTCGTCCAATAACCAATCTATAGTCCAAGATTAGTTTGAGAGGCACATACTGTATGAAATCGCCACATGGGGGATGCAAAATGTTACCATGGTATATTATTGTGATGTTCAATGTGATGCTCATATTCTGATTGGCCTGTGGGGTGACTGGGGTGGGATTTACCCTGGGTCATCCCTGCCCCCACATTCTCAGTGGGGCTGAAACCATTCTGGTTGGTCTTGGTGCCAATGTCAATCATCTGGTGGAGGCGGAGCTTGCGGCAGTAGATGGAGGCTGCCTCGGGCTCAAGGGCAATGATCAGCTGCTCTGGGTTGTCACGGGGAACCAGACCAGCCTAGAGGATGGCAGAGCACAGACAGGAAATACAGGACATCAGCTTTTTCCTTAACAGGTCTCAAAAAGATGACCCCAATAAATCCAGCATTGTGAATAACTGTCTTGTAAGTTACTATGAACATCCCTCATTGGTAAGTATTCAGGGTATGCTAAGGATTCAAGATACCTCAAAATAGAAAGCAAGACAATAAGGCTGTCAGTATCAAACTATTTGCTGAATTAATTTTGTAACATCAAAGTTACAACATCTACATACCCTTATACGGTAATACAATACTGTGTAAATACCATATACAGCTGAAAAGGAACAATTTAACACGACCATCATTAATCTAAAACAGAATCTAGTTCACTACTAAATGATAAATAGCTTTTGGAAAAATATTGGCCTCATGGGCAGGCCACAGATTTGAATAAGGGATAAATCATGCAATCCTAACATAAAAGGAATTCCCAAAAGCTATTACATTTCTTGAAACAATGCCTTAACTTGAAGACCTATCAATCAACACATGCTGTGCTGGCTGGTTTGTGTTTCTGTCCACAATATACACAGAAAAAGACAGGCAAAGTATAAAAGCTGAACATTGCATCACATTCCTCTGCTCTGTGAGATCTGCATGTTGCGGTGAAGGAGTCGAGGAGAGTGAAGAGGAAAGGAGGAGAGGGAGACGTGGGTTAGGTAGGGGTGTCCCGTTTCTCCCAGTACCAGTAATAAATGATCCAGCCAGAGGATGCTGAGTCACTGCAGATGCGCAGTCTAAAGAGCCTCTCTCCTCTCCGTCTCTCCTCTCCCTCTATGTCTCTCCTCTCCCTCTATATCTCACGCTCTCTCACTCTGTCTTAACCTCTCCTCCATCTCTCCTTCCCTGTCTCCTTCTATTTCTCTCTCCCCTCTCTCCTCCTTCTCTCTCTCCAGCCCATCCTCTTTGTTCACTGCAGAGGGGAGGGTGGTGTCACTATCCGGCGGCCGCAGCCTCAGACAGACTGCCACACCCATGAGACCCTCTCTCACACATACTAATGTACTGTACCTCCACCCCTCCCCCCTCACACATCCATTCCTCCAGCCCTCCCTCCTCACACACCCACTCCACCACCCCTCCCTCCTCACACACTCACTCCTCCACCCCTCCCCCCTCACACACCCATTCCTCCAGCCCTCCCTCCTCACACACCCACTCCACCACCCCTCCCTCCTCACACACTCACTCCTCCACCCCTCCCTCCTCACACACCCATTCCTCCAGCCCTCCCTCCTCACACACCCACTCCACCACCCCTCCCTCCTCACACACCCACTCCACCACCCCTCCCTCCTCACACACCCACTCCACCACCCCTCCCTCCTCACACACCCACTCCACCACCCCTCCCTCCTCACACACCCACTCCACCACCCCTCCCTCCTCACACACTCACTCCCACCACCCCCTCCCTCCTCACACACCCATTCCTCCAGCCCTCCCTCCTCACACACCCATTCCTCCAGCCCTCCCTCCTCACACACCCACTCCACCACCCCCTCCCTCCTCACACACCCACTCCACCACCCCTCCCTCCTCACACACCCACTCCACCACCCCCTCCCTCCTCACACACTCACTCCACCACCCCTCCCTCCTCACACACCCACTCCTCCACCCCTCCCTCCTCACACACCCACTCTTACTCTGCTGTAAGCTGGCATGTCTGTATTGTGGAATAGTATACATTGGAGTTACAGTATACTGTCTTGTAGGGATCTGTAGAACCAAGGTATTCGTCATATTTATTTTCCTCTCCCCTCACAGTCTATTGAGAATTCTCACAATAGACACTTCATTCTCTTCCTCTATTCTCATCCTCAGTATGCACACTCTCCCTGCTATCCCTTGTCCCACTGTCTTATCCTCAAATTCTCTCTCTTGGGACGACTCTTAGTGATGAAATTATCCCTCTCCCTGGTGGCTGCCTCCAGCTGCCCTCCCTCTCCTCTCTGTCCTCTCCTCTACTGCAGTCGTGGTGGATCAGTCTTTCTCTCTCTGCCCCCACACAGGAAAGAGAGCGAGAGAGAGCGAGAGGGGGAGGGTAGTCGTCACTGTCTGGCACTGCAGCTCCACAGCAGCCACCAACCTCTCTCCTATAGGTAATACATCACAGCAGCAGCAGCAGCCAGGGTGGTAAAGCTAATCATGCACCGTCATCACTTTCTCTCCCAAGTACTTGCAGTACCTCTGCCAAACGAGAGCTAGTGGCGAGACTGTATGGACGCATCATTTACGCTGAGGGGGATAGATGGTTTGAGCAGAATACAGCAGACAGTAATTTGAAACAAGGAATATTTGACTTTCAACCTTACAATGCGTGTCTGTGTGTGTATATGCATGCATGAGCATATGTGCCTCCCTGTGTGATTGCATGCGTGTGCACATGGACATGTGTTGATTGACAGGGGCCAACCCACCTTGTAGGCCGCCTCCCTCATGAACTGCTTGGCTGGCATTTTCCAGATGGCTGGCACTGTGATGACCCATCTGATGTCTGCATTGTCAAACTCTGCACCCGCCTGGTCACTCAACTCCTGCACCGGATCACATCAAACATGGCATCTCTGTTCCCTGACCCACCATAACATCAGCACTATCGCTGAGCATTAAGAGCTATTTCTAATTCATATAAGATACATGCATTCAATATGAAACTCATGTTTTTTTGCATGTAATATACCATGAGGTAGAACCTGGTAATACTTTACCTTTAGTGCTTGCTCCTTGAAGAACGCCAGAGCGTATGCAAAAATATCAATAGCTTTTACTCTCTTCCCATTGGCTGCATGGAGTTCTGTGTCGATGGAGAGATTCTGATTGGGGGTAAGAAGTGATGACAGACAAAACTAAAGTTCAACATTATCGTAATCTTTTAATTTAAACACCCAACAAACATCTACTGATAAATACTAAGACAGATCCAGTCAACATACTCAGCCTTATCCAAATAATGTCAATTTGTACCTCTATGGTAAAATATGTGCAATAACAGTAGCCTGAGCCAACAGTTACTGGCGGTGTTATCTCTTACTTGGCACAGAACACAGCACTTCAAGAGCTTGCTGCAACGTCAGCTCAGGGCAGCCAAGCTGCTAGCCCAATAATGGACTAAAGGAGCCTAACGTTACTCCTTATAGTCCAAGGACCTTACATGTTCTGTTTAAAGGGCGAATTGGCTCTGGAAGCCAAAACAGCCAAATACGCCATCTAAACGTGAATCGATTCTCAATTGCGGTACGGTTCTAGAAACATAAATCCCTTTAGTTTCATATCACATCAAAATAACTTCATAAATGCAAAACATACACTTACTGTACACTGTTTTAACCGGCTTTAATACAGTTGCAGCCGACAGTATTTTTCAGTCTTACATTTACACACAGGTGTTAGGAGACGCAGATAGCTAATTAGCACAGGTAGTCGACTCTGTCTTCCGTCTGTTTTCCATAAACACTAACATGGAGATATGGCTGTATGGGAACACTAACCCTAACCCTGTGTAACAATTTAACGTTTTATGTATTTATTATTATTTCTCACTGATATGAAAGATAAGGTCCTTATGCTTCCAAAACCGTACCACAAGTGATGCGTGTTAATGTTCAAACCGAGCATCAGGGCTCTTAACAAAACTCCCCCGTATAGCAGACGCCTTCGTCCAATGACTCTTTGTGTAATGTAATGGAACTGAGAGTCTTGATCAAGGGCTACCAAGCTGCCAGCCCTGCACAAGGGCAGACAGAGAGTAATAAGGGAAGTGTGTGTTTACCGCAGTTGTATGGAGTTTCATTTTGAACTTCTCCAGGTAGAGCCAGTGCTTGGACTCGGTAGTGTCCAGGTCGTGGTAGAAGTCACGTGCTGCGTAGCCAAAACTATGGAACTTCCTGTCCGGGGTCAGGAGGATGGTGGTAGGCGTCTTCTGATTGGACACTCCGGGGTCGCCGCCCTCCCAGCGTCTGGGGAATGACCACAAAACATTTAAACCAATGAACAACTTGGTTAAGTCAATGTATTTAAGTTGAAGTTTTACCCTAATTTCAATGTTTACAACGCTGGTTCAAATGAGATGAAAACAGTACTGGTTGATGACTTTTTTTCAAATCCAATGTATTTTCCACGTTGATTCCACGTCACAATACGTTGACAAATTACGTTGATTCAACCAGTGTGTGCCCAGTGGGATCTATCTTTCATCTGTTGAAACAACTGGTTGAAAACTAAGTAGGCCTACTTGCGAATGATACTGGTCAATTATTAAAGGCCCAGACAATTCCCTACAGTGCATTTTCTCTATTTTTGTCAAAGGGTTCAATATGGCTCAATAAGATGGAATGCATAAAAGCATTGATGTATCCTGTCAATATTCCAACCTGAACTAAAAGACAACAGACATGTCCAAGGTTAATCACACACATTCAAGTAGTGTGTCCTCATCAGTGCCTCGTTGTCAGTCTAATGGCTTTCTGAACCTGACCTACACGCTAATTGAGCTACACTAGTTCTGGGCAAATGAAGGCTAACTATAATTAGTTTGGTTTCCTTGGAGATGAGTATATGTTTGCTAAGTGCCCTGATGAGATTATGGGTCTGTCTCACTGGGGGAGAAGCCTGCTGTGATGGACTCATTTGGAACATTTGGGGGAAACCACTGGATGCTCACTGCTAATCTAAATTATGATGGAGATTATCTTGGGCTCTTTTGCGCACAATCCGAGTTTATCATTGATAGTTCAGATGTTCTTCATCATCATCATTATGATCATTGTCATCACCATGACCATATTCATCATCATGCTAGATGGTATGTCCACAACCCTATGGGTATCATGATCCTCTTTGAAAATTCTGCTCCACTCCAAATCACATCATAGTGTTTCATGATCATGCTCTATAAAGCCCTAATCTATGCTTGGTTACTAATTAACATGGTAATTTGATACAATCCAACAATCCAGACCTGAAGCCTATTTATTCAAAACTCATTCTGTCACATGATTCAACATTGCAACAACATAGCCTCAATGTGACTGCATCTGCGTGTTAGTCATTGTAACAGAAATTAAAACATGGTTGTGATTTAAACTTTTTGCTGAATGCAAATAATTTCACAGTATAGCTAAACTGATCTACATGTACGAACATGACAGGTGAAAAATAGCTAGCCTACTGTATAACATGACCTTACATGGTCTGGACTGGAATATGCCTTACTGAATTAACAGCTCACTGAATAATGCATTAAGGACTGAGAGTCTGTAAATTATGCATTTATTTTCACTGTGCGTACAGTCTGTAAGACTGGCATTTAGAGCAGTGGGTAGCCAGAGGTCAGATCTCTGACAATCACAATCTAAAAGCCTTAGTGCACATACAGTACATATTACTAAATAAAGGATGGCTTACTGCAAAACTTAGCAGGAGCAGAAATTCTATCTAAAAAAATCAACACACCAAAAAATATTGTCAGTTGAAAGAGTAAGAGTGTTGGGAAGTTATTGAGGAACTTCAGGAACTGGCAGCCATTTCGGAATAGCTGTTTTTGTCTCAAGTTGGTTTTCTATTGGTTTGAGTGTTTAGCTATGCAATTGGATTCCTGCTCCATTGTGAGGGCCAGCTACAGTGAGGACAGGGGATGAATACTAATGTCTATGTCATAGAGACGCAAATTGCTGATGCTCACTATCAATACACCAATGCATTCCTCCTCTATTCAAAGAGGAGTTCTACCCTGAAATCTCTATCATGTGAAAACTAAAATGTTACAGCACCCCAAAAGAGTTCATTTGAGGTATGGGCAAACTTTACAGATCCAGTCTGAGGGCTCATCCTGAGAAGCCAATGTTTATGTAAGGATTTGGAGAAGATGGTTAAATCCAAACTAAATAATCTTAGAGCTCTGGGTGTTTTCACTGCAAGGTCTAGTAGTACTTGTAAAAATATATTGCTCAACTGTTATCTGATGTCTGGAGTTAATGACAGGAGAGGATTCCCCAATAGATGCTTCTCTCAGTCTGGGTCTCTCTGTGTGTCTCTGTGTTTCATCACCCTAAGGATGTGACATTAATGATTTTATTTAGAACAAAGACATAGAAAGAGTTGTATGTTATTCAGGACATAATTTCTACATCTCTGTGTAGGGGCTAGTGTTACTGTTCTACCTACTAGTCTAACCAACCAACGTTTTAAAACTGCTACAGAATTTAAGAGTTTCACCGTTGACTGTGATTTTTCGGTGCTAGAAAGTGTTACCTGTTTTCAGTTCATATTTTGCAAGAGGGAAAGTGCTGATTTTGATCGAGAGTCATGCATAAAACTGTAACAAGTTGTATATAGAGTTTACAGACATGGTTTCTCTATGGAAAACTCCTTATAACTATTGGTGATTGCCAGTTAAATCAACAAGTTTAGCTATGAATTGAACAATTATTAAAATCAACAAAAACCTGCAACCACACTGGCCTTTTACCGATAAGATTGGCCACCCCTTCTCTAAGATATCCATGAACTCAAAGTTCAAATAGGGCCCCTAAAACTAGTGCATGAAACCATATAAACACCTGTCAGTTTTGTGAGGGACTGCAATGTACTGTATGGAGGTTGGCCCTGGTGCCTGGCACACACAGGGGAGAGAGTTGAACTTAGTGTTTTATGGGTCAGAGGATCTCAGGACTGTAGTCCAGCTGGTTCCTCAGCTCAGTGAACCAGCTCCCCCTCCCAGCGCTAACAGGACCATTACACTGACTGGGGCCATGACGACTGCCAATGAGGCATATAAGTGGTGAGAGGGAGCAAACACTGTTTCATCTGACTTCTAAAGACAATCATTGGAATTCAGTTAGAAGCCTCTGTGCCCTATACATCTCCATTTGATGACAATGAATTTGAGGAGCAATACTTTGATGAACAACTTTAACCTGGCTATCAGCAACCCTTCTGGTATGATTACGCCTAGATAAGGGCTAAGAACAGAAAGTAGCACTATGCATTCTTATCATTATTAGCTATCTCTTCTGCATCACCTGCCAGACAACTGCTACAGAAAAGAACAGCCTGACCTGAGCGCACCTCCCTATGACTCCTTCAATCGCTCTCTCTCCTCCTGCTACCAGGGACTGCATTGCAGCGTTGGCTTGGCTCACCTCATGGTGTGAATGCATTCTGGCTCCTTAGTGAAGGCGTAAGCATAGCCGCTGGAAGTGGTGCCAAAGTCGATAGCAACCACCACAACGAACGAAGGTCCCGTGTTGGCATTCGAGTCCGTGTCATTTTGCTGAGGTGGAGAGGACAGAAAACTGGAGTCAACAAATGGAGAACGTTTAAGGAGATGTGTGAATTATTCTGGATGGAAAAGCCGATGGCTAGTTGATGAGTTAAAAAGACGTGTGGTGAATCTCTCATTCCAATCTCGCCTACCAATCTCGCCTACCAATCTCTCATAACAAAGTAATGGAGTTGTTTGACTTCATTCGGCACTTATCTCCACACAGAATATTCCATGGTATGTTTCTTACCTGAATGTGTGAGGGTGACAGTGGGGTGATGCCAGGGTCACCCATGCTCTTTGCTGGAGAGGGAGTTGCCATTGCAGCTGAGGAGAGAGAAGTAGATACAACATGAGTGGTAAAACAACAACAAACAACAGATAGCTCAATCAAAATAATGAGATTAAGGACATACTGTATGTCCATTAGTATATTGTCACTCCCTATTTCACAACAATTCATAGAAATTGTGCAGCTGTGATCTTAGTTTTGATTGTTCAGTCATCCTCTGATAATACACTACAAAGAATATTCCCATTCTAATCTTTTATTTGAAGCTCCTAACTATATAACAACTCTTCATTTAAGAGAAAACGGCTGATGCACCTGCCTTTTAAACAAAACACCATTTGAATTGAATTAAAGATGGTATTTGTCCATTTGCCACCACTTTCATTAGCTTCACTTAACACTGCAGCACTTATGAAAAGGCCCTTTGTCAATGCACAATAATAGTGCTTCCTCTACAGTTTTAAGTGTCTGGGGATGGTTTCTCAACGGGACATCATGTTATCTGTCCGTTTTCCACATCGCTTGTCCTTTTCTCGCCCTTACAGAGTGGCTGAGTGGCCCGAATCCCACAATGCACTTTGCTTGGTAATTACTGTATGGAATTACGGACCACCTGTGGATAGACTCCATCTTCTCCACCCCTTCCCCCATACCCCCATCCTAAAATCATAACCTTGAGTCTTATTTTAGAGGGGCAATCTGCATTTCCTACATCCATTTTTGGACTTTTAATTTCAATGAATGATATACACATTGATTCTTGGAGAACATCACTTATAAAGGCCGCATGAGCTTAGCTCTTACTGTCGTGCTGCAACCTGGACGTAGACGTAACACAGCAAATGTAAATCTGACTCCCTCCATTTAGTATGATATGTTACGTTTTGTATGGTATTTATTAATTTGTGGATGTCCATCATCAATTTTGTGTGATATGCTATGAATTACAATTGTTATGATATGTTACAAATTGCAATTGCAATTCGTACAATATGTTACAAATTTGCAATACATATGATACAGTATGTTATGAATTCCAATTTGTTGTGGCTAATGTTAGCTAGGTGGCTAGGTGGCTAATGCTAGCTAGGCTAGGGGTTAGGGGGTTAAGGTTACGGTTAAGGTTAGGGTTAGGAGTTAGGGTTAGGGGAAGGATTAGCTAACATGCTAAGTAGTTGCAATAGCTAAAAAGTAGTAAGTAGTTGCAAAGTTGCTAATTAGCTAAAGTTGTCCGTGATGTGATTCGAACGCACAACCTTTGGGTTTAAGTTACCATACCAAACGTAACAGGGCCATGCACAGACCTTTCAGGGGGCAGGTCCCCCCCCCCACCCCCAATTCATATCTCAAAATTCATAACATACCAAATGCCTCTATGTTCAACTTTTTGAGCATATGCCTATTTATTTTTCTGGACCAACACACTCACTCATCATCACAAATTGTAAGCAAGCTAGTTATAGTGCAATCGGGAAAAGAGGCTGGGCTATCAGCTGATCATTGATGATGATGATTGCTGTAAATCTTCTAGTTAGCTAGCTTGATTTATTTTACTGATTGTGATTTACCTCTCTATGTCTTTCTGCCTCTCTCTGCTGCACATATCAGCCAACCAGACCGAATATTGATGATGATGTAGGCTAAATCAATTGTTATCAAGTGTTAATCAAATGTTATGCTGCTGTGGCAGTACTGTTGATATTTAAACTAGCTAGCTAGCTACACACACTCTACCGGTGACCGCATCTCTCAAGCCATGCATGTTTGGATACCGGGCGTGTGCAATTTCCGTACAGGGCAGACTACTGGGAAAAAGGCACAACCACGAGCACGAGCTCCGTACAGGGCAGATCAACAAGCGCAACAAACGGACAGGGTGGGGGGTGACGAACTTGACGATGACTTGTGGGCAGTGGGATCCGAACAACAGTGACAAAAATGTATTTTCAAAAAATAATTAAAAGGCACTTTGGAGACTGGAAGGGGGCCCTATCTGTGCACGTGACTGAAACGTAACATATCATACTCATTTGAGTGTCACAGATTTACATTTACTATGTTATGTCTAGTCTTTGAGGCCAGGCTGCGTCAGAACCCAAAAAATAAATAAATAAGAATAGTAAACAAACACTAAAACTATAATTTTGATGTCATGGATGGTCAGCCCTTGTATCATTTGCTCTGTCTATGAATTTGAGAGTGCTTACATTTCTCCAGCCGCCACCCTCAGCTGTTACCAAAAACATTGGCGGGGTGTCGCTTGGTTATTGTTTGGTTTTTGTTTGAAATGCAGATTTCCACTTTAAAAGAGAACAATAAAAATCTAATCAACACTGGAGGTGTAAAATGATTGCTCTAGTGGTAAATGTGTTCGAGCGCAGTGTCATTTAAAGGAGTCAGAGTTTTTTTGTATTTGTGTTTGTGTAGTTTGTTTACCTGGCAGCATAAAATTATTCATGAGAAATGTCATTAAAACGTGTATTGAGTCCCATTTAAGCAGTTGAAAATATCAATGCATACCTTTTTTTCAGACTATTGAGTGCAAGTGGATTTGGGCATCTGGTTGAGAATGTTCTATTTATTTATTTAGAATTTCCTTGAATAACCCAATAAATCCTTTACACAGGTCAACTAGAAAGCGGTTTTGAAGTCAATCAATCACTGACAATCACATTGTGGAGATGGTAATATAAATGTAAGTCATTTACATAACTGGCAACAGCAAATACATCATTCATTTAATAGTGTGGTGCCTTCACACTTACACAACTGTAATGTTATATAACAATAATGATGTCCTTCAACATCCCCCACTATTGTTAATGTTGGGCTCTATTCTTGCTCAACCTATCAACTGCCAACAAAGTTTCTTCAGAATGAGTGCTAAATAATCATTGTTTCAATGAAGGTAGCTCACTTCACTATTCAATCCAATCTCTCTGAAGTGGAGAAGCCCTAGAATAGCCTACAATCCTGAATTCTAATAGTCAAAATACAATCAAGTCCCAACAGCACAACATAATTTTCTTCTAACAATCTGAGTGCAAAAATAAACATTGAGCCACCACAAAAAGAGCTGCTAGATGAAGCCATAGATAGAGTATCCTGTTTCCCCTCCCTCCCTACATCCTAGCAGAGTGGTCCTGCTGCCTGGAATGTTCTACACACATTCTGACAGGAAGCAGAGGAGGTCAGGGGCCATTCCTCCTCCATAAGCGACTGACAGGCCTCCAGCCAGATATGTGTGCTGCATCTATAAAGTTGAAAACCTTTTCAGAGGCTCATTTTTTGTGCCTGGACTTTTTTCTCCTCTCTGCAGGAGGAGCTTTTACTTCCTGTTCTCGTCACATTCCTCTTTTTCCCCAGACGACTCTTTGCATTTTTCAGGCCCTCAGTACAGATCTCAGAATGGGTTTATACAGGAGAACTAGGCCCCAATCTATGACTGCACAATGGAGGTTTTTCCAATACCACAAATGAGCAGCAAGAACAGGAATGTAAAACTGGTGTCAAAGTTAATTACAAGAAAAAGGTGTAGATTCACGCGCAGAGCACGGCAGGTGTCTATTTCGCCTTCGCATAAGGCAGGAATCGTGGTCACAGGCAGGCAGGTGAATCAAAACTAGGACTGAAGGCTATAACTGATTCTCACAAACGAGCTAGGAAAAGGCTTAGTAGAGTCAAAATGAACAATACCTCACAAGGCACAAACAGAATGAACTGGAGCTGATGAGACCAGGTGAGTAACTAACAAAGGTGAAATCAATGAACAAAAATGAAAGACAGAGCTACGTTCAAGAACACAAAGAAACAGGGCTACGTTCAAGAACACAAGGTGAACTAAGAAAATAAATACAGAATCTTACACATGGTGTCAGAAGTGCTTCCCCCTCGTCAAATATAAAACAGGAGAGATTATTTCACTGAAAATAATAATGTTCCTTGTGAGTGACAAAAAAGTAGCTAACAGTTAACGGCTCTCTCATGTCTCTTTATTGAGCAGAGCAGCCCAAGCGGAGCCATTGCTATGGATACTGTTAGACCCAGAGCCGCCATGAGCAGAGCGCATGCAGAGCGAGCAGTGGTAGGGAGCGAGTGACAGACAGAGAGGAGCAGCTAATGGATTTACTAACGGAGGAAGTTATTTCTGATTTCGGGTTTCGGGCAGGGCCATAGACTTGTCAGAAGCAATCGGGCCAGGGTAGGGCCTGAATGTCGCGGGCATGGGTAGGGCTCGGGCTTAAAATTCATGCCCGTGCAGGGCTCTATACCTTACTAACAAGTTGTCATCCAATAGTAATTTTAATCCTTAAAACACAAATGGTTTGGATAGCTTAAAATAGACAGCGAGAATGTACCAATTCCAAAGTGCACCTAAAAACTGGTTATTTCTACCTCTAGAAGCCTGGGTACATCGACAAGCTCTTCATCTTTTCATTTTTCTAATGACATTGTTGATTCTTCCAGTGTGATCATCATAGCCCACTCTTAGTGAGTGCCTGTGTGATGAAGAAAAAAAGAGGCTAATCCAATCCAAGCTTTTAACCTCTGGGCCTGTGGCACTCCCCTGAGAAATGATGTCAGAGCCTCCCCTTGCCATCTCTGCCCAGATAGCTAGGCTCACACCACCACTTCAATACAGCTTCAAGTGTGAGGGGAAGGAAAGAAATGGCCGCACATGAAATGTCCTTCACATCGTCTCAGATTTTCTCATATTTTCATACTATAAGATTGAAAGACCGGTAATTTCATTGCTGCTTGTACGGGAAGATGAGAGCGAGAAAAAGCCAAAAGATGCATAAAACACAATGAGCAAACACATTCCTTGTACTGCTGTTATTCTTCAGAGATGCATGCAATTACCAAAAAAGTGGCTAGCACTAAAATATGATTAAAAAGGAACAGGGTAAGGACTTCTCCATCTTGGATCATCTGCTGGTTTATCAAGAAGCGAGATCACGATCGGTGCATTACCATGCAATGACAGTGTTGAAACCCATCCTTTATAAAATGTATGACCTATATACAATCATATACTGTACTTTACCTTCATTAAAGACAGGAGCAGAGGACTCAATAGCTCACAGTGCAAGGCCTGATTAACTTCAACATGCTCCTTCTCATGTCTTGCTTAGGTTAGAATTAACCTGTGTGTCTTGCCCAATAGACCTAATCTACAGATCATTATATTTGGATCCTGCAAAACTGACCAAGCATGTTAAGATAATAGAAATAGGTCCTTGGAGCAATAAACCACATTTTTAAAACATTCTTTACGTTTAGCGCAAAAATAAACACAACATTTTTGTTAAATAACTAACATCTGGTGAGCAAGTGCATGTTAATACTGTACCACAGTCCACAGCCCATTCAAAGGTTAATTTAAAATCGTAGACAAGTGAGATTTTTGTCTCTTTGCAAGTCTGATTACATCTATTTGAAATCCGTTGCACCAGTTCCAGAGTAGATCACAAGGTAGGCCTCATAGGCACACAGACGGATAACTTCAGCCTTAAATGACAACAATGATATTCTACAAAGGACAAGTGCATGTGTTTTGTGCATGTAATCAATTCAAGACATACTGTACTTTTATGCATTATATAGTACAACTGGCATGTATAGATACTGTAAACATCAGAGAATGTGTAGATCAACCGTTTCTCCAGAAAGTGGACACTGATTGGGACAGCAGACACAATTTGTGGCATAATCAACAATACCTACAAAGGCAAAGAATGCCCCATTACATTCACTGCCACAAACATTCAGTGCCACACAAAAAATCCCTATCAAAAGGCTACATTCATGTGGATGAAGGGAAAATTAGATTGGGCGGCTCTCCTTTTGAGAGAATGTCCTACTTCTTCCCTCATCTGAGGTCCCATTCATGCCATGCGGCAGCACAGTAAGCAGTCAGAGGGAAGCTGAGAGAGAGAGAGAGTTAGAGAGAGAGGGAGTTAGAGAGAGAGGGAGTTAGAGAGAGAGAGAGAGAGAGAGAGAGAGAGAGAGAGAGAGAGAGAGAGAGAGTATTTAGTGAAAACTGCAACTTGTTAAAAAAAATATATATAAAATCACATCATCACTTACACACTAAGTGTGTAAAACTGGGTATATTTGCATATACAAATGCAATCCCTGTGTGATAAGTCCTGTAAATTATGAAAAGTTAAAGATTTTCCCTCCACGTCTACTGTAGCAGGAAGCACTGAGGAAGGTGCTGATAGAGAATGGCGCCGGAGAAGATGGCTGCCGTTTTACAGCCCTCTAACCAATTGCACTATTATGTGTGTTTTTTCGCGTTATTTGTAATTTTTTCTGTACATAATGTTTCTGCCACCATCTCTTATGACCAAAAAGAGCTTCTGGATATCAGGACAGCGATTACTCACCTCGTATTGGACGAAGATTTCTTCTTCAACGAGTCGGACGCGAAGGATATCCTACAGACACCTGACAAGGCCCAAATCCCCGTCATTCGCATGAGAAAGAGACAGAGATATCGTGGACGTAGGTCGGGGTGCCTTGTAAGGATCCGACGGCGAGCGAGTAAACTGCCTCTTCCATCAATTCTATTAGCCAATGTTCAATCACTTGTAAACAAATTGGACGACCTATGATTACGACTATCCTACCAACGGAACATTAAAAACTGTAATATCTTATGTTTCACCGAGTCATGGCTGAACGACGACATGGACAACATACAGCTGACAGGATATGCGCTAAATCGGCAGGATAGAACGGCTGACTCCGGTAAGACAAGGGGTGGCGGTCTGTGTATATTTGTAAACAACAGCTGGTGCACAAAATCCAATACTAAGGAAGTCTCGAGGTTTTGCTCACCTGAGGTAGAGTATCTCATGATAAGCTGTAGACTACACTGTTTACCAAGATACTTTTCATCTATATTTTTCGTGGCTGTCTATCTACCACCACAAACCGATGCTGGCATTAAGATTGCACTCAATGAGCTGTATAAGGCCATAAGTAAACAGGAAAACGCTCATCCAGAGGCAGCGCTCCTAGTGGCCGGGGACTTTAATGCAGGGAAACTTAAATCCATTCTACCAAATTTCTACCAGCATGTTAAATGTGCAACCAGAGGAAAGAAAACTCTAGACCACCTTTACTCCACACACAGAGACGCATACAAAGCTCTCCCTCGCCCTCCATTTGGCAAATCTGACCATAACTCTATCCTCCTGATTCCTACTTGTAATCAAAAACTAAAGCAGGAAGCACTAGTGACTCGGTTAATATAAAAGTGGTCAGATGACGCAGATGCTAAGCTACAGGACTGTTTTGCTAGCACAGACTGGAATATGTTCCGGGATTCTTCAGATAGCATTGAGGAGTACACCACATCAGTCACTGGCTTCATCAATATGTGCATCGATGACGTCATCCCCACAGTGACCATACGTACATACCCCAACCAGAAGCCATGGATTACAGGCAACATCCGCACTGAGCTAAAGGGTAGAGCTGCCGCTTTCAAGGAGCGGGACTCTAACCCGGATGCTTATAAGAAATCCCGCTATGCCCTCCGACGAACCATCAAACAAGCAAAGAGTCAATACCGGACTAAGATTGAATCATACTACACCGGCTCTGACGCTTGTCGGATGTGGCAGGGCATGAAAACTATTACAGACTACAAAGCGAAGCACAGTCACGAGCTGCCCAGTGACACAAGCCTACCAGACGAGCTAAATCACTTCTATGCTCGCTTCGAGGCAAGCAACACAGAAGCACGCATGAGAGCATCAGCTGTTCCGGATGACTATGTGATCACGCTCTCCGTGGCCGATGTGAGTAAGACTTTTAAGCAGGTCAACATTCACAAGGCCGCAGGGCCAGACGGATTACCAGGACGTGTACTCCGAGCATGTGCTGACCAACTGGCAAGTGTCTTCACTGACATTTTCAACATGTCCCTGACTGAGTCTGTAATACCAACATGTTTCAAGCAGACCACCATAGTCCCTGTGCCCAAGGACACTAAGATAACCTGCCTAAATGACTACCGACCCGTAGCACTCACGTCTGTAGCCATGAAGTGCTTTGAAAGGCTGGTCATGGCTCACATCAACACCATTATCCCAGAAACCCTAGACCCCATGGCCCACATCACCAACGAACTATCATGGTCCAAACACACCAAGACAGTCGTGAAGAGTGCACGACAAAGCCTATTCCCCCTCAGGAGACTGAAAAGATTTGGCATGGGTCTTCAAATCCTCACATCCTATGCACTATCCTCACATCGAGAGCATCCTGACTGGTTGCATCACCGCCTGGTATGGCAACTGCTCGGCCTCCGACCGCAAGGCACTACAAAGGGTAGTGCGTACGGCCCAGTACATCACTGGGGCCAAGCTTCCTGCCATCCAGGACCTCTATACCAGGCGGTGTCAGAGGAAGGCCCTCAAAATTGTCAAAGACTCCAGCCACCCTAGTCTTAGACTGTTCTCTCTGCTACCGCACGGCAAGCGGTACCAGAGCGCCAAGTCTAGGTCCAAAAGGCTTCTCAACTTTTACCCCCAAGCCATAAGAGTCCTGAACAGCTAATCATGGCTACCCGGACTATTTGCACAACCCCCCCCCCCCCACCCCACCCCCACCCCATCCCCCTCTTTTACGCTGCTGCTACTCTGTTTATTATTTATGCATAGTCACTTCAACTCTACCCACATGTACATATTCAATTACCTCGACTAGCCGGTGCCCCCGCACATTGACTCTGCACCGGCACCCCCCTGTATATAGCCTCCCTACTGTTATTTTACTGCTGCTATTTAGTTATTTGCTTTTATTCTTGTTGGTTAAGGGCTTGTAAGTAAGCATTTCTCTGTAATGTCTACACCTGTTGTATTCGGCGCATGTGGCAAATAACATTTGATTTGATTTGATTTGATATAAAACTGCCTTGGACCAATCTTTAGATCTGCGTCTACTGCAGCTGAAGGTGAAACGGTATCCCAGCAGTGGAGAATCTGCAGATAAGACAGAAATAAACCTCTGATCCACTGAGTGAAGGGTAAACTGATTGCCATAGAACACAACTAGGTTTAACTTGATCAGCATATCCTCACCTGCTATGGTGCAGTAGATACAGTGCATTCGGAAATTATTCAGACCCCTAGACTTGTTCCACATTTTGTTACGTTACAGCCTTATTCTAAAATGGATTACACACAATAGCCCATAATGACAACGAGAAAACTGGTTTTTAGACATTTTTGAAAATGTATTAAAAATAAGTATTCAGACCCTTTGCTATGAGACTCGAAATTGAGCTCAGGTGCATCCTGTTTCCATTGATCTACAACTTGATTGGAGTCCACCTGTGGTAAATTCAATTGATTGGACATGATTTGGAAAGGCACACACCTGTCTATATAAGGTCCCACAGTTGACAGTGCATGTCAGAGCAAAAACCAAACCCTGAGGTCAAATGAATTGTCCGTAGAGCTCCGAGACAGGATTGTGTCGAGGCACAGATCTGGGGAAGGGTACCAAAACATTTCTGCATTATTGAAGGTCCCCAAGAACACAGTGGCCTCCATCATTCTTAAATGGAAGAATTTCTGAACCACCAAGACTCTTCCTAGAGCTGGCCACCCGGCCAAATGGAACAATCGGGGGAGAAGGGCCTTGGTCAGGGAGGTGACCAAGAACCCGATGGTCACTCTGATAGAGATCCAGAGTTCCTCTATGGAGATGGGAGAACCTTCCAGAAGGACAACCATCTCTGCAGCACTCCACCAATCAGGCCTTTATGGTAGAGTGGCCAGACAGAAGCCACTCCTCAGTAAAAGGCACATGACAGTCCACTTGGAGTTTGCCAAAAGGCACCTAAAGGACTCTCAGACCATGAGAAACAAGATGTGTTTGCTTTGTCATTATGGGGTATTATGTGTAGATTGATGAGGGGAAAAAATTATTTAATCCATTTTAGAATAAGGCTGTAACGTAACAAAATGTGGAAAAAGTCAAGGGGTTTATATACTTTCCGAATGCACTGTATGCATGGCTCAACTTTTCCCCTATATTATCTGCAGAAAAAATGGTGTAGGCCTATATGTCAAGTAATATAAACTCTATGGTATGAGAGGAGTGAAAAACTAGCTAATATAACTGGTGAGAAATTGGAGGGGCTTCCAACCATTGTGTTGTATTGCATGTTTCCAATGGTCAAGGTACAACACAGAAACCACATGTTTTCTCTGAGAAAGTACCCATGAATGCCCTCTCAGGTATCCTACAAACACAGCGGAGGAGACGGGGAGGTTGGGACATCTGCTTAACTGTTGTATAGTAAAATAAACATGTCCAGCTAGCGGCTCCATGCCTTTTAGAGAGAGAAGACCTTGTTCTAGATCGGTCTGGAGTTAAATCCCCATCTCCAAATCCCCATCTCGAACAGTTTGGGGTTGCATGGGTTGTGAGGTGGGGGGTGTTACTACGTCGATAAATTAGAATATCCATCCGGACCCTTGCCACCTAGGAAATTTGAGTGAGCGGACATTCTCAAATAGCATTTGAGTACCCCTGCCCTATAGCCTCCCTCGGTTCTCTTTTTAGTCCACTATTCCCAATTTTGTGAGTACATGTAGCACTTCAAAATTACATGTAAGCCAAGCTTCAACAGCACACATTCGATAGATAACTGAGATCAAACATGAGAATAGTGTAAAGGTCCTTAGTGTGTGGTCTTACTACTACAACAAGGATATGGAACAATAGTAAGAGGCATTTGAAAGAAAGGAGTGAGCCTGGTTTCCTACAAGGGCAGAGTGTTTAGGTCATACTGAGGAAATTGATAAAACATCTCCAAAGAACAATGGCCTTCCTTCCTCCGTCTACGTTGGAGACCCTGATAACAACAAAGCCACGGCGAAATAATAAGACAGTGTCTGATAATAAGACAATTCCATTTGATACATAACAGATCAAAATAGCTGCTCATTGTGTACATATTGCAGGCATGTTAACACTGCACGTTCAAAAGCATCCTCTAACAACAACATCCATTTGGCAATCATATTGAAGCGCATGACCAAGATATCAAACTATATGTTATCATGACCCTTGTTATCAGTGCTTTCGTGCTATCGTCCATTTCAGTGTTAAACTAAACACATGGGTTACACATTGCGATGGTGCTTTGAGTTTAATCGGCTGAGAATCTGCCCAAGTGTTTATTGGGTCGTTCCACGAAAAGAGTGCCTTTTGTGTCCCTTTGATATATAAGTATTAATTGTGCACCAATTTTCCATTAAAAAAACCTGTTATATTGAATGAAGTGCCCTTTAATAAGGATCTGACCCTTTTTTTCAATTTTTGCCTAAAATGGCAAGGATATGCATATGCTTGATATTGTTTGAAAGGAAACACTTTAAAGTTTGTGAAAATGTTTGTTGCATCATCTTTGAAATGCAAGAGAAAGGCCAGACAGTGATGTAGGAATCTATATGTAATTTAGATGTTGTCCACCAGATGGCAGCAGTGTGTGTGGAAGGTTTCAGATTTATCCAGTGAAAAATTACATCGCCACACAATATTTTGTATCAAGTCTGCCAGGAGTTTTCCCAAATGTGCCGAATTGGTTTTGAAGTACATAACTATACAGAATATACAAAAATGCTATGGTAATACAAAATGTAAGTTTGCACACTCCCAGGAATGTCATAAATGATGGCTCATTAGCTTCCCTACAGAAAAGACACTAACCTTCACACATCTAGATGGCTGGGCGGGGTGGGTGTGGAGTCAGAGGTCAAACTGTAGAACCCAGTTCCTACATTTGAATATAAAAATAGATTTTTCAAACAAAACTACACTACATTTTATCTCTGGGACCCTCAGGATGACAAATCAGAGCAAGATTACTGAATGTATGTACATTATTTACCTTCAGAGGTGAATGTACCAAACCAGTTGCCGTGATAAAAGTGTTTTGTTGTTGTGCACTATCCTCAAACAATAGCATGGTATTTTTTAGCTGCAATAGCTACTGTAAATTGGACACCACAGTTAGATTAACAAGAATTTAAGCTTTCTGCCCATATAAGACATATCTATGTCCCATAATGTTGGCTGTTGTTTACAACACCATTCTAGTCACATATCGCATATTGAACAACAACCGTCCCGTGTAAGGGACACCGATCCCATAGAGGTTAATATAGACCACATGGACAATTCAATATTTTTTTTTATATGAATACAGACTTCCTAAGTGCCACAATTCAGCATTTGAATTAACCCACTTAACCCAAGTTAAGTTTTCACAATCATTGTAAAGCACTAGTTATTTTGTTGCTTTGACAAAGTCATTTCTGAAGAGTATCATTTATTTAATGTCATTTACGTCTGTCCCTCATTTTAAAGTCAACACTTATTTCAAAAGAAAAATGGAACATCTAATAGTCAAATCATTGTGTAAAATCAGGTGAGTTGGTTCTACTCTTTTTGGCAATTTTCTGGTGTTTTGTGGTGAAAAACTGAACGGGTCGAGCATAACACGTCAACCCATAAATATACAATCTAGAATATTTAATTTTTTGTGGGGTGTAGCTTGCATTCAATTACCACTCCCTGTTGAACACAACAAGCATCCATTCCCCCTATCACAAGATGATTTATGGCTGATATAAGATGAAATCATCAACCCTGTTATTTTAGTTAGCACTTAATAGGCACTTACTATAGTAAAAAAAATATATTTCACCTCTTGAGATGGGAAATCATGTTTTTTATGAAGTTGAACATGTGCTCTTTATCAGAGGAGGTTAAAATTAGGTGAAATCACTTATACTTCTCAAAAGGTACCGAATTGGTGGAACGACCCTATTAAAGTAATTCCATCTAAACTAGACATCAGACAGCACACCATATATTCAACTTTTGTGAGTATTTAGGTTGTCCTGAATTTTTGCTGTTTTTTGTTGTTTGAACTGAGGTAGCTAAGAGCAACACATTCATTCAGTAAAGGTTCTTACGTAAATCTGTCAAAGGAACACAAGTACCAAACACTTTGAAAGGTGGATGTACAGTAGACATTGCTATGGGATGTAGACATTGCTGTGGTATGTGGAAGAGCTTGTATCTGACAGCATTAGGATGGGAGTGAGAGATGTGACGAAACACTAACACATTCAGTGTTTACATTCTTGTAATTCCACTGAAACATATGCAACCAATTAGGCTTCATTGGACATCAAATAGGCGTGCGCTTCAGTAGGCTTTGGTTTCTAACATTGAACTGGTGAGAGTACAAAGAGTACAGTGGTGAGAGTACAGAGAGTACAGCTTTCTGTGGAGTACATTGTGTTTGATGGAGGAGAGAGACAGACACATACAGACAGAGATTACAGTATTTTCATGAAGGGCCTCTTGGGTGATGTCTAACAGCTGTTTTGGTCTTATTTTCACATATACAATCCAATGGCATGTGAAAAGCGCCTCCCTCCCCCTGCGCCTCCTACTCCAAAACAGAATGGGTGCCTCCTCTTGAGGGTTAACAAAGACAATATCTTAGTCATGACATAATGATGAGCATGGGCCTTCTTGTCCCTTCCCAGATTATTTGCCTTCCAATTGTAATTATTTTCAACCTCCATTTTTATGAAGAGGAACATCCCTTGCTGAGAGGGTGGATTCTCTCAAAGTACATGTTACGTGATAATATACTAGAGATTATCAAGGGTATTTGTCACCTACCCAATGGGTGACACTTTGCATTAAGTTGCTCTTATACCTGTGTAGTAACACTGTAAATACACTAGTATGTTCCTTATTACCATTTTCACCATTTTGTATACATCTGGCCCTTCATTGGACACTGTGTTAACAAACCTCCAAACGAGCTTCAATTCCATACAACACTCCTTCAGTAGCCTCCAACTGCTCTTAAACACTAGTAAAACTAAATGCATGCTCTTCAACCGAACGCTGCTTGCACCCGCCCACCCGACTAGAATCACTACTCTAGACGGGTCTGACCTAGAGTATGTGGACAACTACAAATATCTAGGTGTCTGGTTAGACTGTAAACTCTCCTTCCAGACTCACATTAAGAATCTCCAATCCAAAGTTAAATCTAGAATCGGTTTCCTATTTCGCAACAAAGCCTCCTTCACTCATGCTGCCAAACATGCCCTCGTAAAACTGACTATCCTACCGATCCTTGACTTCGGCGATGTCATTTACAAAATAGCCTCCAACACTCTACTCAGCAAATTGGATGTTGTCTATCACAGTGCCATCCGTTTTGTCTCCAAAGCCCCATATAATACCCACCACTGTGACCTGTACGCTCTTGTTGGCTGGTCCTCACTACATATTCGTCGCCAAACCCACTGGCTCCAGGCCATCTATAAATCACTGCTAGGCAAATCCCCACCTTATCTTAGCTCATTGGTCACCATAGCAACACCCACCCGTAGTCTGCGCTCCAGCGGGTATATCTCACTGGTCATCCCCAAAGCCAACACCTCCTTTGGCCGCAATTCCTTCCAGTTCTCTGCTGCCAATGACTGGAACAAATTGCAAAAATCTCTGAAGCTGGAGACACTTATCTCCCTCACTAACTTTAAGCATCAGTTGTCAGAGCACCTTACCGATCACTGCACCTGTACACAGCCCATCTGAAATTAGCCCGCCCAACTACCTCATCCCTATATTGTTATTTATTTTGCTCATTTGCACCCCAGTATCTCTATTTGCACATCATCTCTTGCACATCATTCCAGTGTTAATACTACATTGTAATTATTTTGCACTATAGCCTATTTTATTGCCTTACCTCCATAACTTGCTAAATTTGCACACTGTATATTATATGTATTTCTGTTGTATTTTTGACTTTGTTTTGTTTTACCCCATATGTAACTCTGTGTTGTTGTTTTTATCGCACTGCCTTGCTTTATCTTGGCCAGGTCGCAGTTGTAAATGAGAACTTGTTCTCAACTGGTTTACCTGGTTAAATAAAGGTGAAATAAAAATAAATAAAATAAAAATTACAATTGTCTAAGCAATTACTCGTGTAAAATGTAGCAACCATGTTATTACTATAGTAATAACAGCATTATTGGTATTAAACCAACTAATGTGAACTGTTACCCAAACAGTTCACATATAGAATAGCTATTCAACTTATTTCCTTCTACGCAATAACAACAATGTGATCCTGTAATGTGATTCATGTCACCCATTGTCACGACATGAACGATATCTTTGATTGAGAGAATACACCTGTGTTGTGGTGGGCCCTCTGGTGTGTGTCTCGTCTTGGAGTAGCGATTGGATCTGTTTGACCTTAGGGCCTCTGTGGCGCTGAAAGTTAACTTCCTGTCTGGCCCTGGCCCATCAGATTCAGCCCCGCTCCCACTCTGTCTCAGGGACTCCAAGTCATTGGGTTGACCTCAAACAGAGACGCTAATGCCTGAGGCCTTAAACCACCTCTGACTGCATCCTAACATCCTCCTCTGGCCTGAACCCCTTGCCCAGCCACCAACCCCCAACAATGGCTACAAGTGAGGCAATTTGCTTCAATACACTTAAGTAAATAAAAAGGGCAATTGTATACTAGAGCCCAAGGGTCTCGTACAAATGCTGTACATGTTTAATATGATAACAACTTTATCCCTGCTGTAGCATGCAGCTGCACTTGAGTTGTAACACTACTGGTGTTGTGCTCTAAGAATGCCCCGCTTACTTCCGCAAGAAGACAATAATGTGTTGGTTGCTATGGGAACTTAAAATGTTGGGTGTTACTAAATCAAATCAAATCGTATTTGTCACATGCTTCGTAAACAATAGGTATAGACTAACAGTGAAATTATTACTTACGGGTCCCTTCCCAGCAATGCAGAGTTAAAGATAAAGATGAGGTATAAATACACAGTGAATAACGAATAAAAATAATGAGTAAAAATAACATGGTTATATACAGGAAGTACCAGTACCGAGTCGATGTGCAGGGGTACGAGGTCATAGGAAATGATGGCAGAGACATTATGTACAGAAAAAGTTAAGATCAGCGTAAAAAACACACAAAATAGCAGAATTGGTCAGGAGCCTGTAAAACAGCTACTATCCACTGCAGCGCCATCTTTCGTTTACAGAATTTGTGAGTGCAATGACATAACAGCACACCTGTGGTGCAATTTGTTTTTGACTGCTCATGATGTGCTGAGCCACACTGAGGTATTATACTGTATAGTCCTTTTCAGTGCTTGTCGCTGTTCACCTATTAGTCACCCAGCTGATTTATGACGTGAATGACCTTGTAGTGATTCATACAACGCTATCTTATGGTAAAAGGTGTCCTTAACTCAAGGCATTTCAATGTCTTCTCTGAAATGTCGTCTGACCTGACCTCATCACATTTACACTCTTTTGTTTATTGACACTCAAGATTGGTTCCTTGAATGCATGGAATGTGCAACGCTGACCCTAGTCTTTAAAAATACTCTACAACGGTTCTCTCCACTCAGTGAAATTGATGAGGAGGCCTCACACATTGGTTGGCTAGAGCCACATGTGTGGGAGCGTGCGTAAGTACTTAGATATACTGTAGAACAGCTGGACAGAGCACACAGAAAATAGCCCACTAATGAGGTCCACTTTGTGCAGCTCAGCAGAACAGAGGGGAACTGGGCTTACAACTGGGCTAAAAGTTGGCTATCACAGCGAAGCTGATTGAATTCCTAGATCATAGTACACTCGATCTGGAGAATCCACCCACAGCAAAACACTGGGGCTGATTGAAGCGCTTTCAGATGTTTAGAGCATTGATTAGGCAAGAATGTGTAACTGACTGTTTAATGAACTAGCTTTTGAGAGATTACTTTTGTATTTGTCACCTTTTAGTTTAACGCCTTGTTGCATCAAGATGTCACCAATGTTATCTACAAAGGCAACACAAGATTAATCTGTGCATTTTGGAATCTGAGCTCATATTTATATCGCATTCAAACCAAATAAATGTCTGAGTATGACTCCCCCACCCCTCTCTGAGCTCTCTCTCTCTCTCTCTCGCTGCCATAAATGTGTAGAACATGTGTGGCTATCCCTAACGGAACACAAAGCTCTCTGTTAGTGTGGTCACTGGGTGTTCCCACTTGGCTAAAGCCAGTCCAAAATATTCAAAAAAGTTGTTTTGGATTTTGCTCTTTAAAATAAATAACTTGAGCAAAAGCGGACAACAGAAAATGTGCTTAGCAAGTTATGATAGTGACATTGGCAATTAGAAGTAATGATCATTTGAAACAGATCATTGCAGTTTTGGGTGTGTCTACAAGCTCAATCAGAGGGTTTAGATGCTATTTGTCATCTCTGGGATTTGTATCAGCACACTAATAGGTACTTGAGGAATTGAGCACAGCTCTCATGATGAGAAATGGTCCTTGTAGCTCAGGTAACCAGCTGAGTGCAATATCAATTGATGTCAATTTGTCACATTCACTCGTTTTACAGTGCCTAATATTAGCCAAACACTGCATATCAATAATCTGAAAAAGTCAACATTACTATATGTGCTGCTCCTCTGACTGTGGCCACACCCTGAATAGTATCGGGACTCCATTGTCCCGTTCTGCTTGCCTGACGACTCAAAGTGAATTCTCCCGCTGCTCTATATTAGCTACATACTTCAGTCTGAGACTGCCATCGTTGCAGTCATTTGTGGTGACATCAAAATGAGGGGTGTTGTACAAAACAAAGTCATCAGTGATGGGATCATCCCTAACCAATCAGAGTATCAAAGTATTTTTAAAATGCCGCTTTACCCACGTGTGTTCTGGCTGTGGCCCAACCAATCTGTTTCTGGGACCAGTCAGAATAGTTAGAATGTGTTTGCATTCTAGAAATCGTCGGGGAGGTACTCAGATCCAGACTCATTGCGGAATACAAACTAATGTCTGTGGGCGTGGCGTAGCATTTGGCTGGAGCAAGGAGTTTGGATTGCCAGGCAATCGTTCTGCTGCAAAGCTCAAATGTACATATTGATCGATTCCACAGTGACTGTGCTGGCGACCTCTATATCAGTGATGCTGAGGTAGCTGTCCCCACTTCCCATTCCAAAATATGATTGGTGGGTGCCAGGGCCACCCATACTCTCCCCCCTCATCCTCCTCAGATAAAGTTTAAAGTTGTATTAGTCGTATTTAAGGGATACACATGGTATACAACGTCCAATGAAATCCTTACTTGCAGGTTCCTTCTCGACAATGCAACAACAATATGAAATAATAAAAGATAAGAATACATCAAGTAAATGGCTCATTAGAATATAATAAACATTTTATCATAAGTATAATAGGGGTAGGCACAATTTATAGTCCAATATTTACATGTGTTTTGGCGGTTAGGTGGGACAGTTCAGGCAATGTCCCACTGCGTCTGCCTCATCCCAATGTGCAGCTGAGCTCACTGAAGTGCAGTTAGTGCACATCCCCCAACATTTCACAATGTCAGGAGTGCCTGGCAGGAGAGATTAGGATTGGCAGCACTGCCCAAATAGTGTTGTGCCTTGTACACTAAAATGCATAGTCTGTTTAAAACTTTTGAAGAACTGATTCCCAATCAAATATTTGCATGTGTGTTGATATATTGTCTGGATCAACAATGAACACCATAAAATAATACATAGTTAATTCATAACATTGTGGAAAAACACTTTCTCTAAAACTTTCTTTAACAGGTTTAACAGAGCAAATAAAATGTAACCATACTCTAAAGTCATACAGTTGAAGTCGGAAGTATACATGCACTTAGGTTGGAGTCATTAAAACTTGTTTTTCAACCACTCCATAAATGTATTTTTAACAAACTATAGTTTTGGCAAGTCGGTTAGGACCTCTACTTTGTGCATGACACAAGTCCTTTTTCCAACAATTGTTTACAGACAGATTATTTCACTTATAATTCACTGTATCACAATTCCAGTGGGTCAGAAGTTTACATACACTAAGTTAGCTGTGCCTTTAAACAGCTTGGAAAATTCCAGAAAATGATTTCATGGCTTTAGAAGCTTCTGATAGGCTAATTGACATAATTTGAGTCAATTGGAGGTGTACCTGTGGATGTATTTCAAGGCCTATCTTCAAACTCAGTGCCTCTTTGCTTGACATCATGGGAAAATCAAAAGAAAAATGGTAGACCTCCACAAGTCTGGTTCATCCTTGGGAGCAATTTCCAAACGCCTGAAGGTACCACGTTCATCTGTACAAACAATAGTACGCAAGTATAAACACCATGGGACCACGCAGCCGCCAAAATAACTCAGTACATTTTGAATGCTTAGAAAGACAGAAAAATTGTCCAATTCACAGACTTATCAAGAGATCATCCCTGGTTGCCTCCCGAGTGGTGCAGCGGTCTAAGGCACTGCATCGCAGTGCTTGAGGCGTCACTACAGACCTGGGTTTGATCCTAGGCTGTGCTGCGACCGAGAGACCCATGATGCGGCGCACAGCGTCGCCCGGGTTAGGGGAGGGTTTGGGCGGCCGGGATGTCCTCGTCCCATTGCGCTCTAGCGACTCCTTGTGGCGGGCCGGGTGCATGCAAGCTGACTTTAGTCGCCAGTTGTACACTGTTTCCTCCAACACATTGGTTAAGCGAGCAGTGTGTCAAGAAGCAGTGTGGCCGGGTCGTGTTTCGGAGGACACATTGCTCTTGCAACATCAGTCAGGAAGTTAAAGCTTGGTCGCAAATAGGTCTTCCAAATGGACAATGACCCAAAGCATACTTCCAAAGTTGTGGCAAAATGGCTTAAGGACAACAAAGTCAAGGTATTGGAGTGGCCATCACAAAGCCCTGACCTCAGTCCTATAGATAATTTGTGGGCAGAACTGAAAAAGCGTGTGCGAGCAAGGAGGCCTACAAACCTGACTCTGTTACACCAGCTCTGTCAGGAGGAATGGGCCAAAATTCACCCAACTTATTGTGGAAAGCTTGTGGAAGGCTACCCGAAACGTTTGACCCAAGTTAAACAATTTAAAGGCAATGCTACCAAATGCTAATTGAGTGTATGTAAACTTCTGACCCACTGGGAATGTGATGAAAGAAATAAAATCTGAAATAAATAATTATCTCTACTATTATTCTGACATTTCACATTCTTAAAATAAAGTGGTGATCCTAACTGACCTAAGACAGGGAATTTTTACTAGGATTAAATGTCTGGAATTGTGAAAAACTGAGTTTAAATGTATTTGGCTAAGGTGTAAACTTCCGACTTCAACTGTATATGATCAATTATATTATTTATGGCCTATATAGCCTTTGCAAAGTCATAAACAGCTATTGTTTTAAATTCATCCCAGGGTTCAACTGAAAATAGACAATACATATAGGCAGTTCCCAAATTAGGGGTCGCGACCCCATGTGGGGTTGCTGATATGAAAATGGGGTCGCGGGAGAATTCCAAAAATCCTGAAGGAAAATATATATATATATATATATATATATATATATATATCGTCTTTGTATCTCAAAATCATTGTAACGTGGTTAACTTAAAAAATCTAAAATAAATTATTCAAATCTAAAAGATAAAATTCAACCAGAGCGCCATTAAATCATGGGAAACGGCCACATACACAGTCTGCGGTTGTGAGGACAGTTGGACGTACTGCCAAATTCTCTAAAACGACATTGGAGGCGGCTTATGGTAGAGAAATTAACATTAAATTCTCTGGCAACAGCTCTGGTGGACATTCCTGCAGTCAGCGTGCCAATTACACGCTCCCTCAAAACTTGAGACAGCACAACGTGCACCTGTGTAATGATCATGCTGTTTAATCAGCTTCTTGATATGCCACACCTGTCAGGTTGATGGATGATCTCGGCAAAGGAAAATTGCTCACTAACAGGGATGTAAACAAATTTGTGCACACAATTTGAAATAAATAAGCATTTAAGAATGATGGAGGCCACTGTGTTCTTGGGGACCTTCAAATGCTGCAGAAATGTTTTGGTACCCTTCCCCAGATCTGTGCCTCGACACAATCCTGTCTTGGACCTCTACGGACAATTCCTTCGACCTCATGGCTTGGTTTTTGCTCTGACATTCACTCTCAACTGTGGGACCTTTTATAGACAGGTGTGTGCCTTTCCAAATCATGTCCAATCCATTGAATTTACCACAGGAGGCCTCCAATGAAGTTGTAGAAACAACTCAAGGATGATCAATGGAAACAGGATGCACCTGAGCTCAATTTCGAGTCTCATAGCAATGGGTCTGAATACTTATGTAAATATTTCAAAAACCTGTTTTCACTTTGTCTTTATGGGGTATTCTGTGTAGATCAATGAGGGGGAAAAAATATTTCATCAATTTTAGAATAAGGGTGTAACGTAACAACATTTGGCTAAAGGGAAGGGGTCTGAATACTTTACGAATGCACTGTAGGGCCTACTGTACTGTACACGATTCTTCTACACCCACATATTACATCATAGGAGAGGTGTCACATGATTTACTGTCCTGCTGTGGAGCCGATATGACACGTCTGTGAAGCTTGTGGGTGACGGAAATAAAAGTAAATAGGCCTAGTCCTAAATAACATGTTAAACATGAAAACCTAGAAGAAAACGTCAAAATAAGTAAAACAACATGAAAATAAGAGCACTGGTTGAAATTGAAGACAATCGAATTTTGTTCCATAATAGAGGAACCAACCATTCCTATCGCTGCTTTTAATCAAGTCAGATTATATAGCGATTCCTACTTCTAATCCGACGTTTTAACCACATTGCTGCGATACCTGGGATGATTGTGGGGCACGCATACTTTTGCTGCATTGAGTCAAGCCTCCGGTGGGTCTGACCATGTGACCATACTCTGCACCGTTCTGGAGGACCAAACTCTACTGCACGGGCATACCTTTTCTGCCTAAAGAAAAGGGGCGTGTAAACGCGACTGGTGCCGATTTCCTGGGGCTGCAGGGGAAATATTATTCAGAGTAAAATAATGATTCTAATAATGAAATGTGCTTTTGTCATGGTGGGTTCTCATATTTCCTCCATGTTGCGGCAGAGCCCTTTTGAAGCTACATGGCCACGACTGTAGCCAATAGGCTTTATACTATTAGCTTCATTATAAACCTTTGTATAGTGAAATACATTTAAAAAGAGCGAATACCTCTATACCATCGCCATCACATAACCTGGACGACTATAACCCAAATCAAACGTGAAAACGGAAAAGGAGTCTCCTGGCAAGATCTCAAAGGCTCTAATGCGCACCGCCATGGATATGAGCGCACCTACTGTGTAGCTTTGAAGCTGAAATAATAGGTAGAGAGAGGGCACTGAAGGATAGCCTTAAGAATCACGAGAGGGTTATTTAGAAAAAGCTTATTACCTGCTATTATCTTGTCTGTTGCCGATTCTTTCTCAGTCATCATGTCCCGCTGTTTTATCTTTCCTTGAGTCTCCCCTAAACAGTTACACATTCAGTTTGTCCTTGTTTACTTGCCAGTCTGAAGCATTAGATGTAACTGGAAAATAGGACTTGCTATGGATGGCGCGCTAAAAAGCACATTTAAAGGATGCACAGCAGGGTTGACCCATTCAACTGAAAGCTTGTAGTCGAGTTTGGCCGATCTACACCTCCAAAGCAAGGAAGTCTGGTAGTACCTCAGGCTGCTACTTTCCGATTGTTAGGTAGCCCTCTGTCCCGCCCCTCCCGTCAGCTCGCACCGCTGTTCTGGCAAGGAATGTCTCCAAATCCAGACCTAAAAGTCTACGGTTAGGGCTGCAAGGATGCAGCACTAGGTATACATCATCAGGGTCTTAGCTTTCATGCACTGGCACATTTTCATTAGTCATCTCCTATGCAAATCTCCCTCCCAAATCTGTACAATGGTTTTCAGGTTACCTGTCATGTTTTGTTTTTTAACTATTAGGCCTAAATCAATACACCTGTACTGCAGTATTGCATCTTTAGGCATGGTAAAAGGCACTATGCTTCTGGGTTTGTTGTACATTCATGATGACACTTGATGACGAACACTGAGTTCAATACATGATTAGACAGTCAAGGCTGGGCTCTCTAGCAATCAGGTATATGTAAAAATCATATTGTAGCGATTCTTTGCTATATGAGCCACATTACAATTCCCACCAAGTGGGTTAACCCTATTTGTGCGATGCGTAGGGTGTTTGCCTTTCATGCTAGTGAGCCGCGGGAAGTAGGGGTGCTGAAAATAATACAAATATATATTAATAACAATTTTAATAAATATTTTTTCACAAAAGTAGTGCACTCAGCCTTTAATAATCTTGTATTAGCGGACCGATATAGCCCACAGAGAAACCAAAGTAAACATACTCAACTTACTAAATATAGCAGTCTTAGCAGATGAAAATAAACCCTTTGGCTCAAGGGACACATTGAGTTTTTGAAACCAAGTGAAGGGCCACATTCTACATGCGTGACAAAACATGTGAAGCCTTTATTCATTTTCACATTGACACGCAACTACTAGTGTACTGTAGGTGTACATATGCTTGCAGAACAATTCTACCCTTGTACCATCTTGACCCTTGTTTTTTGTGAACAAATTTTCGACAAAATTTTCACAACATTTATATAATTTATAACATCACAGACACAGTCAAACACACACACAGATCCTGCATCTCGACCCTTGTAAAGTACAATCAAACTTACAGTCACAATATGCAAACTTAAAAATAAATATATATTATATGACTGGAGACATGCAAAATGTAAAAAAAAAAAAACTCTTCCAAATTTTGAGTGAAACATATGGTTAGAGCATCCATTTAATTTGGAATGGTCTGTTTTTGAAAGCATATTTAGGAACAATTCTCATCTCCATTGTGAGCCATATTTACAGTTATCCAATCACCTCAGCCCAAATCTGACTGATTAGTTATCACCTGTATCCAAGTGCATTGCTGTATAATTCTCACTGCATAACCATCACCATGAAAAAGCATAATCCTTGCCTACCCCAGTCACGGTTATTCGAGTCTTTATGTGAACAATGGGTCTGGTCACCTCTCTTGGCAAGGCTGGTGTCATCTTTGATGTAGAGATTCTCAGAACAGCTGACAAGTGGTAATTTGTTAAATGTGTTGTAATTCATGACTGAGAACGTTTGTTCACACACATATGTGGACCCAAATAAAACAAGCATACTTTGGGCATGCTTTTAATGTTTGGAAACTTTGTTTCATTCAGTGAGCCATATCACTGGTCTATTGATGCTGTTTTGTACTTCTCCTTCAAAGCACTGTCACATTGGATGTCGATGAGCTCCAATTGTGTGTCTGGTGGTGCTTTCTCAATGTCGAAAGACAGGGGGCATGATACAAGCTCCAGCTCAGTCTCAATCTTGGTGAAGTCTGAGAAGCGGCGAGAAAACTCAGCATGCAGGTTGACCAAAGTGTTACTGTATGTCTCAGTGCCGCACTGCGATGTGGGCTCGTTCAGTGCAGCCAGTGTCGGAGAATGAGCGGGAGACCGGCTGCTCATTTGTCTGGAGAACAACATAAGTTTGGCCTTGAATGCTTTCACGTTGGAATACAGTTCATGCAGTTTCACATTTAGATCGTTCAGATGCCCCAATATGTCCACACCGAAAGCAAAGTAGCCCAACCAGTCTTTTGACTCGGAGAAGTCGTCGGCTTTACCAACGGTATCAAGGAACATACCTTTCTTCCCTCTCAGTTCCCACACAAGGTGAAATACTGTAATGACCCAGCTGGGTCATAAAGTAAAAGAGAGACGGGCACCAGGTGTACAGGCAGAACACAGGTTTATTCCTGAATGGGCTATTGTTCAGGCCACAGCCCACGCCGCTAAACCTCGAACATACACAAATATAACATGTCAAATCAAGGGTCCCGAACAGAAGAGAGAGAGATGAGACCGTAACCCCTATTTAAGCATTCCAAAACCCCGCGGGATTACCCATCATACCCCCCAACCTTTCCATCTGTCCTGGCATATTTAACCCCTGCTAGCACCCATGAGAACGATAACACACCCATGAACACAGAACACAATACAGGGTCGTTACATAGCCCCCCCCTTTCTAAACCCTAGCCCCTAGGGTTACAAAACAAAATCCTTAAAACGACCCGGAGGTCGCATCAGTCTCTTGTGCCTCCCCTTGACTCTCACTGGTGGACCCCAGAACACTCATCTGCCCCAATGTCATTTCCAGCGCCCTCCGAAGAGGCAGCCCCCGTCCCAGGCTCAGCTTGCACTAGAGTCTCCTCGCTAGACTGTCCCCGTGTGCTCACATCAGAGTCCTCACTTCCATTCCCTACCGTTTTCCTCCCTCTGTAGGGCGCCAATCGGTCCCGGTGGACCACCACCTTCCTGCTCCGTGGGGGAACCTCCACCCGGTACGTCACCTCCCCCACTCTCTCTACCACCAGGCACGGCCCCACCCAGGCACTGTCCAGCTTTGGGCACCGCCCCTTCTTGCGCGTGGGGTTGTGAAGCCACACGCGTTCTCCCGCTCCAAAGTGCCTCCCCCTAGCGCGTGAGTCATAGTGGCGCTTTTGGCGCATTCCTGTGTTCTCGAGTTGCTCTCTTGCGAAGGTGTGAGCCGCTTCTAACCGGTTCTGCAGACGACGAACATAGTTCGGGCCAGGCAAAACCCCGTCGTCGTTATCAGGAGGGTGGCCAAACGTCAGTTCGGCTGGGGTGCGCAACTCACAATCTAACATTAGTAGCGCTGGGGAGCACGCAGTCGATTCTTGAACAGCCGACCTACATGCCATAAGAATAAACGGTAAGTGGGTGTCCCAATCTCTCTGGTGTTTTGAGGTAACGATAGCCAGCTGTTGTGCTAATGTTCTGTTAAATCTTTCCACCAGCCCATCACTCTGGGGGTGAAGCGGAGTAGTGCGCGTCTTCTCCGCGCCTAACCGTCTACACAACTCTGAGAACACCCGTGACTCAAAGTTTCTCCCCTGGTCGCTGTGTATAGACTGTGGCACCCCAAACCGACTGATTATTCCCCCTACCAATGCATCAGCTACTGTTTCTGCCTCCTGGTCTGGGAGAGCGTAAGCCTCTGGCCACTTGGTGAAGTAGTCCATAACAGTTAGAATCCACCTGTTACCGCTGTCTGTGGTTGGAAACGGTCCAACTATGTCAACCCCCAGTCTCTCCATGGGCTCCCCTACTGGGAATTGTTGTAGGAGGGCGTGTGACTGACCTGGAGGTCCTTTCTTAGCAGCACACTCATCGCACTGCCTGCAAAAGTCCTCCACATCCCTCCTGTGCCTGGCCCAATAGAAGCCTTTACGTATGCGCTTTAACGTTTTGGAGACCCCAAAATGCCCTGCGCCTACTCCCCCGTGAAGCTGCTGTAACACGCTCCCTTGCAGCCTTTTGGGAACCACTACCTGCCACGTCATTTCTCCAGTAGCTGGCTTTTTCCACCCCTCTGGAGCACTCCCTCAGCCACTCTAAGGACTGAGAATTTAGCCCAGAGTCCTTTGGTGACTGGTGATAGAGGGGGCTACTTTCCCCCATGGCGGTCGTCTTCTCT
Organism: Coregonus clupeaformis; assembly: GCF_020615455.1. Lineage (NCBI taxonomy): Eukaryota > Metazoa > Chordata > Actinopteri > Salmoniformes > Salmonidae > Coregonus > Coregonus clupeaformis. The sequence goes on along the minus strand of NC_059192.1, from coordinate 47,354,605 downwards.
CTTCCACCCACCCCAGCACAGGACGCAGCTCTGCGTCCTCCTCCTGACGACGCCTCCACTCCCCCGACGTCCACAGCCTCAAGCTCCCGGCACTCTGTCACCCTCAGCTGACTCACCGTGGCGGTGACTCCCTCCTCCATGCACAGTTCCCTCTCTCGCTCCACCCGTTTGGCGCAGTACCCACAGCCGTCCTCAGCACACGGGCGGCGGGACAAGGCGTCTGCATTGCTGTGGCGAAGGCCGGCCCTGTGCTCCACCTGGAAGTCGTAGGGTTGCAGCTCCTCCAACCAGCGGGCGATCTGACCCTCTGGCTCCTTGAAGGAGAGAAGCCACTGCAGGGCGGAGTGATCCGTCCGCATCACAAACGGCAGGCCCCCCAGGTAGTACTTGAAATGGCGTACTGCTGCCACGACAGCCAAAAGCTCCCTCCTTGTCACGCAGTAGCGTTTTACAGCCTTATCAAAAGTTCTGCTGTAATAAGCTACTACGTGCTCCCCGTCAGAACCACGCTGAGCCAGCACGGCCCCCAAGCCCTCATTGCTTGCGTCGGTGTCCAGGATAAACGGACGGTTCGGGTCTGGTGAGGACAGGACAGGGGCCTCCACCAGGGCACGTTTGAGGGCCTCAAACGCCCGCTGGTGCTCTTCGGTCCACTGAAAAACAGTGTCCTTCTTGAGAAGGTGGTTCAAAGGAGCTGCTATCCCCGCAAACCCTTTCACAAACCTACGATAGTAGGATGCCAGACCCAGGAAGCTCTTAACCTCTTTTTTTCCCCTTGGAATTGGCCACCCCCCTCACAGCCTCCACTTTGTCTGGCATCGTGCTGATACCCTCACCACCCAGCTGATGACCCAGGAACGCCAACTCCCTTTGCATGAAATGGCACTTTTCCGGGTGTAATTTTAGCCCCGCCCCGAGATCCTCTCCAGCACTCGCCTAAGTGCCCCCCAGTGCCCCCCTCAAACGACGTGCCGTGTACCAATATGTCGTCTAGGGTACACGACACACTCGTCTCTCGGAACCCCCCGCCAGCACTCTGTCCATGAGCCTCTCAAAGGTGGCAGGAGCATTACAAAGCCCGAAGCACAGCACCTTGAACTGCCAATGGCCCCTATCCGTGGAGAAGGCCGTTTTTTCACGTGCCCCAGGCGAGAGGGGCACCTGCCAGTAGCCACTGCGCAGATCAAGGGAAGAGAACCACGAGGAGCTCTGACGTGGTCTAGCGACTCATCGATCCTCGGTATGGGGTAAGAGTCTTTAGTGGTGACAGAATTTAGGCCCCTGTAGTCCGCACAAAACCTAAGTTTACCCCCTTTCTTAGGCACCATGACGACCGGCGCGGACCATGGGCTATCTGATGGCTCAATGAAATCAGCCCGCAGCATGTCAGCAATAGCTGTGGCTGCTGCCTCCCTCTTGGCAAGGGGAATGCGACGGGGCCGAATTTTAATGGGTTGGTTGTCCCCAGTGTCGATGTCGTGCTGAACCAGGTGCGTTTGCCCTACCTCATCTTCCCCCCAAGCGAAGCTATCTTTAAAGTCAAACAGCAGCTGCTTTAACTGTCTCTGTTGTCTCTCGTCCAGACCTTGACAGTTTTTCAGCCACACAGCCTCAACGGGCGTCGATAACTTCCTCCTTCCCCCCGTCGGGCTGATGGGGTGAAGGAGCCAGTGTGTTTTGGGCTACTGGGATGCCTGTGCTTGCACCATTATGGGGAGTGAAGGTCGTTGCCGCCGGGAGACAGCTGCTGGGATGGCACAACGACCAAGGGAGCAGCCGGGACGACCAGTGGAGTTTCGGCAAGCTTGGAGGAAGACGGAGGGACAGCCCTGCCCCCTGCTGGCCCTCCCGAAGGCGACATTCCCACTGTGGGCCCCCCCGACAGCCTCAAAGTGCCCGAAGCTAAGTCCAACTGAGCCCCACAGTTTTTCAAAAAGTACATTCCTAGTATACAGGGGTCCTGTACCGCTGCTACCCACACCGGACACCCCACAGTTCTCCCCCCCACAGTCACAGACAACCGACACTTCCCTAACATGGGGGCTAGCTCCCCCGTGACAGTCCGTAGCTGGACAAGGGTCGGCTCCACCCGCACCCCAACAGGTAGTATGTCTGGTCTCACCAGGGTTACTGTAGAGCCCGTGTCGACCAGGGCCAAACATTCCACCCCCTCTACCTTGACGATGACATTGCAGAAGTCCCCAATGGTGGTACGTCCCACCACAACTACCGGACTAGGAAACACGGTGGCAGCTACACCCTGGGGAAGCAGGTCCCCACCCTCTTGCCTGCGCTGCTGGGTACCTCTTCTGCTTACTGTGGGTTCGGGGGCGGAGGGGTGGGCCCGCGCTGCCCCCTGCGCGAGAACCCGCTGTCGTTTCCCTGTTGACTGGAGAATCTGCCACACTCCCGCTGAATGTGGCCAGGCTGGCCACAACCCCAGCAGACAATGGAAGTTGAGCTGACACTGCGATGTTGTCTGGAGCCCCTCTCAATGACAAGCGAAGCGGTCTTGACTAACCCGCCCAACTCGTCGACCCACTCTGGTTTGGTGACCCCCGGTACCCCGGCCGCCGCTGCTCTCACCTCTGGTTGACTGGCAACCTCCACTCTCACTCCCTCACCCCAGATCAGCTCCCTCTTCCTGGCTATCTCCACTGCAGCCCGCAGAGATGCTGGGTCCGACATCTGAACATGCTTACCCAGTTCGGTGGGGGAGAGCGCTCTAATAAAACTGTCCCGTGCCAGCTCGTCTTGCACCCCAATCGGCATAGTTGCATAAGCCCGCCTGGTCAGGCTCAGAATATCACTTGCCAACGCCTTTAATGATTCCCCCTGAAGTCTCTTTTTGTTATTCAGTTCAATCCGCAGCATGTTGGGCTGTGCATCGCTGCCGAAACGGCCCCCCAATGCCTCCACTAGCGCATCGTAGTCGCCCCTCTCGTCCGGGGCTAGCGTTAGCAGGCATTCCGACGCCTCCTCTGCCAGGCTCAGGGCAAGCTGTAACCCTTTCGTCTCGTCAGACCACCTCCCGGCTCTAGCCAACAACTCGAATTGAGTGAAAAAAACTTCCCATTTACCTTGTCCATTGAACTTTGGAAGTTTAGCCGCTACCGTGGCTAATGGCAATAGGGTGCTGCCATCTCTGTTTACATAAGGAGGCCCAGCCATTTCCGCACGCGGTGAAGTCGATACCTCCGTCGCCGTGACGTCTGTTCTGGTCGAGCGGTTTGAAGGAAAACCCGCCCGTTCTGCCATCTTGCTGACTGACAATTTAACTTCCGCCATGTGGCTCTCCAGCTCTTCTACAGCCGTCATCGCCTGACCCTCCCGACCGGGTACACCCGAGCCCACAACGGACACTTTGTCCGACTCTTCCCTTAACTTTCCGCCTCGCTCGATCATCATGACCGTAGATGCGAGTCACGCTAAAGCTAACCACGGCCTATACTGAAACAGCTAACTCGCCTAATCTCGATCTATCCCGTCGTTCGAAAGCACTTCTGACACCAATGTAATGACCCAGCTGGGTCATAAAGTAAAAAGAGAGACGGGCACCAGGTGTACAGGCAGAACACAGGTTTATTCCTGAATGGGCTATTGTTCAGGCCACAGCCCACGCCGCTAAACCTCGAACATACACAAATATAACATGTCAAATCAAGGGTCCCGAACAGAAGAGAGAGAGATGAGACCGTAACCCCTATTTAAGCATTCCAAAACCCCGCGGGATTACCCATCATACCCCCCCAACCTTTCCATCTGTCCTGGCATATTTAACCCCTGCTAGCACCCATGAGAACGATAACACACCCATGAACACAGAACACAATACAGGGTCGTTACAATACTTTTCCCAGGCTTAGCCAGCGCACATTTGAATGGTACAACAAGTCCTGGTGCTCTGCCTCTGAGTCATTGAGCAGCTGAATGAATTGATGATGGTTAAGCCCCCTTGCCCATATAAAGTTGACAAGTTTTACAACAACTTTGATAACATTTTCCAGCTTTAACACACATTTAGCATGCTTGCTTGAAAAATGACGATTGAGATTATATACCTTAAAAACCGCAACACTTTCTTGGCATATCAAAAAATACCTTTTTACTAATATTGGACATTATTAGTAAAAATGTATTTTGCTGTCCATTCTACTTTAAACACACAACATTCAGAGTCCACTTTTCTCATTTTCGCAGCACTATTTTTTCACGTCAAAAGTCGTCAAGCAATGAAGTGGCTATGATGACTGAGCGCATTCTGAATCTGACTGTAGGCCCAAATACAGAGCGCGCTGCCAGGCTACAGCGCCATCTATTGGAGGTTGTTTGTATATCATGGAATGAGTAATTTTAGGCCAAAAATCGTAACTCAAATATTATAATATTTAATACATTAAAAAAATGTCTCGCGGACCGGATTGAAGTGCCCGGCGGGCCGTACATTGCCCCCAGCCCCCTTGGAGCAGATTGTTCCTATTTGTCTGCCTCTTTGGTCCAGGGTGCATTGTATGGTGCCGTTGCCAGAGATATTATAGAAAGGAGATATGAATCCAATGAGTGAAGGAACGTATAACGCTCCACCCAGCAGATTGTCGACCAATCGCGTTCACATTGTCATGAGGCGTCACGCGGTTGCTAAGCTAATGGTCACGCAATCCCTTCTCAAAGTCAGTGTATATGTCGAGAAACGTGCCTATTTTCCTCGAAAGTACGTAATGTCACTATTCCAAAGCTATACGATATTACAGATAGCAAGTTAATTATCTTACATCTCGGAAAAGATTTGTAATGTTGTACTTCTTGTTGACGAAATTCGTGCTAATGTTGGGTTTTGGAGCTAGCCCCCAATAGACTCCCATTCACTCCTTGAAGGAGAGCGCTCCTTGTCCCAGGACCGCCCAGAAAGCACCGCGCGTCCCATTGGCGTAGCATTGGCAACGTTTCCCAACTCCTCAAAAGTATATCTGCCGTCAGACTGCACTCTTTGAGGTACATAGATCTGCAGGTTGAACATGGTGAGATTGTAGACTCCTAAATTGATAGTGCAGTTTTTTAAGGCGATTTTACAGCTAACTAGCTACTTTACATGCAGATATTGACTTTGGTATTATTGTGTGTAGCTATGTTTGCTACCTTGCTACCTAGCTAGCTAGCCACTAGAGAGAGAATTGCATTGTGGATTTTGTAGTCGACTGGAGCTGCAACAGATTTACACAACACTTTTCCATGTTGCTACCAACCTTATTATAACGCCAAAATGAAACATTTGTTCACCAAAAATATTGTTCTCACATATTAGTGTTATTTAACACTGTAAATTAAAGGAATAAGTGGTTTTGAGTGGATTTTTATTTTAAGATTTCCTAGAGCAATTGTTTATTTAGTATTGTTATGTAGTTTCAACATTTACATGAAATGTGAACAATATAGGGATGTTGGAGGCAGCTTATGGTAGAGAAACGTTGTTTTAGAGAATCTGTCAGTACATTCAACCACGTGTAACCACGCCAGCCCAGGACCTCCATATCCAGCTTCTTCACCTGCGGGATCGTCTGAGACCAGCCACCCGGACAGCTGATGAAACTGTGGGTTTGCACAACCAAATAATTTCTGCACAAACTGTCAGAAACTGTTTCAAGGAAGCTCATCTACGTGCTCATCGTCCTCACCAGGGTCTTGACCTGACTGCAGTTTGGCGTCGTAACCGACTTCAGGGGGCAAATGCTCACCTTCGATTGCCACTGGCACGCTGGAACAGTGTGCTCTTTACAGATGAATCCCGGTTTCAACTGTACCATTTCAACTTTACCAGGCAGATGGCAGACAGATGGCGTGTATAGCGTCATGTGGGCGAGCGGTTTGCTGATGTCAACGTTGTGAACAGAGTGCCCCATGGTGGCAGTGGGATTATGGTATGGGCAGGCATAAGCTACAAACAACAAAAACAATAGCATTTTATAGATGGAAATTTGAATGCACAGAGATACCTTGACGAGATCCTGAGGCCCATTGTCGTGCCATTCATCCGCCACCATCAACTCATGTTTCAGCATGATAATGCACGGCCCCATGTCGCAAGGATCTGTACACAATTCCTGGAAGCTGAAAATGTCCCAGTTCTTCCATGGCCTGCATACTCACCAGACATGTCACCTATTGAGCATGTTTGGGATGCTCTGGATCTATGTGTACGACAGCATGTTCCAGTTCCAGTCAACATCCAGCAAATTCGCACAGCCATTGAAGAAGAGTGGGACAACATTCCACAAGCCACAATCAACAGCCTGATCAACTCTATGCTAAGGAGATGTGTCGTGCTGCATGAGGCAAATGGTGGTCACACCAGATACTGACTGGTTTTCTGATCCACACCCCTACCTTTCTTTTAAGGTATGTGTGACCAACAGATGCATATCTGTATTCCCAGTGATGTAAAATCCATAGATTAGGGCCTAACTAATTTATTTCAATTGACTGATTTCCTTATATGAACTGTAACTCAGTAAAATCTTTGAAATTGTTGCATGTTGTGTTTATATTTTTGTTCAGTATATATATTTATGAACACGACCCAGTTGTTCGTTCTATATGCTCCATTGCCATGCTCGCTGGCAACGTTCTTATCCATTGCTTGCTAGCTAGTTAACTAGCTACGGTTAACACAGTCACAACCTCTGCAGACAGAATAAAAGCAAAGTAGTGCATTTGCATTTGTTTAAGCTGTTTTCTATTGACATTCATTTGGATACATCCATAACAATGAGCTGATGATGCCGGATCTAGCCTGGCATAGCTAGAAAAGTTTGCCTTCTTGTTTGGACACTCGACACTGTTCATTACGAGGAGATCGCATTGCATATCATAAACTATTCCTAATAGATTATTTTTTTCAAAAGAAACATTAAACATCTAATAGTCAAATCATAGTGTATAAGCAGGTGAGCTGGTTGTACTATTTTTGTCAATTTTCTGGTGGAAAACTGAGTGGGTCAAGCATAACACGTCAACCCTGTTACCCATAGATAGACAGGCGAGAAAAAAAATATTTTTGGGGAAGCTTGCATTCAATTGCCCCTCTCTGTTGCACACAACAAGCTTCCATTCCACCTCTCACAAGGGGATTTATGGCTGATTTAAGATGAAATTGTCAACCCTGTTACGGTCAACCCCGTTACTTTATTTTGCACTAAATAGGCACTTACTATAGTATTTTTTAAATTTAACCTCTTGAGATGGGAAAACCTGTTTTTTATTAAGTTGTACATGTGCTTTTCATGACATAATGTAAAAAATAGGTAAAATCTAACTTTTTTCCCCCACCAAGTTACAGTACCCAAAAGGGACTCATTTTGTGCAACAACCCAGTTAATTGAGGATTTTCATAAATGGAGGCCACAGATGCTTAAATCTAAGGTCATTAACTCTTTAAAAATAATTTACTAATGTGATATGATTAATAATTTTGCTCACAATGTAATTTTCAAATGACCATTTTTATTTAGACACACCGAATATCAATGGACCCCTCCAATTTATGACATACTAAAAGGGTGTGATTAGCTAATCATTTTCTTTCATCTAGCCCCCTTCCCCATAACAGTTTGCCACTGGAGGGAATGCTAAAGGTCCTTGTATATCTTTGTAATGAGGGACTTTTAAGGCGGTAACACCAGTTACATAAAATGTAGGGACACATATCATACAGTGCCTTCAGAAAGTATTCACACCCCTTGACTTTTTCCACATTTTGTTGTGTTACAGCCTGAATGTAAAATTGAGTAAATTTAGATTTTGTGTCACTGGCCTACACACAATACCCCATAATGTCAAAGTGAATTTTTTTCGAAATCCATACAAATTAAAAGCTGAAATGTCTTGAGTCAAATAAGTTCAAGAGTAAATGTGCTTAACAAGTCACATAATAAGTTGCATGGACTCACTCTGTGTACAATAATATCAAATAAAATAGAATTTTATTGGCCACATGCGCCGAATACAACAGGTGCAGACATTACAGTGAAATGCTGACTTGCAGCCCTTAACCAACAGTGCATTTATTTTTTTATAAAAAATAATAATATAAAACAACAACAAAAAAGTGTTGAGAAAAAAAGAGCAGAAGTAAAATAAAATAACAGTAGGGAGGCTATAAATACAGGGGGGTACCGGTGCAGAGTCAATGTGCGGGGGCACCGGCTAGTTGAGGTAGTTGAAGTAATATGTACATGTGGGTAGAGTTAAAGTGACTATGCATAAAAAATTAACAGAGTAGCAGCAGCGTAAAAAGATGGGGTGAGGGGGCAGTGCAAATAGTCTGGGTAGCCATGATTAGCTGTTCAGGAGTCTTATGGCTTGGGGGTAGAAGCTGTTGAGAAGTCTTTTGGACCTAGACTTGGCACTCCGGTACCGCTTGCCGTGCGGTAGCAGAGAGAACAGTCTATGACTAGGGTGGCTGGAGTCTTTGACAATTTTGAGGGCCTTCCTCTGACACCGCCTGGTATAGAGGTCCTGGATGGCAGGAAGCTTGGCCCCAGTGATGTACTGGGCCGTACGCACTACCCTCTGTAGTGCCTTGCGGTCGGAGGCCGAGCAGTTGCCATACTAGGCGGTGATGCAACCAGTCAGGATGCTCTCGATGGTGCAGCTGTATAATTTTTTGAGGATCTGAGGACCCATGCCAAATCTTTTCAGTCTCCCTATAGGCTGTCTCATCGTTGTCGTTGATCAGGCCTACCACTGTTGTGTCATCGGCAAACTTAATGATGGTGTTGGAGTCGTGCCTGGCCATGCAGTCATGGGTGAACAGGGAGTACAGGAGGGGACTGAGCACGCACCCCTGAGGGGCCCCCGTGTTGAGGATCAGTGTGGCAGATGTGTTGTTACCTACCCTTACCACCTGGGGCGGCCCGTCAGGAAGTCCAGGATCCAGTTGCAGAGGGAGGTGTTTAGTCCCAGGATCCTTAGCTTAGTGATGAGCTTTGAGGGCACTATGGTGTTGAATGCTGAGCTGTAGTCAATGAATAGCATTCTCACGTAGGTGTTCCTCTTGTCCAGGTGGGAAAGGGCAGTGTGGAGTGCAATAGAGATTGCATAATCTGTGGATCTGTTGGGGCGGTATGCAAATTGGAGTGGGTCTAGGGTTTCTGGGATAATGGTGTTGATGTGAGCCATGACCAGCCTTTCAAAGAACTTCATGGCTACAGACGTCAGTGCTACGGGTCGGTAGTCATTTAGGCAGGTTATCTTAGTGTCCTTGGGCACGGGGACTATGGTGGTCTGCTTGAAACATGTTGGTATTACAGACTCAGTCAGGGACATGTTGAAAATGTCAGTTAAGACACTTGCCAGTTGGTCAGCACATGCTCGGAGTACACGTCCTGGTAATCCGTCTGGCCCTGCGGCCTTGTGAATGTTGACCTGCTTAAAAGTCTTACTCACATTGGCTACGGAGAGCGTGATCACATAGTCATCCGGAACAGCTGGTGCTCTCATGCATGCTTCAGTGTTGCTTGCCTCGAAGCGAGCATAGAAGTGGTTTAGCTCGTCTGGAAGTCTTGTGTCACTGGGCAGCTCGCGGCTGTGCTTCCCTTTGTAGTCTGTAATAGTTTTCAAGCCCTGCCACATCCGACGAGCGTCAGAGCCGGTGTAGTACGATTCAATCTTAGTCCTGTATTGACTCTTTGCCTGTTTGATGGTTCGTCTGAGGGCATAGCGGGATTTCTTATAAGCGTCCAGGTTAGAGTCCCGCTCCTTGAAAGCGGCAGCTCTACCCTTTAGCTCAGTGCGGATGTTGCCTGTATGCAAGGGTCGGGTCGGGTCGGTCACCCTGCTCCTCCACACACTCCACTGGCTTCCAGTTAGGCTCGCATCTACTACAAGACCATGGTGCTTGCCTACGGAGCTGTGAGGGGAACGGCACCTCCTTACCTTCAGGCTCTGTTCAGACCCTACACCCAAACGAGGGCACTACGTTCATCCACCTCTGGCCTGCTAGCTCCCCTACCTCTACGGAAGCACAGTTCCCACTCAGCCCAGTCAAAGCTATTTGCTGCTCTGGCACCCCAATGGTGGAACAAGCTCCCCCACGACGCCAGGACAGCGGAGTCACTGACCACCTTCCGGAGACACTTGAAACCCTACCTCTTTAAGGAATACCTGGAATAGTATAAAGTAATCCTTCTACCCCCTGTCCTTTTCCTGTTCACTTATGGCCTTATACAGCTCATTCAGTGCAATCTTAATGCCAGCATTGGTTTGTGGTGGTAAATAGACAGCTATGAAAAATATAGATGAATAGTGTTTAACATGATTTTTTAATGACTACCTTATCTCTGTACCCCACACATACAATTATTTGTAAGATCCATCAGTTGAGCAGTTAATTTAAACACAGATTCAACCACAACGACCAGGGAGGTTTTCCAATGCCTCGCAAAGAAGGGCACCTATTGGTAAATGGGTACAAAAAAAAAGGACACATTGAATATCCCTTTGAGCATGGTGAAGTTACTAATTACACTTTGGATGGTGTATCAATACACCCAGTCACTACAAAGATACAGGTGTCCCTTCCTAACTCAGTTGCCGGAGAGGAAGGAAACCGCACAGGGATTTCACCATGAGGCCAATGATGACTTTAAAACAGTTACACCATTTATTGGCTGTGATAAGAGAAAACTGAGGATGGATATATAACATTTAAGTTACTCCACAATACTAACCTAATTGACAGAGTGAAAAGAAAACCTGTACAGAATACAAAAAATAAATGGAATGGAGCTAAGCACAGGCAAAATCACAGAGGAAACCTGTTTCAGTCTACTTTCCACCAGACTAGGAGATGAATTCACCTTTCAGGAGGAAAATAACCTAAAACACAAGGCCAAATATATGTACACTGGAGTTGCTTACCAAGACGACATTGAATGTTCCTGAGTAGCCTAGCTACAGTTTTGATTTAAATCGGCTTGAAAATCTATGGCAAGACTTAGAAATGGCTGTCTACCAATAATAAACAACCAACTTGACAGAGCTTGAAGAATTTTAAAAATAATAATGTGCGAATATTGTATATCCAGGTGTGCAAAGCTCTTTCTGGGTCTCTAGAGACTTAGAAAGACTCACAGCTGTAATCGCTGTCAAAGGTGTTTCTAACATGTATTGACTCAGGTGTGTGAATACTTATGTAAATTAGATATTTCTGTATTTATTTTTCAAAAGAATTGCTAAAATGTCTAAAAACATGTTTTCGCTTTGTCATTATGGAGTAATGTGTGTAGACGGGTGAGAAAAAAATATATTTAATCAATTTTGAATTCAGGCTGTAACACAACAAAATGTGGGGTATGAATACTTTCTGAAGGCACTGTATATGTTAAAATTGATATCTTAGCCTTCTTTGTTTTTATTGATCTATACATATTATTAAATAGTTAATTTTACTTTGTAGCATTCAAAATAATAAATGGCATATCTAGATACAGTGGGGGAAAAAAGTATTTAGTCAGCCACCAATTGTGCAAGTTCTCCCACTTAAAAAGATGAGAGAGGCCTGTAATTTTCATCATAGGTACACGTCAACTATGACAGACAAATTGAGAGAAAAAAATCCATAAAATCACATTGTAGGATTTTTAATGAATTTATTTGCAAATTATGGTGGAAAATAAGTATTTGGTTACCTGCAAACAAGCAAGATTTCTGGCTCTCACAGACCTGTAACTTCTTCTTTAAGAGGCTCCTCTGTCCTCCACTCGTTACCTGTATTAATGGCACCTGTTTGAACTTGTTATCAGTATAAAAGACACCTGTCCACAACCTCAAACAGTCACACTCCAAACTCCACTATGGCCAAGACCAAAGAGCTGTCAAAGGACACCAGAAACAAAATTGTAGACCTGCACCAGGCTGGGAAGACTGAATCTGCAATAGGTAAGCAGCTTGGTTTGAAGAAATCAACTGTGGGAGCAATTATTAGGAAATGGAAGACATACAAGACCACTGATAATCTCCCTCGATCTGGGGCTCCACGCAAGATCTCACCCCGTGGGGTCAAAATGATCACAAGAACGGTGAGCAAAAATCCCAGAACCACACGGGGGGACCTAGTGAATGTCCTGCAGAGAGCTGGGACCAAAGTAACAAAGCCTACCATCAGTAACACACTACGCCGCCAGGGACTCAAATCCTGCAGTGCCAGACGTGTCCCCCTGCTTAAGCCAGTACATGTCCAGGCCCGTCTGAAGTTTGCTAGAGTGCATTTGGATTATCCAGAAGAGGATTGGGAGAATGTCATATGGTCAGATGAAACCAAAATATAACTTTTTGGTAAAAACTCAACTCGTCATGTTTGGAGGACAAAGAATGCTGAGTTGCATCCAAAGAACACCATACCTACTGTGAAGCATGGGGGTGGAAACATCATGCTTTGGGGCTGTTTTTCTGCAAAGGGACCAGGACGACTGATCCGTGTAAAGGAAAGAATGAATGGGGCCATGTATCGTGAGATTTTGAGTGAAAACCTCCTTCCATCAGCAAGGGCATTGAAGATGAAACGTGGCTGGGTCTTTCAGCATGACAATGATCCCAAACACACCGCCCGGGCAACGAAGGGAGTGGCTTCGTAAGAAGCATTTCAAGGTCCTGGAGTGGCCTAGCCAGTCTCCAGATCTCAACCCCATAGAAAATCTTTGGAGGGAGTTGAAAGTCTGTGTTGCCCAGCGACATCCCCAAAACATCACTGCTCTAGAGGAGATCTGCATGGAGGAATGGGCCAAAATACCAGCAACAGTGTGTGAAAACCTTGTGAAGACTTACAGAAAACGTTTGACCTGTGTCATTGCCAACAAAGGGTATATAACAAAGTATTGAGAGACTTTTGTTATTGACCAAATACTTATTTTCCACCATAATTTGCAAATAAATTCATAAAAAATCCTAAAATGTGATTTTCTGGATTTTTTTCCCTCATTTTGTCTGTCATAGTTGACGTGTACCTATGATGAAAATTACAGGCCTCTCTCATCTTTTTAAGTGGGAGAACTTACACAATTGGTGGCTGACTAAATACTTTTTTCCCCCACTGTAGATGTCTCTAAACCCCAAAACATACCACTGCAACTCTCCTCATCACTACTGGGACAAGCCAATTTGCTTGCCGTAAGTACAATGCGTAAATATTACAATGAATAAACATAACGTTTTGCAGTATAAAGGACTTATTATGTTTGATGAATAATTCAACGTAAACATAAACACGTATGATGTGTAGCTATTTATCATTTAAAAGTATTTTTCATGGTTGCAAAGGCTAGGGATGCAAATGCCACTCCAAGAATCACCTACTTGTTAGTTAGTAAGGACTACTTTATTGATCCCAAAGGGGAAATTGGATTGCACCAATCAATACTGACACAACAATGAACGTTGACAACAACATAAATAACTAACTATCAGTGAATAAAGAAATGCCAATATTAATTGATTGATAAAAAAGTCTGTAAAAAAGCTGTTGGTAAAAAATACATTTTAAGCAGTTGGTAAAAACAATATTTGAAACCGGCATTCTGCCTTGCTAAAGGGTAATATAAATATGCTTGAAACTGTGGAACAGTGTGGAATTTTAAAGTTACATGATCAACAATTTGCCTCTGGGGGTGCTCTTGAGAATTTAGGGTCCCCTAAATGGCCAGAAATATTGTCTATAAATTACGTCATTGGAAAGAAAGGGGCACACCTCCCCACGCCCATGAGCTAAAGCTTATATTGTCAAAACCCTGAGGATTGTGGGGTGTAGTACATTAAATGTGATCCATCATTCTCTCCTGTAGCCACGGCCCTCCAGTGGAGTGTTACTATAGCAGTCCCATCATGTATCAAGAACTCAACTCACTTCCCCCACATGATAGAGTGAGTAGGTGCCATCTTCCAGGGAAGGAAAAGAGCTATACTGAGGAGTGATGCTACACATGCAGCAGAAGTTTCCAAAGAAGTCAACCAGAGCAGAGCCAGACAGCCAAAGCATCACATACTTCACAATTGGGAATCTTCTTCTCGCCCCCCTTTCAAACAGGAAAGGTAGAGTAATTTGAGAGACGAAGAACTACCCTCTAGCCAGAAAAAAGAAAAACAATTTTCCTCCACTATTGTCTCATTGAGAGGGATCCAAATATATTCAGTTACTGTGGCAACTGGTGAAAAAAATAGAAAATAGCCTATCAAGGTCACTTCATCATCCTAGCCTGTGGTGCACAAAATATCCTTACCCCATCTAGTGGTCACCTGCTATGTGACTTTCTCACAGTCAAACTAACACAATGATGGTAGTCAATTATGGTAGTACTACATGTTGATTCAGTGGACTGATAAGTGCACATTGGGTAAGTGCGAACAATGTAGTATAGTTCACCATTTTTTAAATTAAAATATATTATTTCAGATATCTGCCTGGTTTAGTGCACACACAGCATACCACAGTCCCAAGTTATTGCATCAGGAGTCATCTGTTTACTCACATTGTGTGAATATGTATTTTTGACAATAATTAATTTTATCATCAGTAATTATTTCTAAAGGTAGACTCAGCAATATGACATTCTCGTACACAGCAAGGCAACTCCCTGCCATACATTCATTGACTTGAAATTCAAAATTGCCAAGACATCCACTATTGGTTCTTCCTCAAGCTTTCAAATGACAATATAATAAACACATATAACACACCCAGCTTTGTCCATAAGTCTAACAGAAAATTCATGGTATATTACTACACCAGAAAACAGCCAACATAGCTTAAGATTTTTCAAAAAGTTTGGATTTTATTTGTCTGGCATTTATTTTCCAAGGCAAGCTATACATTGTTCATGCACAGACCTGGGGTCAAATACATACATATTTAAGTATTTGTATTTTAAATAGTTATTTCCTGTGTATTTGTGTATTTTCAAATAATGTGGCTGAATCAATACTTTCAAATACTATGTGAAGTATTTGAAAGTATTTTCAAATAATTTCCTATAAATAGCCTACTATTTGAAACTATTTACAAACTTGTTTCCAAATACATTATTTCAAATACCCCTAGAACCAAACAGACCTGGGTTTTAATGCATGGAGTATTTAATTATTTGTATTTGAAAAAACACTTGTCTGTGTATTTGAGTATTTTCAAATACGTGCCAATGCTTTCCAAGTGTATATCCAAAAACATTCCAATATTCAACTACTTGTATTTTCAAAGAAAAAATATATAAAAACTTACTTCAAAATGTATGTGAAAGTAATTTAAATACAATAAATAGTATGCCTATTTCAACCCAGGTCTGGCATGCACAAACATTGCAAGAGGCCATAAAGTGGAGTGGAGCATCTCTAAAACCCTGGTAATCATCTTTTTTAAAGGAAAAGAAAGGAAAAAATATTCCATTAATGATGCTAGGACAGGAGCAGAAACTGTGACGGGGCTTAAGTGCCTTAAAAAGTGTATATTGGTTGTGAGGACAAGGGCCCTTCTCTCCTTTCACAAAGCGCATGAAGGCTTGGATGAATCAGGCAACATTTTAAGTATAGCTGGATTAATGTTCCACCACTAATGATGTTACAAGCGTTGTTTGTTGTTGCAGTCTTGCAGCATTATTATGTTCAATTTATATCTGCCTAATTGGAAAATGCTCGAATAATCCTGGAGTGCAAGACATATTCAAGGATGGTAAACACACAAAACGAATTATCCAACTGGGAAGAAGGGTTCTGTTTCTCAGATTGCAGAAGCACCGCATTTATGCCTGCTCTTTTCCATTAGCTTCCCACTGGGCAAACACTGGTTGAATCAACGTTGTTTTCACGTCATTTCAACAACAAAAAACTATGTGATGACGTTGAATCAAAGTGGAAAACTGATTGAATTTGCAAAAAGTCATCAACATAAGGGAATTTCGTATTTCTTTTCACCCAACTTCTAACCTAAATCCAATGACATGGTGACATGTTTTGTTGGTTGTCTCTGTTTCAATTTAAATCAATTACCATCTTGAATTGGGATTAGAAATATATGTAATGGAAATTATAACTGTAAAGGCCAGTGTATTGTGTTGTCTCTATTTATGTGTTGTGTGAAAAAGCAACAACGACGGACCCCTCTTTTTCCAACTGATAAATGAACAACTAACGCATTTCAGAGGTATGCTATGCTGGATCTTTACAACATCAACAGTAGGTTATAGTGATTTTGCATACCATTGACAACAACAACTTTGTTTGGTTAAAATGAAAACATAGAACATGAATGGGAAAAAAATAAGTACCGCGCAGAAGCACATGGAAACTAGAAAATACCTATAAAAGTTAGTTTCATGCAGAAACTTTGTCATGATACACTGATCCAAACCACCACCTCCCTAGTCCACAAGAGGGAAGTCTCGGTGCAGAAACGGTCAAGGCTTGTGCCAGGTGTCGAGTCGACCATCTCTCTCTCTCTCTCTGCACTGCAGGAGGGTCAACAAATTCATGAAACACATTCTCTAACAAGCATAATATAATAAATACCTGAATTAGCCTACGGAGGGGAGGGTACGTTTCATTCTTTACATGGGGGTGTCTTCTAATAATTATATTGAACCCATACCCCAAAATTCATTAAAAAGTCACTTAATTCATTTCGAAAGATCTGATAAGATCAACCTACAGGCTACCAGCCTATATTGCGCCATCCAAAAAAGTGCGTGAAGATGGGAAAATATCATTTAAATAATCATTAAAAAACATGAATATAATTATCATTAAAATAATGTGCATGTTATTTGTAGCCTACATTTGTGAAACCAACTCAACATTTTGAGATGCTATATAAATTCAGTGACTAGGCTGCAATCGCAATCACTTTAAATAAAATGTAACACGAGAAAATACGTTTGGATGAATTGTTTTGTTGTTTGTTTCATAATCATTCTCTGTTGTATATACAGGCCTTGAATTAGGCTACCGTTCTGAGACAAGACCTTAGCTATAGGAACTAACAAAAATAATTAATAAGATGATTTCAGTGCATGTTCAATTATTCAAACAGGCTCTGTCCATTATACCATTGTCACACAGCACACAGTACACAGCTTTGCGCATAAGTAACCTTTTAGGCTAACCTTTTATTTCTATTAACTTATGTACAATTTGACGTGTGTGCAAACCATGTCTTTATCCATTAATAATGAATAAACACAACACATTTTGATAAGGCTAGTACACATTAACTACTTTATATATGCTCGTAAATCTTGTGTTATTTTATATGACTGGCATGATGAGAATGTTCTCTAAATCTCATTGGAATATATTTTTGAAAAGAGGAATTAATTGTGTGTTCTTCAAAAATAGGAATTAAATGCTCTTCAAAGTGATGTTTTCAGAAAAGGAAGCATGCTATTGCCTAAACGAAAAACATGCACCAAACGTCAATATTCGAAACGTTATAAATTTGGCCAAAATGTTGTACAAATAATGTACATTTAGGCCTACTTGCTGTATAACAGTAGGCCTACTTTAATTTATAACGCAACCCCTTATTAATTTTTTTTGTGGGCACTCATCTGCAGTTTGCTGTGTGATAGACTATTAGTCAGATAGGCTATGGTAGGTTTTAAGTGTTGATATAGCTATTCAAAGTTTTCATTAATGAATATTATGGAACTATTATGTATTTTTCCAAGTAAACAATCTATGTGGGATTTCTATGCTTTTTTCTAAGCTTGCGTTTTTTAACAGAGGTATTGGTCCTTTAATATTTAGACAATTCTTTTCCATTTGAAATCCTTATACAAGATATCAGAAGTAATACAATATTCAACTCTATTCCATCTGTTGTTGGATTATTTTCAACGACAGATTGCAATATGGACATAGCCTAAAGCCTAAGCAAAGTTGTCCTTTGAGCGCTATGACACCTGGTTTAAACAATACCCTCTATTAATGGTGCTCCATATCTATACCCATGTATTTTCTTTTAATGTAATCTACTCATGTAGGAACTGATTGATGTGTGCAGCCTACTGTACACTCTTAGAAAAAAAAGGTTATATTTTATTGAGAGTGTAGGCTGTCTGATAAATAGCCAGTCTACATATACACAAGGGTTGTTAGAAACATCATTCAGTGGTGCATTCAAGGGCCCATTTCAGAGTACAATTGTTGTTGGCACGTATAAAACAGTGAGATTAGTGGTTTTGTGTAAAGTACACTCTTAAGACTTGGCTTAATAAATTCACTAGCTAGATCTTGCTTAATTCACTCTCCTAAGCCCACTATGAGAGTTCACAGAAGGGTCAACCATTTATTTGCGTTATGAAAAGGGACATGGGCACACGTAAACTGCTCTGCTTGGGTACCTGAACACGCCTGAGGATTATATGTTTAAATATTTGTCCTTTTCTTCCCTCGTCACAATCTGGAGCTAACGAAAATGCCAACAACTCATGAGTATGCATTTTCCACCATATAACCAAAATAGCTGTCAAATCTAATTTATTGCATAGGGGAAGGGGCAAGGACAATTACCAGGTGAATATCATATGATAAACAACTAAGTCCTTGAACATTTGATAGCCTACTAACATATGAGTTTCAGGTAAATGGGATCCAAGGCTTTTTCAGGGACTTGAAATAGTTCACCTTTTGAGAATGATCAAGAAACATTTTTGTTCAGACTGTTTGAATTAAGTTAGAGGACCATCCTATATAAAAGATTTGATCAGTTGAAGGATCCCATGTGATGGCATATCAAGTCAGTAACAGACTAGTCAAACAGCCTATTAAAGGAATAATCCACTCAAAAACGATATTTTGGTATTTATTTTATTAGGCCACTGTTCCAATTGTAACTTGCCACATCATCATGATGATGCCTTTTACATCATATTATGCATTTTGCATCATCATGGTGATGTGGCAAGTTACCATTTGCTTTTTGAAAGTCCTATATCTTGAAAACTTGATTGCTGACATGTAAAATATTTTGGAGCTGTATCAACAGTGGACTAATGAAAAAAATACCAAAAGAACGTTTTGGAGTGGATTACTCCTTTAAATACAAAGGCCTTGAATATATCACATCCTCTTCATTGAGGTTATACCTGTATTTGAAGAGTTCAACTGAAAGAAAACAAGTTCAGCTAATGGAGTTAGGTTGACCATCCAATTACAAAAAGGTTTGATAATCTTAAGGATTCAATTAACGTTTTGACAACTCACATTAGCATGATGTATGCAGCCAAATCATTTTTAAGTACCCTTATTAAAATGTCCTCTTCAAGTTCGATTGAAGAATCAACCTATTTACTTAGTTGAAATATTGTATTATTTGATTCAATATTCACAAGCAACCATCCACTTTGTGTTATATTGGACATTTTGTTTAGCAGCATTTGTAAATAGTTGTTTTACTGACTTGGAACTAAACAGCCCTTAGGCCCTAGGCTACATGTTCTATGCAAATATTATTTCAGTTTAAACGCATTGCCTTGGATGTCCGTTTACTGTCGAAAAATAGTAAGTCCAAGGTGGAAAGACATTGAGGAAAGTTTTCCGCTATTAGGCTTTAAGAATGTTTTCTTCTCACCTAAGAGCGAAATATTAGGTTAGATAAAAAAAGTAATATATATGTTTAAAAGACCATCAATACCCCATTCAGCAAACACCTGTTCAATATTGAAAACATGACTAGGCGGGTATTTCAGTTAGGGGCAATTAAAGATGACAGCCTCTCCTCGGGTGTGTATTTTGGCGGCTTAAGGCTCATGGGAAAAGACGCACTAATTAGGTAGAAACCGCACTTTTTCATGTGACCCCACCAAGACCCCGGGCAAGCTGTTTAACATTATTAGTTAAACAATTAAAACGTGTGAATGCAAAATTAACCACCCATCATGGGTTGGCCTGACAATAACAGACGGGTATTGAATTTGTTATGAAGTAATGTGGCATGTAACTCAGCAACAGGTGATTTATAGGCTACCACTGTATAACTATGGATTACACTCTTGCTTGCGCCACCCTCACTAAAATATATTTAAAGGCTTTCCTATAATGATTTTAATTACCAAGGATTCATAATGTACTCTATATTGACCGATTCGAAAAACAGGTTATGTGCGCCACCAAATTCATATTGGGCGCTGTATAATAAATATATCTCAGAAAGACAAGCAAAAGTCTATTTCGTTGGAATGGTGTACGTTTTTAGAAGTCTATCGTCACCCCACTGGTTGTGCTGTCATTACCTATTCAAAAAAATATGGTCTGCAATTTTAGCAAACAGTACATGCTTGGTTTTAAATGCCACTAATCTTTCTTTCCCCCCACAGGTAGGTCTATTGCTATTTTCACAGAGAGGCAGCAAGCAAAGGGATATCCATAATCTGTAATTTTGTATTTATTGAAATACCATCCCATTAGTGAAACCTGTTTATTAAATTCGTTTTTGTTTGGAATAGAAGATTTGGGATTTCATACATGTTGTGGCACTTAATTTCATGGGACTATTGAGTAGCCAGCTAAGTTTTTTAGTCTTCTTAAAATGGCTGACAAACGGAGTGCACTTTGTTGGTGCTGTGTTGTTTGATGAAAACTTCTCTCTCTAAGTCCTTTTCATTTTGTCTTGTAAGGAATTTATGATCATCACTTTTTTTTGGCACTCTGTCTGCATCTTATTAACATGTAACTTCTCGCTCCCAGTCATTACCAATCATAGGTAGGTCATACTGTATTTGTGCCTCTAATGCATTTATAATAATAATAATATGCCATTTAGCAGACGCTTTTATCCAAAGCGACTTACAGTCGTGCGTGCATACATTTTTTTGTGGTCCCGGGGATCGAACCCACTACCTTAGCGTTACAAGCGCCGTGCTCTACCAGCTGAGCTACAGAGGACCACCATTTAGAGTGATGAATCACGCTTCACCATCTGGCAGTCCGACGGACAAATCTGGGTTTGGCGGATTGCAGGAGAACGCTACCTGCCCAAATGCATAGTGCCAACTGTAATTTTTGGTGGAGAAGGAATAATGGTCTGGGGCTGTTTTTCATGGTTCGGGCTAGGCCCCTTAGTTCCAGTGAAGAGAAATCTTAACGCTACAGAATACAAGAACATTCTAGACGATTCTGTGCTTCCAACTTTGTGGCAACCATTTGGGGAAGGCCCTTTCCTGTTGAAGCATGACAATGCCCCCGTGTACAAAAAGGTCCATACAGAAATGGTTTGTCGAGATCGGTGTGGACAAACATGACTGGCCTGCACAGAGCCCTGACCTCAACCCCATCGAACACCTTTGGGATGAATTGGAATGCCGACTGTGAGCCAGGCCTAATCACCCAACATCAGTGCCCGACCTCAGTAATATTTTTTGTCCGAATGGAAGCAATCCCAACATCTAGTGGAAAGCCTTCCCAGAAGAGTGGAGACTGTTGTAGCAGCAAAGTGGGGACCAACTCCATATGAATGCCCATGATTTTGGAATTAGATGTCCACGAGCAGGTGTCCACATACTTTTGGTCATGTAGTGTATAATACAGAAGATAGAAAAAGAAACAAAGTTGAATTTTTCACCCACAATCCCACAATCCCCCGACCCTCCCCCTCCCCACAAGCATCTGTTGTTTGCTATAGCTTGTTATTTACTGTTGACTGCCACAGCTGTACTGAAATTCATCAGCTAACAGATAAGCAACAAAGAGGTGTTGCCCCTGCCCTGCCCATATACTCAACCTGCTGCCAGTCAAGGCAATGACAATGCAGACATCACAAAACATTTAACTTCATAATTATAAGCTAGATAGATGTGAATGGTATGCATTTGCTAGCCAGCTAGTTAAACACACACAAAACTATCTAAAACGAAAAAACGAAATGTTGGCCTAACTAAATGGCTAGCTAGCTAGGTAATATTCTTTGTGTCTAGCTAGTTAGCCAACTAAGCCAGTTTGTCCCATTGACTTAACATGGATTTCGATTACCATGATAATCAATTAGCATGCACACCACAGTGGATATTTTTAGCAGTTGAACATGACAAACTGAACACAGTATGTAGGCTATTTATTAACATATCTTGATATTCAAATATCGTACAATGAACAAAAATATAAACGCAACATGTAAATTGTTGGTCCCATGTTTCATGAGCTGAAATAAAAGATCCCCCCAAAAAAGACCAGAGTGATGTTGTACGTATCGGGCGGGAGCTGTTGTAACTTAAGGATAAGGTCAGACGAGTCTCTCACATAAGGAGGGCAAACATTGTACATATGGTTAAATGTACTAGTCTACGAATTGTGACAGGGGTTACAAAGGGGAGTTATTGCCTGACACTATTGGTCGTCTGGGGACTGGGACATTTTTTGTGTGTATTTTAGGGACTGTGTAGATTACCGGCATGGAGCAGAATTTACGCACCAGGAATCTGTATTCTCTTTGGGTGAATTCACCTTTGTGTAGGCCCTCAGTGACAGTTTGTTCGATATATACCAAAAGTTGTTTTGTGGGGTTTGTAGCGAGTCTCTTATAGAATGTCTGATCATTCAGTTGTCTGAGTACTTCAGTCTTACTGAACAAAAATATAAATGCAACGTGTAAAGTGCTGGTCCCATGTTTCATGAGCTGAAATAAAAGATCCCAGAAATGTTCCATACACACAAAAAGCTTATTTCTCTCAAATGTTATGCACAAATTTGTTTACATCCCTGTTAGTGAGCATTTCTCCTTTGCCAAGATAATCCATCCACCTGACAGGTGTGGCATATCAAGAAGCTGATTAAACAGCATGATCATTACACAGGTGCACCTGGTGTTGAGACAATAAAAGGCCACTCTAAAATGTGCAGTTGTCACACAACACAATGCCACAGATGTCTGAAGTTAAGGGAGCGTGCAATTGGCATGCTGGTTGCCAGATAATTTAATGTTAATTTCTCTACCATAAGCTGCGTCTGACATCGTTTTAGAGAATTTGGCAGTAAGTCCAACTAGCCTCACAACCGCAGACCACATGTATGGCGTCGTGTGGGCGAGCGGTTTGCCGATGTTAACGTTGTGAACAGAGTGCCCCATGGTGGTGGTGGGGTTATGGTATGAGCAGGTATAAGCCATGGACAATGAACACAATTGCATTTTATCAATGGCAATTTGAATGCACAGAGATACCGCGTAAACAAAATCCTGAGGCCCATTGTCGTGCCATTCATCAGCTGCCATCACCTCATGTTTCAGCATGATAATGCACGGCCCCATGTCGCAAGGATTTATACACAATTCCTGGAAGCTGAAAATGTCCAAGTTCTTCCATGGCCTGCATACTCATCAGACATGTCACCCATTGAGTTTGGGATGCTCTGGATCGACGTGTGCGACAGCGTGTTCCAGTTCCCGCCAATATCCAGCAACTTCGCACATCCATTGAAGAGGAGTCGGACAACATTCCACAGGCCACAATCAACAGCCTGATCAACTCTATGTGAAGGAGATGTGTCGTGCTGCATGAGGCAAATGGTGGTCACACCAGATATTGAATGGTTTTCTGAACCACGCCCCTCCTTAAATTGTTTTATTTTTTATTATTTTTATCTTGTCTCATCGCTGCAACTACCCAATGGGCTCGGGAGGCGAAGGTCGAGTCATGCGTCCTCCGAAACATGACCCGCCAAACCGCGCTTCTTAGCACCCGCCCGCTTAACCAGGAAGCCAGCTGCACCAATGTGTCGGAGGAAACACCATTCACCTGACGACCGAGGTCAGCCTCCAGGCGCCTGGCCCGCCACAAGTAAAGCCCCCCTGGCCAAACCCTCCCCTAACCCGGACGACGCTGGGCCAATTGTGCGCCGCCCTATTGGACTACCGATCACGGACAGTTGTGATACAGCCCGGGATCAAACCCGCGTCTGTAGTGACGCCTCTAGCACTGCGATGCAGTGCCTTAGACCGCTGCACCACTCGGGAGGCCCGACCCTACTTTTTTTTAAAGGTATCTGTGACCAACATATGCATATCTGTATTCCCAGTCATGTGAAATCCATGGATTAGGGCCTAATTTATTTATTTAAATTGACTGATTTCCTTATATGAACTGTAACTCAGTATTTAGTTGCATTTATATTTTTGTTCAGTATAGTTAGGCAACATATGAGACAGGAATGGCCAACAGTGCAATCCAAAACCGAAGCTGCCAATCAAATTTCACTAGATAATAATAAGTTGCTCATAAACACAAACACTACATAAACAACATGAGTCCTCAATAATGCATCTAATATCTCATCTGTTTTATAATTTTTTCTTTTTGTCAAGTTTAACATAACCTATACATTGGGTCATCTGTCTGTGTGTGTGTGTGTGTTTTACCTGTTTGTGGAGGTTGAGTTTGTCTTTCACAGCACCCAAACTCTCTACAAGTGGACAGGGGCAGGGCAAGACAGGGACTAATGGACGGAGAATGGAAAATGGTGAGAGAGTATCGTGGGTTTAAATGGGGACTAACATTTCTCAATAGTAAATCTAGCTCGCTAACGTTAGCTACAGTAGCTAGCTAGCTAAAACTCGTTAGCCAACAATTACCAGCTAACATTACAGGCTATGTTGTTTGGCTAGCTGAAGAAAAAATTAAGAGTAGCCTACATAATATTATGTATTGTTTTTTCATAGTAGTTTAATTAATTAATTATCTTAGCTAGCGAATAGCTAATGTTTACCCCAGAGCCATGTAGCCTATTTAAATACATGGCTCTGGTTAAACCTGTCGCATGCTTCCCAGTTGAAACAGTTCACGCATATGCATCTTTTTCTTGAGGCAAGTTGAAGTTCGGTAGCCGAAGTCTACGCCCCTTCGTCAGTAATTGGTCAACAGTACTACTCCTATTAGGAGTGGGAACTATGGACAGGATTCTTCAATGAAGTGTTTGTTGCCCTGGTTGGTCATTCAACGAGAGACGACTAGTTTTCATGCAAACCTTTTCACTTGAGAAATACTGCATCTAGAGGCGTCTCAATAGGGACAAACAGTAATATTGCCAAAAATTAGAATCTTTCAATTTAAATTATTATATAAAATTCTTGCTACCAATAGAATGTTATTTATATGGGGGATACAATCTTCCCAGCTCTGCAGATTTTGCTGTGAAGAGATAGAATCATTAGATCATTTGTTTTGGTTCTGTCCATTTGTAGCTTGTTTTTGGACACAGGTCCAGGAATGGCTAAAGGATTGCAATATTTACCTGGAACTAACCTTGCAGATAGCATTACTGGGTGATCTGAAAAGTCATAGTCAATCAATCAATAATATAATAATACTTTTAGCAAAAATGTTTATTTTTAATTCACAATCTGTAGAAGCAATGAGAATAGAAAGGTTCAGAACTTTTGTAAAACATCACAGTACGGTTGAAATATATATGGCAAATAGAAATCCTATATGGATGGTGTTAAGAGATAGATGGGAGGTATTGAATAGAGTTGAAGGATGGGACTAATAACAAATAACAACAAATAATAACAAAGATAGCTAATAATGTAAGCATACTGTGTCCATAATAAGTATATAGGTTGTATGTTGGGAGCTTTTGGGAAAGAGCACAGTTAGAAAGATATGGCATTTAGAAGCAAACCGGATGGACATCATGAAAATGATCGGAGAGGTTGAGAGTAGAAGAAGTTCAGGAGCAAAAAAATAAATAAATATATATATATATATATATATATAGAATTATTGTAAAATTAACTCTGTCCATAAGGTGTAGATAGTAAGTATAGACCGGAAGTAGAGGCCTGGGCGTTGTTGTTCACTAATTTACTCCAAGTAGGGAAAGGATGGTGGGGTTGAAAAGTAATAAAGGGGAATATATATATATATAAAAAATGTAAAAAAAACATGGGGGATTGGAAGTGATGCAGACAATTACATTGATAGAAGATACAATCTATCTGCAATATTAAGTTGATCCATTCCCCCCGATAAAAAAAAAAAAAAAAGATATATTGCCTTTTTTTCTCTTTTTACAAGCAATGTATTTTAAGGGAGTATGCAAGGCAAAGACGTTCACTTCGCCTAACCGAGTTCTGCTAGGAGAAAACCAAACCTAGAATGAAAGTGCCTTTACTCACCTAAAGCCTGTCTCATGCTTCCCAGTCTAAACAGTTTGCGCATATATTATGATGAAATTTGGTGACGTTTTTGTTTGATTTGGTGTTCGGCAGGTCTTTGTTAGGCTGTTCGCGCACACAAAATGTTTTCTTGAGGCAGGTCAAAGTTCGGTAGCCGAAGTCTATGCCCCTTCTGTCACGACTTCCTCCGAAGCTGCCACCTCTCCTTGTTCGGGCAGGCTTCGGCGTTCGTCATCACCGGCCTTCTAGCCACTTCCGCTCCTCATCTCATCATTCCATTGGTTTTGTCTTGTTTATTTCACACACCTGGTTCATATCCCCTCATCAGTACCTGTATAAGTGTTCCCTCTGCCCCCTTGTCTTTGTGTGTGATTGTTTATTGTGGAGGATAGTGAAGCTTGGTGGAGCTCCTTGTATTTTGTATCGCCGGGATATTTTCCTGTGTGCCTTGTATTTTCCAGTGCGCCTGTTTTGCGCACTGGAGTGTTTTTGACACGTTACTGCGTAACTCTGTGGTTGAGGAATAAAGCCTGTTTTTCTGTGATTTACCCTCCTGCGCCTGACTCCTTCGACATCACCTCACCACAGAATCACACACCTGGAGTCAGCAGTAGAGGAGCACATGCCTGGAGTCGTGGCACGGGTCCGGGAGCATTCAACGATATTAGCCAGCTTGGGAGGAGCGATGGATCGGGTTCTCCAGGTCGTCCAATGCCTGGAGAGGAGAGGACCCGATCTTTCGGGACCAGCTGAGCGACCGGATCCAGCCACCCACACCCCAGCACCCAGAGGGATTCATATATCCCCACCACTGGATTTCGATGGGACAGCTGCCCTCTGCCAGGGATTCCTCCTACAACTGGAGTTGTACCTCTCGAACATCAGCCCAGCTCCATCGGCGTGGGAGAAGGTATCCGCCCTTGTCTCCTGCCTCTCGGGGAAAGCCTTGGAGTGGGCCAACGCAGTCTGGAGTGAAGGAGGAGCCGCATTGGACAACTACGGGGAGTTCGCTCGCCTCTTTTGGGCCGTCTTCGATCACCCGCCCGAAGGTAGAGAGGCGGGCGAGCGGCTGGTTCACTTAAGGCAGGGGACGAGGACCGCGCAGGACTTCGCCCTGGAGTTTCGGACTCTAGCGGCTGGTTCCGGGTGGAACGAGCGGGCCCCCATTGACACTTCCGGTGCCACCTACGAGAGGATGTCCGAAGGGAGCTAGCCTGCCAGGACACCACGTTGTCCTTCAATCAACTGGTGGACATGGCCATCCGGTTGGACAACCTGCTGGCTTCTAGAGGGCGTCCTGGAAGGGGCCTGCCCGTTCCACCCCCCCCCCCCCCAACCCGGATCACGAGATGATGAACCTGGGCGGAGCGTCGATCCGGGAGAGCGGAGGACGACAGTGCCAGTGTCACTCTTGTGGCACGAGAGGACATTCTCCTGCACGCTGTCGCCGGCGTTCTTTTGGGTCTGGAGGCGGCAGGCAGGGTACTCTCTCGTCACCCCAGGTATCGAACACCCACACTCGTTCAGAGCCCTCTGCTGCGCACTGTACCCTACACATCCACTTTCCTGATTACACGATAGTTCCCCAGTGTAAGGCGCTGGTCGATTCAGGCGCAGCTGGGAACTTCATGGACAGGTCATTTGCACATAGTCTAGGTATTACATTGGTTCCCCTATCCATTCCACTCCCCATCAGAGCACTTGACAGTTGACCATTAGTTAGGGAAGTTAGGGAAGTTACAGCACCAGTCACCATGGTTACACACGAGACCCATAGAGAGCAAGTCACTTTTTTATTTATTATTGAGTCTCCTGATTTCCCTGTTGTGTTAGGTCTTCCCTGGTTAGCACTACACAACTCCACCTTTTCATGGCCGCAGAGGGTTCTCACGGGGTGGTCACGAGAGTGTCAGTGTAGTCTAGGTGTTTCTGTTGGTGCAACCACTGTGGATAGTCCAGACACTACCTCCACCGTGCGCATTCTCCCCGAATACCTCGATTTGGCCAAAAACGCAGGCAACCAATTTACCACCTCATCGGGCGGGGGATTGTGCGATAAACCTCCGGGTAGATGCTGTGCCTCCCAGGAGTCATGTGTATCCCCTGTCGCAGGCTGAAACGGAAGCGATGGAGACATACGTCTCTGAGTTGCTGCGCCAGGGGTTCATACATCCTCCTCCTCTAGTTTATTTTTTGTGAAGAAGAAAGACGGAGGTCTGCACCCTTGCATTGATTACCGAGCACTTATCCTCTACCCCTCATTCCATCTGTGATCGAGTCAATGAATGGGGTGCGCTTCTTCACAAAATTAGATCTCCGGAGTGCGTACAACTTGGTGCGTGTCCGAGAGGGGGACGAGTGGAAGACAGCATTCAGCACAACCACGGGACATTACGAATACCTGGTGATGCCTTACGGTTTGATGAATGCTCCATCCGTCTTCCAGTCCTTTGTGAACAAGGTGTTTCGGGACATGCTTGGTCGCGGTGTAGTGGTCTACATCCTGGTGTATTCCGCTACGCGCGCCGAGTAAGTGTCCCTGGTTCGCAAAGTGCTGAGCCGACTGTTGGAACATTACCTTTATGCCAAGGCAGAAAAGTGTCTGTTTTTCCAACAGTCCGTCTACTTCCTCAGATACTGCATTACCACCTCAGGTGTGGAGATGGAGGGAGTTCGCATTTCAGCTGTGCGTAACTGACCGACTCCAACCACGGTTAAGGAGGTGTACGCTTTATTGGCTTTGCCAACTACTATCAGAGGTTTATCCGGGGCTTTGGCAAGGTCGCAGCTCCCATCACATCTCTGTTGAAGGGTGGGCCGTCCTGACTCCGCTGGTCTGCTGAGGCTGACAGGGCCTTCAGTAACCTGAGGGGTCTGTTCACCTCAGCCCCTGTACTGGCCCATCCCGATCCATCACTACCGTTCGTAGTGGAGGTGGATGCGTCCGAGGTAGGGATAGGCGCTGTCCTATCTCAACGCTTGGGAATGCCACCCAAGCTCCGCCCCTGTGCCTTCTTCTCCAAGAAGTTCATCCCGGCGGAGCAGAACGTTGGTGATCGGGGGCTGTTGGCTGTTGTCCGAGCCCTGACCGTGTGGAGGCACTGGCTCGAGGGGGCGAAACACCCTTTCCTCGTCTGGACGGACCACCGTAACCTGGAGTACATCTGGGCAGCGAGGAGGCAAACCCTCGCCAGGCCAGGTATGCCCTATTCTTCACCCAGTTTGATTTTACACTATCTTACAACCCGGGTACGAAGAACGTGAAGGCAGACGCACTGTCACGGCTTTACAACACAGAGGAGAGGCCCATGGACAACACCCCCATACTCCCGGCCTCCTGCATTGTGACACCGGTAGTATGGGTGATGGACGCGGACATAGAGCAGCCGTTACACACAGCGCCATCTCCACCTCAGTGTCCAGCTGGGCTGCAGTACGTGCCGTCTCTTGTCCGTGACCGTCTGATCTATTGGGCACACACGTCCCCCTCCTCTGGTCACCCAGGTATCGGTCGTACAGTGCGCTGCCTGACCGGAAAGTACTGGTGGCCTACCTTGGCTAAGGACATGAGGGTGTATGTCTCCTCCTGCTCGGTGTGCGCCCAGAGTAAGGCACCTCCCAGTGGGTAAGTTACAGCCCTTACCAGTTCCACAATGGCCATGGTCCCACCTGTGTATTGACTTTCTCACTGATCTTCCCCTCTCTCAGGGTAACACCACTATCCTGGTCGTTGTGGACCGCTTTTCAAAAGCCTGCCACCTCCTTCCTCTGCCCGGTCTCCCCACGGCTCTGCAGACTGCGGAGGCCCAGTTTACTCACGTCTTCCGGTACTACGGGGTGCCAGAGGACATAGTGTCTGACCGAGGTCCCCAGTTTACATCCAGGGTCTGGAAGGCATTCATGGAACGTCTGGGGGTCTTGGTCAGCCTGACCTCTGGGTTTCACCCCGAGAGTAATGGGCAGGTGGAACGGGTGAATCAGGATGTGGGTCGGTTCCTGCGGTCCTACAGCCAGGACCGGTCGGGGGAGTTGTCAGTGTTCTTGACATGGGCAGAATATGCCCAGAATTCTCTCCGCCACTCCTCCACTAACCTATCGCCCTTTCAATGTGTTTTAGGTTATCAGCCGGCTCTGGCACCGTGGCATCAGAGCCAGACCGAAGCTCCTACGGTGGATGACTGGTTTTGGCGCGCGAAGGAGACGTCGCCAGAAGGCCAACGCTGACCGCCACCAAAGTGAGGCCCCGGTCTTAGTACCGGGTGATCGGGTCTGGCTCTCGAGCCGGAATCTGCAACTCTGTGGTTGCGTAATAAAGCCTGTTATTCTGTGATTTACCCTCCTGCGCCTGACTCCTTCGACATCACTTCATCACACCTTCATCAATGATTGGTCAACAGTACTACTCCTAGTAGGAGTGGAAACTATGGATGGGATTCTTCAATTAAGTGTTTGTTGCCATTTAAAGAGAGACAACTAGTTACCATTCACATTTCTTCACTTGAGAAATACTGCACCAGACATCTTAGTTAGATGTCAAATTGCGTGACTAAGACCTCCTTGGCAAAAACGTCAAAATGAATTACAGATTTCTTAATTTATCTTAGATCAGGGCTCTCCAACCCTGTTCCTGGAGAGCTACCGTCCTGTAGGTTTTCACTCCAACCCTAATCTAGCACACCTGATTCTAATAATTAGCTGGTTGACAAGCTGAATTAGGTTAGTTACAACTGGGGTTGGAGCGAAAACCTACAGGAGGGTAGCTATCCAGGAACAGGGTTGGAAACCACTGTTTTAGATTAATTCAGACTATTTTGAGGAAGTGTATACTGGCAGAGAGGAAGAGGTAAAGAGAGAGGCCCAACTCTGCGGAAAATCTGACTCCCTCCAGCAGGTGGCATTTTGTTTTGAGTGCCATGCCGCTTTGTGGACAAGGACTCCCATTTTTAGAGAGGAGAGACAAGTACTGTATCTTGTCAGTATATTCATAATCTTTGATATACTGGCTATGTTGTTGCTACTGCATCTCAAGAGGGACAAAGTAATATTGCTGCTTTTTCTTGTTTTTCAAGCTAATGTATTTTAAGGGACTATGCAAGGCACAGACGTTGCTTTGCCTAGCCAAGTTCTGCTAGAAGCAAACCGAACATGTCGGTTGCTAGTCCTCTCACCTGTCATCTCCAACCATCCGCACTTCCCTAGTGTTTCTTTGACCAAATTAAAATTGTATGCACAAGCATCCTACTGGTTCCAAAATGAACCCTTCTTTGAAAAGGGTTTCTCAAACCACCCCTCACATCTGCAAAGTTTAAAGAACGAACTGATGGCAGAGTATGGGTTCTTCAATTAACCTACAGGTTCATGAAATAACCTTAAGGTTCCTTTTTTAACCTTAAATTATCTTAAGGATCCACCAGGAAGCTTTTATTTTTAGAGTGATGATGACACATGGAGGGTGGAATGGAATTTTTAATATACCTGAAAGTGTTTATGAATATTAAAACCCTAAAAAGGCTGTACTCTGATTACTTCATGCTATGTCCAGTTGATGGCAGAGCATATGAGCGGAGTGGAGCGGTGAGAATCTCAGCTCCTCGCTCACGGAGCTGTTCACCCCACCGCTCAAAGCCACATCAGGCCAGTCCGCTCATTATCGCTCAGCACTCAACGCAGTTTGCATCGCGCTCCACTCAAATCGCCCCCCGCTCACTCCAAAAAAGGAACAAAATCTCCATGTGTAATCGGTGAGCAGGGATTTGATTTCTGTGACAGCAGGGAGGATCATCCCCAGGTTCCCCAGCTCCTTCTGCATTTTGTCTGTGAGATCTGCTAGTGGTGTCAGCACACTGACAAGGTGCGTCAGCTGCCGTACTTGATTCAGGTGTAGCCCGGTTGAGCTGCGCTGGCGAAGTGTTGCATCCCTTCGCGTTCTCCTTTACTCAGCGGTTCATAGTCCATGAAAATCATTTCAAATGCTACATCCAGCTCTCTTTTTCTCTCCCTTGTTATGGTTGGGCCTTTGCGTGCAGTGAATAAACTTTTGAATTCCTCAACCCTTTTCTCTTGTTGCTGCTGCTGCTCCTCTCGCTCTATAAAATACAAATTCATGGACGACACAAATTAAATTAAACAGATGGATTCTGGGTCAGGCTTGAGCATGCTTCAGACTCGTGGTGTGAGCGAGCGAAATTGGAGCGGGACATAGGGCGACGCTCCGTCCTTTTAAAAATGCCGCTCTGCGCTCTGTTCAAAATCCGTCCGCTCACGCTCCATGCTCGCTCCCGCTCCACTCCGCTCATATGCTCTGGTTGATGGTGGCAGTAAAAAGCAATCATACTATTTGTATGAACCTCCACGTGACCTAATAGTCATGCATATATAATTAATAATACACATGTATAAATGTGCATAACAATTTATTGCATTGACTGCTTGGTTTTGGACCAATATTGTAATCACTGCCTGTTATCCAAATAATACATTTTTCCAAATTAAATTACAGGGCATTAATTTCTGAAGGAACGGTTTTGAGAACAGTGATTGATCATTATTGACTAATAGGTTAATTAGTCGCCAGATACAGTCAACTCAACCCTAAAATTAGTCATGTTTCACTGGACTGCATCAGGGAAAATGACTTTGTTAGATCAATAATTTGTGCTTTCATTATATAAAACAACGCAATATGCATGCTCTATGTGACATTTTTGTGTCGGATATGATTTGTGTCATTGGCATCTGCACACCCAGCCACAACCTGGATACTAGCTAATGAATGCGCTCGATTCTATTATGTCGCCGACGCTGGTGCCCGCTAGTTGATTTCCTGTCCTGGAGCAAACTGCCCTTTGAGTGAACCCTGGTTACAGGCTTGAGCTGATACACGAGCCTCCTGGCCCGTGTGGCTGTTCATCCAATGCGGTTTTAGGACTGCTTAGTGTAGGCCACAGCAGGGGCGGTGTGTTCATTAGGGCGATATGGGCGACGCACTGCCAAACGGGAAAAGGAAGGGATTTTTTTTCTAATCAATTATATCACGGCAACAGTAGTTATCAGTGTTCTAATCTAGACGTCTGATCTGCCACTAAATGTCCAATCAGGCTAAAGTCGTGCTTCAAATGGCCCGCCCCTTTTGGGGCGATTTCAGTCAGGTTGAAAATCGCCCCAGAAGTCTCTCATAGACTCTCATGTAAAATCTTTTTTTTCAAATATCAGAGCTTTCAATACAATCTCTATGGGTTCCGGGAGGGCTTGCATTTACGGCGCTTTCGTCATACGTAACATAACCATGAACGTAACTAAGAAAAGAGCGGGTAGCAGCGTCAATCAATTCACGTACTACTGTCAAGATGGCTAGCGTTCAGTGCAACTCGATTGTCTCTTTGAAAGAAGTTCCTTTTTGTCGGCGAACAAATCAAGATAAATTGGCAACGAAACAATTAGGACCTCCCCAGACCAAATTTAATAATTCAACAGGTTTCTACTAAAGGGGGAAAGTCCTACACCCGAGGATTTTCCAAAAATTGGTACGAACGAAAAACCTGGCTAGCAGGCTGCGATGTAGCTAATGCAGTCTTCTGCTACCCCTGCTTACTCTTTCACCCTGAAGGCGGCACGGCAGACAGCACCGCTTGGACAGCGACTGGTGTAACGGACATTCACCATCTTTCAGAAAAGATTAAGAAACATGAGCTGTCAAAGACCCACATGGATAGCTGTTTGAGATTGTCTGCTTTGGGGAGAGTGAACATTGCCACTCAACTGGATGAGGGATACAGGCTAGCTGTCCGCCGCCACAACGATGAGGTTAGCAAGAACCGCCACATCCTCAGCCAGCTAATCCAGTGTGTGAAGTTTTGCGGAGTGTTTGAGTTAACTGCGAGGCAAAGATGAAACTGAGGGCTCCACCAACCCTGGTATTTTTCTTGGAC
Organism: Coregonus clupeaformis; assembly: GCF_020615455.1. NCBI lineage: Eukaryota > Metazoa > Chordata > Actinopteri > Salmoniformes > Salmonidae > Coregonus > Coregonus clupeaformis. Next base: position 47,320,537 of record NC_059192.1, on the reverse strand, counting down.
TTGTCAACTTTGTGGCACAATTAGATGAGGTGTTTTATGGAAATGCATATTGTTTATGCAGTGTTGAGGAATGTGAAAGAACACCCTTGATTATTTTTACTCTGATAATGTCACGGTTTACTTAGCCAGAACCCAGAAGCAGACCAGGACAAGGTACGTTGAGACAAAGGTGAGTGTTTATTAATAGATTCCGAGTGAGGCTGAATAATCCAGGGAACAGAGCGGGTGGCGTGGATGGGTTGTTGAGGGTGCAGTGGTTGGTCGGTACTGGCTCGGCAGCCGCCCGACCATCAGGCAGAGGTTGGGTGAAGGTTCGGGTGAGAGACTGCAGACAGAACAAAACGGAGGTCAGTACACAGCAAGTCAAAAAGGTGCAAAACAACAAAACTAACACTAATGGCTCCGAGACTGATACGCTGACAAACATACTGTTCATGGCTAACGATCCGGCAGGAACTGGATGTTGGGCCAGAGCCTAAGAAGGGTGATGATCAGGACCAGGTGTGCAGATTGCTGATGGGATGCAGGTGCGGAAAACAAGAGCGCTCCCCGGAGCGTTCCCGAACCCTCGGGAAACTGGAGATTACGAACAGGAACACTAGTCACCAGACAGGACCCGACTCAGACAGCCGGGATCGTTACAGTACCCCCTCCGGCAACGCCACCGGGCGGACTCCCGGAGCGCCAGGATGGAGGCGGTAGAAGTCACTGATGAGGTCCGCATCTAGGACCTGTCGCCGCGGAATCCAACTCCTCTCCTCAGGGCCATACCCCTCCCAGTCCACGAGATACTGGAAACCCCGGCCCCGCCGTCTGGAATCCATGATGCGACGCACCGTGTAGGCAGGACCACCTCCGATCATCCGAGGAGGAGGAGGAGGAGGCGGAGGAGGCAACAGAGGGCTGAGGAAGACAGGCTTGAGGCAGGAGACATGAAAGGTGGGATGGACTCTGAGCGTCCTCGGTAGTTTGAGTCGAACTGCCACTGGATTGATCACCTTCTCCACCACAAACGGACCAATGAACTCGGTAACAACTTCCTAGACTCAGTCCGTAACGGAAGATCCCGTGTGGCCAACCAAACCCTATCTCCGATGGTATAGGTGGGAGCGGGGATCCGGCGACGATTCGCCTGGAGCTGATACACGTCCGAAACTCTAAGGAGTGCCTTTCTGGCCCGATGCCAGGTCCGGTGGCAACGACGAATATGGGCCTGAACAGAAGGCACTGAGAGCTCCTTCTCCTGAGAAGGAAACAGGGGAGGTTGGTAGCCATACAGGCACTGGAAGGGAGACATCCCAGTGGCAGATGTAGGAAGAGTATTGTGGGCATACTCAACCCAAGGCAACTGAGAGACCCAGGAGGTGGGGTTGGAAGAGACCAGACAGCGTAGCGTGGATTCCATCTTCTGGTTGGCTCTCTCCGCCTGACCATTGGATTGGGGGTGAAACCAGATGTGAGACTGACTGTAGCTCCAATGGCCAAACAGAAGGACTTCCAGACAGCAGAGGGTAAACTGAGGGCCACGGTCAGAAACGATATCACTGGGCAAACCGTGGACCCTGAAAACCTCCCTAACCAGGATCTCGGACGTCTCCGAGGCAGAGGGAAGCTTGGCAATAGGCACAAAGTGGGCGAACTTGCTGAATCTGTCCACGATAGTCAGAACGACCGTGTTCCCCTCAGAAGCGGGCAACCCAGTGACGAAGTCCAGGGCCAGATGCGACCATGGTCGCGGGGAATAGGAAGGGGGTGAAGTAGTCCAGAGCTGGGCCGATTGGTACTCTTATTCTGCGCACACACTGGACAGGCAGCAACAAAACCCCGAGTATCCTCGGCCATGGCAGGCCACCAAAAACGTCTGCGAAGAAACGCCATTGTCCGAGCCACGCCAGGGTGACAAGCCATCTTGCTGGCGTGGGACCATTTGAGGACAGCAGGACGAACCGACTCAGGCACAAACAACCGACCCGGGTGGACCGTTACCGGGACCGGGCTGAGTCCGAAGGGCCGCCAGCACCTCCTCCTCAATCTTCCACATAACTGCTCCCACGACGCAGTTCCGGGGGAGGATTGTCTCGGTCTTGGACCCACTCTCCTCCGTCTTGGAGAACATCCGGGACAAGGCGTCCGCCTTGCCGTTCTTAGATCCAGGTCGAACGTCAGGGCAAACTTGAATCGTCCGAAAAACAACGCCCACCTGGCCTGACGGGAGTTGAGACGTTTAGCGATTGCACGTAAGCAAGATTCTTGTGGTCAGTCCAGACAATAAACGGTTGCTCCGCCCCTCCAACCAGTGGCGCCACTCCTCCAAGGCAAGTTTCACCGCGAGAAGCTCCCGGTTACCCACATCGTAATTCCTCTCCGCAGGCGAAAGGCGACTGAGTAGTAGGCGCAGGGATGGAGTTTACTGTCCGTGGAGCATCGCTGCGACAGGATGGCGCCAACTCCCACATCAGACGCGTCCACTTCAACGGCGAACTGGCGGGCCGTGTCCGGTTGAGAGAGAATCGGTGCGTTGGTGAATCGCCTCTTCAAATCCAGAAACGCTCGATCCGCCTCCGGATTCCACTTGAAGGTCCTGATACTGGAAGTCAAGGCAGTTAACGGAGCGGCCACACGGCTGTAATCCCGGATGAATCTGCGGTAGAAATTCGCAAACCCCAAAAATCTCTGGAGTTGCAATCTCGTACCGGGCTGGGCCCATTCCAGAACCGCTCTAACCTTCTCCTGGTCCATCCTAATCTCTCCCCTGGAGATGATGTACCCGAGAAAGGATGTCGTGTGGGCGTGAAACTCGCACTTCTCGGCCTTCACGAACAGGCGATTCTCCAACAATCGCTGCAGAACCTGCCGGACATGCTGGAAGTGGTCGGAAGGTTCCTTCGAGAAGATCAGAATGTCATCCAGGTAAACAAACACAAAGAGACCGATCATATCTCTCAGGACGTCGTTCACCATACTCTGGAATACCGCTGGAGCATTGGTCAGTCAAACGGCATCACCTGATACTCGGTGACCCATCGGTGTATTGAAACCCGTCAACCACTCGTCCCCCCTCTCTGATCCGGACCAGGTGATACGCATTGCGTAGGTCTAGCTTGGTGAACACCGTAGCACCCTGTAAGGAGTCGAAGGCAGAACTCATCAAGGGCAGGGGATACTTGTTCTTGACCGTGATGTCATTCAACCCCCGATAATCAATACACGGTCGAAGAGAGCCATCCCTCTTCCCCACAAAGAAGAATCCTGCCCCCAGGGGTGATGACGAGGGACGAAACGAGACCAGCAGCTAGGGACTCCTTGATGTAGGTCTCCAACGCCTCACGTTCAGGTCGGGAGATACTGTATAACCTTCCCTTGGGGTAGACAGCTCCAGGGACCAGGTTGATGGCACAATCATATGGTCGGTGGGGAGGGAGTGACAGAGCCTTCTGCTTACTGAAAACTTCCCCCAAATCGTGATATGTCTCGGGAACCAGGGACAAATCTAGGGGTTTAGCCTCAATCACCTGACTGGGAACCGAATGGGGGCAGGCAGTCTTGAGACAGTTAGCATGACAATCAAGGCTCCAACTCGTTACCTTGCCCGTCACCCAATCGAACGTGGGATTGTGTTCCTTCAGCCAGGGGTATCCAAGGACCAGAGGAACATGGGAAGACGGCAGAATGAAGAATGAAATCATCTCAGAATGATTCCCCGACAACCGCATCTTAACCGGTTCAGTCCTCATCGTGATACGTGCCAGACTACTGCCGTTCAGAGTGGTCGCTTCAATGGCTTCCGGCAATTGCTCCTTGGAAAGCCCCAGCTGTTCCACCAACTCGGCATCAAGAAAGCTTCCATCGGCACCTGAATCGATAAAAGCGTTAAGCGCTAAGCTCTGATTCCTGTTCACAAGGGTAGCCGGAAACCGGGGTCTGACAGAGGTACTGAGAGGTTGAAACTGGCTCGCTAAAAGTCCTCCCAACTTTAGCGAGCCGGGCAGTTTGACGACCGCCGGGAACAAGTGGAGATGTAATGTCCCGAGCTACCACAGTAGAGGCAGCAGTTGGTCTTACGTCTATGTTGACGCTCCTCCTTGGTTAACCCGTGCCGCCCCCACTTGTATGGGTTCAGAATCGGGATAGAGGACCTCTCCACTAATCCATTGTGGTGGAGAATGATCGACGTGTTCTGGTCCACCACCCGACCCGACTGGGAACTGAGAAGCTGATCGATTGGACGGACCCCATTGCTTCTCCTCCTTCGCTCTCGGACTCGATTATCCACCCGAATAGACAAAGCTACCAAGCTGTCCAGGTCACTAGGCTCCGGATAGGAGATCAACTCATCCTTGAGCTGCTCCGACAGACCCTGGTAAAAGGCCGCTTGCAGAGACTCCTCGTTCCACCCACTCTCCACAGCCAACGTCTTGAACTCGATCACGAAGTCGGCCACGCTGCCGAGTTCCTTGGCGAAGCGAAAACAGGCGCCTAGCTGCGTCCCTCCCTCGGACGGAATGGTCGAAGAGCTTCCTCATCTCGGCCGTGAACCCCTGGTATGAAGCCATGCAGGGATCCTGTCGTTCCCAAACGGCTGAAGCCCACTCCAGCGCCGACCACGCAGCAACTCAATCACAAAGGCTATCCTAGCCTTGTCTGTGGCATAAGAGTAGGGCTGTAGATCGAACACTAGTCCACACTGCATAAGGAAGGAACGGCATCTTCCCAGCTCCCCCTCATATTTATCCGGCGTCGGAACCTTGGGCTCACGGATGGACACAGCTTCAGAAGCGGCAGGCGAGATGGGTGAAACCGGTAGTGGATCCTCCACCGGACACTTGCGTTGGTTCTGGACCTCCGTCAGACCGGTAGAAAGGTTCCGAACTGACAACGCGATCTCCTGTAGTACCATGCTATGATGGCCCAACATCTTCTCCTGCTGGGTAATAGCATGGCGAACAGAGTCCAGGTCCGCTGGGTTCATTACTGGCCGGATCGTTCTGTCACGGTTTACTTAGCCAGAACCCAGAAGCAGACCAGGACAAGGTACGTTGAGACAAAGGTGAGTGTTTATTAATAGATTCCGAGTGAGGCTGAATAATCCAGGGAACAGAGCGGGTGGCGTGGATGGGTTGTTGAGGGTGCAGTGGTTGGTCGGTACTGGCTCGGCAGCCGCCGACCATCAGGCAGAGGTTGGGTGAAGGTTCCGGGTGAGAGACTGCAGACAGAACAAAACGGAGGTCAGTACACAGCAAGTCAAAAAGGTGCAAAACAACAAAACTAACACTAATGGCTCAGAGACTGATACGCTGACAAACATACTGTTCATGGCTAACGATCCGGCAGGAACTGGATGTTGGGCCAGAGCCTAAGAAGGGTGATGATCAGGACCAGGTGTGCAGATTGCTGATGGGATGCAGGTGCGGAAAACAAGAGCGCTCCCGGAGCGTTCCCGAACCCTCGGGAAACTGGAGATTACGAACAGGAACACTAGTCACCAGACAGGACCCGACTCAGACAGCCGGGATCGTTACAGATAACTTATTTTGCTTTTGTAAGCCAACACTTTTGAGATCAGTCAATAAATGCTTCTGGTATTGACTTATATGCTGCCCCTGTCTTCATGTTGTTGCTGGACATATCTTTTTTAAAATGTGTGTAGGTCACCTAAATCATCAGAAAAATTGCCCCCCCTGAGAATTTTTTCAGGAGCCGCCACTGGGCCACAGTATATATTTGGGGAGAGATAGGGGTGAACAGTTTGCTGCATAATATTTAGGTAGAGCCACATTCTAAGCAGCGTTACTTGTTTGTTTCAACGTCGGAATAATGTACCGATGAACGCATGGATGTTTTTAGCAGATGCCTTGATTTTATATACACATTCCCACATTACGCACTACTAGCCGATATTTCCCATGTAGGCTATTATTTTTATTTCTTCCACCGATTATTTATATTGTCTTGATGCTCTTTAAAGATGTATAAAACATAGGCCTGACTAAAACATGGAAATAATATATGTAAATTATAATGTCAGATATTAAACCACCCTGAACCCAACATGTAGGCTACTATGTAGGTGTTTATAGCCTATTGAACATACATTTGGGCCAAATACAGCCTACATCGAATAAAGGTTTTGCCATGATGTAATTATGTTTACAAAAACAGAATCAGGCTGTGGAACAGCATGCCTTTTCTGTAAATGTTTGATTTAAAGAGAAAGGAAAATATGTTCAACTCTACAGTCATATATTCATTTTTTATACATTAGCCTAATGCAATTTTTTTCTTCATGCCAAAGACTATTTCAGCATACCAAATGTCAACGACTGCAGTGTTTTCTTCCAGCAAGTGCGCATTTCGATGTAAAACTTTGACTCTTCTGACATCTGTGACCTCTTTGGCAACCAACAGCTGTCAATTTACGTGACTGGTCTTAATTCTGAAAACGAGACATGGCCACATTGGTCTTAATCTCTTCCCGCTATTCGACCCCGTGTTGCCGGATTGAAACCTGGTTGTCTGCCAAACCTGAATGCCCGGGTGTTATTATTAGAAGTGGACGTGGTAAATATAAAGACGCAGATTAAACAATCCGACGCACATTTGCGGGGATATTCTAATTCACCGTAAATTCACCATAAACACCAAGATGGGGAAAGTGATTGCCAATTACAAGAGCATCCCTGAATTGTGCATGTTGCGCTCCTCATACTCCGATGCACCCCTATGAAAACATAATGTAAGAGCCCTGTTCTCACTAACGATAGTGTAATAGTGTTTCTGTCTTCAACACCAGACTGCAATATAATTACGTGCTAGATAGGATAATCCATTATCCTCAAACAGGGTTTAAAATAGGTCAGAAATTCACCATGGAATACCCCAAGTGAATAAGGTCACAAACTCGGGATTAGCCTATATACATTTATATATTTTTCTTTAAGGAAAGAGAAAGCGGTATGCTGTCATCCTTACATCATGAAGTGAAACCTATTTCATATGTCAAAAATTCAAATAGTAATATAATGTATTCCACAGTGATGTTTAGAGATAGGCTTAGTTGTTGAAGGCTATTTTTACATTGGTAGAAAACCCAATGTAAAAACAAAAAACAAGGCCTACTCATTAGAAATGTTTATTTTTGGGCCTATAGAAACATTGATTTGGCTATGAATTGTAATTAAACAGCCATCAACCTCTGTTTTTAAACTATTCGATGTATTGTTATCACTCATGACTCAAGCCATGTGACCATGAACTGTTGCTCCTATAGTCTAAACAAAGTTTTGGCTGAGAATGAATATTAGCAGCTTTCAACTGCCTAGCATTTCTGTAAAGCATTGTTTTTTGTTTGTTAGCTTTTTTTTTTTTTGCATTAAATTCAGTTTGGGTTGGAACCCATTGAAAAGTAGACTGTTGTCTACTGTTGACTGTTGGATAATCTAACCTATTGTCTATGGATAATCTAACCAGATAACATCAATTAATCACCAGATTGACCTCAGATAATGATGTATACAGTCTTCTTTTCTGACATGAGTTATTATCAAAGATTATAGCCAAAATGTGGATAATGCAAAGATATTGCCATATTTCTAGGCAAACTTAAAGCTACATGATTCAGGTAAGGTGGGATGCAGTAAAGTCTAAAATAAAAATGTGGCAAGCAGAATGAGGTTAAAGATTATTGGACATTATGCCGATGTAGGCTATGTGCTAGTAGTAGCCCGAAGGTCAAAGAGCAGAAATGAGAATGGGAAATCTAAAGATCATCTACCGATCATCTTTAAATATTCCTTTGTTGTTATTTTAAGTTAGCCTAATACAACCTCAGGGTCTTTGTTGAACTATACATGACAGAGTCAATGCGTTCAATGGTTTAGACCTAGCCTACTCCAATCAGGCCTTCATCTCCTAATTTGAATTTCTTATCGAAAATTTTTGTGGAGATTTGAGTGAAATACCAATGCCCCCCCTCCCCAAAACCCCATCTAAGATTTTTTTGTGTGGTTAAAGCTAGGAGTTGGGATGGGGAATAGGTGTCCTTTATTCAATCATTTTTCTCCAGCTCTGTGCAATCGTTTAATCAAAGGTACCCTAAATCATTTTCCTCATATTCTTTGAATGGACATTTGGGAGCCTGTACTGTAATATTTAGGGATTTGGTTTCTGTATGGCAGTGACACCTGGCTCAGCTGCATGGCTAATGAACACCGTAGCTGTGATGAGGTGTGAATGAAGGAGACAGGCGCAGGAGGTAAAACACCGAAGTCCAGAGTTTATTCCGTTTACATAAATAAAACACACCAAGCGTCAAAACAAAACTATCACAAGGGAAATATTCCACCTTGGCAATAACAAATGGAAGAGTAGCTCAACCGAGCTACTCGCTCTCACAATGAAACAATCACTCACAAAGACAAGGGGAACAGAGGGAACACTTATACACATACTAATTAGGGGAATGAGCACCAGGTGTGTGTGATTGACAAGACAAGACTTGACAAGTGGAGTGATGAGAATGGGATCGGCAGTAGCTAGTAAGCCGGTGACGACGAACGCCGAAACAAGGAGGGGAGGCAGCCTCGGCGGAAGTCGTGACAGTACCCCCCCCTTGACGCGCGGCTCCAGCAGTGCGCCGACCCCGGCCTCGGGGACGGCCAGGAGGACGCGGAGCAGGGCGAGTCGGATGGCAACGGTGGAAATCCCTCAACAGGGAGGGATCGAGGATGTCCCTCCTTGGGACCCAGCACCGTTCCTCCGGACCGTACCCCTCCCACTCCACCAGATACTGAAGGCCCCCCACTCAATGCCTCGAATCCAGTATGGAACGAACCGAGTACACAGAGGGGTTAATACGGTAATCAGGGGGGAGTAACAACCTGTATGTAACCTTGTTTATCCTCCTCAGGACTTTAAACGGCCCCACAAACCGCGGGCTCAGCTTCCGGCAGGGCAGGCGGAGGGGTAGATTCCAGGTTGAGAGCCAGACCCGATCCCCCGGTACGAAAACCGGGGCCTGCCTGCGGTGGTGGTCAGCGTTCGCCTTCTGACGACGCACGGCGCGTTGGAGGCGAACGTGGGCAGCGTCCCAAGTCTCCTCCGCGCGCTGAAACCAGTCATCCACCGCAGGAGCCTCGGTCTGGCTCTGGTGCCACGGTGCCAGGACCGGTTGGTAACCCAAAACACATTGGAAGGGTGTTAGGTTAGTGGAGGAGTGGCTGAGAGAGTTCTGAGCGTATTCTGCCCATGGCAGGAACACCGACTACTCCCCCGGCCGGTCCTGACAGTAGGTCTGCAGGAATCTACCCACATCTTGATTCACCCTTTCCACCTGCCCATTACTCTCGGGGTGAAACCCACATCTTGATTCACCCTTTCCACCTGCCCATTACTCTCGGGGTGAAATCCAGAGGTCAGGCTGACCGAGACCCCCAGACGTTCCATGAACGCCTTCCAGACTCTAGACGTGAACTGGGGACCTCGGTCGGACACTATATCCTCTGGTACCACGTAGTGCCGGAAGACGTTAGTAAACAGAGCCTCCGCAGTTTGTAGGGGAAGGAGGCGGCAGGACTTCGAAAAGCCATCCACAACGACCAGGATAGTGATGTTACCTTGGGAGAGGGGAAAATCAGTAAGAAAATCAATACTAAAGGTGAGACCATGGTCGTTGTGGAACTGGTAAAGGTTGTATCTTACCCGCTGGGAGGTGCCTAGGTGCCTTACTCTGGGCGCACACTGAGCAGGAGGAAACATACACCCTCACGTCCTTAGCCAAGGTAGGCCACCAGTACTTCTCGGTCAGGCAGCGCACTGTACGACCGATACCTGGATGACCAGAGGAGGGTGACGTGTGTGCCCAGTAGATCACGGATAAGCGCAGGCACGTACTGCAGCCCAGCTGGACACTGCGGTGGAGATGGATCTGTGCGTAATGCCTGTGCTATATCCGCGTCCATCGCCCATACCACCGGCGCCACAATGCATGAGGCCGGGAGTATGGGGGTGTTGTCTCTGGGCCTCTCCTCTGTGTCATACAGCCGAGACAGTGCGTCTGCCTTCACGTTCTTCGTACCTGGAATGTATGAGAGTGTGAAATCAAACTTGGTGAAGAAGAGGGCCCACCTGGCCTGGCGAGGATTCAGCCTCCTCGCTGCCTGAATGTACTCCAGGTTACGGTGGTCTGTCCAGACGAGGAAAGGGTGTTTCGCCCCTTCGAGCCAATGCCTCCACACCGTCAAAGCTCGGACAACAGCCAGCAGCTCCCGATCACCAACGCCGTAGTTCTGCCCCGCCGAGCTGAGCTTCTTCGAAAAGAAGGCACAGGGGCGGAGCTTGGGTGTCGTGCCCGAGCGTTGGGATAAGACAGCGCCTATCCCTACCTCGGACGCATCCACCTCCACTACGAACGGTAGTGATGGATCAGGATGAGCCAGTACCGGGGCGGAGGTGAACAGAACCCGCAATCTACTGAAGGCCAAATCAGCCTCAGCAGACCAGCGGAGCCGGGACGGCCCACCCTTCAACAAGGAGGTAATGGGAGCTGCGACCTTGCCAAAGCCCAGAATAAACCTCCGATAGTAGTTGGCAAAGCCAAGGAAGCGCTGCACCTCCTTTGCCGTGGTTGGAGTCGACCAATTACGCACGGCTGAAATGCGATCTTCCTCCATCTCCACACCTGTGGTAGTAATGCGGTATCCGCCTTGGCATAAAGATCATTTTCCAGCAGTCGGACCAGTACCTTGCAAACCAGGGACACATGCTCGGCGGGCGTAGAGGAATACACCAGGATGTCATCGATGTAGACCACCACACCGCAACTAATCATGTCCCGAAACACCTCGTTCACAAAGGACTGGAAAACGGATGGAGCATTCATCAAACCGTAGGGCATCGCCAGGTATTCATATTGCCCCGATGTTGTGCTGAATGCTGTTTTCCACTCATCCCCTTCCCGAATACGCACCAGGTTGTAGGCACTCCTGAGGTCTAATTTGGTGAAAAAACGGGCCCCATGCATTGACTCAATCACTGAAGGAATGAGGGGCGTAAACCACCATCTTTCTTCTTAGTAGCTAGTACGCCGGTGACAACGAACGCCGAAAACTGCCCGAACAAGGAGGGGAGGCAGCCTCGGCGGAAGTCGTGACAGTAGCCATCATTTTCTGACCCTTCAAGACATATAAGCCTCAGCTCCTGCTGCTGTTTCTAATATTAATAATACTAATATGAATATATTAACAATTGGTAATAATAGTATGCTATTAACAATAACAATAATAGTAATAACAATAACAAAAATAATAATAATAAATCATTAATGATAGGAAATGTGTTTGCTTGTGCTTAAGTAGCTTCTTAGGGCGGCAGGTAGCTTAGTGGTTAAGAGCGTTGTGCCAGTAACCGAAAGGTCGCTGGTTCTAATCCCCGAGCCGACTAGGTGAAAAATCTGTCGATGTGCCCTTGAGCAAGGCACTTAACCCTAATTGCTCCTGTAAGTCGCTCTGGATAAGAGCGTCTGCTAAATGACAAAAATGTAATGTAAATGTTCTTCTTATAATGGTCATATTGTTCTATTTGGGGGTCACATGTTTAACCACAGTTAGCTGAAAGCATTTATTATTTTCTTAGGTCTGAGGTTTTAACTTTTTTGTTGTTGTAACTGCCACATTTATTTATCCATAGGGGATAGTCATATTGAATTGGGTTTTGGACAGTGGTGTAAAGTAACTAAGTAAAAACACATTGAAGTAGGCTACTACTTAAGTCATTTTTTTGGGTATCTGTACTTTACTATTGTAATGAATACTCGGACAGAGTGGTAAGATCCAATCGCAGAATTGCGATGCTTTATTAGAGTACAGACAAGGGAATAGCTTAATCGTGGTCTGGCGAGCTGTGGTCAAAACCGGGCAAGGCAGAGACAGGCAGAGGTACCAAGGGAGCGGGCGTAGTCGTAGTCGAGGGCACGGGCACAGGTTCAGAATACGGTAATCACTGGGATAGACAAGCAGAAGATTAAGCAATTCGGGGAGTCAAACAACGAAGCACAGGTCTGGTACACTGGTAATCAAAAACACTCTCTCTCTCTCTCTCTCTCTCTCTCTGAACAAAACGCTTAGCAAGTCACAAAGGAACAATACCTCGCACCGACTGAACTTCTGAGCACACCTTATATCCTACTCTAATTACTGACAGGTGTGCTCAGAACTCAGGTGAAACAGATCGAGTCTGATGACTCCCCCTCTCAGTAGATCGGGGAAGTGTCAGACTCTGTCTAGATCCAGCCAAACCCCGATCCCTTATAGTATCCCCCTCCCCAGGGCCGGCTCCTGACGGCCTTCTACCTCTACCGGGTGGTCTTCCTCTGGGTCGGGGTCCTGGATGATTTGGGTGTTCAGCGTGGAAAGTGGCCTTGAGAGCGGGATCCAGTATGTCCTTCGCAGGGATCCAGGACCGTTCCTCAGGTCCATATCCCTCCCAGTCCACGAGATATTCGATGCCCCCTCGTCTCCGTCTTGACTCCAGTATCTCGTGGACTGTATAGGTGGTGTCCTGTTCATCCTCCAGAGGTGGTGTAGTAGGTTGTTGAGCGATTGGGGGGTACATCGGGCTATAGTGGACAGGTTTCAACAGCGAGACGTGGAACGTAGGGTTTATCCTGTAGTGTCGAGGAAGTAACAGACGGTAGGTGACAGGGTTAATACGTCTCAGTATCTTGAAAGGCCCGATGTACCTGGGTTGGAGCTTCTTACAGCTCCGTCGGAACCGCAGGTCCCGGGTAGACAGCCACACTCGTTGCCCGGGTTGATAAGTGGGAGTAGGTCTCCGGCGTCGGTCGGCGTAGGTCTTTTGCTGTTGTGAGGCCTGACTGAGATGTTGATGGGCCGTCTCCCAGACCTGCGCACTCCGACGGAACCACTCGTCGACAGCCGGTACCATCCCTGGTGCAGTATCCCACGGGAACAGAGGTGGTTGATACCCTAGAACACACTGGAAGGGCGTTAGACTTAGGGAGGTGTGAATGAGGGAGTTCTGAGCATACTCTACCCAAGGAAGAAATCGGCTCCACTCCTGCGGCTGCCGCGAACATTGTTGCCGTAGATATTTCCCAATTTCTTGATTGAGCCGTTCTGTCTGCCCATTGGCCTGGGGATGATATCCGGAGGTTAGGCTCACCGAGATGCCCAAGCGTTCGCAGAAGGCCTTCCATATCCGGGAAACAAACTGGGGTCCCCGGTCGGACACAATATCCTCCGGAACACCAAACTGCCAGAACACCTGGTTAAACATAGTCTCAGCCATCTGAGTGGCGTTAGGCAAATGGGTCATGGGTACTAACCGGCACATCTTGGAGAATCGATCGATGACCACGAGAATTACAGTATGGCCCTCTGATTCTGGGAGATCTGTAACAAAGTCCATAGCAATGTGCGACCAGGGTCGTTGAGGAGTTGGCAATGGCATCAGCTTACCCTCCGGTAGTGCACGAGGCGCCTTGGATTGCGTGTAATCCTGGTATTCTGTTGGAACAACAGTAGACACCGCACCCTGCGCATCCTCCACAGTAGACATTTTGCACGGTAAATTGAGGCACTCTGCCCTACATACCTCACTCCAAGCAGTGATATCGCCAGATTTCCAGGAGATGACCGGATCATGGGTGACGAGCCAGGGGTGGCCGAGAACTAGCGGCTCCCGTGGAGCGGAGATGACGAACAGAATGATGTTCTCATGGTGTATGGAGCCCACTTGTAACTTTATTACCTCTGTACGGTGCGTAATGAACCCAGTGCCCATGGGCTCACCGTCCAGCGCGTTGACTCGCAGGGGAGGTTGAATTGGGATAAGTTGAACTCCCAATTCCTCAGCGAGACCCATATCCATAAAACTGGCAGCCGCTCCGGAATCAATAAGACCTTCCAACCTGCACACTTTCTCTCCGACAGATAAGGTAACTGGCACATACATTTGTTTAGATGTAATGTTGAAAACTTGAGTCTCACTCACCGGTTTGGCAGTTCCGAGGCGACATTCTGGGGTACGGTTTGGTCGTACCGGACATTGACGAATGAAATGACCCGACTGACCACAACACAGGCATAGTCCGTCTTGCCGACGTTGTTGTCTCACCGAACTTTGTAAGGGCGACCGTCCCAGTTGCATGGGTTCCTCCTCAGATTCTCTCCTCCGCTCTGTCGATTGCTTAGGACCTGTGACCGAGGGCTCCCGCACACCCTGTGTTGCACTATCAAATTATCAATAGAGATGGCTATGTTGATAAATTCATGTAGCGCAGTGATATCTCCGACAGGCCAACTCAGTCTGTACTTCTTTGCGCAGCCCTCTTCGGAAAACGGTGAGCAAAGCAGTCTCGCTCCAGCCGCTACCAGCTGCTATAGTCCGAAACTCTAAGGCGTAATCGGCTACTGTGCGACGGCCCTGCTGAAGTTCGCATAGTTGGTCTCCCACGCTACGCCCAGATACTGGGTGTTCGAACACCTCTCGGAACAGTCTCTTAAACTGAACTTCCACATTCAACTCGGGGACCTCAGCTGCCCATAGCGCAGTAGCCCAATGCAGTGCTCTTCCCGTTAGCAGAGAAATCATGAAATCCACCCTGCTACGGTCATCGGAAAACATAGTACGATTGTAGGACATATACAGGGACGTCTGAAGTAGAAACCCCTGACATTTGCCAGGTTCCCCATCGTACTTAGTCGGTAGAGAAATCGGAGGTGCATGACGAGGACTGACCGTGCTCGGGTTGGTGCCTTAAGCCGCACCAGCGTTGAGTAGTTGCAGGAGTTCATCCATCCGTTTCTCCTGTATCTCCCATCGCCTCTGTAATTCCGCTGGATCCATGGTTGAGGCGAGGTATTCTGTAATGAATACTCGGACAGAGTGGTAAGATCCAATCGCAGAATTGCGATGCTTTATTAGAGTACAGACAAGGGAATAGCTTAATCGTGGTCTGGCGAGCTGTGGTCAAAACCGGGCAAGGCAGAGACAGGCAGAGGTACCAAGGGAGCGGGCGTAGTCGCGGGCACGGGTTCAGAATACGGTAATCACTGGGATAGACAAGCAGAAGATTAAGCAATTCGGGGAGTCAAACAACGAAGCACAGGTCTGGTACACTGGTAATCAAAATCTCTCTCTCTCTCTCTCTCTCTCTCTCTCTCTCTCTCTCTCTCTCTCTCTCTCTCTCTCTCTCTCTCTCTCTCTCTCTCTCTCTCTCTCTCTCTCTCTCTCTCTCTCTCTCTCTCTCTCTCTCTCTCTCTCTCTCTCTCTCTCTCTCTCTCTCTCTCTGAACAAAACGCTTAGCAAGTCACAAAGGAACAATACCTCGCACCGACTGAACTTCTGAGCACACCTTATATCCTACTCTAATTACTGACAGGTGTGCTCAGAACTCAGGTGAAACAGATCGAGTCTGATGACTCCCCCTCTCAGTAGATCGGGGAAGTGTCAGACTCTGTCTAGATCCAGCCAAACCCTGATCCCTTATAACTATTCATCTTTTTACAACTTTTACTTTTACTCCACTACATTCCCAAAGAAAATATGTACTTTTAACTCCATACATACTCAGTACATTTTGAATGCTTAGAATGACAAAGAAATTGTCAAATTCACAGACTTATCAAGAGAACATCCCTGGTTGCCTCCCGAGTGGCGCAGCGGTCTAAGGCAACTGCATCGCAGTGCTTGAGGCGTCACTACAGACCTGGGTTTGATCCCAGGCTGTGCCACGATGGGACAAGACTGTACCTAGAGAAAAAGTAAAAAAAATATACACTACCGGTCAAAAGTTTTAGAAGTCCTACTCATTCAAGGGTTTTTCTTTATTTTTACTATTTTCTACATTGTAGAATAATAGTGAAGACATCAAAACTATGAAATAACACATATGGAATCATGTAGTAACCAAAAAAGTGTTAAACAAATCAAAAAATATTGTTATATTTGAGATTCTTCAAAAGCCACCCTTTGCCTTGATGACAGCTTTGCACACTCGTGATGTCCTTCACACGAGTCCGATCTGTTTTTCCCAAGTTCCCATATGTCTTGATCGCACTGAAGTCGGAAGTCCGAGATTTCCGAGATCCCAGTTGTTTTTAACATGACAGTCTCAGTGGAGGGAGAGAGAGCGGTTCAGAGCCTCTCTCCTTTTTTTTTTTCCTTTTTTTTTTAGGGTGTAGATCAGCTTTAATATTGCAGATAGATTGTAATTTCCATCAATGTAATTGTCTGCATCACTTCCAATCCCCCATGTTTTTTTCTCTCGCAAATATATATATATATATATATATATATATATATATATATATATATATATATATATATATATACACATATACATATCCTTTAAAAAAATATATTTCCCTTTATTACTTTCCAACCCCACCACCCCTTCCCTAATTTGAGTAAACTAGTGAACAACAATACTTAGGCCTCTACTTCCAGCTTATACATACCAGCTTATAAATGCTCTCTCCTTTCTTTACTCCGGTGAGACTGACCAGAGAGAGTGGACACCGTCTTCCACCTGATGGCGAATCTTGAGTCGCACCTCAACTCATGCATGAATTCATGTTGTTCCTATGACCAGAGAAGGTGAGATATTCATAGATATTAAAATAGACACAATGAGCTGCTAATAATGATAAAAACGCAGGGCATACTTGGCTACTCATTCATTGCAGCACGAGTACTTGGCTACTCATTCATTGCAGCACAAGTGGAGGTAGGGAGAAGTGTGTTTAATATTTTTTGATAATGTTGAATAAAAACTGTTAACAGTGCTCAATAAATATTCAGACATTAACTCACTCATAAAAACAGCATCTCTTTGCTGTATTCTTTGACAGTCTCTCTCTGTTAATGGTTTTAAAAGTTATGACATTTCACAACTAAATGGAGAGAAGGGGGAACAACTAGTCGCCATGAGAGAGCAGAGAAGACTCAGATGGTTGGTATCCTCTCCTTTAGACAAGATGCTGGAAACCAACTACATTAGGGCAGAGGGTTTTTATATTAGTTTTATACAGGGCAGAGCTGTTTTATTTTTAAGTGAATATGGCCTGCATGGTTTTGACCTTAAAAAAAATAATATATATATTAAACGAAATAGAGACAAGACAATAATGACAATGACAACCATAAAAAAATCTAACAATTTTGTGAGGTGAAGAAAACTCTAGAAGCATGAATATTTTTGGTATTAGAATCCTATCCTATGTTCATATGTCCTGTTGTGCTTCTCTCCAGGCATCCAGTGCCTTGACTTTTCCCCCATTTTGTTACGTTACAGCCTTATTCTAAAATGGATAAAATAAATAAAAATCCTCAGCAATCTACACACAATACCCCATAATGACAAAGCGAAAACAGGTTTTTAGAAATGTTTGCAAATGTATTAAATATAAAAAACAGAAATACCTTATTTACATAAGTATTCAGACCCCTTGCTATGAGACTCGAAATTGAGATCAGGTGCATCCTGTTTCCATTGATCTTTGAGATGTTTCTACAACTTGATTGGAGTACACCTGTGGTAAAATCAATTGATTGGACATGATTTGGAAAGGTGCACACCTGTCTATATAAGGTCCCACAGTTGACAGTGCATGTCAGAGCAAAGACCAAGCCATGAGGTCGAAGGAATTGTCCGTAGAGCTCTGAGACAGGATTCTGTCGAGGCACAGATCTGGGGAATGGTACCAAAACATTTAGGCAGCATTGAAGGTCCCCAGGAACACAGTGGCCTCCATCATTCTTTAATGGAAGAAGTTTGCAACCACCAACACTCTTCCTAGTTTGCCAAAAGGCACCTAAAGACTCTCAGACCATGAGAAACAAGATTCTCTGGTCTGATGAAACCAAGATTGAACTCTTTGGCCTGAATGCCAAGTGTCACATCTGGAAGAAACCTGGCACCATCCCTATGGTAAAGCATGGTGGTGGCAGCATCATGCTGTGGGGATGTTTTTCAGCGGCAGGGACAATGCAGCAGTGGCTTCAGGACACTTTAATACCTTATTTACATAAGTATTGTAAATAAGTATTGTATTGTCTTTGAGTGGCCCAGCCAGAGCCCGGACTTGAACCCGATCCAACGTCTGAAAATATCTGGGCAGGGACACTCCCCGTCCAACCTGACAGAGCTTGAGAGGATCTGTAGAGAGGAATGGGAGAAACTTCCCAAATACAGGTGTGCCAAGCTTGTAGCGTCAATCCCAAGACGTCTCAAGGCTATAATCGCTGCCAAAGGTGCTTCAACAAAGTACTGAGTAAAGGGTCTGAATACTTATGTAAATGTGATATTTCCGTTGTTATTTTTTTTTATAAAGGAGCAAGAATGTCTAAAAACCTGTTTTTGCTTTGTCATTATGGGGTATTGTGTTTAAATTGATGATGTAAAAAAATGATTTAATCCATTTTAGAATAAGTCTGTAACCTAACAAAATGTGGAAAAATTCAAGGGGGTCTTTCCGAAGGCACTGTATGTCCTAGCCCCAAACACAGACCACCCTGAGGACTTCCCTGCCTTCCCACTGGGCACACACTAGTTGATTCAAAGTTGTTTCCACATCATTTCAATGAAATTACATTGACCCAAAGTGGAATAGATGTTGAATTGACATCTGTGCCCATTGGCTTAGCTTACCAAGACGACAAAGGATTCCCCTTGTTTACATTTGCCTCCTGGTGAAATGGGTTGCACTTTAACTCTTATGTTTGTTTTTTTGCCATTCCAACACACTGGCTCTTGTATACATTTTGGTGTTATTTCTCCTCCCGGCTTGTTTTCTGATAGATGCACTGTGGGGGAAATGTTCAATTAGGCCTGTGACAAGAAATGCGCTGCTGAAGTTGATGGCTTGTCTCATCATACTTTGTTCCCTGCTATATTGTGTATAAAGAGTTACCTGTCTAACAGAACACAGAGGGTGTTCATTAATGGAAGCCTCTCCAACAAAATCCAGGTAGAATCAGGAATTCCCCAGGGCAGCTGTCTAGGCCCCTAACTTTTTTCAATCTTTACTAACAACATGCCACTGGCTTTGAGTAAAGCCAGTGTGTCTATGTATGCGGATGACTCAACACTATACACGTCAGCTACCACAGCGACTGAAATGACAGCAACACTTAACAAAGAGCTGCAGTTAATTTCAAAATGGGTGGCAAGGAATAAGTTAGTCCTAAATATTTCAAAAACTAAAAGCATTGTATTTGGGACAAATCATTCACTAAAAACTAAACCTCAACTAGATCTTGTAATGAATAATGTGGAAATTGAGCAAGTTGAGGAGACTAAACTGCTTGGAGTAACCCTGGATTGTAAACTGTCATGGTCAAAACATATTGATACAACAGTAGCTAGGATGGGGAGAAGTCTGTCTATAATAAAGCGCTGCTCTGCATTCTTAACAGCACTATCAACAAGGCAGGTCCTACAGGCCCTAGTTTTGTCGCACCTGGACTACTGTTCAGTCGTGTGGTCAGGTGCCACAAAGAGCAACTTTTAAAATGTATAACTGACTTAACTTTGCTGGACCCCAGGAAGAGTAGCTGCTGCCAAGGGGATACATAATAAATACAAATACAAATACAAAATACACTAATGTCGGCCTTGCACAGCGTTTGCGCAGCCTCAGACCATAGAATATTGGCAGTCATTTTCTGATAATTTCCCAATGATTCTATGAATGGCCACCATTCGTCGACACCCAGCAGGGGATCTACTGCACACGGCTGACGTTTGTGTTGATCTGTTTTGTCCTTTACACACTTGAGTCTTACCAGTTACAGTTAGGGGTGTTCTACATTATGTCCCTCAGTGGTGAAAAATCTGTTAGGCTGCCTGTGTAAACACAGCCAAAGAACAGGAAAAATGTACTCTCCTGTGATCAGCAACCACTATCCAGCTGTACAGTATAGAACTTTAAAGGAACAAAGCTTGGAAAATTGTGAGTAGTGAAAAGCGAGGGGTGCCCATGAACAGCAAATATAGTTTGGTTTTTGTGTAGCACATGCACAGGATGTCGCCATGCTTTTATAATTGACACATGTCAGAATCTGGTTCCAAGTATATTAAGTGAAACACAACAGTGCACAATACAGATAGAAATAAGAATGTACAATGTGGACAAACCATAGATTATTCAAGAGGGTGGCATCGTAGAAGTTATTCTATGCATTACATTTCCATCTGCAACATTCTCAAAAGAGCATACCCCCAGAGCAGACATTGTGCTTGTTCTAGAGGGCCGACTTGGGCTTTTCACAAATTATTTAATCTACCAAACTCCTCAACTCCCAAACAACTGGGCATGAACTAATCAAAATCATACAAAGGTTAAGAAGACATCTGAGCGGTGCCTAGGTCAGAAGGACCTTCATCAACAAGCAGATTGACATGTTAGTTAGTTCAGGATCAGTCTGGGTTGCTATGGCATCTTTCTACTAGTACGTAAACAAGCAGGCAACGAGTATGTACATCTGAAATGGCACTCTATTCCCGCTACTTATGGCCAGGGAATCAAGTGTTTTAAGACACACACACCCTTTATGTTATACTTTTGTTCCATGATATGAACAGTGAAATATAAAAAATAAGTGCCTTGTTATTAAAGGGTTGGCAAATGAATTGCAAACTAACCAAACATGGTTTACATCTTCATCATACCTGCCAAGTAATTCTTCCCATTCCCAATTAGAGACATCAGATTTCCTCAACATCATCCCTTAATCAACAATTGACTGGACTGGTTCAAGTAAAATAAACCCAGATCCTCTTTTAAGAAATGAAAGCAAAATCTCAATTTGCAGGAGCTGTAGGTAGACTGGACTCATGTAGAACTCCTTTAGGATTCCGGAACCCCAGGCTCAGCACAGTTGAGGAGCTCTAGCATTAGTTATGGATTGACTGAAGGGACAAAATGCACACAGTTTCACCCAGGCAGAGAAAAATGGGACATACAGATCATACAAAACCGCAATAATACTACATTATCTTCTTTTCATTAAAAACCCTAAAGAGGGATTAGCAAGAGTTCACTATGCATACAGTCTGTCCATTCTAATCTTAATAAAGGACATGTGGGCAACTAAGAAAATGATGTGGGGGCAACTAAGAGAAGAGATTGACGAGAGACAAATCTCGCACACAAACACAACAGCACAGAACAGAGCAGTGAGACAAACAATGAAAGAGGAGAGAGAAGGGAAATAGATACCATAGTCTCGTAAAGAACATAGAGTTTTCCATCCTCTGGACACAATGATTCTGTTAGGAGGGAAATTAAAAAGTTAAAAGAGGGGGAAATATAAAGGAAAGCGTTATGTGATTCCCCTTGTAGAACAATGATTTATGCAGCGGAATCACAAAAAGCCAATAACAGGTTGCCAATGTCTGAAAGCAAGGGGATACAGTGTGAGCAGTAAAGTCGAGAGAAGCTATAACTACAACATGCAAGGAGTCGTAGGGAGTGTAAAGAGTTGGAGAGAGTGTTCAAGTGTTTGAGCTTCAGTGTTGAAGGGAGCTTGAAAGTGTTGGAAGCCTAGCAGCAGTACACACAGATACAGAAGATGTTTGCTTATGTGATTGCAAAAACTCAGGCAGACCCCTTGGTGTGTGGAGGACCCACAGAGTAGGAGAGAGTGAGGTTGAGTCCAGAGAAAGGGGTTGAGTAGGGGCTAAGTAGACTTGCCTTCTGAGGGGCCTGCAGCATGTTAATGTTGGGCAGGTTGCCTGTGCTGACTGGGCTGCCTGCATTGACTGTGTTGTTGACTGTGTCTCTATGGCAGATTTTACTGAGTTACAGTTCATATAAGGAAATCAGTCAATTGAAATGAATTCATTAAGCCCTAATCTATGGATTTCACATGACTGGGAATACAAATATGCATCTGCTGGTCACAGATACCTTTAAAAAAAGGTAGAGGTGTGGATCAGAAAACCAGTCAGTACCTGGTGTGACCACCATTTGCCTCATACAGCGTGACATATCTCCTTCGCATAGAGTTGATCAGGCTGTTGATTGTGGCCTATGGAATGTATTCCCACTCCTCTTCAATGGCTGTGCAAAGTTGCTGGATATTGGCGGGAACTGGAACGCGCTGTCGTACACGTCAATCCAGAGCATCCCAAACATGCTCAATGGGTGACATGTCTGGTGAGTATGCAGGCCATGGAAGAACTGGGACATTTTCAGCTTCCAGGAATTGCGTACAGATACTTGCGACATGGGGCCGTGCATTATCATGCTGAAACATGAGGTGATGGCGGCGAATGAACGGCATGAAAATTGGGCCTCAGGAACTCGTCAAGGTATCTCTGTGCATTCAAATTGCCATCGATAAAATGCAATTGTGTTCGTTGTCCATAGCTTATGCCTACCCATACCATAACCCCACCGCCACCATGGGGCACTCTGTTCACAATGTTGACATCAGAAACCAGTCACACACACACAACACCATACATGTACTCTGCGGTTGTGAGGCCAGTTGGACGTAATGCCAAATTCTCTAAAATGACTTATGGTAGAGAAATTAACTTTAAATTATCTGGCAACAGCTCTGGTGGACATTCCTGCAGTCAGCATGCCAATTGCACTCTCCCTCAAAACTTGAGACATCTGTGGCATTGTGTTGTGTGACAAAACTGCACATTTCAGAGTTACCTTTTATTGTCCACAGCACAAGGTGCACCTGTGTAATGATCATGCTGTTTTAATCAGCTTCTTGATATGCCATACCTGTCAGGTGGATGGATTATCTTGGCAATGGAGAAATGCTCACTAACAGGGATGTAAACAAATTTGTGCACAACATTTGTGAGAAATAAGCTTTTTGTGCATATGGAAAATTTCTGGGATCTTGTATTTCAGCTCATGAAACATGGGACCAACACTTTACTTTTTACGTTTATAGTTTGTTCAATGTATGCTATGAATTGGCAAAACTTACAATATGTTACGATTTGCAGGTTTAGGAGTTAAAGGGTTAAGGTTAGGGTTACACCTCGATCACAACGACAGCATCATCTGGATTTGTGTGCAACAAAAGTTAAACGTTCACCTTCTGCTACCATTTCTGTCAAGCCGTCTACGCATACAGTTTGATGCATACGTTCAATAAATCCAACGTATGCATCACACAGAACGCACTGCAACTGCCTCTGCAACGCAATGCTGCAAGGCAAATGCAGTGCTCCATTGGAAATGAATGTACTTCTGGTGTACCAAAACGCAATGACGCTGTCGGTGTGATCGAGGCGTTAGGGTTAGGGGAAGGGTTAGCAAAAGGGTTATGGTTAGGGTTAGCGAAAAGGGTTAAGGTTAGGGTTAGCTAACATGCTAAGTAGTTGCAAAGTAGCTAAAAAGTAGTAAGTAGTTGAAAAGTTGCTAATTAGCTAAAATTGTCCGTGATGAGATTTGAACTCACAACCTTTGGGTTGCTAGATGTTCGCGTTATACGCCCACCCATCCACCCTGACCAACCACCCTACTTACATTTTTGCCTTAAGTAACCATCTGTCTTATGTAACCATACGAAATGTAACATATCATATTAAATGGAGTGTCTCTGATTTATGTACAGAATAATATGAAATGCTCTGAGACCAAGTTGAGAGACCTGGCTAGTCTGGAGTGGCACAGAGAGCTGGCAGAGTGTGGAGGGAAGGGGTTAATTGAGTCAACATGGAGCATGAATGGCATTATCCTGACTTATGAGCCTCTGAGGCTGCTATTGAATCTGAACAGCCTGGCAGGAATAGAGCTCCCCCACTGGATCATATGCATCAGCCTAAAAGGCACTTTGACTGCTAATATGCCTGCAAGGAGCTTTACTCATGAAACAGCCTGCAGCATCTTGACTTATCAGCCTCTGAGGCTGCTATTGAATCTGATCAGCCTTCCAGGAATAGCGCTCACCCACTGGAACATATGCATCCGCCTATAAGGCACTTTGACTACTAATATGCCTGCAAGGAGCTTTGCTCATGAAACAGCCTACAATATGATCAAGCTCTGAGGCTAAAAGCTAATCTGATCAGCCTGTCAGGAATGGCGCTCTGTAAATGTAAATATTATCCACAAAACATGAAGTGTCTGTTATAATTATACACATATCAGTTATGCAAGCTAACAACCAGCATAGATAACTAGCTAGCTAGCTAACAAGACTACCTAGGGTGTGTTCGAAAATTCAATCTGGAGTGCCAGAGTGCGCTCAGAGTGTGCTCAGAGTGCGTTCAGGGCGTTCGTAAATTCAGAGCATTGTCAGATTGTTTGTTCGTAAAATTCAGAGCGTTTTGCTCTCTGGGGCATTCAGAGCGCACACTGGACGCTCTGGCCGAGGAGCAGGGTTGATCAAAGCGTTCTGACCTCACAACGGCAGTCAAGCACCCTAGCTAACTGGCTAACGTTGGCTAGCTTGCAAGTTACTTCCAGACACAAATGAGAGAACACCTCACTCTGACCATTTTACTCCCCCTAGCAGAGCCGGTTAGGCTGTTTTCATTTAGAGCGTTGGTGATTGTAACTGCGCTGCTGGCAACAATTTAATTACGTTTTTTTGCCGACGTTTACTGACACCGGCCATATTCAACTGTTGAGCGTTCGTAAATTCATCAGTTATTCTGCGCTCTGGTACACTCAGACCAGAGTGCTCTGAAATCGGAGTAGATAGCCAGAGCGAATTTATGAACACACCCCTAGATAGCTCACAAGACTACCTAGCTAGTTCCCCAAACTCGGACCTGAGGCCCCCCATGGGTGCACATTTGGTTTTTTTCCCTAGCACTACACAGCTGATTGAAATAACTAACTCCTCATCAAGCTTTGATTATTTGAATGAACTGTGTAGTGCTAAGGCAAAAACCAAAATGTGCACCCAGGGGGGGCCCCAGGACCAAGTTTGGGAAACCCTGGCTCACAAGGCTAGCAAGCAAGCTACTGAACAAACACAAAAAGATTGTTCATCTACAACAAATCAGTCTGATATAATATCAGTGACATATCAGTATAAAATTGCCTTAATTTTGAAAGATGCTAGCTATATAACTTCTTTCCTCTAGGCTTCAGATTTCTGGCTCTGTTTGAATGTGGCTTGATAGCTCATTGTTCATTGGCTTGTTGTTCCTCTGCTGGTCTTGGGGCAGTACGCAGCCTGGGAGCAGTGTTGGCAACTTAGCGACTTTGTCGCTATATTTAGCGAGTATTCAGACCCCTCTAGCGACACGTGACAAATCTAGTGACTTTTTCTGGTGTTATTGGAGACTTTTGGAGACTCTGACGTGAAAGCACATATTGTTCTTACTCTTCACAGTCCTCAGGCAGCAGTCCCTCCCAGCTGCAGTCAGAGCAGGAAATGTTCACCCCTCCGCATCCAGACTGCAAATGAATCGCGCATGCGGGAAGCCGCCGCTGGCTGATCCCGCCCTGGCTTACATTCAGGGCGGGATGTAAATGTTAAATGTTCTTTGTCTAAAATAAATCACTGCACAAAAATAGATCACTGCATTTGACTCACACAGCCTCAGTCACTTACTCACTTTGTCCACTGTGTGTGTGCCTCTCTGTGACATAAGCTAAACATCTAGCTGGGTAGCTCATCATGTCTCAGTCTAAACTGTACACTCAAAAATACAGAAAGGAGTGGGAATCAAACCCTGAATTCAAAGTCTGGTTGAAGCCGTTTATTGGAGATGATACACGGGCATACTGTCTGTATTGTAAGGCTGATTTCTACGCCAAACTTAGTGATGTAAAAAAACACATGACAACTCAAAAACATACTCAAAAGGCAAAGCCTTATAACAGTTCCATCCAAAACAAGCTGCCATTTATGGTTAAAAAAATAGACTCTGCAAAAAAGGCTGAGGCCACCATGGCATTAGCTATCGCTGAACACTGTTCCATGCTGGCATGTGATCACATTGGAGAAGCATGTAGAGCTGCTTTCTCAGACTCCACTGCTACTACCCACTTCAAAATGCACAGGACAAAGTGCACTGAAATGATTAATGGTGTTCTCGCACCATACTTTCTGAAAAAGCCTCCTCCTCGATGAGTCCACGGATGTAAGTGTTTCTAAGTACCTGGGGGTTGTGATAAGGTACTTTAGTGACACCAAGCAGACAATTGTATCAACATTTCTGGGGCTTGTTGAGTTGGAGGGAGGAGATGCCAAATCTATAGCCTTTGCTGTTGTGGCTTTCCTCAAGAAGTGTTGTCTTAAAAAAGAGAAACTCCTGGGGATATGGACTGACAACGCCTCTGTTATGATGGGGATTAACAATGGGGTCCATAAAGTGCTGAAGGAGGAGTATGGCCTCAAAGATCTGGTTCTTATTCGCTGTGTGTGCCACTCTCTGCAGCTTGCTGTAAGTCATGCTTCCAATGACACCATCCCCCGTATTGTGGAGTATTTAGTACGAGAGACTTATAACTGGTTTTCAGTGTCTCCAAAGCGCAGGGAGGCCTACAAGGCCATATATGAGACCATCAACTGTGGGGAGAAACCTTTACAGATAACCAAGGTGTGTGCCACACATTGGATCTCCATTGAATCCGCAGTTTCACGCATTTTGGACCAGTGGGAGGAGCTTAGGCTGCATTTCTCAGTCACCAAGTCCAGTGAACACTGCTACATGGCTGAGGTTTTATACTCCATGTACAGTGATCCTCAAAACATATTGTATCAGACTTTTTGTAAGTCAGTGCTGGGTGAGGTACAGTTGGCTATCAAGGCTTTTGAGGGAGAGCAAGTAGATCCTCTTAAGCTACTTGACAGCTTGGTTAGCTTGATCAAGTCTGTGAGCAGCAGGGTGCTGAATCCACTGGCAAATGTTGATGTACTCAAAGGGCCAATAGATGGATACATCAGTCCCAAACCGTACCTTGGTTACCTTTTTGAGTCAAAGGCAGCTGAGCTCCACCTTGCACCTGAGGATGAAAACAATGTCCGAAAGCAGTGTGTAGCCTTCACCATCTCCCTCACTAATGAGTTGAGGGTGAGACTGCTGGGCAACATCAAAGCATTGCAGTACATGTCAGTTTTCAATGTGGAGGAAACTCTAAAGCACAATAAGAGCCCTGGAGAAATAGAAAAAATAGCCAAACTCCTTGGCTACTCCCCTGCAGAGATAGACAAGATTGTCCAGCAATGGCGTGCCATCCATCTTAGTAAATGGAATGAGACAAAAAACACTGGGCTTCTGGAGTGAGATTTGGAAGTTCAGGGATGCAGCTGATATCAACCCGTTTCAAGAACTTGCCATGGCTGCTGTGTCTGTGTTGTCCTTGCCACACTCTAATGCTGAAGTCGAGAGAGTATTCAGCCAGATGTGTGTGGTAAAAAGCAAACTTTAAAAATCGGATGTCCTTGCAGACCCTTAACTCCATCCTGTACATTCGATATGGACTGAAGCTGTCTGGTGAGGCTTGCTATGAGCACCAGCTGCCTGAGAATGTTTTGCAGCTTTTTTGCACATCAGCTGCTTACTCATTTAAGTCAGCTCCCTCAGTTGCTGAACCTGCCATAGAGAGCCTTGACCAAAATGACGATGACCCACTCTTTCTGTGAGCCAGCACAGCCTGTGTGTGTGTGGAGGGGGGTCTGGAAAAAACAAACAGTTAGTTACCATCCTTTTCTCACATTGCCATTGACAGTTTTTTCTATTGTCTCTTTTTGGTCCATTTAGATTGTTAATGTAGATTGTATACTGTGACTTGTTGTAAGCTCCTAAGTGGACCATAAGGTTAAAAACCAAACTTAAGAAAACTAAACGAAAAAACGAAAAAAATATTTAAAACTAAATACCTCCGCCAGAGTGTCTCTTTTGGGTCACTTTTGCTGGTTCCAAGCCTGTATAAAGGAGGGTGGTTGAAAAAAACAAGAATCGACAGAAGAAAGTTAATTTGTAGTTCTAACCATATTTAGGGTGTTTTTTACTCACTTTTTGTCTCTCCCACGACGTCCATCACAATGACATGCACATGGGCAATTATGCAAATTAGGTGATGACGTCATTTTCTGGTGTTATTGGAGACTCTGACGTGCTATGTATCGTTCTTACTCTTCTCAACGAGCAGCGGGTGCTACGGGCCCCACCCCTGTCCCAAAGCACTCTTCAGGCGGCCCAGTCCTCGCGCAGCTTTTTACTCACTTTTTGTCTCACTCATGATGTTATTCCTCTCTCCTACAGCGTCCATCACAATTACATGCACATGGCCAATTATGCAAATTCGGCGATGACGTCATTTAGCGACTTCTAGCTACTTTTAGGACAGCCAATAGCTACTTTCCTTACTGAGGAGTTGGCGACGCTGCCTGGGATACAGGGCTGCCTGTCAGGCCCTGTTCAGGGCTTAAATGCCCACCAGCGATTTCTCTCCACATTTCCATAGTTCAGGTTATAGATGAACATTTAACCAGATCTTTCTTAACGATCTTGTTACGTTCTTTTGTCTTTGATGTAACATTGAAGTTATATCGTTCAATGTAGGAAGTTATGTCACATTTAAGTTGCTAAGCAACCAGTATTGTACACAAAGACAAGGCTCTGTTGACAGTTTGCCTGGTGTAGTAGCCATGTAACTGAACAGGAGCTAGGTAGCTCATGTCTCTGGATTTGGCAACTGCGAATGCAAGCCTTCTTTTCGCTACAACACTCCAACAGAACGTTATAGCTATGTCTTATAAAGGCTTTATAAACTGTAACAGTCGTGTCTCCAAAGAAGAGCAGGAGTTTTATGATTTAAAAAATAAAGCTGCTGAATATTATAGGGCAAACGGCGTCCCACAGAAGATGGAGGGTGTCCTGAACGACATGTTCTTTGATAAGCCCGATGATATTTACGGTTACCTGGTATGACTGCCAATGTATTGATTCCTGAACTGCTGACCAACATATTAGCATGCTTGCTATCTAGCTAGCTAAGTGAATGTTAAGTTAATCAGCTAACTTACTGGAGCCAGAAGTCATGTGTAAATGCGGGCAAGTGTTTGGGTGCTGAAATGCGTAGTTTTTGATAAAAACTCAATTTTATGTGATGTCGGAGCTCAAGTCTGCCCTAGTAGTGGCTGCTCAACTCCATCGTAAATCGTGGAGTTGAGTTTAGTCAGATAGCTAAGTTAGCTTCTGTAGCTGACTCAAGGGTAACGTTATTTAGTCTTAGCTTACCTTGTAAAACAAAACACAGCTATCAAACGTTAGCTAGCCAAAATTAATCGATGTTGGCTCTAGCCGAGCACTAGTGTTAGTTAACCCGATTTGCTAATCATCTGATGACCAAATCATGCCCTTGATTAGGCCTAGTTGAATCAGTAACGTTAATCCTGCTGGGCTGTGGCAGTGCAGTGCACCGGCTGGTGTCCAGGTTGTTGTTTCTTTCTGCTGTGATTATTAAAAGTTTTATGACATTTTCTAGGCAAATTACTTCTCAAAATTCTCAACGCCACCTGTGATAAGCAGACTATTGGGGAAAGAAATTTATGATGGAAAGGGTCAACTATCCATCCAGGCACAGGTCCTCTGCATCATTAAAAACGAAGAAAAGGTAAGTTCATTAGCAAGCTAGCTAGCGAGTTCTGTTTTCCTTGTACTAGGTTCTTTTCAGTTTTGTGCATCCTCTCCTTGTTGGAAATTGAAGTAGCCGACTCACTTCCCAAATGTTCAATTCATATAGCCAAATGTGTGATCAATTTGTGTAGAGGTTGCAATAGGCAGTGGTGGAAAAAGTACCCAATCGTCATACATGAGTAAAAGTGAAGATGCCTTAATAGAAAATGACTCAAGTAAAAGTGAAAGTCACCTTGTAAAATCTTACTTGAATAAAAATATAAAAGTATTTGGTTTTAAATATACATAAGGATCAAAAGTACATGTAATTTCTAAAATATACTTAAGTATCTTAAGTAAAAGTAAAAGTATAAATCATTTCAAATTCCTTATATTAAGCAAACCAGACTGCACCATTTTCTTGTTTTTATTTGTTTACAGATAGCCAGGGGCACACTCCAACACATCATTTACAAATTAAGCATGTGTTTAGTTGATCAGCCAGATCAGACACAGTAGGGATGACCAGGGATGTTCTCTTGATAATAAGTGTGTGAATTAGACAATTTTCTGTCCTGCTAATCATTGGAATTTGAGACATAACAGTATAGTAATGTTTGACATGACAGTATCGGGGCTCTTCAGCCATACAGGGAACGCTAATGTGAAGAGGCAGCTGGGGAAACAAGCAGGCTAGGAGGGTAGTGATCAGAGGACAGCCACTGACCCCTGCCCCTTGCCATTTCAGTTTTTCAGTATTTTAGGCTGGGGAAGTGAGATGTGACTCCATGAATTGAGGGCAGAGCAAGGCTACCAAAGAAACATAATCATGAACTATCAGTTCTTACTAACAGTTGCCTCTACAAAGCCTGGGTATTAATTTACATCAGACTGTGCTGAGGCCAGCAGTTTTATACTGAACAAAAATATAAATGCAACATGCAACAATTTCAAAGATTTGATTGAGTTACAGTTCATAGAAGGAAATCAGTCAATTCAAATAAATTAATTAGGCCCTAATCTATGGATTTCACATGTAATAATAATAATAATAATAATAATAATAATAATATGCCATTTAGCAGACGCTTTTATCCAAAGCGACTTACAGTCATGCTTGCATACATTTTTTTTTTGTGTATGGGTGGTCCCGGACTGGGCAGGGGTGCAGCCATTGGTGGGCCTGGGAGGGCATAGGCCCACCCACTGGGAAGCCAGGCCCAGCCAATCAGAAGTAGTCTTTCCCCACAAAAGGGCTTTATTACAGACAGAAATACTCCTCAGCACCCCCCTCCTCAGACGATCCCGCAGGTCCTGGCCCGGCGTGGTTACACGTGGTCTGCGGTTGTGAGGCCGGTTTGATGTACTGCCAAATTCTCTAAAACTACGTTGGAGTCGGCTTATGGTAGAGAAATGAACATTAAATTATCTGGCAACAGCTCTGTTAGACATTCCTGCAGTCAGCATGCCAATTGCACACTCCCTCAAAACTTGAGACATCTGTGGCATTGTGTTGTGTGACACAACTCCACATTTTAGAGTGGCCTTTTATTGTCCCCAGCACAAAGTGCACCTGTGTAATGATTATGCTGTTTAATCAGCTTCTTGCTGATATGCCACACCTATCAGGTGGATGGATTATCTTGGAAAAGGAGAAACACTTTACATGTTGCGTTTATATTTTGTTCAGTATAGATCCGACACAGAAACCCTCTCTCACAGTCAACAGAGAAAAAACTTGGCGTCAGGGACATAGTAGTGGCTTTAGCAGCCTTTAGAGTGATGCTCTTGGATTATTACCATGCCCATTTGGCAGATACAGTGAAATGGCTGATGGTAATCTGCCATAACAGGGAACAGCGAGGCTAATGGTTAACCTAAAGGGAGAGAGAGAGCGAGAGAGGAGAGTGGATATTAACTCAGATAGTCCACCTTCTAACCATGCTGCTGGCTTCAGGTCAGTGGGAGGTGCCTGTGTCAGCGCTGCCTGCTTCAGTACTCATCACAGTCTGGGACCGCTCTAAGATGGCAGCCGAGGCAGAGGGAGGCACAAATCCAAATCCTTTACTTTCCCGCTTCAGTGCAACATTTGAATTGTTTCACACATTGGGCCATGTTAAATCAGTGCAGAGTGCAATGCTTTTGACTTCAGCTGTTTTTGATTGACTTATTACACAGTGACACTTAGGTTAAACCAAAACAAATCTCTATTGTTTGTTGACATTGGGCCCGATTCAGACTTAGGAAATGTATGCCTTTCATACGCCTTTCTTTCATACTTCTTAGTAGTTGGTATTCAGACTTACCTTGTGAAAGTGCATAAAGGGCTTTGCAGGCGTGGTTCCCTTGCGCGTGCTGTATAAATGTAATTCAACTGCTGAAAACCCTCCCGCTTACTGGACAACAGATGTTCTCATGGAGTTTTCATTCAATAGGGTTTTCAGTGCATTTATCTAAAGCCATCCATTTAAATTTTTTGGAAAGACCCACATATAATGGTGCCGGAGGAGATGGCTGCCGTTTTACGGGCTCCTAACCAATTATGCTATTGTGTGTGTTTTTTTGCGTTATTTGTAACTTATTTTGTACATAATGTATTTGCCACCGTATCTTATGATCGAAAAGAGCTTCTGGATATCAGGACAGCGATTACTCACCTCGTACTGGACGAAGATTTTTTCTTTAACGAGTCGGACGCAAAGGATTTAATTCAGACACCAGACAAGGCCCAAATCCCTGTCATTCGCATGAAGAAGAGACGGAGATATCAGGGACTTTGGTCGGGGTGCCTTGTAAGGATCCGACGGCAAGTGGGTAATCTGCCTCTACCATCAGTCCTATTAACCAACGTACAATCTTTGGATAATAAAATGGATGACCTCCGATCAATAATATCCTACCAACGGGAATTAAAAAACTGTAATATCTTATGTTTCACCGTGTCGTGGCTGAACGACGACATTGATAACATAGAGCTGACGGGGTTTTCGGTGCATCGGCAAGATAGAACAGGTGCCTCCGGTAAGACAAGGGCTGGCGGTCTGTGTATATTTGTAAATAACAGCTGGTGTACAAAATCTAATATTAAGGAAGTCTCAAGGTTTTGCCTGCCTGAGTTAGAGTATCTCATGATAAGCTGTAGACCACACTATTTACCAAGAGAGTTTTCATCTATATTTTTCGTAGCTGTCTATTTACCACCACAAAGGCCATAAGCAAACAAGAAAATGCTCATCCAGAGGCGGCGCTCCTAGTGGCCAGGGGCGTTAATGCAGGGAAACTTTTACCTAATTTCTACCAGCATGTTAAATGTGCAACCAGAGGGGAAAAAACTCTAGACCCCCTTTACTCCTCACACAGAGACGCGTACAAAGCTCTCCCTCGCCCTCCATTTGACAAATCTGACCATAATTCTGTCCTCCTGATTCCTGCTTACAAGTAAAAACTAAAGCAGGAAGTACCAGTGACTCAGTTAATAAGGAAGTGGTCAGATGACGCAGATGCTAAGCTACAGGACTGTTTTGCTAGCACAGACTGGAATATGTTCCGGGATTCTTCCGATGGCATTGAGGAGAACACCACATCAGTGGCTTCATCAATAAGTGCATCGGTGACGTCGTCCCCACAGTGAGCGTATGTACATACCCCAACCAGAAGCCATGGATTACAGGCAACATCTGCACTGAGCTAAAGGGGAGAGCTGCCACTTTCAAGGAGTGGGACTCTAACCCGGACGCTTATAAGAAATCCTGCTATGCCCTCCGACGAACCATCAAACAGTTAAAGCGTCAATACAGGACTAAGATTGAATCGTACCACACCGGCTCCGACGCTCGTCGGATGTGGCAGGGCTTGCAAACTATTACGGACTACAAAGGGACGCACAGCCGCGAGCTGCCCAGTGACACAAGCCTACCAGACGAGCTAAATTACTTCTGTGCTCGCTTCGAGGCAAGCAACACTGAAGCATGCATGAGAGCATCAGCTGTTTCAGATGACTGTGTGATCACGCTCTCCGTAGCCGATGTGAGTAAGACATTTAAACAGGTCAACATTCACAAGGCCGCAGGGCCAGACGGATTACCAGGACGTGTACTCCGAGCATGCGCTGACCAACTAGCAAGTGTCTTCACTGACATTTTCAACCTGTCCTTGACTGAGTCTGTAATACCAACATGTTTCAAGCAGACCACCATAGTCCCTGTGCCCAAGAACACTAAGGTAACCTGCCTAAA
Organism: Coregonus clupeaformis; assembly: GCF_020615455.1. Classification (NCBI taxonomy): domain Eukaryota; kingdom Metazoa; phylum Chordata; class Actinopteri; order Salmoniformes; family Salmonidae; genus Coregonus; species Coregonus clupeaformis. The sequence goes on along the minus strand of NC_059192.1, from coordinate 47,286,727 downwards.
TGACTACTGACCCGTAGCACTCACGTCTGTAGCCATGAAGTGCTTTGAAAGGCTGGTCATGGCTCACATCAACACCATTATCCCAGAAACCCTAGACCCTCTTCAATTTGCATACCTCACCAACAGATCCACAGATGATGCAATCTCTATTGCACTCCACACTGCCCTTTCCCACCTGGACAAAAGGAACACCTACGTGAGAATGCTATTAATTGACTACTGCTCAGTTTTCAACACCATAGTGCCCTCAAAGCTCATCACTAAGCTAAGGACCCTGGGACTAAACACCTCTCTCTGCAACTGGATCCTGGACTTCCTGATGGGCCGCCCCCAGGTGGTAATGGTAGGTAACAACACATCTGCCACGCTGATCCTCAACACGGAGGCCCCTCAGGGGTGTGTGCTCAGTCCCCTCCTGTACTCCCTGTTCACCCATGACTGCATGGCCAAGCACGACTCCAACACCATCATTAAGTTTGCCGACGACACAACAGTGGTAGGCCTGATCACCGACAACGATGAGAGAGCCTATAGGGAGGAGGTCAGAGACCAGGCCGTGTGGTGCCAGGATAACAACCTCTCCCTCAAGGTGATCAAGACAAAGGAGATGATTGTGAACTACAAGACATGGAGGACCGAGCACACCCCCATTCTCATCGACAGGGCTGTAGTGGAGCAGGTTGAGTATTTCAAGTTCTTTGGTGTCCACAAAATATCATGGTCCAAACACACCAAGACAGTCATGAAGAGGGCACGACAAAGCCTATTCCCCCTCAGGAGACTGAAAAGATTTGACATGGCTCCTCAGATCCTCAAAAAGTTATACAGCTGCACCATCAAGAGCATCCTGACTGGTTGCATCACCGCCTGGTATGGTAACTGCTCGGCCTCCGACCGCAAGGCACTACAGAGGGTAGTATGTACGGCCCAGTACATCACTGGGGCCAAGCTTCCTGCCATCCAGGACCTCTATACCAGGCTGTGTCAGAGGAAGGCCCTAAAAATTGTCAAAGACTCCAGCCTATGCATAGTCACTTTACCTCTATCCACATATACATATTACCTCAATTACCTCGACTAACCTGTGCCCCCGCAGGTACAGGTACCCCCTGTACCCCCTTACTGCTGCTCTTTAATTATTATTATATATATATATATTTTTTTACTTATATATATTTTTTACTTAACACTTACTTTTCTTAAAACTGCATTGTTGGTTAAGGGCTTGTAAGTACGCATTTCACTGTAAGCTCTACACCTGTTGTATTCGGCACATGTGACAAATACAATTTGATTTGATTTAGAAAATATGTAGAGAACGGTTCAGAATATTAGGGATCATATTAAGAAAAGCCATGTATGCCTAAATACATGCATATTCGTCTCCTTTTCAGCACCAATTGGTAGATAAAAAAATACTCTGATCTATATTATTGAGGGTTAGGAAAGTATTCATGAATAATAATAAAAAACAGGTTTGGACAGCACAAAATATATTGGTGAATCAAAAAACGGTGTTTCGATTCATCCTGTAAGTTGCCATATTCAATTGTTCAACCATGAAATATTGGAAGGTGAGAAAAGTGTACAAGAGGGGTTGAACAGTAGCCCTATAAATCTACCCTAATAATCCTCACTAATCATGGAACTGTGATGACAACGGTCCAGTCGACGTGAACTGTGTGCCCCAGGCTCCAGATTTAAACTGCTATGTATGGTCTGCGTTCCATAATGATTCAAATAGGCTACATGTCCCAAATTATTGCACAATTTGTAATACGTTAGTCTAATATGATCCACTATTGCTAGCGATCCTCAGGAACTACCACACGAACATGAATGAGGAAAGAAAGGTAAACTAACGATGTAATGAAATGATGCAAAATGTAAGGAAACTAACACTAAAGTGACAGTTATAAATGTATGTGGGTATAACTGACGGTGGCTACCGATAGTGGCTAATATTTAACACGATACAAATTGTAAAGCATACAGTGAAAAGTCAGGGCATATTAAAACCTTCTAGAAATCATAAATCAACTCGGTAGGTTTGGCGCTATACGGTAATTTGCGCATGGCTACAGAAGCCTATAGCTTGTGTCTCCAAACTTCATCTTTGCAAGTTATAAGGCCAGCATTTCATAAAATTCACAGTGGAAAAGGTAATATGTTGATATGCTTCAGTTTGCTGCCATATGACTGGTTTCACATTTGTCTCCAGCGATCATAAGATAGGCCTAAAATAGATCTAAAACAATTGTCATTTATATTTACAATCCCATTATCCAAATGGCTTACTCATTCACCTAGCTCTTTTCAAGAGCTGTTATCAATTTGAAAATTACAGATCATGGAGAATGGTGTTATTTCTAAATGGAAAAGGTGGAGGTATCTGTAGACACATCTCCGCCACACCTTCATTTATTTGATCTCCACCCCAAATGAATAGCTGGTGTTAGCATGCTATTCTCATGCTTAAGTTCAAGGTCAGAAGCATGGAGATAAAAGTGTATAAAAAAGGAACTACGTTCCATTTACGCACGCTTAACTCGGGTCGGAATTCCCCCCCATATGAATAGACATATGATAATCATTTGTTGGTATTAGAGGAGTGACCATAGTGCAATTTTTTAAAAATATCACTATGGAAGTGACATTCAGAACTTTATGGTTTCCATGTGATGTTGGCACAAGGATTGAGTAAAGTCTCTGTTCATTATGATAAAAGTTGTTACAGACCGTTACTGTATATCATGGTATCCCTAGGACAATTGTAGATTATGTAGTAGACAGCATCATCATTCTTCTAAAAGGCGTCATAGTAGGTTTTGCCTCACTGTCCACCCATTGCTTTTTCTTGCTAAAATGTCCCCCTTGTCTTTGTGTTTAGACAACATGTTCTGCGGTGATATCAAGCCACAGTGAGGTCCTCGACAACAGTTTCCAGGACCCAAGTGGTGTGACCAATATCAACAATGATAAGAGGAGGGATTCTGTGATGGCCGCTCTCCACTGGATCGATGAATCACTGAACACAATCCTAAAGGGCTCTGATCCCTGCGACCAGACAGGAGTGGATAAAATACTTAGGTACGCATCCTCTCTAAAGTTCTGTGCACAGATATGTTTGTGAAACAAGTAGTTGTCAATACTGAAAGTCAAGATATTGGTGATTAATGATTATCAGATATTATTAGCAGACTGCAGAAATATTTTTTTACAGGTATTGTTGGATATTTAACTAATAACTATAAAAACAAGCTTGCCGAAATACCCCCAGGTCTATTAAATTAAGTCAAGGTCAATGTTTGATGAATCATAGCATAATCAAAACAGAGTTAGTCTAGACCAGGGGTGTCAAACTCAATCAGCGCACGGGCCATATTGAAAAATCTAATCAAAAATATTGACCCTAATAAAAACGTTTTTAATAACTCCAAATAACAAAAACGTATCTTGGTTGTAACATTTAAACTTAAAATATGTTTGTCATTTTTTGGCACTGCATGGATCACAGGTGCGGTTGAATGCAGCATTGCTATATGGTGCACTCAGAATGTCTTGTAGTTGAGTAGCAACATTTTAGTAGCCTAGCTAGGACTGTGTACACTTTCCCTCTGCTGCGCGTTGTAAACCGGTCACACATGAAAGCAGCGCAAATGACATTGAATTCACCCAATGCAAGTGCATCAGGCTGTAATTTCATAAAGTAGATGACTCAACTGTTTACATATTTATACTCGCTGTGTGTCCTATTGTCCTTCCGCGTGTGTGTGAATCCTTTATCTCTTAACTTTTTGACAACCAAGATGACATTTTCTGTAGGCTACAGCAATGACCCGTTAGAACTGAAACTTGGCATGAACATTTAGCCTACAACATGTTTAAAGTTTTGGTCCGGTAGAACATTAGGTTGATGGTGTGTGGGTCTGGGAGGAGGGGGGTGTGTGGAATATTTTTCATCTTTGTCTCCTCAAGTTGGATGGCATAGCTTGTAGTGCCAAGGCTTGTATTACAGTGCATGCATATTAGATTATTTGTAAGACATGGCGTTTCTCCAAGTGGCAGCATTAGCTGTAATGATCACATAATATGATCTCACAGAGATTGGCATCCCTGGGGAGTCATGAGGGCACTAGGTTAGAGGGAGGAGTGGTCACTGCTTAGCTTTACCCCTGACCCTAGCGCAGACTGTGCCAAGATGCCAAAGCCTAGCATGGCATTGCCCTATGCTGAACTGCTGTCGTTCTCTCCTCTTGGCAGAACTGCAATATCGAATTAGATACCCTTGCCTAAAGGGTATTGCGTTAATGATACAAACATGAAAGTCATACAATTTTCAGCTAGGTTGTTTCTGAAAAAGTCTTGATTTGGTATACACTGAGTGTACAAAACATTAGAAACACCTTCCTAATGTTGAGTTGCAACCCCTTTTGCCCTCAGAACAGCCATGATTTGGAAAGGCACACACCTGTCTATATAAGGTCCCAAGTTAATAAATAGCTTTTTGTGAATTTTCATTGTTGGACATAAAAGACTAAAAACACCAGGAAATCAGCTCCAAGTCATTTTAATTAGGGACATCTGTTCCAAAGGATTCCCACGCATAATAGAGAGATACTGTATATGTTATCATATACAAATGTAAGCAAGGTTTGAAATTATTATGTTTTTAGTCAAACATTATGTCTGTTTGGCAGGGCCGGTCCTGGCCATTCTATCCCGAGCCAGACCAAAAAAAATGCCAATAGTCCCAGTAAGCAAAATGATGTTGAAAAGACGTCTAAAATACGTATTTTTCCAGACGTTGAAGTTAGGTTAAATTTAGGTTCTACATTTACATTTTACATTTACGTCATTTAGCAGACGCTCTTATCCAGAGCGACTTACAGGAGCAATTAGGGTTAAGTGCCTTGCTTAAAGGCACATCGACAGATTTTTCACCTAGTCGGCTCGGGGATTAGAACCAGCGACCTTTCGGTTACTGGCACAACGCTCTTACCCACTAAGCTACCTGCCGCCCTGAATGAAAGGTGAAAATAAGTATTTTCCAGACGTTGAAATCAGGTAAATTTTCGGTTCTGAATTAACGTTGAAAAGACTTCATTTATAGACATCTATGTTTGCGCCAAATCAAGGCTGGATGTCTATGATTGGTTCAGATTTGTTCTGGGCCGGACCAAAATCCAACGTCCGTGGACGTGGAAATCAAGGCCGGTATATCACACACTGCAGTTGAGGAACAATGGTAAAGTAATTCTGCTTTGAAAGTTGATAAACTTGTAACCCCGCTTTTGAGAAAATGGGCCTTGAATGTTTTGGTACACCTACTGGAGAGCCCTTCTTTGTCTACACCTATTCAGCATCGTTCACACCCTCTTAAGCTTTAGCCCCACCCATCTCTTTAAGATCAACAACCAAAAATGTCTAAACTAAAAGTGGTGAAAGTAGTAGCCTACAATAAGGAAAAACTCCAGGTAAAAACACTTTATCTAGCCCTTGGCCTATATCATACTTTGACTTAAATTTAAAGTGTCCAGATAAAAATATTGTATAATATTATATAATTATTAGATGATGCTTACCCAGACACTTGTCTAAATTGATGGGTAATGTGAAAGAAATGCTATAACCACCCCCAGCCACATCTAGCTAAGTGGATGGGTCACTATTGTCAAGACATGTACACATGTTCATCAAATACAATAGATGGCCGTAGTCACCCCCAGACACACCTGGTTAACTTGATGGGTCATGTAATCATTCTCTTGCCAAGTGGAGTCTTTTGTTAAGACATGTAGCTAGTTAGCTAGCTAAACAATGAACCATAATCCCAACCCATAGCTACAGTACAAACAGATTGGCATAGCTAGCCACCATCCATGAAATGCTGGAGTATGAATCTGCAGGTACACAGCTAACCAACTAGGTTCAATGTTAACTAGCTAGCTAGCTAACATTAGGCTATAACTAGCAATGCAAATTGATTTTCTGAGATAAAAATAATATTACTACACAGATCATACACGTAATGTCAGCTAGCGAGGCACCAAGCTAACTTTCGCAACCTAGCGAACAGTCCGCTTTAACTTGCAATGAAAACGACTTTCTGATAAAATTTGAAAAGTATAATATCTGAAAATGTAGCTAGACTCTTACCCGTATACATGGATGAACGCTTCACGGCAGCGTGTCTTTTCCGTTTGGTTTGTAGCTAGCTACAGCTTGTTTGGCCCGGTGTTGTGTCAAGTCACTCCGGTCAACCGTGTGCAGAAAATAACGTTAGTCCATCACAACTTTTTTCCCATTGATCTTTGTCAGTAGCGCCTGCTAAATTCTGCAGTTCACAATGGCTAACATTATATCTTTCAAAAAAGCCGCAGTAGCAAGGATTATCTACACATACTGAGCAGCTCATGTTATAGACAAAAGCGTGTTACATGCAGACCAATCCGAACTCATCTTTCGGCATGTTCAGCCCAGCCATTATCTCAGCCAATCATGGCTAACGGGAGGGTTCCTGTCTTTTTCCTTGGCTAAACCAACTAGGCTCTTAATTTAACCATTTTATTTGTATTTACAGATGGCATACAAGTTTGTTATTAAGGCACATGAAAGTTCAAATATTCCAGAAGGCATTTCAGCCAACAAACGCATAAAAAATAAATAAATAAAATCTTTAAATGTCTCTCCTGTGAAGTAGTGGCGTGCGACATACGCCTTGCTTCTTGAAACGGGTCACATTTGTAAAACACCAAAAAAAGACGTTGCCCGTGCTGGGGTGTAGCAATGAAATTTTATGAATGCCCATAGATTGCATGAATGCCCATGGATGTGGTAGCCCTACCATTTGTAAAACAGGCTGTTGCATTGGCTTTATTAGTCCTGATTCCTGTGACTAATCAATTTGTCTATTTAAGCTCTGAATATCAGCTACCCAACTTTATCAGGAGGAGTTATCCTGAGCATATTTGCAATTTGTTTACACAGCGGGAATTGCAGAAGTATTTGTATTTATTTTTCGATATGATCAGCTCGTAAAAAATGGACAGATACATACTTGAAACCACTGATCATGACAATTTAGCCCACGGGATGACAAGACAGCAGTTGTGAGTAGCCTGATTGTCCATTCCATATTGTCCATTTTACTTTGACCTGTCCTGTTTTTAGGATATGTTGTTTGTTAACATGTCAGCTAATTTTTTATTTGATTCGGTGTCATTTAGGTAAGGCTATTGTCATACATTTTATCTCCAGCCTGTAGGCTACAGAAAAGGGCCCATACTCATTCTACCATATGCTATATCTGCTATATGATTTATGTTAGATTCGTTCTTTGATGGAATGTTGGTGGAGCGCTGCAGTGATGCGTCTCTCCAACAGCACACTGGAGATGCACGCTGGAAATGGACATGATAAATATTTTGCATCCCTTTCTTTGACAAAGTGGGCACTGCTTATCACAGGGCGGCATCAGCGCTCACTTAAAAAGCCCACATGCCACTGGTTGAGAGAAATGGTCTGTTTTTGGGCAGAATTATGGGAGGTTTTATGTGTTGTTGGAGGTGCGTCTTGGTCAGTTTAGCTCAGAAAATGCCGCCCTTGTCAATCTGCCGCCATGTCAGAGCCAATCATATCGTTACAGTTTTCTTATTGGCCCCTTTTTACCATCCTTACATAAACCAATAGAGATGCCCATGCGGCCTGTGAGTATTTATTTGGGAGGGGGGGGATGTCATCCAACCTATTCTATTTAATTGAAGTAACAGCAGGGTTGCCTTTGCACATAGTTTGGGATGTACTGGAGCCTTTTGCCTCCTGTTAGTTATGATCATAAACACAGTGGATTAGCATGATAGTAGAGCTGGGAGATATGGACAAAAATCCATATCACGATAAATTGACTGAATTATAAAGATAACTGTGCACCACAGTTATGTTGTTTATATTACCCTTAAAACTACTACTACTACTTTGAATGATGTAGCTATCAATTGTCCCATTAACAATCACCCATATTAGCAAACTTTCGTTTAATTTCAAACTTCACATTTCTCTAGTAGGGTTATTTATTTAAAGAGGTTATTTATCGTAATGAACGATATCAATAAAATGTCCACGATAAGTGGTTGGTTTGGTTGGTGTCGATAATTTTCAGTTTATCTTCCCAGCTCGACATGACTGCCTCCAAAAATATTAGCCTACACGTTTCAAACATATAAACTGAAAATAAGACCCTGTGCTTTGTTTTTACATACCCAATCAAGCATGTTTTTTTTTAGCAAGGAAGCTTGTTTACTCTGTACCTCTAGAAATACCATTAAGCCTAGTTCAGAAATAATTAGAAATCATAAACATTTTGAGATTTTTTTATGATGGCTCTGTAATAGCAAAGACTGAACATAGTTTGCTGTCCTCTCTCAAATGCAATGCTCTGGTAATTCTGGTGTCACATAAGGATTGTCCAAGTTTTCAATGTCCAAGTTCTCCTATTATACAATTGCTCATCCAAGGGTAAAATAAACCCTTGTCCTGATCAACCCCATAGTGTCATGCATGCTGCTTTTGATAACTATATGCTGCTCCTGTGGATGAAGGCCAAGTGGTATTTGTTTTGTGTGGCAGTGATTTCTTCATGGCCCGCTACCTGGAGGACCAGGACATCCGGAACAGAGAGAAGGAGAATCAGCCACCTAGTGTGTCTGTGCCTGAGCCGTCCCCTCCCACCGCACCCCCCAAAGACAAGAAGGGTGGAGACAAAGGTAACGAACCTCACCCCTGGGCCAGCCTGCCAGATAATCTGACATCACATCATATTACCACTGGATGCTTTTCTTTCAAAACATTAGCTTGTTCTCGATAAAATACAGCAGAGGGACCATGTGTATGTTTTAATTATGCATAAAGAAATGTGCTCGTGCTCAGAGGTCATGTGCAGGTTAAGTGTTCCTCTGAAGTTTCCACCTGGGAGACACATTGAGAGGTGTTATTTTAAGAGCTCTGCCAGTATTCGGTCTGAGCTCCACAGAGAAGTCTCGGTTGAAGCGCTGGTCCAATGCACTCATGTCTCTTACTTATTTCCGTAGTGGTCCCCCTGTGGTAAACCGTCTCCTCCTCCCCTCTCTAGTGACAGATAAAGCCCACTGTGTGTTGTAAAAGAGTCCCTGTGGGAGGCCTGGCCTCTCAGACAGTCACTGTGGGAAATTATTCTTCCTCTCAAGTTGTGTAACAACATTGAGGCAGATAAAGTTTGTTTCTGGTTTTCCAGGCAAAAAAGGCAACAGCACAGAGAAGCCCATCCCGCCTCCAGAGCCCTCAGAGCTGGTCGTGCCTGGCTGCATGGCCATTGGTTCAGTGTCCTTGGCTGTGGCCAAGACTGGGGCTCTACTACAATGCATCCCCCTGTACAAGTACATCAAATCTCTGACAAACCAACAAGTCAGTGAGCCCCCCTTTCAACACGCACACCTGCACACACAGAAATACACCATGCAATGTGACGTAGGTCATTGATCAGGAATGATAGGCCTAAAGGCAGATACTATATGTGTGGGTGTAGGGCGGCTCTTTCATCTAGTTGTCATACAAAACATGTAGGTCGTTTTTTTTTTTAAGTGTCAGAAGCGCTGACTAAGATTATTGACCATCTTCTCTTGACTCGGCCATATAATGTCCAAAATCTGCTACTGTAACTAAAGTGTTCATTAATACCTCACCAAGTCTTTTAAGTCTCACTATGCTTTTTCTTTACTTTAACAGCCGTGTCCAAAAGAGATGCACATCCCCGTCCCCTTGGTAACTTTGTTGAGCTGTGGCAAGATGTCCCCAGGAAAACTCAATTTACTGGAGGAAGTCATTGTCATCCCTAAAGCTGGACAAAGACTCAAACAAGTATTGACACTCACAACCACAACATCCTTTCAGCTTTTATTCTCCCATTTCAAGTTACACACTTTGTCCTCGATGTGCCCAGTATTACAGGGAGAGTCTATCAAAACTCAGGTTTATTCTTTGTGTTTTATCTGGACACTTATATTTAAGAAATTTAGCAGACGCTCTTATCCAGAGCGACTTACAGTAGTGAGTGCAGACATTCGTACTGGTCCCCTGCTTGAATCGAACCCACAACACTGCCGTTGCAAGTGCCATGCTCTACCAACTAAGCCACACACGACCATACAGGACTAATTGAATACTAGTCTTGAGAGTGTCGAGGTTAAGTCAACCAATGTTCCTGATTGTTTTCAAACATAGCACATTTTCTCTGCCAAGCTTTGGTATTACATAGTTTAAAGAAACATTTATCTTAAACAATCTGTGAACTCCCCCAACAGATCATTACAATGGTCCTTGAGCTTCAAAAGGAGATGATGAAAATAATGAACACTGCTTCAAAAACAGGGGTAAGGAACATTGCGGCAGATCCTTGTATAGTGGATCTACTGTACAGTATAGGGTGCTATTTGTCGCACAGTTGAGTCAGGGTCTACAGTACATGTTGTTTTTCCTACTCTACCTTCTAGAAAACAAAGCAAATACATTTAGGTGGTTATAGATATGTTACCTTTTTATTTATTTCTAAGACTGAATATATATTACTTTTTACAACTTTTGTTGTGTTACAGCCTGAATTGAAAATGGATTAAATTGACGTTTTATGTCACTGGCCTACACACAATACCCCATAATGTCAAAGTGGAATTATAATTTTAGCATTTTTTTTAACAAATTAATTAAAAATGAAAAGCTGATATGTCTTGAGTCAATAAGTATTCAACCCCTTTGTTATAGAAAGCCTAAATAAGTTCAGGAGTAAAAATCTGCTTAACAAGTCACATAAGTTGCATGGATTCACTTTGTGTGCAAAAATAGTTTTTAACGTGATTTTTGAATGACTACTTCATCTCTGTACCCCACACATACAATTATTTGTAAGGTCCCTCAGTCGAGCAGTGAATTTCAAACACAGATTGAACCACAAAGACCAGGGAGGTTTTACAATGCCTCGCAAAGAAGGGCACCTATTGGTAGATACATAAAAATAAACAGACATGGAATATCCCTTTGAGCATAGTGAAGTTATTAATTACACTTTGGATAATGTGCACCCAGTCACAACAAAGATACAGGCGCCCTTCCTAACTCAGTTGCTGGAGAGGAAGGAAACCGCTCAGGGATTTCACCATGAGGCCAATGGTGACTTTAAAATGGTTAAAAAAAATAAGCAAACACGTTTGGTGTTCACCAAAAGGCATGTGGGAGACTCCCCAAACATATGGAAGAAGGTACTCTGGTCAGATGAGACTAAAATTGAGCTTTTTGGACATCAAGGAAAACGCAAACCCAACACCTCTCAATTCCAATGTAAGACAACAAAATAGGAAAAATGCCAATACTTTCGCAAGCCACTGTATCTAATTAAGTAAGCATTTCACTGTAATGTCTGCACCTGTTGTATTCGGCGCATGTGGCCAATAAAATTGGATTTGATTTGATTAAATTAAGATATATTAGTGTTTTATTTTTTATTTTTTTATTTTTTTTACAGATGTTATAATCGTTCTTCCACTATGACATTACAGAGTATTTTGTGTAAGTCCTTGACAAAAAATGACAATTAAACCCATTTTAATCCCACTTTGTAACACAACAAAATATGGAAAAAATCAAGGGGTGTGAATACTTTATGAAGGCACTGTATACATTACATGAAAACTTCAATCAATTCAATGCCGTCTGTTTATGGTTAAGCACTAGTTGCACTATCAAACTGCAAAGATGATCCAGCACTCTCCACAGATATAGGTATATTATTAACGATTCACTTTGTGTACATTTATGATGGCTGACTAAACATTCCTTCTCTCTTTCCAGCCTGTACTGCCAACAGTGTCTGACTCTGGAGCCTTAGTTGTTGGGTATGAGCGTCCTGAGCAGCCTCTAGATCTAATTACTGAAGCATCTAACAATCTTGGATTGGCACTTGGAAAGGGGATCCATTTGGCAGTAAACTGTGCTGCTCACAACCTAATGGACTATGTATGTAAACAGAATGTTTAAACATGAAGAGTGTGCCCTTGCACAATGAGTACAATTATATTTATTAATTCTATCTTTGCTCCTCTACAGCCAAAAGGAAAGTATGAAGTTATTACAGGAACACCCAAGTCTCCTGATGAACTAGTGGACATGTATGAGGCTTTGATTAATAAATACCCAGCGGTCGTAGCCCTGATCGATCCTCTGCGAAAAGAGGTAAGACGTGAACACAGCTCCGAACACAATACCGCAGTAAACGAAAGACGTGTTGGTGAGTACAGATGTGCTTGTAGAAACTCATGGTGTGTGACCCCTGTGTAAGGATGTGGAGCAGTGGGAGAGACTGAGCAGTGTGGTTGGAGCCTCGTGTAGCCTGCTCTGTGACATCTCCTCCAAGCCCCAGTGTCACAGCACACGGGATGATGCCCCATCTCTTCCAGGGGTCAGAGGGTATATACTCAATCAGAGCAATGAGACCACAGTCACCGACCTGATCCATGTCACCACAGAGAACAAAGGTAAGGGAGCCAATGATGGAGTCAGTTTTACATAGAGCTATTGTTTAATAATACATGACTCATTGTCCTATTGTAAGTCAAATGTATAGTATGCATAGTTTTATGGATGGAATGTCAAATCCATGCTAGTGGAATTAGCCTACATATTGGCCAGATTGACCTAAATTAAGTGACGTCATAACATCAAATCTGAATAGACACAGTGTATATGACAGAGATGGAACAAAACATGTTTACTGAGAGATGGGGTGAGTTCACCCTCACGCTGACTTACATGGTTGCTCTGATGGATTCTGTTGGATGAATCTTTTAGACGTCTTTTCCAGATGTTGACGTCGGGTGCATTTTAGGTGCTGAATGAAAGGTGCAATGGTGTATTCTACGGATGTCGAAAAGACGTCTGTTCTGGACATGGAAAATACATATTTTCTGGACATTGAAATCCGGTGCTTTTTAGGTGCTGAATGAAAATACATAATTTACAGATGTTGAAAATACGTATTTTTCTGTCATTAATTCTATGGCAAGATTTCAACTGCACATACATTCTCAATGAAGTAAGCATTATATCAAAATAATACTTTTTCAAGCCTCTTAATATAAGATAGAGGAGCCAACTGAAGATTGCAACAGAATATTTATTATATCTGTCACATGGACTTATGTTAGCTTTTTCAAAAGCAGTGATGATGTTCAAAGTAGTCAAACCTACAGAATAAACCAACAGACCACTTCAAGGACAATAACATTCTTAATAAAGGTTACAGACACTATATACAAAAGTATGTGGACACCCCTTCAAATTAGTGGATTCGGCTATTTCAGCCACAGCTGTTGCTGACAGGTGTATAAAATTGAGCCATGCATACACAGCCATGCAATCTCCATAGACAAACATTGGCAGTAGAATGGCCTAACTGAAGAGCTCAGTGACTTTCAACATGGCACCGTCACAGGATGCCACCTTTCCAACAACTCAGTTTGTCAAATTTCTGCCCTACTAGAGCTGCCCTAGTCAACTGTAAGTGCCGTTATTGTGAAGTGGAAATGTCTAGGAGTAACAAGTGGTCGGCCACACAAGCTCACAGAATGGGACCGCCAAGTGCTGAAGAGCCTAGCGCGTAAAAATCGTCTATCCTCGGTTGCAACACTCACTACCGAGTTCCAAACTGCCTCTGGAAGCAACATCAGCACAATAACTGTTTGTCAGGAGCTTAATGAAATGGGTTTCCATGGCCGAGCAGCCACAAACAAGCCTAAGAATGGAAATGCGTTCTCTGGAGTGATGAATCACGCTTCACCATCTGGCAGTCCGACGGACAAATCTGGGTTTGGCGGATGCCAGGAGAATGCTACGTGCCCGAATGCATGGTGTCAACTGTAATGTTTGGTGGAGGAGGAATAATGGTCTGGGGCTGTTTTTCATGGTTCGGGCTAGGCCCCTTAGTTCCAGTGAAGGTAAATCTTAACGCTACAATGACATTCTAGACGATTCTGTGCTTCCAACTTTGTGGCAACAGTTTGGGGAAGGCCCTTTTCTGTTTCAGCATGACAATGCCCCTGTGCACAAAGCGAGGTCCATACAGAAATGGTTTGTCGAGATCAGTGCGGAAGAACTTGACTGGCCTGCACAGAACCCTGACCTCAACCCCATCGAACACCTTTGGGATGAATTGGAACGCCGACTGCGAGCCAGGCCTAATCGCCCCAACATCAGTGCCCGACCTCACTGATACTCGTGGCTGAATGGAACCAAGTCCCCACAGCAATGTTCCAACATCTAGTGGAAAGCCTTCCTAGTAGTGTGGAGGCTGTTATAGCAGCAAAGGGGGGACCAACTCCATATTAATGCCAATGATTTTGGAATGAGATGTTCGACAAGCAGGTGTCCACATACTTTTGGTCATGTAGTGTAATTCTATTTTAATTGCTATGACTGATATGTTGTTGTTTATTTACCTTATTCGAATGCACTGACTGTAAGTCATCCTGGATAAGAACGTGTGCTGAATGACCAAAATATTAAAAAAAAGTTGCAAAGCATGCTGGGTATTATTGCAATGAGCTCCGCCCCCAAACAAAATTTGGTCGGTGCAGACCAGATCGAAATCTGAACTAATCATAGATGTCTACGCTATGTTTCACAAGTTTGAACATCACAGTACAGTGCCTGACAGTTTAGTAAAGTAGAGCACAGTGAAGTACAATGCAGTATGGTATGGTACGGTATAGGACAGCAGAGTTTTATTCAGTAAAGTACGGTACAGTACTGTAGAGTTTAATTCAGTAGAGTAGAGTACATTAGAGTAAAGTAGGGTACAATAGTACACTATATTTTACTTTTCTTTACTTTACTGTACTCTAATGTGCTCTACTGTATTGTACTGTACTGTACTGTACTCTACTTTTCTTTACTGTACAGTGCACTGTGCTGTAATGTACTGTACTCTGCTGTGCTCTACTGTACTGGGCTGTCCAAACTTTTAAAACATACAGGTAACTGCCAAAATAATGGAAAAACTTGAGTAAATGAGGAATACAAAGCATATTGCAAGTAGGTGCTTCCACACAGGTGTGGTTCCTGAGTTAATTAAGCAGTTAACATCCCATCATGCTTAGGGTCATGTATAAAAATGCTGGGCAGGCCATTATTTTGGCGATTATCTTTGCTACCATGGCTATGCCCCCATAGGATGACAATGTCGCCATCCACAGGGCACGAGTGGTCACTGAATGGTTTGATGAGCATGAAAATGATGTAAACTATATGCCATGACTGTCTCAATCACCAGATCTCAATCCAGTTGAACATTTGAGATTCTTGAGCGGCGCCTGAGACAGCGTTTTCCATAAAGAAAACACCAAATGATGGAATTTCTTGTGGAAGAATGGTGTCGCATCCTCCCAATAGAGCTCCAGACACTTGTAGAATAGGGATGGGCATTTGACATTTTTTGACTGTTAGAGTACTTGCATGATTTTTCTTTGAGTACTCAAAAAAAAAAAAAAATATTTTAACACAAGGCCAACACTGGAAAGAAAATGTGTGCTCATTTATCTAGATGCCAACAATGCCTAATTTATCATAACCATTACATTACACATAACAAATCCTAATGGCTAAATTGTCCCATATACACTTAGCGTGAGTTGCACCCCCTTTTGCCCTCAGAACAGCCTCAATTCGTTGGGGCATGGACTCTACAAGGTGTCGAAAGCGTTCCACAGGGATGTTGACTCCAATGCTTCCCACAGTTGTGTCAAGTTGGCTGGATGTCCTTTGGGTGGTGGACCATTCTTGATACACACAGGAAACTGTTGAGCGTGAAAAACCCAGCAGATTTAACAGGTGACAACAATAAGGGATCATAGCTTTCACCTGGATTCACCTGGTGAGTCTATGTCATGTTTTGTACTCAGTCAATAAAAAACAAGTGCCATTTAAGATTCCTTTATTGAAACCGTTATATAAACTGGTTATATTAGCCTATATCGTGGAACACAATCCTCAAAAAGGCAGTAAACTCAGCAGTGGTACATGCTTGTAGAAGCCTATGGCTGTGCAATGGCCTAACCTTGTTTTGTTAATTTAGCAGACAAGACACTCTTATTTCCCGAGCCCTTATCACAGTCAAGGCACACCTATTTTATAGTAAAAATCATTAATGTAATAGAACAGAAAAGTTGCCAGTAATGCACATCTGGTGTCTGGAAGTTATTCTCAAAGAGTGATAATTTAAAATGGGACTCAATTTGGCAAGTTGAAAGAAAAAAATAATCAGGGTTACAAACCAAAAACGGTCTTCTTTTCGATATAGACATTCAATGTAGTTTATTCTGCCTGTTCTTTGGAATTTTCCAAATGGATGAACAATATTACATTGAGCACTGCATAGTGATGAATTATGGCCATGACATCTGTTTGGTGAGTAGGCCTAGGCTTAACGATTCTGATGAAAATACGCTCTGTCTTTATCAAACTAATGTTTTTGCATATCTTCAGTGTGGAACCTGTCTATGTTTAGGGGGGGTTATAGGCTAACCAATTCTAAATGGCACTAGCAGTTCGCAAAGTAGCCTAAGCGGAAAATAGACGGGACGCAATTATTCCAAAACTGCAGCTGGTTGTTGGAACACATATTTTCCTACTTCAATCAACCAGTCCATTTTGAATTTGTGATGAAACTGTCGTCATTTGGCAAGGAATGTAGCTTGTGTATTCCATCAGTTATGCACGTTTTTATAGGCATTTATTTCTGTAGGCCTAATGGGAGCTTGTGTGTTTAGAGGGAGCAGTCGGAACACAACTGAGTGAGTGAGACAGAGGGGAAAGGGAATTTAGGGAGAAGAACTGTGTGATGCTTGGCTTGGTTTCTTTTTTTGTTGTTGTGCCCTGCAAATGCACATGTAGACATGGAACACTAGAGTCAAAGCAAATTAGCCTTGTCTTCACGACAACATTCCTTTTTTTTCAGAACCAAATTTCACTTGCCCGTCCGGCCAGTCACAGAGCACATTCTGCCAAATAGTTCTACAGTATTTGAAAAAAATGTAATCTCTGGTTAAAGATTGAGTTTTGACATCCGTTGGTGTACTCGAGTACTCGATAACTCATGCACATCCTCATCGTAGAATCTATGCCAAGGTGCATTGAAGCTGTCATGGCTCGTGGTGGCCCAACGCCCTATTAAGACACTTTATGTTGGTGTATCCTTTATTTTGGCAATTACCTGTAGATGTCTATGATTGGTTCAGATTTGGTCCGGTACAGACCAGGCCAAATCTGAACCAATTATAGACGCCTATGTTTGGGCCAATAGGCCGGTCCGGACCGGATGTCTGTGAACGTTGAAATCAAGACCTAACCAAATCTGAACCAAACATACCTCTCCTTGGACGTTGAAATCAAAGCCGGTCCGTACTGCATTAAAAAAAAGACCAAAAAAAGATGTCCGTTCCGGACAGGATAAAAAATACATTGGTAAATGCTTAGTGGGAAGATTTCCCCATTTGCATGCTGCCGAATTGAACATTAGATCACAGGGAGCTAAATCAATGTCATCCACGAGAGCCAGCTGTCAGTCAAATGATGCAACCCCATGATACTTATACAGTAATAGGTCATGGGACCAAAAATTATGTTCCGTCGGTTTACCTTTGTTCTAATCTCTCGTGGACAGATGTGCGTAACGTAAATGGTATTAGCATTTGTCAACAGACTGGGACGCGACGACTAACAACTTTTTTTACGGTACGCAGATTTTTGGTCACTGATCATTTGGACAAATCATGATTTCGCAGGTGCTTGTATCTTTCGAATTTCGGAAGGGGAGGGGACATTTGGCCCAGAGAATTGCCCGACACTGGCTGAGGCTCAATTGCAAATCACTCCCTCCCCCTTCCCCTCGCCTGTCGACCCTCCATTTGCTTGTTCACGCGCGCCTCTGCCGTATGCACAAGTTTCTCAAAGCTGAGGGAGTGAACATTATTGAGGGTGTAGGGTTTAATTAGACCATCCGATAGCCACTTCGACCGAGCAAGGCTGCTGGCTCCAGAGCCAAGTGCTATCACAACATGCACTGTGATATGTTTGGAGTTTTGTGCAATTTAATACAACAGAATGCGAGTCTAACTACGAGCCACGTGTATTTTGTTTGTGTCTGATTTCGAGGCTTGACACATGTCACAAAATACATCCCAAATTAAATGTTTAACTGTAACTGAGGTTTATATATTGTAAAACGACAGGGGGAATTTGTTAATTTGAATGTCATGCTCATTTTATTATTTAAATGTGGAACATGAATTGCATCATTCAAGTCGCGAAGTTCCTGGGTTTATTTGATCCCCTCGCTACTCTTGAAGTCACTCTTGGAACACATGACGACGAGTTGGTAAGGGCCCAAAATCTGTCCATGTTAAAGATGCATTCCAGGAACTTAAGCGCAACAAATTCGTAACATATAGTACGAATTGGATTCATAACATATCATACGAATAAACAATATAAATTATAATTATAATTTTTGCATGACGTAACATATCATATGAAATGGTTGACGTAGTACACAATTTGATGACATAGTACATAAAACGCGGGGACCACTTTTGGCTCATGAGCACCACTTTCAAAACGACTGGGTGAAATTATACAAAAGTGGAGTTTTTGTATTGGGGCGATGAGAGTGTCGAATTTAGTCAAGATAAAAATAAATTGCTATTTTGTTAAATGAGACTTATTGGATCTAATATAAGTTTTATAATGCTTAGGTTGTTACGAGTGTACTGATATGACTACCTCATCAAGCTCGTTGAGAGAATGCCAAGAGTGTGCAAAGCTGTCATTAAGGCAAAGGGTGGCTACTTTGAAGAATCTCAAATATAAAATATATTTTGATTTTGTTAACACTTTTTTGTTTACTACATGATTCCATATGTGTTATTTCATAGTTTTGATGTCTTCACTATGATTCTACAATGTAGAAAATAGTAAAAAATTAAGAAAAACCCTTGAATGAGTAGGTGTGTCCAAACTTTTGACTGGTACTGTAAGTGTGATGAACGTGAAAAAACACTATCGGAGTTAAAATTCTAGATAGTCTATGCATGTTCATGAGGCTAGCATAGAATACAGGGGGTTGACATCAACACCCCTCATTGAATATTCAAAAAAGTATACAAATAATACTCTGTGGACAACGAATCCCAGTGTTAGGGTGGAGACACAAGCATCTCGTCATTGGGTGCATTCCTCTGCCCAGGCGTTGTGGACACATGCCAGATCTTACAACGTCTGGATTAGGGTTGAATATTTTCCTGGTATTTTACAAATGTTCCATCCCGAAAATAAATCACTTTTCTCCCGGGTAACCCAGTATTTCCCTCCAAAACCGGAAGTGTCATTCACAAGCATATTAAGCATATAAATAGGCCTATGTCTGGATTTGATTAGAGCTTTGATTAAAAATTCAAGCCTGATGCTACCTGAGCCTGATGAGCCATACATGAAATATATTTAATGAGCCCTACATTAAATACATTTTATGAGCACAAGCCCAAAAAAGCCCAAATGATTGTGCCGTTATCCAATACATATACAGTGCATTCGGAAAGTATTCAGACCCCTTCACTTTTTCCACACTTTGTGACGTTACAGCCTTATTCTAAAATGTATTAAATAAAAACAAATGTATCATCAATCTACACACAATACCCCGTAATGACAAGGCGAAAAAACAGGTTTTTAGAAATGTGTGTAAATATATTAAAAATAAAAAACAGAAATACCTTATTTACATAAGTATTCAGACACTTTGCTATGAGACTCGAAATTGAGCTCAGGTGCATCCTGTTTCCATTGATCATCCTTGAGATGTTTCTACAACTTGTTTGGAGGCCACCTGTGGTAAATTCAATTGATTGGTTTGGAAAGGCACAATAAGGTCCCACTGTTGACAGTGCATGTCGGAGAAAAACCAAGCCATGAGGTCAAAGGAATTGTCCGTAGAGCTCAGAGACAGGATTGTGTCGAGGCACAGATCTGGGGAAGGGTACCAAAACATTTCTTCAGCATTGAAGGTCCCCAAGAACACAGTGGCCTCCATCATTCTTAAATGGAAGAAGTTTGGAACCACCAAGACTCTTCCTAGAGCTGGCCACCCAGCCAAACTGAGCAATCAGGGGAGAAGGGCCTTAGTCAGGAAGGTGACCAAGAACCCAATGGTCACTCTGACAGAGCTCCAGAGTTCCTCTGTGGAGATGGGAGAACCTTCCAGAAGGACAACCATCTCTGTAGCACTCCACCAATCAATCAAATTTCAATCAAATGTTATTTATAAAGCCCTTTTTACATCAGCAGATGTCACAAAGTGCTATACAGAAACCCAGCCTAAAACCCCAAACAGCAATCAATGCAGATGTAGAAGCACGGTGGCTAGGAAAAATTCCCTTGAAAGGCAGAAAACTAGGAAGAAACCTAGAGAGGAACCAGGCTCTAAGGGGTGGCCAGTCCCCTTCTGGCTGTGCCGGGTGGAGATTATAACAGTACATGGTCATTAAGGCCAGATTTTTCTCCAAGATGTTAAAACGTTCATAGATGACCAGCACGGTCAAATAATAATCACAGTGGTTGTAGAGGTTGCAACAGGTCAGTACATCAGGAGTAAATGTCACTTGGATTTTCATAGCCGGGCTTTTAGAGGTTGAAATAACAGGTGCGGTAGAGAGAGAGAGTTGAAAACAGCAGGTCTGGGACAAGGTAGCACGTCCGGTGAACAGGTCAGGGTTCCATAGCCGCAGACAGAAGAGTGGAAACTGGAGCAGCAGCACGACCAGGTGGACTGGGGACAGCAAGGATTCATCAGGCCAGGTAGTCCTGAGGCATGGTCCTAGGGCTCAGGTCCTCCGGGATGGGAGGGAGAGAGGGAGAGAGAGAGAATTAGCATACTTAAATTCACACAGGACACTGGATAAGACAGGACACCAGATATAACAGACTGACCCTGGCCCCCCGGCACATAGACTACTGCAGCATAGATACTGGAGACTGAGACAGGGGGGGTCGGGAGACACTGTGGCCCCGTCCGACGATACCCACGGACAGGGCCAACCAGGCAGGATATAACCCCACCCACTTTGCCAAAGCACAGCCCCCACACCACCAGAGGGATATCAACAGACCACTAACTTACTACCCTGAGACAATGCTGAGAATAGCCCACGAAGATCTCCTCCACTGCATGAGCATGAGGGGGCGACAAACCGGACAGGAAGATCACCTCAGTGACTCAACACACTCAAGTGATGCACCCCTCCTAGGGACGGCATGGAAAGCACCAGTAAGCCAGTCACCAGTAAGCCCCCATAATAGGGTCAGAGGCAGAGAATCCCAATGGAGAGACAGGAACCGGCCAGGCAGAGACAGAAAGGGCGGTTTGTCGCTCCATTGCCTTTCCGTTCACCTTCACACCCCTGGGCCAGACTACACTCAATCATAGGACCTACTGAAGAGATGAGTCTTCAGTAGAGACCGAGTCTGCGTCTCTCACATGAATAGGCAGACCATTCCATAGAAATGTAGCTCTTTAGGAGAAAGCCCTGCCTCCAGCTGTTTGCTTAGAAATTCTAGGGACAATAAGGAGGCCTGCGTCTTGTGACCGTAGTGTACGTGTAGGTATGTACGGCAGGACCAAATCGGAGAGATAGGTAGGAGCAAGCCCATGTAATGCTTTGTAGGTTAGCAGTAAAACCTTGATATCAGCCCTAGCCTTAACAGGAAGCCAGTGTAGAGAGGCTAGCACTGGAGTAATATGATCAATTTTTTTGGTTCTAGTCAAGATTCTAGCAGCCGTGTTTAGCACTAACTGAAGTTTATTTAGTGCTTTATCCGGGTAGCCAGAGAGTAGAGCATTGCAGTAGTCTAATCTAGAAGTGACAAAAGCATGGATTATCTTTTCTGCATAATTTTGGGACAAAAAGTTTCAGATTTTTGCAATGTTACGAAGATGGAAAAAAGCTGTCCTTGAAATATTCTTGATATGTTCGTCAAAAGAGAGATCAGGGTCCAGAGTACAACCATCAAGATTAATTGTCAGATCCAACAGAATATCTATTTTTTTCTTGGGACGTAGAACTAGCATCTCTGTTTTGTCCGAGTTTAAAAGTAAAACATTTGCCACCATCCACTTCCTTATGTCTGAAACACAGGCTTCCAGGGTAGGCAATTTTGGGGCTTCACCATGTTCCATCGAAATGTAGAGCTGTGTGTCGTCCGCATAGCAATGAAAGTTAACATTGTGTTTCCGAATGACATCACCAAGAGGTAAAATATATAGTGAAAACAATTGATTTGTCAGAGGACAAACCATCCACAGAGACGAACTGATATCTTTCCGACAGATAAGATCTAAACCGGGCAAGAACTTGTCCGTGTAGACCATTTAAGGTTTCCAATCTCTCCAGAAGAATGTGGTTATCGATGGTGTCAAAAGCAGCACTAAGGTCTAGGAGCACGAGGACAGATGGAGAGCCTTGGTCTGACGCCATTAAAAGGTAATTTACCACCTTCAAGAGTGCGGTCTCAGTGCTATGATGGGGTCTAAAACCAGACTGAAGCGTTTCGTATACATTTTTTTGTCTTCAGGAAGGCAGTGAGTTGGTCCACAGCAGCTTTTTCTAAAATGTTTGAGAGGAATGGGAGATTCGATATAGGCTGATAGTTTTTTTACATGTTCTGGGTCAAGGTTTGGCTTTTTCAAGAGAGGCTTTATTACTGCAACATTTAGTGAGTTTGGGAGCCATTTATTATGTTCAACATAAATAGGAGGGCTAACCACAGGAAGTAGCTCTTTCAGTAGTTTAGTTGGAATAGGGTCCAGTATACAGCTTGAAGGTTTAGAGGCCATGACTATTTTCATGAATGTGTCAAGAACTTGGAGTGTCTCCATTGATCCTAGGTCCTGGCGGTTTTGTGCAGACTCAGGACAGCTGAGCTTTGGAGAAATACGCAGATTCAAAGAGGAGTCCGTAATTTGCTTTCTAATGATCATGATCTTTTCATCGAAGAAGTTCATGAATTAATCAATGCTGAAGTGAAAGGCATCCTCTCTTGGGGAATGCTGCTTTTTAGTTAGCTTTGCGACAGCATCAAATATATATTTTAGATTGTTCTTATTCTCCTCAATTAGGTTGGAAAAATAGGATGATCGAGCAGCAGTGAGGGCTCTTCGATATTGCGCTGTACTTTCTTTCCAAGCTAGTAGGAAGACTTCCAGTTTGGTGGAGGGCCATTTCCATTTCAATTTTCTGGAGGCTTGCTTCAGGGCTCGGTATTTTCTGTATACATTTACATTTTAGTCATTTAGCAGACGCTCCTATCCAGAGCGACTTACAGTTAGTGAGTGCATACATATTTTTTTTATACTGGGAATTGAACCCACAACCCTGGCGTTGCAAGCACCATGCTCTACCAACTGAGCTACACAGGGAGCTAGTTTCTTGTGACAAATGTTTTTTGTTTTTAGGGGTGCAACTGCATCTAGGGTATTACGCAAGGTAAAATTTAGTTCCTCAGTTTGGTCGTTAACTGATTTTTGCACTCCGATGTTCTTGAGTAGGTGGAGGGAGTCTGGAAGGGCCTCTAGGAATCTTTGGGAATTTATAGCACGGCTTGTGATGGTCCTTGGTTGGGGTCTGAGCAGAT
This sequence comes from Coregonus clupeaformis, assembly GCF_020615455.1. Taxonomy (NCBI): domain Eukaryota; kingdom Metazoa; phylum Chordata; class Actinopteri; order Salmoniformes; family Salmonidae; genus Coregonus; species Coregonus clupeaformis. Next base: position 47,262,967 of record NC_059192.1, on the reverse strand, counting down.
TATTTGTTGCGATTGCAAACGTAATAAGATGGTGGTCCGATAGTCCAGGGTTATGAGGAAAAACATTTAGATCCACAATATTTATTCCACGGGACAAAACTAGATCCAGGGTATGCCTGTGGCAATGAGTAGGTCCGGAGACATGTTGGACAAAACCCACTGAGTCGATGATGGCTCCGAAAGCCTTTTGGAGTGGGTCTGTGGACTTTTCCATGTGAATATTAAAGTCACCAAAAATTAGAATATTATCTGCCATGACTACAAGGTCCGATAGGAATTTAGGGAACTCAGTGAGGAATTATGTATACGGCCCAGGAGGCCTGTAAACAGTAGCTATAAAAAGTGATTGAGTAGGCTGCATAGATTTCATTACTAGAAGCTCAAAAGACGAAAACGCAGTCATTTTTGGGGGGGGGTGTAAATTGACATTTATTATCGTAAATGTTAGCAACACCTCCGCCTTTGCGGGATGCACGGGAGATACAGTGGGGAAAAAAAGTATTTAGTCAGCTACCAATTGTGCAAGTTCTCCCACTTAAAAAGATGAGAGAGGCCTGTCATTTTCATCATAGGTACACGTCAACTATGACAGACAAATTGAGGAAAAAAAATCCAGAAAATCACATTGTAGGATTTTTTATGAATTTATTTGCAAATTATGGTGGAAAATAAGTATTTGGTCACCTACAAACAAGCAAGATTTCTGGTTCTCACAGACCTGTAACTTCTTCTTTAAGAGGCTCCTCTGTCCTCCACTCGTTATCTGTATTAATGGCACCTGTTTGAACTTGTTATCAGTATAAAAGACACCTGTCCACAACCTCAAACAGTCACACTCCAAACTCCACTATGGCCAAGACCAAAGAGCTGTCAAAGGACACCAGAAACAAAATTGTAGACCTGCACCAGGCTGGGAAGACTGAATCTGCAATAGGTACGCAGCTTGGTTTGAAGAAATCAACTGTGGGAGCAATTATTAGGAAATGGAAGACATACAAGACCACTGATAATCTCCCTCGATCTGGGGCTCCACGCAAGATCTCACCCTGTGGGGTCAAAATGAACACAAGAACGGTGAGCAAAAATCCCAGAACCACACGGGGGGACCTAGTGAATGACCTGCAGAGAGCTGGGACCAAAGTAACAAAGCCTACCATCAGTAACACACTACGCCGCCAGGGACTCAAATCCTGCAGTGCCAGACGTGTCCCCCTGCTTAAGCCAGTACATGTCCAGGCCCGTCTGAAGTTTGCTAGAGTGCATTTGGATGATCCAGAAGAGGATTGGGAGAATGTCATATGGTCAGATGAAACCAAAATATAACTTTTTGGTAAAAACTAAACTCGTCGTGTTTGGAGGACAAAGAATACTGAGTTGCATCCAAAGAACACCATACCTACTGTGAAGCATGGGGGTGGAAACATCATGCTTTGGGGCTGTTTTTCTGCAAAGGGACCAGGACGACTGATCCGTGTAAAGGAAAGAATGAATGGGGCCATGTATCGTGAGATTTTGAGTGAAAACCTCCTTCCATCAGCAAGGGCATTGAAGATGAAACGTGGCTGGGTCTTTCAGCATGACAATGATCCCAAACACACCGCCCGGGCAACGAAGGAGTGGCTTCGTAAGAAGCATTTCAAGGTCCTGGAGTGGCCTAGCCAGTCTCCAGATCTCAACCCCATAGAAAATCTTTGGAGGGAGTTGAAAGTCCGTGTTGCCCAGCGACAGCCCCAAAACATCACTGCTCTAGAGGAGATCTGCATGGAGGAATGGGCCAAAATACCAGCAACAGTGTGTGAAAACCTTGTGAAGACTTGCAGAAAATGTTTGACCTGTGTCATTGCCAACAAAGGGTATATAACAAAGTATTGAGAAACTTTTGTTATTGACCAAATACTTATTTTCCACCATAATATGCAAATAAATTCATAAAAAATCATACAATGTGATTTTCTGGAATTTTTTTCCTCATTTTGTCTGTCATAGTTGACGTGTACCTATGATGAAAATTACAGGCCTCTCTCATCTTTTTAAGTGGGAGAACTTGCACAATTGGTGGCTGACTAAATACTTTTTTTCCCCACTGTATGGTCACTAGTGTAACCAGGAGGAGAGGCCTCTTTTAATACAGTAAATTCATCAGGCTTAAGCCATGTTTCAGTCAGGCCAATCACATCAAGATTATGATCAGTGATTAGTTAATTGACCATAACTGCCTTGGAAGTGAGAGATCTAACATTAAGTAGCCCTATTTTGAGATGTGAGATATCACAATCTCTTTCAATAATGACAGGAATGGAGGAGGTATTTATTCCAGTGAGATTGCTAAAGCGAAAACCGCCATGTTTAGTTTTGCTCAACCTAGATCGAGGCACAGACACGGTCTCAATGGGGATAGCTGATCTGACTACACTGACTGGGCTAGTGGCAGACTCCACTAAGCTGGCAGGCTAGCTAAAAGCCTGCTGCCTGGCCTGCACCCTATCTCATTGTGGAGCTAGAGGAGTTAGAGTCCTGTATATGTTGGTAGATAAGATGAGAGCACCCCTCCAGCTAGGATGGAGTCCGTCACTCCTCAGCAGGCCAGGCTTGGTCCTGTTTGTGGGTGAGTTCCAGAAAGAGGGCCAATTATCTACAAATTCTATATTTTGGGAGGGGCCGAAAACAGTTTGCAACCAGCGATTGAGTTGTGAGACTGCTGTAGAGCTCATCACTCGCCCTAACTGGGAGGGGGCCAGAGACAGTTACTCGATGCCGACACATCTTTCTAGCTAATTTACACACTGAAGCTATGTTGCTCTTGGTGACCTCTGACTGTTTCATCCAAACATCGTTGGTGCCGACGTGGATAACAATATCGCTATACTCTCTACACTCACCAGTTTTTGCCTTAGCCAGCACCATCTTCAGATTAGCCTTTACGTCGGTAGCCCTGCCCCCTGGTAAACAGTGTAGTATCGCTGGATGATTCTTTTGAAGTCTAATATTGTGGGTAATGGAGTCGCCAATGACTAGGGTTTTCAATTTGTCAGAGCTAATGGTGGGCTTTGGTGGCTCAGACTCCGTAACGGGTGGAGGAGAGACCTGAGAAGGCTCGGCCTCTGACTCCGACTCATTGCTTAATCGGGAGAACCGGTTTAAAGTTTCTGTCGGCTGAATGAGCGACACCGGTTGAGCATGCCGACAGCATTTCATTCCAGAAGCCTTGAGAAAATTGTCCGGCTACGGGGACTGTGCGAGGGGATTTATACTACTATCTGTACTTACTGGTGGCACATATCTTTATGGTAGAGTGGCCAGACGGAAGCCACTCCTCAGTAAAAGGCATATGATATTCCGCTTGGAGTTTGCCAAAAGGACTCTCAGACCATGAGAAACAAGATTCTCTGGTCGGATGAAACCAAGACTGAACTCCATCCCTACGGTGAAACATGGTGGTGGCAGCATCATGCTGTGGGGATGTTTTTCAGTGGCAGGGACTGGGAGACTAGTCAGGATCGAGGGAACGGTACAGAGAGACCCTTGATGAAAACCTGCTCCAGAGCGCTCAGGACCTCAGACTTGGGCGAAGGTTCACCTTCCAACAGGACAACGACCCTAAGCACACAGCCAAGACAACGCAGCAGTGGCTTCGGGACAAGTCTCTGAATGTCCTTGAGTGGCCCAGCCAGAGCCTGGACTTGAACCCAATCTAACATCTCTGGAGAGACCTGAAAATAACTGTGACGCGAAGCTCCCCATCCAACCTGACAGGGCTTGAGAATATCTGCAGAGAAGAATGGGAGAAACTCCCCAAATACAGGTGTGCCAAGCTTGTAGCGTCAAACGAAGAATACTCGAGGCTGTAATCACTGCCAAAGGTTCTTAAACAAAGTGCTGAGTAAAGGGTCTGAATACTTATGTAAATGTGATATTTCCGTTTTTTATTTTTTATACATTTGCAAAAGTTTCTAAAAACCTGTTTTTGCTTTGTCATTATGGGGTATTGTTTGTAGATTGATGAGGGGAAAAAACAATTGAATACATTTTAGAATAAGGCTGTAACATAACAAAATGTGGAAAAAGTCAAGGGTCTGAATACTTTGCACTGTATATATCTGATATACAGTACTAGTCAAAAGTTTGGACACACCTACTCATTCAAGGGTTTTTCTTTATTTTTACTATTATCTACATTGTAGAATAATAGTGAAGACATCAAAACTATGAAATAACACATATGGAATCATGTAGTAACCAAAAAAGTGTTAAACAAATAAAAATATATTTTATATTTGAGATTCTTCAAATAGCTTTGCACACTCTTGGCATTCTCTCAACCAGCTTCACCTGGAATGATTTTCCAACAGTCTTGAAGGAGTTCCCATATATGCTGAGAACTTGTTGGCTGCTTTTCCTTCACTCTGCCGTCCGACTCATCCCAAACCATCTCAATTGGGTTGAGGTCGGGGGATTGTGGAGACCAGGTCATCTGATGCAGCACTCCATCACTCTCCTTCTTGGTAAAATAGCCCTTACACAGCCTGGAGGTGTGTTGGGTCATTGTCCTGTTGAAAAACAAATAATAGTCCCACTAAGCCCAAGCCAGATGGGATGGCGTATCGCTGCAGAATGCTGTGGTAGCCATGCTGGTTAAGTGTGCCTTGAATTCTAAATAAATCCCAGACAGTGTCACCAGCAAAGCACCCCCACACCATAACACCTCCTCCTCCATGCTTTACGGTGGGAACTACACATGCGGAGATCATCCGTTCACCCACACCGCGTCTCACAAAGACACGGCGGTTGGAACCAAAAATCTCCAATTTGGACTCCAGACCAAAGGACACATTTCCACAGGTCTAATGTCCATTGCTCGTGTTTCTTGGCCCAAGCGGGTCTCTTCTTCTTATTGGTGTCCTTTAGAAGTGGTTTCTTTGCAGCAATTCGACCATGAAGGCCTGATTCACACAGTCACCTCTGAACAGTTGATGTTGAGATGTGTCTGTGACGAACTCTGTGAAGCATTTATTTGGGGTGCAATTTCTGAGGCTGGTAACTAATGAACTTATCGTCTGCAGCAGAGGTATCTCTGGGTCTTCCATTCCTGTGGCGGTCCTCATGAGAGCCAGTTTGATCATAGCGTTTGATGGTTTTTGCGACTGCACTTGAAGAAACTTTCAAAGTCTTGACATTTTCCGTATTGACTGACCTTCATGTCATAATTTGGACTTGGTCTTTTACCAAATAGGGCTATCTTCGCATTAAGAAGGAAAGACAGTCCACAAATTAACTTTTAAGAAGGCACACCTGTTAATTGAAATGCATTCCAGGTGACTACCTCATGAAGCTGGTTGAGAGAATGCCAAGGGTGTGCAAAGCTGTCATCAAGGCAAAGGGTGGCTAATTGAAGAATCTCAAATATAAAATATATTTAGATTTGTTTAACACTTTTTTGGTTACTACATGATTCCATATGTGTTATTTCATAGTTTTGATGTCTTCACTATTATTCTACAATGTAAAAAATAGTAAAAAATATAGATAAATCCTTGAATGAGTAGGTGTGTCCAAACTTTTGACTGGTAGTATATATATAAATAAATAACACAATCTTGAACAGGATGATCTATATTGGATGCAATTTGAATGGAACTGATGGATAGAGAAATGCTGCGAGAGTGCTCACGCGTGCACTGATTTAAAGCAAAGATATTCAAGTGATAGGCTGTAAAAAAAAACATATTTCAAATAAAAATAGTAATGTGACCCCCGAAAGCCAGATGGAGATGTGTAAATTAGAGGCGCATTCGGTCCTTATATTATTGTAGCATAGTCTATGCTGCAGAAAATGTAGGCCTACCTGTCACAAGAAAATTATTTACCATGATGAGATGATAGGTCTACATGCATTGTCAACTGCGGTCCATACTGAGATGGGCTGTCTGTCCCCACCCTGAGCGTTGATGATTGATCTTGCTGAGAGCAGAGAGAAAGCCTTAGAGAATCCAGATTGAGACATTGCATATCATTTAACAGTTCCATTTCACGTCATGCTGTTCAGATAAATCATTTATTATAATTTACCGGTTTCTCAGTTATTTATCCCGGGAAAAGGGAGTGGTTTTGGTGGTAATTCTTAGTAAATCTCGGTAACCGGGTTCCCGCCATTCAACCCTAGTCAGCTAACCACATCATATGTTATAGCAACGGTACAGTCGATGACGTGGCATGCAACCATTGGTTGATGCATGCAATGTCTGAGCAGGGGAAAGCAACCTTTATATCGAGTATCTCTGGTAGGGCCGAGGGGCTTGTTTGGGATTGACCGTGAGAGTTTCCACTTAGAGGGGTAGAGGCTTCGTTAGTCTCGTTAGTATATTTTCTAACATGTCTCCCCCCAGGATTTAACCGAGCATCTGACGCAATTCCGCAAGATTTTAGTTCTGGGTTTCGGAGATTACCTTTGTTCTTACGATCTCACTCAAATGAATGTTTTTCTATATGAAACTAAGGTTTGTTAGTTTGTTCATGTTTATTTTGGGGAATGCAGTGTATTTCAGAGGGAACGAATCCCTGGAATGACAGATAGTGTAAAGAGTTGATTAATTGACCTGGTCATATATATGACTTGAGTGTGTGTGTGTCCTTTTGTATGTCAGGTGCAGTGATAATTGGAACAACGTGCGGTGAGCCCTGCAGTGACGACTCCCTCTCAGATGTGGTGAGGCTTAGTCATCTACTCCCTGGCTTTGTGTGTCCCTTTAGATCTATATGTTTACATGTCTATCTCTCTCTGTGTCTGTCTTTATCTATCAATCTGTTTGACTGAAAATCTGCTGTAAGACTGACAAGGGTTATTCCACCAATTAGGTGCCTTTTAACCCTTTACACTCGTGGGAATTGGCATATATGGATAGGGCTAAATTGAAATGTTTCTTACAGAAGAAATATGAAAAGAATATGCATAAGCATGGTAGCAATTGAAAGGGAACAGTTTTAGACCAACATTGAGGACAAAACATTTCACCTGGGACACAAAACTGAATCCAAACATTACACTGTTGATTTTATGTGCATTTTACATTTACTGTACTTCTCGCCGCATTAGTTAATAACACAATCTGAAAATATTCTGGATACAGTCAGTAACATGATAAGCTTATTCCTGGAAAATGTGGGGTAGGTGCAACATAAGACAAAAAAAGTTACAAGGGTTTGAGTGAGAGGACTAACTGGTGTCTCCAAGTGGCCACGCACCTCTCCAAAGTGTGCACAGTTCCTAAGTCATTTCAATGCACTTTTATGACTCAAAGAAGAGTCTTCAACTATAAGGTGCTTTTTTGAGATCTCCTAGCTGTGCCGTTGAGGAACTAGAGCAAACACACTTGTAGTTGTTTTGTTTGGAACACATCCCTGCGTCCCGCCATCATATAATTACTGTTGTTGCTTACGCAGTCCAAAAACGGCCCATTATAAATCGCAATCTGGGTCAGGTGGGCATAATTTGAAAGCTTGTTCTATTGCCAACATGACTAGCTAAGTTATAAAATATGATCTTACAGGGCAATTCAGAAAAACATATAGTTATTTTGGTGCGTTTAGAAAGGAGTCATAAGTGCATTCAGGTTATGACACCATGTCCTCTTGTAACTGTAAATTAAACATAGTGATCATAAATATTGACACTGTATATGACATGAGTTTTATGATATGGAAAAATTGAAGTGCACATTTAGACTCACGGGTGTTTGGCTTGCTTGTATGACATCAAAGGGGTGTTTATTATAATCCTCAATGTCTCATCTTTCAAAATAAATTGAGTCCTCTTAATTTACAGCATTTCCCTGACTCAGACTACAAAAAAATGCAAAAGTTGCCCAATTAGCCGGAGGGATTGGGGCAACATCTTGTCGCGTGCAGTGCTCAAGATCAGAACGGCTGTCAGTCAAAACCCAACAATGCTGTGAATGAAGCGCAGAGCCTGAGCTCTGACGTCATGTAGAGCATGTTATTGTACAGCCACTGCGTTCCAATTTAGCCGCTTACCGGTGCCAAAATCTACCATTTTCAACCCATATACGGGTACGAGTGTAAAGGGCTACGTAGTGGAACTTGGAGATGTTTTTATTTTATTTCACCTAATTTTTACTTTCTGTCATAAAAAGCACGTGTTCAACTTAATGAAAAAAACATTTTTCCTTCACAAGAGGTTAAATAAAAAAATAACTATAGTAAGTACCTAATAAGTGCCAAATAAAGTAACAGGGTTGACCATAACAGGGTTGACAGCCATAAATCCTCTTGTAACATGGGGAATGGAAGCTTGTTGTGTGCAACCAGGAGGGACAATTGAATGCAAGCTTCACTAAAACAATTTAGTTGTTAAAACATTTCTAGCCCATCTATCAATGGGTAACAGGGTTGAGGTGTTATGCTCGACCCACTCTGTTTTATCACCACAAAACACTATGATTTGACTATTAGATGTTTAATGCCTCTTTTGAAAAAAAATATATATAAAAATAAGAGTTCAGTTCACGTAATTGGGTTGTCCTTAAAATGAATAACTAATAACACAAAATAAATCATCTTTAGAAATAAATGACTGTCAAAATAACTAGGGCTTTAGAATGATGGTGAAAACTTGGAGAAGTGTTTATGTTAATTAAGTTAAAATCTTCCTAGAAGTTACAGAGGATGTACAGAGAGATGTCAAAATGCAGAATTTGGGCTCTTTAGCAAGTCTAATTTATAAAAAATCTGATTGATTGAATATTCAATGTGGTCTATATTAAAGGGCACTTCATTTTATATAACAGGATTTTAAAATTCAATATTTGCACACAATTTCTACTTAAAATATCCAAGGGACGCAAAAGGCACTCATTTTGTGGAACGACCCACAATCAATTGCAGTGACTCAGCAATTATGTATGTATTCTGTTCTGCACGAGTTTTACAATACAAGTGTCTGTATTGACAAGGCCTAAAAACCTCTGTTGAAGAGATATCATAAACAGTTTGCCTGTCATTGTGTACTCGCACCACAACAAAGCTAACTGACGGCGTCTTGTCCTTCCCTTGCCGATGAGCAGTCGCATGTTGGCGCTCTGTGCCTGTAAACTGTTGTCATTGTGTGTTTCGCTCTCTCCCTCAGGTCGTAGGCCTGGGAGTTGGGTATGTCAAACTGGGAGGTCTGAGTCGTGGAGAGCGGCTGACTAAATACAACCGTCTGATTTCTATAGAGGAAGAATTGGCCCAGCAGGGAATACTGGGTATGGCTTTTTCTTCTCTTGTCTTTTCAGCTGGTAGAAAGAGGAGGCTAGACAAAGCTATGGGGAGGAGAGGCAGTAATGGCTGGGCTGGTGAGAACACATCTCTCCCTGCCCGTGAAAGGAAACTGTGTGTCAGGAATCATGAAGGGGGGGGGGGGAGGAGCTGGCAAAAAAAAATCTACCTTGGTTCTGTTAATTGGTCACCTAATTACGCCCCCCCCCCTCCCTTACTGAAAAGCAAGTTAATCTTTGTATAAAATAAATAATTAACTTGTGCACCAATTGCATATACAGGACTCTTGTATACCGTTTGGTTCTGGCTCTGTGGAATATATATTTTTAGTACTGTCAAAGCAGTAGAACACATCACAGACCTAGAATAGAGGGGCCTGGAGTGAGGAGGGACAGGTTCAATGCACACAGACCTCTACAGAACTCGTTCAATAGACTGTCATACAGGGGCTAGTTTCTCTTTGGCCTTTTTAAAGCCTTTGTTGTCCATTCAACTTATTTCACTTTTTTTTCTGTCTGCAGATTCAAGAACACAACACACATCCCCTCTCTTTGTTGGAGAAACGGAGGGGCAGTCATCTACATAATATTCTTGGGGATTAAACAAAAACCATAATGTTTTTATTCCAAAATGACATTTTCTATTTATGTTCACGTCAATCTAATGTAATTCCAAGACTTAAAATGAATAGCTCATACAATCTATTTAAATGATACACCATTACATTTTTGAATGGATTTTCAGTCTTCACTTAGTGCAAATAGGTTTCACTCTAACCAAATGTAGCCTTCGTCTGTATTTTCCCCTAGCAACAAAACTGAATTGATCAAAATTACCACATAAAGGAATCAATACTTTTGCAATGCGAACTCTGAAATAAACTGAAAATGATTTTTAAACATATATTTTCAAATTCCAAAAATGCAATGTCAGACACTGTGGTCACCATTATATTGAATAAACCTGTCCATATAATAACCATCGTTTTTGGTGTGGTTTATGAATTTTTCCATTATTGGTATAGTGCAGTGGGGATAACAGTCTTCTTTCCTTCACCAGAGAGCTGTCTGCAGCATTGACAGGTGCAGGTCTGTTGTATAAAGATGAATAGATAAAAAGGCATATACACTGAACAAAAATATAAACGCAACATATAAAGTGTTGGTCCCGTGTTTCATGAGCTGAAATAAAAGATCCCAGAAATGTTCCATACACACAAAAACCTTATTTCTCTCAAATTTTGTGCACAAATTTGTTTATATTTTTGTTCAGTATAGATGAGACGCTGAGCATGACCAAGGATTTCTACACTGTCTTTACAAGATTTTAAAGGCCCAGTGCAGTCAAAATTCAGTTTTTCCTGTGTTTTATATCATATTGTACAACAGCTGATGAATCTAATACTGTAAAAGTGTGAAAAAAATGGGATCAGTGTTATTTCCTGATAGTTGCTGATTGAAAATACAATCTCCACAGGACTTTCTAATCAGCAGGTTTGCATAGGCGGGAGTTTCGGCTTTCCATGGTGACATCACCATACGGTGAATTGGTTAATAGACCAATAAAGAGTTCCAAACCTCTCTTCCTATAACAGCTAGTTTTCAGTTTTCCCCTCCCCACTCAGACCACTCCCAGACAGTCCTAGCAAAATTCTGGCTTGAGAAATCGTTTTTTTGCTAAAAATATACTTTTGCCCATTTTAATGGAAATCTATTACAATAAGGTGACCCAATTGTTACCCAGAAATGATTTAATATTGAGAGAAAAACAGCTGCATTGGGCCTTTAAGCGTAAAGCAGGTGGACCCCGAGTAAGAATCCTGGAAGTAGGAGTACCGGAATAGTTTGATACTGACAGAAAAATATGTTATATTAGTCGCACTCACTATTACTCAATGTCTTTATGTAACATGTTAGTGCTGATATAAGTTATTATAGAGGAAACATCTTATTTTTAAGCAATGTTGAGAAGATGACGGATGGATCTGAAAGAGCTGACGCAAAGGAACGCTAAACTGCCTAAAGCATACAGCAACTCAATGCTGACCACCAAGTAAAGCCAACACACTGAGAAAGGGCCCCTTCATAATTTGTCATATCCTCACCCGACCCCACAATACAAATAAAAAAAATACAATTCTAAAAAATTATAATGTATGCACTCACTAACTGTAAGTCGCTCTGGATAAGAGCGTCTGCTAAATGACTAAAATGTAAAATGTAAAAATTATCGAGCATACCTGCATAATTCCAAAATTTTAGCGTGAGTAAATTGCATTTCAATTGAAATATCAACTTATAAAATGGACTTGATTTCACTTGGTCTCAAAGTGCTTAGCTCAGCATTGCCTCATCTACTATGGTATATACAGTTGAAGTCGGAAGTTTACATACACCTAAGCCAAATACATTTAAAATCAGTTATTCACAATTCCTGACATTTTATCCTAGTAGAAATTCCCTGTCTTAAGTCAGTTAGGATCACCACTTTATTTTAAGAATGTGAAATGTCAGAATAATAGAGGGAATGATTTATTTCAGCTTTTATTTCTTTCATCACATTCCCAGTGGGTCAGACGTTTACATACACTCAATTAGTATTTGGTAGCATTGCCTTTAAATTGTTTAACTTGGGTCAAACATTTCGGGTAGCCTTCCACAAGCTTCCCACAATAAGTTGGGTGAATTTTGGCCCATTCCTCCTGACAGAGCTGGTGTAACTGAGTCAGGTTTGTAGGCCTCCTTGCTCGCACACGCTTTTTCAGTTCTGCCCACAAATGTTCTATAGGACTGAGGTCAGGGCTTTGTGATGGCCACTCCAATACTTTGACTTTGTTGTCCTTAAGCCATTTTGCCACAACTTTGGAAGTATGCTTGGGGTCATTGTCCATTTGGAAGACCCATTTGCGACCAAGCTTTATCTTCCTGACTGATGTCTTGTGATGTTGCTTCAATATATCCACATAATTTTACTTCCTCATGATGCAATCTATTTTGTGAAGTGCACCAGTCCCTCCTGCAGCAAAGCACCCCCACAGCATGATGCTGCCACCCCCGTGCTTCATGGTTGGGATGGTGTTCTTTGGCTTGCAAGACTTCCCCTTTTTCCTCCAAACATATTGATGGTCATTATGGCCAAACAGTTCTATTTTTGTTTCATCAGACCAGAGGACATTTCTCCAAAAAGTGCAATCTTTTTCCCCATGTGCAGTTGCAAACCGTAGTAGGCTTTTTTATGGCGGTTTTGGAGCAGTGGCTTCTTCCTTGCTGAGCGGCCTTTCAGGTTATGTCGATATAGGACTAATTTTACTGTGGATATAAATACTTTTGTACCTGTTTCCTCCAGCATCTTCACAAGGTCCTTTGCTGTTGTTCTGAGATTGATTTGCACTTTTCGCAACTGTGGTATCTAAATAATGATGCTAATTATGCTGTGAGGACAAGGAATCCGCTGACACTGTCCTCGATTATAATAGTTTATTACATCAAAGATTTCAGCCCCAATTTACAGACTTCTGCAGACATCTGGAGAACAACTGACCCAATCTCTAATATATTGTTACTCTCCGTCCTTTGTTTCAACCATGGTATTTATATCCTATGCCCTACGTAACATAATATGGGTGTTTTCCCATAAACCAATCCCAGGAGGCCACCTAGCAGACTTCCTCTAACACACCATTTGCAAACATCAACAAAGTCATAAACTGTTTAGACACTACATATTTCCCCCCTTCGAGACTAATTAAGTCTCGAAAACAAAAAGAATAGGATTATGACAAATAACAATTTTTCTTATTGAGTAACTTTAGCAATAAACCAAAATGTATGGAGAGTAAACACATTTTTCTATGGAGTGTAAATACATTTCTATGAAATATGAACAAATCTTTATGGAGTGTGAATAAATGTATATGAAATATGAACAAATCTTTATGGAGTGTGAGAGCGAAAAACCTGTCTGGCTGCTTTCTTTCCAAATATCCATCAATCAATCAAGACAGTAAAATTCTCTCACGGCCCCTCTGCCCCAGGCAACCACCTAAGTACTCCAGATCAATTCATGAATCTTTATCAATGCATTTTAAACTATGATGCAATTGAATACACATGAAAGCCTCAGAAAACAAAATACAATCAAAAAATTTCCACATTCAGGCTGGTCGACCCATCGGACCCTCCTGTGGATTCTCTCTGTCCCTGCCTAGACTCAATATCCCTAAACATCCACTAAATAAACAAAAACATCTGAGATCCCCACATGTACCCAACAAAGAATATGACACAAATGATGTATTACACATGCAAATATGTACATATATCATTGCAGACACTGGAATGTAGTCCACTACACTGCATCTCCTCAGCAGTGTCGACTTTCAATGAAACGTCAATGATGGAATCTGAACATTTCCACACCTTCCTTGTTCCACTTCCTCCAGTCCATTCATATTGTCCATGTTTGAGTATTTGAATCCCCTGTACACATTCCCCCATATGCTTCTGGAAGAAAAGAAAAGACCAAACAGTATCTTTTGCAAAACAACACATGCAAATTAAAACATCAATATCAACAATAATATAAAAATTATATATAAAATGAATCACATTCAATTTCCCCCCTTTGATTCATAACATAATACTAAATATCACAATAATATGTAAAAACATGTGAAAAATGATCGGATATTCAAAATGGATATCTATCCATCAATACTCCATCCAGTCCCACTTGTTCATCTCCATCTAGATCAGTAACAGTTAACAACGGGATCTGAGTGTTTTCTCCAGGCATCACAACTCCAACCCATCTCAATATCATAGCCTTCGCAAAAGTCAAAAACAAAGTACAAAAGCAAAACATCACACACAGCGCTATAAGAGCTGCTACTAAAATCTGAACTATCACTGCTCCCACTGGGCCTAACTGATCTTGCAACCAAGCCTTCGCTGACCATCCAGCTCCTTCAGATCTACCAAACGCATCCCTTATATTCTTCAATGCATCTATAACACTAGTGATATTATCGGAACTATCGGGTATTAAAGTATAACAATCATCCCCCGTCAAGTTCATAGCCAAACATAATCCACCTTGTTTTGTTAAAATATAGTGAAGAGCCATGTCATGTTTCAACAGCGTCAGTCTGTGGCTTCTTTGAGTATTTGACAGAAGGTTAAACCCTCTTATCGTTTCATTTGCAAAACCCTGCAAAGTATAGGTAATATTATCAATGTGATCTGCCAAAAATGTTACACCATACCATGGAAAAAGTCCAAGTCCCCACTTCTCTCCTAGACTTATCCTCCAATGGTAGGCTTCCAGACTATGAAATTTCGCCATGTCCCTTTTCACCCTATTTCCAAACCTAGAATCAGATGTATCTGTGTCCGGTGCTTCCCCTCTTTTAATGGTAAAAACCTCATATGGAAGCTTCAATGTCGACATGTAACAACATCCTGTCCATCCATAGGGTAAGAATATATATGCTTTATCACCACAAACCCACCAAATATCTCTAAAATTCCCAATAGTCACATTGCCAGGCAAAAGCTGATCTTTCACCATCAAAGTCCTGCTCTTCTTACTAACTGGAACATAAAAAGTTACATTATATTTCTCATTGCTAACCTTACGTTCATGCTTACCCAAAGTCATCATATAATCATCACAATCTGATATTCCCATAAACATACCCTTTCCATCATATGTTTTATTTGAACAAAAACAGCTTTTAGCCCTCACGGGTTTCACCTTCAATGCTTCAGGAATCGCTGTTAACTGATTTTCCTTCCCATCTAACAAATTCACATAGGGTAATTCATTTAACCAAGAACACTTAAACCTAAGCCTAAACAAATGCTTCGACAATGACATTATTATATCTGTTAATGATTGTTGCTGATACAACAGACATGATAAAGCATAAGATTGACACAGACTTGATAGAGGTTGAGCCACCGTCTCTAAGATTGAACCCCATGTGCCTGGTGCTGGAATTCTCAATAGACATGGACCCTCAAGATTCCTCACTGATCTTACAGAATGAGTTAACTGCTGGAACCAAAGATTCCTACCTGCCCATCCATCTTTAATTTGCAAAACAGAAGAATCAAATCCATATGCCTTCCATTTAGTTTCTCTCTTCCCTAACGAGCGGTATTGATCAGATATATCTTCTTGTCTTCCATCAAAATCAAAGAACTCATCCTGTACCTCCAGGATAGTATTCTTCACTATTTCAGATGAATCTACATCATTTTCTACTACCATCTGCTCTCCTATTTCAACACTATCCTTACTACCATTCACAGCACTCTCCATCCGTATCATAAACTTCTGAGTCACTCTTACTACATCCTTTAGTTTCAGAAAAGTTGTTGTTGGTGTCTGTGTCACATTTCCTAAATTTGTTATTGCCTTCGTAACATTAATCTCTTTCAAAGTTACTGTTAAAATAGTTGCTTTAGTTGATGTATTAACACTCTTAATTATTTCCAGTGGGAAAGTGACAGATGTCCTCTGTGTATTATTTACTGTTGGAGTGGCTACTGTAATATACTTCTCCTGAACTCTAAATTTCCCTTCACCACTGTTCTCTCTCGTGCACTTACATGGAAGCTGAGCTGACTGTCCTAGAGTTACTTCAACCTTAGTTTTCGTAACTTTTTTAGTCTGACTTTTTTCTCCCCAATTTTTCAAAATCCATTTCCCTGATTTATCCACAAAACTCTCTCCCACTAATTTGAGGATATTTGATCGGGAAGACCCCACCTGCTTATGACTTCTTTACACAAGAACTTGGCAAACAATTGAGCACATTTTAGCTTAGTTTGACATCCTATGCACCTCTTGGTGTAGGAATGTAACCAAGAATAACAGTCACACCCCTGCAAACATTATTTTTCAGACAGATTGTGCACCTGCCTATGACATAGTCAACCTGTTCAAGCAAATATGGTGCCCAAAAACCCATACTCCTTTGTGATCTTTCTCCTAACCTCCCCCCTTGCAACATTAACTAACCCATGTGCTTCCTGAATCATCAGACCTAATAGGTCTAGAGGCGCTACTATCAACCCCTCATGGTTTCTCCAAAGACAACAAACATTCTTGAACTTGTTTCAACATCTCCTCTTTCATAGGGTCTGAATCCATCTTCACACTGCAAATAGATTCATGTGTCATCCGTACAGCTTGTGGCTCTCCTTTTCCTTGAGCCGAAATCATTATTTTGAGAAATCGCTGATCTTCACTCCTCCAAATCCCCAAATTCTCTTTCATCGGTACGAAAACAACTTTCTCTGCTTCTGTCATCATTTCTCCTATTTGCTTCTGCTCATAGCCTTCAGAAACCAACACACTCTTCTCAATTTCCAATTCTTTATCCAGATAATCGTCTGTGTTTATCTTCATAGCTGCTCCTTGTGGTCCTAAAATTATTCAACATGAGCTGAGTTAAACTTTCTTTGGTTGATTACTCAACCATTCCTCTGAGTTCGATTGGGCAGCATTCTTGAAATACTTGAGCGTACAATTAAATGGATATTCCGGAAGCCTCGCATCTGGCATATTTGCCACAATATATTTCTCCCATATCTTAGCCTGCTTCAATCCAGAAAACTGTAGAAGAATCCATCTCTGTCATCATCAACAATTGGTAAACCTTTTCCTTTGGCACTTCTACCAGACAGCCGTCTGGTGTACATTTTATTGTACAGTTCAATTTACACAATGCATCTCTTCCCAACAATGCAATAGGTGTATGTTCTGATACCAGTATGGGTATTGTAATTTTCTGATTTTTATAGCAGAGCTCAATTGGTTCCGTAAGAGGAATCAGCTGTTTCACTCCCTCAAATCCCTGTCCTAATTAGTTGATTGGACATAGTGAGATGTGTAACATCTTCAGGCCCAACACAGATAAAAGCAGTTCCGCTATCCGCCATCACTTCCAATGGTCGGTTGTTTATTTTCACCTCAATTGTTGGATCTTTTTCCGGTCCTGATGCTACCAGCTGACACCCCCCTTTCGGATCTTCTGGGCACCTCTAGAATCCTTGCTCCGGGCCCCTATAGGGGTTCACCGGTCCTCCAGATGATCTTGACTGGCCCCTGTATCTTCCTCTGAAATTCCCTCTGATGTTTCCTCCTGGCCCATTACACTCACAGCAAAGTCACCAACCTGTCCACAATTATAACACACTTCTGAAGATTGCTGGAAGTATGGCTTAAATCTTCCTCCTCTTCCTCTTTCTAAGTCTTCTCGTCCTCTTCCTCTCCAATTCTGTGTCTGTCCAGAGACTGGCTGTGGATATGAAACAACTGTTACCGCTATTGGTGGCTGGTACAATTGCGGTTGGAACTGGTCCGGTTGAAGCTGTGGCAGTGATTGTTGATTTGGTGCACACTGATTCTGCATAAACAAAGCTTGTTTCTTCTCCTTCTTATTCTCCACCAGTTGTATTTGATTGAGTTTTCTGAGAGTTTCTTGGTCCTGTTCTTTCTGGTTGTGTTCCTTTTTCCTGTACAGATCCACTTGATGATCTATATCCCTTTCTATTTCTTCTGTGCTAATCATTGTAGAATAAAATCCTCTTGAACATGAAGCACCTTTAATCTCCAAATCTTCATCGCTTTCTCCATCTTCACTTTCATCAGAGATCGAATCTCTTCTTCTTCTTCCAACTTCCATCACCCCTTCTTTCCTCTCTTGCCAACCTCCATCTGATCACAGAGTCATATCCAGCCATGATCTCTTCTCATCATCATCTTCAAGTTCCATCCTCCTGAACCTCACTCCACCCTTAGTTTCCAGACATCTCGTTTTCTTCTTACTTTTGGAGTTTGGATTCATCTTTATGGTCGTTTCTGCTTGTCCTCTCTCTATTATTCGTTCATCTTCATCTCTGATGCAATAATCACCCTCCTGAATGATCATTGGAAGCTGAGGATAGACGTCCTTAAACTCTACTTCTTTCTCGTAAGGTTGGGGTCTTTTTGCTGAATCCGTATGTGAGAAAGGTGTATTGACTTCTGCCATTAGTTTTTCTGTCACCTTCACCTCTTTTACCATTTTCTCTATACATCTGTTTCTTTTATCGTTGGTATCTTTTATCAGTTTTTGTCCTTCATTTTCAAACAGCTTAAGAACACCCAGCTCTCTTTGTCTCTTTTCTTTACGTTTTTCCCTTTTTTTTCCCTTCTTTTGATCTGCCTTATAAATTGACACAAGGACTTTCATTATGTTGATGACGTCAGGGTTAAGAGTCCCTTCCACTGGCCATGGTTGTTCAATGTCAGGCCAACATTTATTCAATTTTCCAGATAACCTTGCAATACCAGAGGATTACTATTTTCTACTACATCAACATGAGTAATTACTTTCATCGTTTTTATGTCCTTTTTCCCCATTGTAACAACTCTTTTATATTCCTTTATTGTGAATTATTTTATTATTTTAGACTATGTAGCTTATGTTTCCCTCCCTTAAAAAAAATAAAATAATAAATTAATTAATTAATTAATCAATTAATCAATCATTATTTATTTTTATTAATTGATTTATTTTACCAAATTATTAATTAGTGGCAATCTTACCACATCCGATCAGGAAAAGTAAAGGAAAGTAGTCAACTTCAGAGCAATCCAAAAAAGAAAGACCTCTAATCCAGCAACACTACAGCACCCACAAACCAATTGCTTAATAAGCACCCAATTACCTTAATTTTACAGAATAATGTCAGTGCTGGATTTCCAACACAACTCTAATCAAACCAACTCATGCACAAAAAACTCCAATATGCAATTCTTAATTACATCAATTGATCAGTCTGTTGCCAAGTCCCTATCAAATTGTCACAACATGAAATATGCTAGGCACACAAAATATCCTGTATGGGAAGGTAAGTTTTGTAAACAGAACAGTACTGGCCTTAATTTGACTGGATCCGTTGCAGCCCACACTGTCGCGTGACGCACTTGTCAGCACCTCCTCTCTCTCTCTGTCTCCTCCTTCTCGTCTCTCATTTCACAGGAGAACAAATGAACAGACAAGAATTTAGTATTTTATGCACTCACTGGGTTATTTCAACCATGCAATACCCCTCTAGTCATACTTATTTTCACACTCGCGCTAAGAAATAAGCAAACAGCTTAACTCAGGAATATTATAAATAGCTCAATAACATTTTATTTGATTTATTTTTAATCCGTCAACATATCTCTCAATTATCAATTCAATAGATCTCAATCAAATAGTTTCATCGTTAAGCAACAGCCGATTTAACAAACAGAATACTTTATTCGTGTGTAAGTCTCCCCCTCCTTCTCTGTCTGCATGTCACAGCAGCTCAGTGCAGGCAGGGGAGTGGCATATTTGCTCTATGTAACTCTAAACTCATAACATCCCACACATGCGCAGTTCATTCACCAGTGCGATTTCAGAGTGAGAAGAGCTCCCAAGCAGCTCTCTCCAAGCTAAACAACAGAAAGTAGACAGACCAGCTGTCCCTCCGTTATTTCCCCAACACAGACAAACAGTAACACTTAACAGAACTCACAAACCAACACAAAACATAAACACAAATCCTACTTTGAAGTTTCTTAACTTCACTTATCCTAATCTGCAGATTTATAGTTATTTTCTTATCCATTCCAAAATATATCTATACACTCTTGAAACTCCTCCCTGTAGGCTCATCTTTTTCTAACAGTTATTAAACGTTCTCTTTTTATAGAGACTCATAAGATTTTAACTTTAACGTCCTCCCAGGGGGCTCATATATAGTTAACAATTATTAACGTTCTCACCAACGGAGACTCATAAGATTTTAACCTTAACTTACATATTTCCTTACAAAAAACAAAAACCCCTGTTCTCAACCAAAACATATATATGTATATATCTCTAACATAAATCTTATCCTAACATGAGTCGACACACAGTTTAAACACAACAGAGACATCTTTATTTTATTATTATTTTTCTCCCCCACACACACACACAATTCAAGAGGAATGCATCCGTTCCTACGGTCCTCTAAAGCATGCTACCGTCGTTCCTTATTTTTCATAGTTCCTAAATTTATGCTACCTCGAGTTTGCAGATATTCAATGAGAGGTTACTTCGAACATATACCTCGTCAACTATAAGTCGAGGGGTAACTTTCAACCGAATGTATCTACCACAAACCCCAATTCCCAGAACTGACCTCAAAAATCAACCTAGTGAGTTTTCAGGATTTTCGGCCCATCCTAATGATCGCCTCGTTTGAGGGCTTTCCATAGATCAACGACGTCCTAATATGTATACATTTTCCTTGGCCTTATTCCTTCATTGTATTCTTTTTGAATTTTATTCAAGCAAAATATCCCTGTGTCCAGTATTATCAATTCCTATAGACACTCCCCCCTGTTTGCATTGTTTCCAGCGCAAACAAATTTAGAAATGTAGAACGGACTCTTATCCCACAGCAAATAACAGCAAAGTGCACACATAAGTCTTTCAAACGGTACATCTCCTCAGCGCACACACCCACATAAGCAAACGAACCGACCAGCGCACAAAATTGTGAGAAATCTCATCTTATGTGCCGGCGTCTTGAGCGGGAGTCACTTCGTAGCTCATGAATGGAACGCTGGAGAGACGCAACACGTCCCAAAGGTCCTCGTCGCCATTCTGTGGTATCTAAATAATGATGCTAATTATGCTGTGAGGACAAGGAATCCACTGACACTGTCCTCGATTATAATAGTTTATTACATCGAAGATTTCAGCCCCAATTTACAGACTTCTGCAGACATCTGGATAGGATAAAGTAATCCTTCTAACCCCCCCCAAATTGTAAAGTGGTTATCCCACTGGCTATAGGGTGAACGTACCAATTTGTGAGTCGCTCTGGCTAAGAGCGTCTGCTAAATGACGTTAATGTGCCCTTGAGCAAGGCACTTGACCCTAATTGCTCCTGTAAGTCGCTCTGGTTAAGAGCGTCTGCTAAATGACTAAAATGTAAATGTAAAATGTAAATCTGGAGAACAACTGACCCAATCTCTAATATGTTGTTACTCTCCGTCCTTTGTTTCAACCATGGTATTTATATCCTATGCCCTATGTAACATAATATGGGTGTTTTCCCATAAACCAATCCCAGGAGGCCACCTAACAGACTTCCTCTAACACACCATTTGCAAACATCAACAAAGTCATA
The DNA here is from genome assembly GCF_020615455.1 of Coregonus clupeaformis. NCBI lineage: Eukaryota > Metazoa > Chordata > Actinopteri > Salmoniformes > Salmonidae > Coregonus > Coregonus clupeaformis. The sequence continues at coordinate 47,241,488 of NC_059192.1, read as the reverse complement.
AACTGTTTAGACACTACACAACAAAGTACGTTCATCTCTAGGAGACAGAACGCGTCTCCATCCTGAGCAGTATGACGGCTGTGTGGTCCCATGGTGTTTATACTTGCATACTATTGTTTGTACAGATGAACGTGGTACCTTCAGGCGTTTGGAAATTGCTCCCAAGGATGAACCAGACTTCTGGAGGTCTACAATTTTTTTTCTGAGGTCTTGGCTGATTTCTTTTGATTTTCCCATGATGTCAAGCAAAGAGGCACTGAGTTTGAAGTTAGGCCTTGAAATACATCCACGGGTACACCTCCAATTGACTAAAATTATGTCAATTAGCCTATCAGAAGCTTCTAAAGCCATGAAATCATTTTCTGGAATTTTCCAAGCTGTTTAAATGCACAGTCAACTTAGTGTATGTAAACTTCTGACCCACTGGAATTGTGATACAGTGAAATAATCTGTCTGTAAACAATTGTTGGAAAAATGACTTGTGTCATGCACAAAGTAGATGTCCTAACCGACTTGCCAAAACTATAGTTTGTTAAAAAGAAATTTGTGGAGTGGTTGAAAAACGAGTTTTAATGACTCCAACCTAAGTGTATGTAAACTTCCGACTTCAACTGTAATAGAAATTGTTGATACACATTTGAGAATATTCTGTTTTGTTCATACAGCCATCTACTGAACATCCAAACAAACCAAGGAAGGAGAGAAAGAAAGAGAGAGATAGGGAGTACACAGGATATCTACAGACATCCTCTAATCAATGAGTGTGGTTAGCCAGACATAGTGGGCAGAAACAAAGCAGCCCTGAGCAGCCATGGCTCCCTACCAGGCAATTACTCTGTTTGTAAAATAAATTAAATTACACAATAGGCTAAATTGAGTGTTTCCTAAACACACTAAAAAGGGGATTCCTATATGTCAATCCCTCTGGGGGGAAAAACAAAACGTTTCATTGTATTGGCTGATGGCAACAGAAATTGGGAACGGTAAAGATGGCTCTCACCAAAATACAAAAAAAGTGACAGCATGGCTCCGGGTAATTACATGGCCGCCCTGATCGGCAGAATGTTTACTGCTTGTCAATCAATGTCAGACTGCAGATTGCTGAAAATGAAGCAGGGAAAGGTATTGACCAGGTCATCGACTCTGTTTCAACACTGAGCTGTTGAGCTATCCACGGGCTGAAAACAACAGCTCCAAGGAGAGCAAGCATCAGTTGGCCGTAGTCGTTGATACTATAAAACGCAACATGCAACAATTTCAAAGATTTTACTGAGTTACAGTTCATATAACGAAATCAGTCAATTGAAATAAAGTCATTAGGACGTAATCTATGGATTTCATATGACTGGTGTGGCAGACTAGGGGGTTTGATCTAGACGTTTACACAGATTAGACACAAGTGTGATACCTCAGTTTCAAGGGTGTTTATTTAAAACAATAAAGAAAAAGAAAAGAAACCGGTCTCCTACAGGAGACCTCTTCCGGGTTACCGCCTTCTGGGCTCCGGGAAATGCTGTCTCCTCTGGGGTAGAACACCGAGCCCCTCGGTTCTAGCAGACCGTGAGGACGTCTATCCGGTAGCAACCTCTCACTACCTCCAACCCTCCCGTGTGCTCTCCTCCTGGCAGCTTTATGGGCCCCGTACGGCTGGTGAGCAATCAGCCCCTTGATTACTCACCAGCCTCAATCAGCCCCAATTAGTCCTTGCCGGAGGACCCGTCGAGACCTGGCACGTCCAGAAGAGGGAGCCACCGCCGCGTGATGTACTCGAGTCTCTCCCTGGTGGCTTGTCCGCGGTACGCTATAGTATCCCGCCAGCCCCAGGAAGGACTTGAGCTGTGTCTTGGTGCGGGGAACGGGCCAGTCACGAACCGCCTGGACCTTCCTCTCATGGGGCTTGACGTTCCCCCGTCCGATCAAATACCCCAGGTACTCCACCTCCTCGAACCCCAGCTTGCATTTCTTGGGATTCGCTGTCAACCCGACTTGCCTGAGCACGTCCAGTACCGCCTGGAGGCGCGTCAGGTGCTCTTCCCAACCTTGGCTGTGGATGATGATGTCATCCAAATAGGCCGCTGCGTACTGTTGGGTCAGAGGACTCGGTCCATCAGGCGCTGGAACGTGGGCGGGGCTCCCGGAGCGCTTGCTTATGGGCCAGTCCGAGGTCCTCATTGCTCGGGACCACCACTAGTCCCGTCGACGTCCCGGGTTTTGACCACAACATGGCCAAGTCTGTCCTCACGTGCCACTTCTTCAATAGGTTCACGTGGTAAATCTGTTGGGGTTGGCTGCCGTACGCGGTAATTTACGGGTCCCAGCTTCTCTGTCACCTCGTACATTTACATTTTTAGTAATTTAGCAGACGCTCTTATCCAGAGCGACTTACAGTTAGTGAGTGCATACATTATTTAATTTTTTCATATTACATTTTTTCATACTGGTCCCCCATGGGAATCGAACCCACAACCCTGGCGTTGCAAACGCCATGCTCTACCAACTGAGCTACATCCCTGCCGGCCATTCCCTCCCCTACCCTGGACGACGCTGGGCCAATTGTGCGCCGCCCCATGGGTCTCCCCGTCGCAGCCGGCTACGACAGAGCCTGGATTCGAACCAGGATCTCTAGTGGCACAGCTAGCACTGCGATGCAGTGCCTTAGACCACTGCGCCACTCGGGAGTACGGCCCATGCCATGTTGCCAGGAACTTACTTTCTGCGGTGGAGATTAAAACTAGCTCCTTGTCACCCACATGGAACTCTCGGGGCTGGGTACCCCAATTGTAGATGTTGGCTTGGGAGTGCTGGGCCTTCTCCATATGTTCCCTTACCACTGGCCATATGGCTGTCATCCGCTCCCTCATTGTCTCTATGTGTACCACCACACTGCGTAAGGAGGTCGGCTGGGCTTCCCACACCCCCTTGGTGAGATCCAGTAGGCCGCGTGGTCTCCTCCCGTAGAGGAGTTCAAAAGTGGAAAACCCAGTGGAGGCCTGGGGCACTTCTCGGATCGAGAACATTAGGTGGGGTAGTAGCTGGTCCCAGTACTTCCCGTTCCGCTCGATGACCTTCCACAGCATTTGTTTGAGCATGTTATTGAACCGTTCGATGAGCCCATCCATCTGCGGATGAAAGACGGTACCTTGGTCGATCAGGATCTCGTTCGGGATGCCCACCCGGCTGAAGAGGTGGAACAGTCCCGGGCGATTCCCTTGGAGACTGTCGCCCGTAGGGGAATGGCCTCAGGATATCGGGTGGCATAATCTACTATTTCCAGGATGAACCGGTGTCCTTGGGCCGTTTTTACCATGGGGCCCACTATGTCCATGGCAATGCGTTCAAACGGCACTCCGATGATTGGTAGCGGAACCAGCGGGTTCCAGAAGTGTGCTTTTCGGGCAGTGATTTGACACTCTGGGCAGCTGCGGCAATAGTCTTCCACGGCCCACCTCATCCCGGGCCAGTGGAACCAGGTGGCGATCCGTTCCCGGGTCTTTTCCATTCCCAGGTGCGCCCCCAACAAATTGGTGTGGGCCAGTTGAAGAACGGTTCCAATGTACCGGCGGGGCAGCAACAGCACCTATCGAAGTTCCCCCTGTATGTGCTACACCTGATACAACAGGTTATTTTTTGGGGGGAAATAGGGGTATCACCAGTCACTCACCCCTGGAAGAAGCTGGCCATCCACCGGTATCACTTGGGCCGTGGCGGCTTTCAAGTTCAGATCCTACCACTGGGCGGTCCTGAACTGTCCTCTCAGGCGGCTCAGGGCAGGTGTCTCGGCGGTCCTTCGAAATCGAGGAGGGGGAGCATGGGCTCTTCCTCCAGTTGTTCACCAGGTGAGGTTGGTTCCGGCGCCCACTCGGACCCAGACTCAGGGTCTGTAGACACAGGGTTGGCAACCGCTTGCTTCCGGGCCGCGCAGGCGATGGTCCGTCCCTGTCTCCTCGGTCACCGGCTCGTACTCTTTTTCTCAGCTCGTGCCGCCACAGTGCCGCGAACAGCGGACAATCTCATCCCACGAGGAGGGGAACCGGCAACTCAGGTACGGCACCCACTACCATCTGGCAGCTCCCTTGTGATGCCACGATGGTGACCTGCCCTATCGAATACCGCTTGGTGTCGCTGAGGACACAGGAGACGGTCATCTCCTCACCACGGTTGGTCGGATGGGCCAGCAGGCGCGCTTGTACGAGCGTTACCACACTCCTGGAATTCAATAGAGCGTGGGTGTCGTGACCGTCGACTTTCACCGGGACCATGGGTGCTGGTGGTTCGCTGTGGGCCCAACAGTAGGTGACGTAGTTTACTGCGTGGCCCAGCTCGTCTCCGGGGCCCGCTGATGGCATCGACTCCTCTCGACCCGGGCAATTCCATGCGAGGTGTCCCACTCAAAACACCTCCTTTGGTCTCCATCCACCTGGAGTCAGCGGTGGCGGGTCGACTCTCCCCTGGCTGTCTCTCCGCGGGTCTGCAGTCCTTTAGCTCAGTTGACTGTCGGATTGGGGAGTACGGTGGTGGGGTCGTCCTTCCGTCCCCTCCGCAGGGCCTCAGTATTCTGGTGCGTCTCCACAGCTCCCAAGAGGTCCTCCAAGGTCTGGGGCGCGCGTAGGCATGCCGCCCTCTTCATGTTGTGAGGTAGCGCCTGTAAGAAGCGATCCATGACCACTTTGTCGATAACTGGGAGGGTGGCTACGTCAGTTAGGAGCCACGCCCTGGTGATGCGCAGTAGGTCACTCATCTGGGCTCGGGGCGAAGCTTCGGCCACAAACCTTCAGTCGTGGATCAGTTGGGCCCGACGGGCCAGGCTGTACCCGTAGTGGCTGAGTACCTCACTCTTGAGACAGTCGTAGTTAGCTGCCTGTTCGGTGTTGAGGTCATAATATGCCTTTTGGGCGTCTCCGGACAGGAACGGGGGCAGCAGACTTACCCACTTCGCCTTGGGCAATCCTTTGTTACCTGTATAAAAGACACCTGTCCACAGAAGCAATCAATCAATCAGATTCCAAACTCTCCACCATGGCCAAGACCAAAGAGCTCTCCATGGATGTCAGGGACAAGATTGTAGACCTACACAAGGCTGGAATGGGCTACAAGATCATCGCCAAGCAGCTTGGTGAGAAGGTGACAACAGTTGGTGCGATTATTCGCAAATGGAAGAAACACAAAATAACTGTCAATCTCCATCGGCCTGGGGCTCCATGCAAGATCTCACCTCGTGGAGTTGCAATGATCATGGGAACAGCGAGGAATCAGCCCAGAACTACACGGGAGGATCTTGTCAATGATCTCAAGGCAGCTGGGACCATAGTCACCAAGAAAACAATTGGTAACACACTACGCCGTGAAGGACTGAAATCCTGCAGCGCCCGCAAGGTCCCCCTGCTCAAGAAAGCACATATACAGGCCCGTCTGAAGTTTGCCAATGAACAGCTGAATGATTCAGAGGAGAACTGGGTGAAATTGTTGTGGTCAGATGAGACCAAAATCGAGCTCTTTGGCATCAACTCAACTCGCCGTGTTTGGAGGAGGAGGAATGCTGCCTATGACCCCAAGAACACCATCCTCACCGTCAAACATGGAGGTGGAAACATTATGCTTTGGGGGTGTTTTTCTGCTAAGGGGACAATTTCACCGCATCAAAGGGACGATGGACGGGGCCATGTACCGTCAAATATTGGGTGAGAACCTCCTTCCCTCAGCCAGGGCATTGAAAATGGGTATTGGATGGGTATTCCAGCATAACAATGACCCAAAACACACGGCCAAGGCAACAAAGGAGTGGCTCAAGAAGAAGCACATTAAGTTCCTGGAGTGGCATGAGCAAATGAGCTTCCCTGAGAAGGTTTCTGACAGTTTGTGCAGAAATTCTTCGGTTGTGCAAACCCACAGTTTCATCAGCTGTCCAGATGGCTCGTCTCAAGCCATTCCGCAGGTGAAGAAGCAGGATGTGGATGTCCAGGGCTGGTGTGGTTACACGTGGTCTGCGGTAGTGAGGTCGGTTGGACGTACTGCCAAATTCTCTAAAACGACATTGGAGGCGGCTTATGGTAGAGAAATGAACATACAATTCTCTGGCAACAGCTCTGGTGGACATTCCGGCAGTCAGCATGCAAATTGCACAGTCCCTCAAAACTTGAGAGATCTGTGCCATTGTGTTGTTTGACAAAACTGCACATTTTAGAGTGACCTTTTATTGTCCCCAGCATAAGATGCAACTGTGTAATGATCATGCTGTTTAATCAGCTTTTTATTGTCCCCAGCACAAGGTACACCTGTGTAATGATCATGATGTTTAATTAGCTTCTTGATATGCCACACCTGTCAGGTGGATGGATTATCTTGACAAAGAAGAAATGCTCACTAACAGAGATGTAAACAAATTTGTGCACAACATTTGAGAGAAATAAGCTTTTTGTGCGTATGGAACATTTCTGGGATCTTTTATTTTAGCTCAGGAAACATGGGACCAACACTTTACATGTTGCGTTTAGATTTTTGTTCAGTATAGAATCAGGTTCAGAATGAAAAAATGAAGACCTACTGTACACTGACATAGTCAAGTACTATAATTTCAAATGAGGTTGAGGGGAGATTGAGGCCGGGATTCAAACAAACGCAGATTACTGACATCGCACTTCACTTGGTGGAACTGCAGTAACTGCCATCAAATCACTGAAAATGTTTTCCCCCTTGATGCATGCTTAATTTTCTGTTTGAATGAAAGTATGTACACTGAGTGTACAAAACATTAGAACACTTTTTGCCCTCAGAACAGCCTCAATTCGTCGGGGCATGGACTCTACAAGGTGTCGAAAGCATTCCACAGGGATGCTGGGCCATATTGACTCCAATGCTTCCCATGGTTGTGTCAAGTTGGCTGGATGTCCGTTTGGTGGTGGACCATTCTTGATAAACACAGGAAACTGTTGAGCGTGAAAAACCCAGCAGCGTTGCAGTTCTTGACACACTCAAACCGGTGCGCCTGGCACCTACTACCATATCCCATTCAAAGGCACTTAAATCTTTTGTCTTGCCCATTCACCCTCTGAATGGCACACACACAATCTATGGAAGATCAATTGTCTAAAGACTTAAAAATCCTTCTTTAACCTGTCTCCTCCGCTTCATCTACATCAATGGAAGTGGATTTAACAAGTGACATCAATAAGGGATCATACAGTAGCTTCCACCTGGAGTCACCTGGTCAATCTATGTCATGGTGTTCCTATTGTTTTGTACACTCAGTGTGTATCTATCTATCTATCTATATATACAGTGGGGAGAACAATTATTTGATACACTGACGATTTTGCAGGTTTTCCTACTTACAAAGCATGTAGAGGTCTGTAATTTTTATCATAGGTACACTTCAACTGTGAGAGACTGAATCTAAAACAAAAATCCAGAAAATCACATTGTATGATTTGTAAGTAATTAATTTGCATTTTATTGCATGACATAAGTATTTGATCACCTACCAACCAGTAAGAATTCCGGCTCTCACAGACCTGTTAGTTTTTCTTTAAGAAGCCCTCCTGTTCTCCACTCATTACCTGTATTAACTGCACCTGTTTGAACTCGTTACCTGTATAAAAGACACCTGTCCACACACTCAATCAAACTGACTCCAACCTCTCCACAATGGCCAAGACCAGACAGCTGTGTAAGGACATCAGGGATAAAATTGTAGACCTGCACAAGGCTGGGATGGGCTACAGGACAATAGGCAAGCAGCTTGGTGAGAAGGCAACAACTGTTGGTGCAATTATTAGAAAATTGAAGAAGTTCAAGATGACGGTCAATCACCCTCGGTCTGGGGCTCCATGCAAGATCTCACCTCGTGGGGCATCAATGATCATGAAGAAGGTGAGGGATCAGCCCAGAACTACACGGCCGGACCTGGTCAATGACCTGAAGAGAGCTGGGACCACAGTCTCAAAGAAAACCATTAGTAACACACTACGCCGTCATGGATTAAAATCCTGCAGCGCACGCATGGTCCCCCTGCTCAAGCCAGCGCATGTCCAGGCCCGTCTGAAGTTTGCCAATGACCATCTGGATGATCCAGAGGAGGAATGGGAGAAGGTCATGTGGTCTGATGAGACAAAAATAGAAATTTTTGGTCTAAACTCCACTCGCCGTGTTTGGAGGAAGAAGAAGGATGAGTACAACCCCAAGAACACCATCCCAACCGTGAAGCATGAAGGTGGAAACATCATTCTTTGGGGATGCTTTTCTGCAAATGGGACAGGACGACTGCACCGTATTGAGGGGAGGATGGATGGGGCCATGTATTGCGAGATCTTGGCCAACAACCTCCTTCCCTCAGTAAGATCATTGAAGATGGTTCGTGGCTGGGTCTTCCAGCATGACAATGACCCGAAACACACAGCCAGGGCAACTAAGGAGTCGCTCCGTAAGAAGCACCTCAAGGTCCTGGAGTGGCCTAGCCAGTCTCCAGACCTGAACCCAATAGAAAATCTTTGGAGGGAGCTGAAAGTCCGTATTGCCCAGCGACAGCCCCGAAACCTGAAGGATCTGGAGAAGGTCTGTATGGAGGAGCGGGCCAAAATCCCTGCTGCAGTGTGTGCAAACCTGGTCAAGACCTACAGGAAACATATGATCTCTGTAATTGCAAACAAAGGTTTCTGTACCAAATAATAAGTTCTGCTTTTCTGATGTATCAAATACTTATGTCATGCAATAAAATGCAAATGAATTACTTAAAAATCATACAATGTGATTTTCTGGATTTTTGTTTTACATTCCGTCTCTCACAGTTGAAGTGTACGTATGATAAAAATGACAGACCTCTACATGCTTTGTAAGTAGGAAAACCTGCAAAATCGGCAGTGTATCAAATACTTGTTCTCCCCACTGTATATACAAATAATTAGGTGGTTGTACACATGTTCTATTGGCATTTTGATAGTTAACACAGTTGGAAACAAGTTAATATTTTACTGAATCAGGATCACAGTGCAAAGAACGTTTATGTGTGTTTGTTTGAATCTCGGCGTGTGGCACCATTTTCTGCTATAACATCTATTATTACTAAGGTATTCTCTTTTTCTCTCTCTCTTTCCGTCACTTTCTGTCTGTCCAGCACGTAAAGCGGCTTACTCATGCAAGGTCTGCTGCTCAATGACACTCATCTCATTGGGCGTTATCTGAGTTAAGTTAACCTCATCTTCCTTCAACATGACAAAAATGGAGGGCCATAAGAAAACATGTCAGTCTGCACAATTCCGAGTCCTTGGTCCATGCAAAGTCCCCTTGTCCACTGCTCCCTCTGTCTGCAAGGCCATTGTTGAGGGGAAGTCTGCTGTTAAATAAAATGACAAAGTGACTTCCTCTTCCAACAATGTTGTAGCCTCGTCTGTATTTTGGGGCAGTCAGCTGATGAATGAATGTGCAGAGCCAATCGGTCTTAAGATTAAGTCTGAGCCCCTTGAGGCCCCTGGAAGATAAATCTAACACAGGACACTTTATCCTCATACAGGCTTTTGGGGGTAAGTTGTATACATGTAAACAAGATGTCAGAAACAAAAGTTACTCACATTGAATTTCCTACACAATCCTGGGAGATTTGACCTTTGTCTCAGCTGTGCTCCAAGTGGAAATTGTGCCTTAGTGGTAAATGAGGCCCAAATCCTCAATTACTGCCCCACACAATGGCTACAGGACGTCACACTAGCTCTCAAATTTCCCCCTCACTTCAAAAATAGTCCAACAAATTTGTGCAGGTGAGGGAAAACAAAAAAGCCCATCCTCATGGTAAACTAAGCATGATGGTCATTGTGGCGTTCTGAGGGCAGGTTGATCCCAATCCAATTGGTCCGTAAGAAACACCTAGCATAACAGCTTAACCTCTAGCTGATATGCCAAGCATTTGACTCAATTCTAAAGCTCCAGCACTGCCAGCTGCGACACTGTACATTTACATGCTTGAAAATCTTTAGTCTTGAAATGGCTAATAGTGACCAATTGATTCTAAATAAAAAAATAAAAAAATAACGCCTTCATTAAACACCTGCAGAGCCTGATACAAGAGAGGTCCCATTGGCCAAAAAAATCCTGGTCCATGAAAGACTGGGGAAGCATAGAGCGAGGGGAGTAGTGGAAACAAAATCTGCCACAGTGCCCTGTAATTGCTCACTGGGAGGCTACAAGGTTAATACTGGTCTAGACAGACCAATTTAAAGACATACTTGCTTTGGCAAATGTTCAAGGCTACAAAAGCTGGCTGACAGATCCTCTCAGTGCAAACAAAGACTGTCAATAATTTGGGCTTCACCTTCACCATTAAGGACATTTGAACAAAGCCTCAGGTTGTGGGAACAAAGTATTTTATTTCACCTAAATCAATTGCACCATGGTAATCCTTCATACTGTAGTGCACTCCCTCCTCAAAACAAAACAAGCAGCAGTATGAGGACATCACAGCTTAATACAATATGAAGCCACTGGGCCTCAGAGCTGCTCTAATTATTCCTGTGATCATCAGAAACAACTACGGCCAGACAGGTTCTTACACTATATGAGCTTTTCCTACAGAAAGTAGGTTTCACATTTTCGACCAGTTTGGTCTTGGGACTTGAACTTCAGTGTAAATCATGGTAGATTCGAGGTGTTGAGAAATGCTGTGAGGCATACTTACCCAGGGCCCTGGTGTGCTAGTGGCCAGGACTCAGGCCAGCTGAGTGGGCCTAGAACGGTACAGAGTCCTGGGACTACTGGGAGTTCTGCTTGGTCTGGGGCTTGGCCCCTCTCACCCTGGTGACATCCAGCACACTGCTGGGGAAGGGATAAGGTGAGAACAGCTAACCTTCACACAGACAGACAGTTATAAATATTCGATGAGCTGCAGCACTCCTGCTTCCCACGGCTATGCCATTTGTCTGATGGTAGGATTTGCAGTGACAGAGAACTGAAACTATTTGTAGGTATGTTTGCAACAGGGCACGACTTAGCTTCTTATATGTTAAATTCATTGCAGAGGAGCGTAAAATAATCACAAGAAAAAGGTATTGAACATTTAACAAAATCAACAACCAGCAGCCAGGAACCACCTCCTCAGTAAAGCAGAAAGCGGTGCACATACTACAAAACTTGGGTGGGCTGTGTGGAAGATGGGATGTCAAAATGTATTTTTTTTGTTGCAACATTTTGTTTCACTAAACTATTGTGTGGGCGTTTATACAAATGTAAAGATATTTACATACACAGCCCTGATTGGCGGATAGGGTCGTCCAGACTCTAGAGCATGGGCATTCAACTCTAACCCTACGAGGTCCGGAGCCTGCTGGTTTTCTGTTCTACCAGATAATTAATTGCACCCACCTGGTGTCTCAGGTCTAAATCAGTCCCTGATTAGAGGGGAACAATAAAAAAATGCAGTGGCACTGGCTTCGAGGTCCAGAGTTGAGTTTGAGGGCTCTAGAGCCTACCCCGCTTACCCCTTTAAAAGATGACTGGTCATTGGTCAGAATAATCAGATCAGATTGTGGTGTCAGGATCTGGTCAAAAAATGTCATCCCACCTGAACAGGCTGAAATCTTACACAAAAAGGGCATTATCATTTCAACCTCAGTGTGGAAATATAAATAAATAAAACAACAGAAAAATCTATTTTGACTGCACTGCCCCTTTAAGTTCCTGAATGGCAGAATTAAAGGGTATCCTTTCTCACTGGTAAGAGGAAGATGCCAGATAGAAAAGGGGTTTAGTAAATACGCAGCACAGATTTGAAACATTGATCCCAATTTAACTGTTTCAGCCTACAGAATCTCTTAGCATTGTGGTGTATCGCTAGACATCTCTTCACACTCTTACATTTTTACTAATGACCTACCACTATCCTTGAGTTAAAGCCTGTGTGTCTATGTACGCTGATGACTCAACATTATACACGTCAGCTACCACAGCAAGTGAAATCCCTGCAACCCTTAACAAATAGCTGCAGTCAGTTTTAGAATGGGGGGCTAGCAATAAGCTAGTCCTAAGTATATAAAAAACTAAGATAGGGAGAGGTGTGTCCGTGATAAAGCTCTGCTCTGCTTTCTGGACATCGCAATCAACCAAACAAGTCCTACAGGCCCTAGTTTTATCACACCTGTACTGCCCAGGTATATGGTCAAGTGCTGCAAAGAAGAACATAGGCAAATCACAGTTGGCCCAGACCAGAGCAGCATGGCCGGCCCTTAAATGTACACAGAGGGCTAATATCAAGACCATGCATGTCAATCTTTCCTGGCTCAAAGTAGAAGAGAGATTAACTGCATCACTACTTGTCTTCGTGAGAGGTATTGATGTGTTGAAAGCACCAAACTGTCTATTCAAACAGCTAACACAGTTCAGACACCTATACATACCCCACAAGACATGCCACCAGGGGTCTCTTCAAAGTCAATAAGTCCAGAACAGAGGCTGGGAAACACACAGTACTACATAGAGCCATGACTACATCAGGTAACTCAAGCTAGCAGTAAGATCTGATTTTTTTTTTTAAAGAGATAAAACAACACCTCAAGGCACAATGCAGACTGTGAAGAGAAACACATACATACTAATATTGTATTGTTGTAATATAGTAAACTGTACATTTGTAATGATGGAGCAGTGTAAATTTGTATAGTACACAATGTATTGTGTGATGTATTGTTTTAATTATGATGAAGACTATGCCCACTGAGCAAAAACTGGTTGAATCAATGTTGTTTCCACGTAATTTCAATTCAATGTGATTTGTATTTGTATTTATTAAGGATCCCATTTAGCTGCTGCCAAGGCAGCAGCTACTCTACCTGGGGTCCAGCAACATTAAGGCAGTTATGTACAATTAAAAATATTACATGACATTACATTTCATAACACTTTTCACAACACATTAAGTGTGTGCCCTCAGGCCACTACTCTACTACCACATACAGTATCTCCAATACAAAATCCATATCTACGTGTGTGTAGAGTGCATGTGTTATCATGTGTATGCGTGTGTCTGTGCCTGCGTGTGTCTCTTCACAGTCCCCGCTGTTCCATAAGGTGTATTTTTTTATCTGTTACCTGATGTGGAATAGAGTTCCATGTAGCCATGGCTCTATGTAGCACTGTGCGCCTCCCATAGTCTGTTCTGGACTTTGGGATTGTGAAGAGACCTCTGGTGGCATGTCTTGTGGGGTATGTGCTGCCCTGTTCTGAGCCAATTGTAATTTTCCTAAGTCCTTCTTTGTGGCACCTGACCACAGGACTGGACAGTAGTCCAGGTGCGACAAAACAAGGGCCTGTAGGACCTGCCTTGTTGATAGTGTTGTTTAGAAGGCAGAGCAGCGCAGTGATGACATTGAATCAATGTGGAAAACTGATTGGATTTTCTTAAACGTCATCAACGTAAGGGAATTGTCTTTTTGTTCACCCAACTTTTAACCTAAATCCAATGACCTGGTGACATTTTTTGTTGAATTCACATTAGTTGACAACTCAACCAAATGTAAATCAAAACTAGACGTTGAACTGACATCTGTGCCCAGTGGGTGGTTTTGTTGTGATGTGTTGTTTTGTTCCTGTTTGGACCCCCCCTAATAAGATCCTAATAAATACTAAATAGCACAGAGACCAGAATATGGATTAAAACAGGGTTTATGTAAAAATAAATAAACATACTGGCCATGTCCGAATACTCATAGCTGCGTCCTAAATAGTAGGGCGTTTGAGTATGCAAAAAAAATAAGGTTGAATAGTATGTGACATTTCGTAAATCGAGAATACTTTAAATGCCCAGATGTCATACTCATTTCAGCTTTGACCACAGCTGATCAATTGACCCTTCGCTAAGCCCCGCCCCAGAATTTTGGGCTCACATTTGAAACACATCAAAGCCATTGAGGGCATTACAAAAATGTAGAGTTTTCATCCAAAAACAAATTGTTTAAATGGTTAAACAATTTAGAAAGTGCACCAGGAGTACTTGTTACTGTTATTCCTGAAATGCAGAGCCTGTTGTAGTATTTTTTCGAATCCTGAAATTATACTTTTGTTACATTCTTTGCTAGCTCAGCTGGTTAGCTAGCTCTCACTCAGTCTTATTGACCACCCAACATTGGTAACGCTATCTAGCTAGCTAGCCAGTTAATATCACTAGTTTATTTTCCAAATGTATATTAGCTAGCTAAATTAGCCATGTTATGAATACAACTGTCAACTGCTGTCGACATCAGGATACGATTTGAGAGCACTAGTTAGCTCCAAAAGTGGTTAGTAACTTTGGCTGCCTGCTGACAGTGCATTCAGAGCCATCCAGTGGCTTGCCAGACTAAAACCATTATTTTACCAGGCTCCCGTGAAGCAATTTTAATGACAGTCCACCACAACATACCCAAGAGTTTCCTGATTAGCAAGGGGTAGTCTGTGTTTAATTTAATTGTGTATTATAAACACAGTTTGAGATCATTGACCTCTCAAAGTCAAAGGGAAAGGGCAGACTGGCCATTGTCAACTCTCGCTCCAGGTACTGTAGGAAAAGGAAGCATACCTTGATAAACAAAGCCAGTGTCTTTCTTTCTGGACATGACCTGGCTGGCAAACTACTGGGAAAACAACCGGGGAATATGCCATCAAAGATAACTTTTGAAACCGAAGACATTGGGAAGGAAGGTGAAATGGACATTAGTTCGGGCAGTACGACAAAGTAAGTAAAATGGAACACAAATAGCTGGTTGTTAACGTTCGCTAATTAGCCGAAACTGAACAAAACCCGCTGGCTAGCCCCGCCATTCTGCTAGCTAGTTAGTTACATTCTACATCCGCGTGGTAGCTAACGGTATATCATGTCGTCACAAATGTCATAGTGTTCATATTGTATTGCCATTATGCTAGAGGCAAGCTGTACGGAAAAATACAAGTAGAGATTTAAACAACTGTCAATCTTTGGAGAAAGTAACTAGCTAGTAACTAGCTATTCTCCATGTAGAATTTTCGTCGTCGTCGTTGGGTGAGGTTGTGTCTCTCTCTGGCGGGAGGTAAGCTTGGCTTATATGGCTTATATACATTGTTTGGGCTTTGTCGAGTAAAGCTTAAACTATGTATTTAGATTGTAGTTAGGTATTGTAGGTAGTTATCGTGGGTTGTTGTTTGTAATTATTGTAGGTTAGTATTGTATTCGGCTGAGCCCGGTGAAGCACGAAGCTAGCTAACCCACTACCTGGACTAGCTAGCGGGTAGCTACTGGTAACTATTAGCAACTGTGGATAGTTGTTTCACGCCTGAGAGTACCTGTAATTACGCCAGCTAGCTGCCTACAATAATTACATACAATAATGCCTACCATTCAGCTGTTTTTCTAACCTCATTGTCTGAAGCGTTAACGTTAGGTAGTAAGTGGCTACTGTGCTTGAAATGTAGCTAGCTTGTTGCTACCTGGATATCTACTAAACAATAGCTGGAACGACCTAGCAAACAGACGCGAACTGGCTGAGTCAATTCAGTGGCTAGCTTTGCACTTGGCTAGCTAACAGTAGCTGCTATGGGTAAGTTATAACCTACATTAGTGTTTTGTTTTTACATACTGGTAGCCAGAGTCGTTCAAGGGAATTTGGGACATGGGTGACTAGTTAACGTTAGCTTGGCTCTCTCTGTGTGTTCGTGCCGTGGTAGGAGGGGTTTCTTCGTTGTCTGAAAGCAATGGCTAGCTAGTATGCTAACTATTCTAACTAACTAACTAACTGGCTGAATAAGTTGACAACGGACTCGCTCAAGCTGTCGGGACTAACCCACAATGTTAGACACGGACACAAATGATCTGCTTGGCGTGTTGACACACTGGTGGTTTGTTGTGGCCGAGTATTGGTGCTAAACCGTGTTGTTGGAGTCCGGCATGCTAGTTGGCTGTGGCGTCATATGACTAGGTGCCCTGGACGATTTTCACGGAAGAATACTGTACCAAGTTAGCTAGCTGAATAAACTAAGTTAGTCTATTCCTAGAAAACATTGAACCGCTGTAGTTTACAACAATTATAGTTTCTGAGGTGGAAGTTGGGAGAGTTATATTTGGGTGTTTCAGTGAAACGTAAGTGAGGGAGGCCCCGCTCTCTCCTTTCCCAGATGTTTAGTTCATTTCATTCCGATCTACTTTGCATTATTGTAGCCATTTTCTGTAGCCTGTCAACTATGCCTCTGTCTATCCCTGTTCTCTCCTCTCTGCACAGGCTATACAAACGGCTCACACCGCGTGGCTGCTGCCTCTCTAACCTGGTGGTCCCTGCACGCACCACCCACATGGAGTTCCAGGTCTCAGGCAGCCTCTGGAACTGCCGTTCTGCTGCCAACAAGGCAGAGTTAATCTCAGCCTATGCTACCCTCTAGTCCCTCGACTTCTTGGCGCTGACGGAAACATGGATTACCACTGAAAACACTGCTACTCCTACTGCTCTCTCCTCGTCTGACCATGTGTTCTCGCATACCCCGAGAGCATCTGGTCAGCGGGGTGGTGGCACAGGAATCCTCATCTCTCCCAAGTGGACATTCTCTCTTTTTCCCCTGACCCATCTGTCTATCTCCTCATTTGAATTCCATGCTGTCACAGTCACTAGCCCATTCAAGCTTAACATCCTTGTCATTTATCACCCTCCAGGTTCCCTTGGAGAGTTCATCAATGAGCTTGACGCCTTGATAAGTTCCTTTCCTGAGGATGGCTCATCCCTCACAGTTCTGGGTGACTTCAACCTCCCTACGTCTACCTTTGACTCATTTCTCTCTGCCTCCTTCTTTCCACTCCTCTCCTCTTTTCACCTCACTCTCTCACCGTCCCCCCCTACTCACAAGGCAGGCAATACGCTTGACCTCATCTTTACTAGATGCTGTTCTTCTACTAATCTCACAGCAACTCCCCTCCATGTCTCCGACCACTACTTTGTATCCTTTTCTCTCTCGCTCTCCTCCAACACTACTCACTCTGCCCCTACTCAGATGGTAATGCGCCGTCGCAACCTTCGCTCTCTCTCTCCCGCTACTCTCTCCTCTTCCATCCTATCATCTCTTCCCTCTACTCAATCCTTCTCCCTCCAATCTCCTGATTCTGCCTCCTCAACCCTCCTCTCCTCCCTTTCTGCATCCTTTGACTCTCTATGTCCCCTATCCTCCCGGCCGGCTCGGTCCTCCCCTCCTGCTCCGTGGCTTGATGACTCATTGCGAGCTCACAGAACAGGGCTCCGGGCAGCCGAGCGGAAATGGAGGAAAACTAGACTCCCTGCGGACCTGGCATCTTTTCACTCCCTCCTCTCTACATTTTCTATATCTGTTTCTGCTGCTAAAGCCACTTTCTACCACTCTAAATTCCAAGCATCTGCCTCTAACCCTAGGAAGCTCTTTGCCACCTTCTCCTCCCTGCTGAATCCCCCCCCCCCCTCCTCCCTCTCTGTGGATGACTTTGTCAACCATTTTGAAAAGAAGGTTGACGACATCCGATCCTCGTTTGTTAAGTCAAATGACACCGCTGGTCCTGCTCACACTGCCCCTACCCTATGCTTTGACTTCTTTCTCCCTCTCTCTCCAGATAAAATCTTGCGACTTGTGACGGCCGGCCGCCCAACAACCTGCCCGCTTGACCCTATCCCCTCCTCTCTTTTCCAGACCATCTCCGGTGACCTTCTCCCTTACCTCACCTCGCTCATCAACTCATCCTTGACTGCTGGCTATGTCCCTTCCGTCTTCAAGAGAGCGAGAGTTGCACCCCTTCTCAAAAAACCAACACTCGATCCTTCTGATGTCAACAACTACAGACCAGTATCCCTTCTTTCTTTTCTCTCCAAAACTCTTGAGCGTGCCGTCTTTAGCCAACTCTCTTGATATCTCTCTCAGAATGTCCTTCTTGATCCAAACCAGTCAGGTTTCAAGACTGGTCATTCAACTGAGACTGCTCTTCTCTGTGTCACGGAGGCTCTCCGCACTGCTAAAGCTAACTCTCTCTCCTCTGCTCTTGTCCTTCTAGACCTGTCTGCTGCCTTTGATACTGTGAACCATCAGTTCCTCCTCTCCACCCTCTCCGAGCTGGGCATCTCCGGCGCGGCTCACTCTTGGATTGCGTCCTACCTGACCGGTCGCTCCTACCAAGTGGCGTGGCGAGAATCTGTCTCCACACCACGTGCTCTCACCACTGGTGTCCCCCAGGGCTCAGTTCTAGGCCCTCTCCTATTCTCGCTATACACCAAGTCACTTGGCTCTGTCATATCCTCACATGGCCTCTCCTATCATTGCTACGCAGACGACACACAACTAATCTTCTCCTTTCCCCCTTCTGATAACCAGGTGGCGAATCGCATCTCTGCATGTCTGGCAGACTTATCAGTGTGGATGACGGATCACCACCTCAAGCTGAACCTCGGCAAGACGGAGCTGCTCTTCCTCCCGGGGAAGGACTGACCGTTCCATGATCTCGCCATCACGGTTGACAACTCCGTTGTGTCCTCCTCGCAGAGTGCGAAGAGCCTTGGCGTGACCCTGGACAACACCCTGTCGTTCTCCGCTAACATCAAGGCGGTGACCCAATCCTGTAGGTTCATGCTCTACAACATTCGGAGAGTACGACCCTGCCTTACACAGGAAGCGGCACAGGTCCTAATCCAGGCACTTGTCATCTCCCGTCTGGATTACTGCAACTCGCTGTTGGCTGGGCTCCCTGCCTGTGCCATTAAACCCCTACAACTCATCCAGAATGCCGTAGCCCGTCTGGTGTTCAAGTTCTCTCACGTCACCCCGCTCCTCCGCACACTCCACTGGCTTCCAGTTGAAGCTCGCATCTGCTACAAGACCATGGTGCTTGCCTACGGAGCTGTGAGGGGAACGGCACCTCCGTACCTTCAGGTTCTGATCAATCCCTACACCCAAACGAGGGCATTGCGTTCATCCACCTCTGGCCTGCTGGCCCCCCTACCTCTGCGGAATTACAGTTCCCGCTCAGCCCAGTCAAAACTGTTCGCTGCTCTGGCACCCCAATGGTGGAACAAGCTCCCTCACGACGCCAGGACAGCAGAGTCACTCACCACCTTCCGGAGACACTTGAAACCCCACCTCTTTAAGGAATACCTGGGATAGGATAAAGTAATCCTTCTACCCCCCCTTACCCCACCCCCCCAAAAAATTAAAAAATTAAAAAATACATATTGTAAAAGTGGTTATCCCACTGGCTATAAGGTGAATGCACCAATTTGTAAGTCGCTCTGGATAAGAGCGTCTGCTAAATGACGTAAATGTAAATGTAATTGTGACGGGATTTCACCAGTGGTTAGAAGGGGGAATTGGGCTTCCCGGAAAAATGTTGTCCGAGGTTGCAGCAGTAACCAAAGGGGGTCAGGGCTTCGTGAAGGGTTAATTAGATATGGGGATGCTCTACCCAAATCAACGAATAGCGGGAAACAACATTTCCAGTATGCAAAAATAGAAAGTGTTATACTAATTTCGGCGCTTCACATAGTATAATTCGCTGCACACTTTTTGGGAATTTCACAGCCACAATGCATTGGAAGAGGGGGGCTGCGAGTTTTGATAGCTAGATCTCTTCAATAAATAACAAAACAACTTGGAAGATGGCGAATAGCGATGCTTCTGCAGTGGTGGTCAAGTGTTTTTTGTTCTCCTTAAAATGATCACGTAACGTTACATCTTCGAAAACAGATCTGCAGCCTGCCGTGCCTTTAGCTAGCTACAGTGCCTATATAAAGTCTACAGCCCCTTTAACTTTTTTCACATTGTGCTGACTTAATTTTATCTAAAAAGGGATTCAATTAAAAAAAAATCCTACAGATCTGCACACAAAGAAAAAATAAGAAAACTGAAATATCATAATTGGATAAGTCTCCACCCCCTCTGAGTTAATACTTGGTGGAAGCACCTTTGGCAGCCATTACAGCTGTGAATCGTTTAAATTAAGATTCTACCAACTTTCCACAACTCCAAGAGCAACATATATCCATCGGTTTTGTCAAAATTGCTCAGCATCATTGATGGACAGCAATATTTTTTAAAAGCAGATTTAAGTCAGGACTGAGACTAGACTATTCAGGAACACTCAACACCTCTTGGAAAGCCATTTAAGTGTGTCTTTTGCATAAACATGTGTGTAGTCCTGGGCTTCCTGAGTGGCGCAGCGGAAAAAGGCACTGCATCGCAGTGCTTGAGGCGTCACTACAGACCCGGGTTTGATCCCAGTCTGTGTCACAACCGGTCGTGACCGGGAGTCCCATAGGGCGGCGCACAATTGGCCCAGTGTCGTCCGGGTTAGGGAAGGTTTGGCCGTCGGGGCTTTACTTGGCTCATCGTGCTCTAGCAACTCCTTGTGGCGGGCCGGGCACCTGCAGGCTGACTTTGATTGTCAGTTGAACAGTGTTTCCTCTGACACATTGGTGCGGCTGGCTTCCGGGTTAAGCGGGTCATGTTTCGGAGGACGCATGACTCGACCTTTGCCGAGCCCATTGGGGAGTTGCATCGATGAGACAAGATCGTAATTGGATCGCAATTGAATATCATGAAATTGGGGAGGAAAAGGGGGTAAAATAAAAATATGTGTGTAGTCCCACAGAAAAATAAAACCCTATCGGTATGCTTGTCGTCGGCAGGGACTGGGGAGTTTGTCAGGATCAAAATAAATAGTTAAAAAGTTAGAGGAAGTCTTCTGAAAACCTAACCCTGGTTTCTACCTGAACGGTTACAGCCTGAATGGGTCTAGCTAGTTTCATTGCACATAACGTGTTATGGTGAAAGGAATGATAAGCTGTACTTGTTAGAGGTCCAGATGTGGAGGTGGGAGATTGAGATGACTGCCAGGGAGGCATGCCTTATGTCCATTTTAGAGACCATGATTAAGAAGTAGTTTTATGTATTTTGTATGTATTTTAATTATAGCTATTCATTTTCTACTGTTTTTGGTGGTCCTTAAAAAATAAATTGTTTGTTTGTAATAAACATTTTTATTTGATACCGGTACATCTACTGTTGGTGTGTTTTGCATTCAACATTGCAACATTCAAAAATGCGCTCGCACATCTGCCCTATCTTGTTGCAGGTGCATGGTAGTAATTAGATAAGTTGAAAGAAAAAAGTAACACACTGCTCTTGCTAGTATCACTTTTTTATTGACTCTTATGTGTCTCTTGGCCTTTGTCAGAGCTTTTTTTTACTAAACTAAATAAATCATCTTTGGTATAATAATAATTGATTACATTTCAATAGCGCGTTTCATAATCTCAAAGCGCATAAAAAGCAAAAAACAAACAAGCAATACATCATGAGTAGTTAGCTATAGTTGGCTAGGTCAACCAATAGAGGCCAAGTCTGAGTGCATGCATCCTCCAAAGCAGTGGCGGTTGGTGCCATTTAAGATGAGGGAGGACGATAAAATGTTGAGAAGCATGGCCTTATTTCTATTACAGCATATTGGATGACATTAATTAATATTCTATTCACCCAGCTCAATGTAACATCGATAGGTTTAGGCTACTACATGATAAGCACATTTTCCCTATACCCATCATGAGGTTGCTACAACCTAGCTTATGAGTGAAGGTTTACAACGTGGGTGAACAGGTTGAGAGAAATCTGAGTAATCAAGATGACAGACATTGACACATTCAATACCGCCTTGCACACTCTTGCCTGCATCTAGCTGATCTAGGGTGTAATCATTAGTCCAACAGTTGCAAACGAGAGTTTCTATTGGACAAATTCAGGTATACTTATCCTCATTTCGTTCCGTTTGCTTCCCTTTCAACAGAATCGGCAGAATGAATACCGCCCTGATCACACGCACACACAGTTCACTTTCATAGCAGCCACATACAAACAGCATGATCCCTTTGATCGTTCCTTCTTGCATTTACATGCGCTCCTCCTCTCACCTTTTCCCTTCGCTTGTGGACTTGTGTACAACACATCAGCTCTCTGTGACCAGGCGAAAAAACCTTTCCAAGCCAAACCTTCATATCATAACTGCTACACACAGCCTACATTGTTGTCACAATATTAGCTAATATCATAGTCAACATAGCTACTAGAACTAACATATTATTAAACCCGCTACAATCATGCAGTAGTGTACAGTTAGAAAGCAGTTTAGCAGTTACACCGGCAGGCCCCGGTGGCAATAAATTAATCAAACCAAAAGCTTACCTTGACTTGGAAGAGTTCCAGAGTTGGATAGCCATAACTAGATAGCTAAAATAGCATCCCTCTCTGTTTGAGCCAGTGGTTTGAGTAGGCTAAACTAGCTAGCTGCATTCACTAGATAAGTGAAAGTAAAAAGAAAAATACAATGAAATATACCTAGCTCTCTCTCTCATGCTTCTCCTTCATTTTTGAAGAAATTAATTTGTTCTAAATATTTCTCTATTGTCTTTCTATCTTTTTGAGTACATTTTATGCACTGCAGTGCTAGCTAGCAGTAGCTTATGCTTTCAGTACTAGATACATTCTCTGATCCTTTGATTGGGTGGACAACATGTCAGTTCATGCTGCAAGAGCTCTGATAGGTTGGTGGACATCCTCCAGAAGTCTATGGAAGGGGGTGAGAACCACGAGCCTCCTAGGTTTTGTATTGAAGTCAATGTACTCAGACAAGGACGGAAACTAGCTGTCCTCCGGCTATACCATGGTGCTACCCTACAGAGTGCTGTTGAGAATACTGTAGACCTTCATTGCAAAACAACGTGTTTTAATCAATTATTTTGTGACGTGAATGCAGAATTTTGTGCATTCGGAAAGTATTTAGACCCCTTGACTTTTTCCACATTTTGTTAAATTACAGCCTTATTCTAAAATTGATTAAATTACATTTATCCTCATCAATCTAGGCACAATACCCCATAATGACATAGCAAGAACAGGTTTAGAGATTTTTGCAAATGTATTAAAAATAAAAAACTGAAATGTTACATTTAAGTAAGTATTCAGACCCTTTACTCAGTACTTTGTTGAAGCACCTTTGGCAGCGATTACAGCCTTGAGTCTTCTTGGGTATGACACTACAAGTTTGACACACCTGTATTTGGGAAGTTTCTCCCATTCTTCTCTGCAGGTCTTTTCAAGCTCTGTCAGGTTGGATGGGGAGCATCGCGTCACAGCTATTTTCAGGTCTCTCCAGAGATGTTTGATCGGGTTCAAGTCCAGGCTCTGGCTGGGCCACTCAAGGACATTCAGAGACTTATCCCGAAGCCACTCCTGCGTTGTCTTGGCTGTGTGCTTAGGGTCGTTGTCCTGTTGGAAGGCCCCAGTCTGAGGTCCTGAGCACTCTGGAGCAGGTTTTCATCAAGGATCTCTCTGTACTTTGCTCCGTTCATCTATCCCTTGATCCATGACTAGTCTCCCAGTCCCTGCTGCTGAAAAACATTCCCACAGCATGATGCTGCCACCACCATGCTTCACCGTAGGGATGGTGCCAGGTTTCCTCCAGACGTGACGCTTGGCATTCAGGCTAAAGAGTTCAATCTTGGTTTCATCAGACCAGAGAATCTTGTTTCTCATGGTCTGAGATTCCTTTAGATGCCTTTTGGCAAACTCCAAGCGGGCTGTCATGTGTCTTTTACTGAGGAGTGGCTTCCGTCTGACCACTCTACCATAAAGGCCTGATTGGTGGAGTGCTGAAGAGATGGTTGTCCTTCTGGAAGGTTCTCCTATCTCCACAGAGGAACCCTGGAGCTCTGTCAGAGTGACCATCGGGATCTTGGTCACCTCCCTGACCAAGACCCTTCTCCCCTGATAGCTCAGTTTGGCCGGACGGCCAGCTCTAGGAAGAGTCTTGGTGGTTCCAAACTTCTTCCATTTAAGAATGATGGAGGCCACTGTGTTCTTGGGGACCTTCAATGCTGCAGAAATATTTTGGTACACTTCCCCAGATCGGAGCTCTACGGACAATTCCTTCGACCTCATGGCTTGGTTTTTGCTCTGACATGCACTGTCAACTGTGGGACCTTATATAGACAGGTGTGTGCCTTTCCAAATTAGGTCCAATCAATTGAATTTACCACAGGTGGACTCCAATCAAGTTTTAGAAACATCTCAAGGATGATCAATGGAAACACGATGCACCTGAGCTTAATTTCAGGTCTCATAGCAAAGGGTCTGAATACTTATGTAAATAAGGTATTTCTGTTTTTTATTTTTAATAAACATGCAAAATAATCTAAAAACCAGTTTTTGCTTCGTCATTATGGGGTATTGTGTATAGATCATTTGCTGTTGTTCTGGGATTGATTTGCACTTTTCGCACCAAAGTACATTCATCTCTAGGAGACAGAACACGTCTCCTTCCTGAGCGGTATGACAGCTGCGTGGTCCCATGGTGTTTATACTTGCGTACTATTGTTTGTACAGATGAACGTGGTGCCTTCAGGCGTTTGGAAATTGCTCCCAAGGATGAACCAGACTTGTGGAGGTCTACAATAATTTTTCTGAGGTCTTGGCTGATTTCTTTTGAATTTCCCATGATGTCTAGCAGACAGGTATCGAGGCATTCAGTTACTGTTCAATTGAAAGTTAGAATGGGATAAATGAGTGACCTAAGTGACTTTGAGCGTGGTATGATCGGCAGTGCCAGGTGCGCCGGATCCAGTATCCCAGAAACTGCTGCCCTCCTAGGCTTTTCATTCACGACAGTGTCTAGGGTTTTTGCTGAGAATGGTGCGATAAATAAAAATTATCCAGTCAGCGGCATTCCTGTGGGCGAAAACAGCTCGTTGATCAGAAGTCGAAGGAGAATGACAAGAAGCGTGCAAGCTAACAGGCAGGCCACAAACAGACAAATAACCGCGCAGTACAACAGTGGTGCGCAGAATGTAATCTCGGAACGCACAACTTGTCGATCCTTGTCACAGATGGGCTATTGCAGCAGATGACCACACTGGCTTGGCACCTAAAACCCTCACAAACTTTTGCAGATGCACAATTGAGAGCATCCTGTCGGGCTGTATCACCGCCTGGTACAGCAACTGCACCCCCCGCAACCGCAGGGCTCCTCAGAGGGTGTTGCGGTCTGCCCAACGCATCACCGGGCGCAAACTACTAGCCCTCCAGGACACCTACAGCACCCGATGTCATAGGAAGGCCAAAAAGATCATCAAGGACAACAACCACCTGAGCCACTGCCTGTTCACCCCGCTATCATCCAGAAGGTGAGGTCAGTACAGGTGCATCAAAGATGGGACCGAGAGACTGAAAAACATTTTCTATCTCAAGGCCATCAGACTGTTAAATAGCCTTCACTAGCACATTAGAGGCTGCTGCCTATATACATACAGTACATTAGAAATCACTGGCCACTTTAATAAATGGAACACTAGTCACTTTAAAATGTTTACATATCTTGCATTACTCATCTCATATGTATATACTGTATTCTATACTATTCTACTGTATCTTAGTCTATGCCGCTCTGACATTGCTCGTCCATATATTTATATATTCTTAATTCCATTGCTTTACTTAGATTTTTGTGTATTGGGTATATGTTGCGAAATTGTTATAATATTTGATTTGATTTGGTTCCAGTCCTATCAGCTAAAAACAAGAAGAAGTGGCCCCAGGGGGCACGCAATTACCAACACAGGACAATTGAAGAATAGAAAAACATTGCCTGGGACATGAGAGCGAGTTCAGTTTACTTGAGTGGCCTGCGCAGTCCCCAGACCTCAACCCAATAGAGCATCTTTGGGATGAGATGGAACGGGCTGTTCACAGCATGGATACACCGCCGTCCAATCTGCAGCAACTGCGTGATGCCATCGTGTCAGTATGGATCAACATCCCAGTGGAACGTTTCCGACACCTTGTAGAATGCCCGGAAGAATTCAGGCTGTGCTGGAGGCAAAGGGGCCGGTGAGTGAATGTTGCCTGCGTTTACAGAGACAGGCGTTGCAGCCAGTGGATGAGCTTTTCCTCTTCCTCACACATCTCGCTCTGGGGTTGAAGGACAGAGACCTGGGCCAACACTTTAACATCCATCCCTCTACAGTCAGTAGGGTCATCATCACATGGGTCAACTTCCTATACACACTACTTGGAGCAGTGACCAGTGTATGTCACAAGAGGAAGTGAAGGCCAACTTGCAGGAGGAATTTAAAAGCTACCCAGACACGCAGGTCCTTGTTGACTGCACTGAGCTTAGGTGTCTGACACCGTCCTCATTTCTGCTGCAGAGTGTGATGTTCTTCAACTACAAATCCCACTGCACAATGAAGGCATTAGTGGGAATAGCTCCTCATGGAACGATCACCTTTGTGTCCTCACTGTACGCAGGCTCCATCAGCGACAAATATATTTCAAACAGTCAGGCATCCAACAGTTTCTCACCGAGGACATGGCAGTAATAGCCAACAAAGGGTTCCTCATCAATTACCTTTGTCAAGGGCTGATGTAGATGTGGTGTAGGAGTCAGGCGCAGGACACAGAAGCTTAGTCCAACAGATTTTACTAGTCAAAACTAGGCAAATACAAATAACGGCCTCGACACAAAACAGAGGCGAGCGATTACGCAAACTGTGCGTAAACTACAAAACAATAAATCAGAGAAAAAACACGCAGCACCAACGGACAGGCGGACAATAACACACAAACTCACAAACACAAAGCAGGAAACTTATAGGACACATAATCCGACACAAACGGACACAGGTGCAACAGACAGACCAAACCAATCAAACATCGAAACATCTAACGGTGGTAGCTAGTACTCCGGGGACGACGAACGCCGAAGCCTGCCCGAGCAAGGAGGAGGAGCAGCCTCGGCAGAATCCGTGACAACCTTGTACCAGTGAAGGTCTACTGTCCCCCATTCCTCTCAAAATGGAACCAAATGCCAACAGCAGAAGTTCTGTGGCATGCCTGCTCTCCAAATACCAGTGTAAAGCTCTTGTCAAGAAATGGGCCAAGGAAGTATGAGATGCAGACCGGTGCGGCTGGTGTGATGATACCGTTGTGCAATCAGTTGTTTGCTTCAGCGTCGAGGGAAAAGGAGCAAAATCGTACTACTCATCGTTTATATTGATGCTGATGAATGTGATATTGACATGCCATTTTGATACTTACATTTTTTGTGATACTTACATTGACATGCTATTTTAAACCTTGATTATCAGTTGATTAACAATTACCAGTTGTGAATAAATAATGCCGGATTAGGTTTTTCTATTTTAAGTTTGCTTCCAGTCTCAAGTTCAAGTTTGAATGTCACGTGCACAAGTACAGTGAAATGCTTTTCTTGCAAGCTCTAAACCCAACAATGCAGTAATCAATATCAATGTAGTACTAAAATAACAAGGTAGAACAAAAACACAAGAAATAAAAATAATAAAATATACAGGGTCAGTTGCAATACCATATTTACAATGTGCAGGGATACTGGAGTGACAGAGGTAGACATGTATAGGGGTAAGGTGGCTAGGCATCAGGATGTATGGTAAACAGAGCAGCAGCAGTGTAAATTAAGATTGTATGTGAGTGTGTGTGTGTGCGCGTGTGTGTAGAGTCAGTATAAATGTATGTTTATGTTGTGTGTTGGAGTGTCAGTGTGCATGAGCGTGAGTCCTGTGAGTGTGCATAGAGACAGTGCAAAAATAAAAAATGACATACAAGGGTCAACTCAGATAGTCCGTGTAGCCATTTTGTTAGCTATTTAGCAGTCTTATGGCTTGGGGATAGAAGCTGTTCAGGACCCTGTTGGTGTCAGACTTGATGCACCGGTAGCGCTTGCCGTGCGGAAGCAGACAGAACAGTCTATGGCTTGGGTGGCTGGAGTCTTTAATGATTTCCCGGGCCTTCCTGTCACACCACCTGATATAGATGTCCTGGATGGCAGGGAGCTCGGCCCCAGTGATGTACTGGGCTGTCCGCACCACCCTCTGTAGAGCCATGCGATCGAGGGCGGTGCTGTTGCCATACCAAGCAGTGATGCAGCCAGTCAAGATGCTCTCAATGGTGCAGCTGTAGAACTTTGAGGATTTGAGGGCTCATGCCAAACTTTTTCAACCTCCTGAGGGGGAAAGAGGCGCTTTCGAGCTTCTTCACGACTGTGCGGGTGTGTGGACCATTTAAATCCTTAGTGATTTTGACCCAGAGGAACTTGAAGCTCTCGACCCGCTCCACTGCAGCCCTGTCGATGTGGTGGGGGGCATGCTCGCCCCCCCTCCCATTTCCTGTAGTCCACGATCAGCTTCTTGGTCTTACTGACGTTGAGGCAAAGGTTGTTGTCCTGGCACCACACTGCCAGGTCACTGACCTCCTCTCTGTAGGCTGTCTCATCGTTGCCGGTGATCAGGCCTACCAGTGTCGTGTCATCAGCAAACTTGGTGTTGGAGTCGTGCGTGGCCACGCAGTCACGATTGAACATGTAGCACAGGAGGGGATTAATCACACATCCCTGTGAGGCCCCCGTGTTGAAGGTCAGCGTGATGTTGCCTACCTTCACCAGCTGGGGTCGGCCCGTCAGGAAGTCCAGGATCCAGTTGCAGAGGGAGGTGTTCAGTCCCAGGGTCATAAGTTTGGTGACGAGCTTGGAGGGGACAATGGTGTTGAACGCTGAGCTGTAGTCAACAGCATTCTCACACAGGTATTCCTCTTCTCTAGGTGGGTGAGGGCAGTGTGGAGGGCAATTGAGATTGCGTCGTCTATGGATCTGTTGGGGCAGTACGCAAATTGGAGTGGGTCTAGGGTTTCTGGGATGATGGAGTTGATGTGTGCCATAAACAGCCTTTCAAAGCACTTCATGATTACAGAGGAGTGCTACAGGGCGGTAGTCATTGTGGCATGAAGCCTTCAAGTTCTTGGGAACAGGAATGATGGTAGTCATCTTAAAACATGTGGGGATTACAGACTCGGACATGGAGAGCTTGGAAATTACCGTGAATATGCCTGCCAGCTTATCTGCTCATGCTCTGAGAACGCGCCCTGGAATACAGTCCGGTGGGTAGGTCATAGCGGGACTTCTTGTACTTGTTCCTGTCCTCGGCCGTAGCCTCATGGTTGTCTGCGATAGCCCTGTGTGTGGTAGCCCTGTCCTTTAGCTTAGTTCCAACCTCTGTGTTAATTCAGGGCTTTTGATTGGGGAAGCAGCGAACCTTCACTGAGGGGACAACGTTGCCGATGCATTTCCTTATGAAGCTGGTGACGGTGGTGTTTAGCTCATCAATGTTATCGGTGGAGTCTCGGAACATATCCAATCAGTGCTAACAAAGCAGTCCTTTAGCATAATCTCTGATTCTGATGACCTTTTCACAATGGAGCGAGTCACGGGTACTTCCTGTTTGAGCTTCTGCTTGTAAACAAGAAGCAGGAGTACGGAGTCATGATCTGATTTGCTGAATGGCGGATGAGGGAAGACCTTGTATACTTGGTTGTGGATAGAGTAACAGTGGTTTAGGACTATCACCCCTAGTGGCGAAGAAGACATGTTGATGGAAGTTGGGCATCACCTGTCTTAATGATGTAGAATTAAAATCGCAGGCGACGAGCAAGGCAGCCTACGGATATAAGCTTTCCTGCTTGTTTATAGCCTCGTACAGTTCGTTAAGGGCCAGCTTGTTATATTGGTTTTCCTGAGGTGGAATGTATACAACAGTCACGATAACAGCTCGGGGAGGTAGAAGGGTCGGCATTTGGCCATCAGGTATTCCAAGACGGGTGAACAATGTGTCGAGACTACCACTGCGCTCGAGTCAGTGTTGTTGATGAAGAGGCACACCTCTCCCTCTCTCGATTTCCCTGACTCTATTGTCCTGTCCGCTCGGTGAATGGAGAATCCATGCAGGTGGATAGCCATGGGGGGGTATCTTGTCCGAAAGCCATGTTTCAGAAAAGCAGAGAATATTGCAGTTACGAGAGTCCCATTGGTAGCAAATCTGCGATCGGAGGTCATCCATCTTATTATCCAATAGAATGGAGGGAAGAGGTGGACGGTTTTCCCTTTGCCTTAATCTCGTCAGGATTCCCCCTCTCTTGCCTCTAACGCCAGGGTTTCCTCTTGGGAAGTCGAAGTTCAAGACGGAATTGGGTTAAATAACTGCTGATTTGATGTTCAAAAATTATTGTTGGTTATAAGAAATGGTAGCGGATACATTTCGTGAAAATACAGTAAAAATAAAATGAATCACAAAATAGCAAAGTTGGGTTGGAGCTCACAAAACGGTGGCCATCCAGTACGGCGCCATCTTTTCCTCATTAATCCTCCTAGAGCAAACCTATCTTGATTAAGAGTATCCTAGCCCAGTTGCACATCGAGTTTAAGACAACAGTATTTTAGTAATTGTACATTGTGTTCTCTACACATTGAAGTGACATTTCTATTCCACACACAAACACAGTTACAATAAATATATTTTTATATAAATATGCAACACATTGAACTATAACTTAAGTGCTCCTGAATCAAACAATAGTGGATGCACAGACATGCACAGTCAAAATACTGAATGGGCTCTTGCCAGCCATTCCCATTAAGCCTCTGACAGCACCCCATGACTGTTATACAATGTCATTTCAGAATACTAAATATAATTCATACAAATATCAATTTGGCTCTTGCATCTAGACTAGAATCACCGTGTAAACAAATCAATCAATCATCAACAACAAATGAGTTCAATTCAATTTAAGGGCTTCACACATTGTGGGGATGCGGTTGGGCTGAAACAGATTTAGTCCTTTGGCTTCACAGACAAGTACTTCTGCATGTACATGTTGAAGTAATAGGAGTCTGCCATCTCTCTGATCAACCCTGTGACCGCCAGGTCAAGATGCAGCCGCTACACAAGCACATCTTCCTGGGCACACCACTGTAGCCCATCATGAGCAATTGGCCCTGCACCTGCTAATAGTAGGCATGGCTCCTCTGTAGTGCAACAGTACCGTGTTGCATTTGCAGATACACTATATGACCAAAAGTATGTGGACACCTGCTCGTCGAACACCTCATTCCAAAATCATGGGCATTAATATGGAGTTAGTCCCCCCTTTGCTGCTATAACAGCCTCCACTCTTCTGGGAAGGCTTTCCACTAGATGTTGTAACTTTGCTGAGGAGACTTGCTTCCATTCAGCCACAAGAGCATTAGTGAGGTCGGGCCATGATGTTGGGCGATTAGGCCTGGCTCGTAGTCGTCGTTCCAATTCATCCCAAAGGTGTTCGATGGGGTTGAGGTCAGGGCTCTGTAAAGGCCAGTCAAGTTCTTCCACACCGATGTAGACACATTTCTGTATGGACCTCACTTTGTGCACGGGGGCATTGTCATGCTAAAACAGGAAAAGAGCTTTCCCCAAAACTGTTGCCACAAAGTTGGATCCAGAATGTCATTGTATGCTGTAGCGTTAAGATTTCCCTTCACTGGAACTAAGAGGCCTAGCCCAAACCATGAAAACAGAACCAGACCATAATTCCTCCTCCACCAAACTTTCAAGTTGGCACTAAGCATTCGGACAGGTAGCGTTCTCCTGGAATCCGCCAAACCTAGATTTGTCTGTCAGACTGCCAGATGGTAAAGTGTGATTAATCACTCCAGAGAACGTGTTTCCACTGCTCCAGAGTGGTGGCGAGCTTTACACCACTCCAGCCGACGCTTGGCTTTGCGCATGGTGATTTTAGGATTGTGTGCAGCTGCTCGACCATGGAAACCCATTTCATGAAGTTCCCGATGAACAGTTCTTGTGCTGACAATGATTCCAGAGGTAGTTTGGAACTAGGTAGTGAGTGTTGCAACCGAGGATAGACGATTTTTATGCGCTACGCGCTTCAGCACTCTGCGGTCCTGTTCTGTGAGCTTGTGTGGCCTACCATTTAGCAGCTGAGCCGTTGTTGCTCCTAGATGTTTCCACTTCACAATAACAGCACTTACAGTTGACCGGGGCAGCTCTAGCAGGGCAGAAATTTGCCGAATTGACTTGTTGGAAAGGTGGTATCCTATGACGGTGCCACGTTGAAAGTCACTGAGCTCTTAAGTACGGGCCATTATACTGCCAATGTTTGTCTATGGAGATTGCATGGCTGTGTGCTTGATTTTATACACCTGTCAGCAACAGGTGTGGCTGAAATAGCCGAATCCACTAATTTGAATGGATGTCCATATACTTTAGTATATACAGTGCATTCGGAAAGTATTCAGACCCCTTCCCTTTTTCCACATTTTGTTACGTTACAGCCTTGTTCTAAAATTGATTACATTAATTGTTCTACACACAATACCCCATAATGACTAGGCGAAAACAGGTTTTGAAATGTTTGTACATAAAAAAATTTTTTTACATAAGTATTCAGACTTTTAGCTATGAGACTCGAAATTGAGCTCAGGTGCATCCTGTTTCCATTGATCATCCTTGAGATGTTTCTACAACTTGATTAGAGTCCACCTGTGGTAAATTCAATTGATTGGACATGATTTGGAAAGGCACACACCTGTCTATATAAGGTCCCACAGTTGACAGTGCATGACAGAGGAAAAACCAAGCCATGAGGTTGACGGAATTGTCCGTAGAGCTCCGAGACAGGATTGTGTCGAGGCACAGATCTGGGGAAGGGTACCAAAACATTTCTGCAGCATTGAAAGTCCCCAAGAACACAGTGGCCTCCATCATTCTTAAATGGAAGCTGTTTGGAACCACTAAGACTCTTCCTAGAGTTGGCCGCCCGGCCAAACTGAGCAATCAGGGGAGAAGGGCCTTGGTCAGGGAGGTGACCAAGAACCCGATGGTCACTCTGGCAGAGCTCCAGAGTTCCTCTGTGGAGATGGGAGAACCTTCGAGAAGGACAGCCATCTCTGCAGCACTCCACCAATCAGGCTTTTATGGTAGAGTGGCCAGACGGACGCCACTCTTCAGTAAAAGGCACATGACAGCCCGCTTGGAGTTTGCCAAAAGGCACCTAAAGGACTCTCAGACCATGAGAAACAAGATTCTCTAGTCTGATTAAATGAAATTCAGCAAGAAAAAAAAGTTATATGCAGCTTACAAAGGTTGGAGATATTTGATTTAACAGCTTGTAGAAGAAAATGTTTTGTTGCACACTATATATATGCTCCCAAAAATTGATTGGGTAAACCCTTGTAACCTTCGATTAAGATAATACAATAAAGCCATTGCTAGCTGGCACATAACTCAGCTATGAATATGTTGTCCTTCAATATATTGACAGAAATATCCAAGGTATTAAATCAATATTTTTTCTTATTCAAATGTTCTTATTCAAATGAAAAAGATAATTGATGACGGTATTCAAGCATATCTTCTCTACCTCTAGAGGCAACCAAATACAGTATTGAATAACAAACATAACAGAAATAACAGAAAATAAAGGACTGGTAACAAAATGAGGATATGTTTTATGTTCAGAAAATATAAATGTACCACCCACTACCTATTCAAGGTTTGTTTTTTGTTTGTGTAAATGGAAGAATGTAATTTTAACTGACATGGCCAGTGAATGCCCGATTCATCCCCAATACATTCTTATAAAACACAGCCACGTGTGTCCTTCGACTATTCAATGATTAATGTCTACGTTCCTCATACAAAAGTGACAACTGACCCAAATTGATTCTGGAAAATAGAAATTACTTTTACAACAACTAAAATGTTGGGTTAAATAATGGCCCTCAATTAAGTCGAGCTGCCATTCACTCCCACCAAGGAAGTTTTTGAAATCACATCGAGGGAGGGGGGAATTTAATGAAAGAAAAATGTTTTGTATGCAGTTTTAAATGAGAATGCAATTATGGATACTGCTAGAAACCCAAGAACAGAGCACATGGTATATCAACAAAATTCAAGATTAGACCTTGGTAAGGTGATTCAACCTGAGTGAAACCTGAAATAAAAGAGAGTGAAAACTATTAACAATGAAACTTTGTGGATGGACTGAGAAACAGATAAGATTGTGGATGGGACAGGGTGTCCAAAGTCAATGTGGACAGGTAGGTAATGTATCAATAAGAGCCATGTTAGTATGTAACTTCATAGACACCATGCAAATAAAGTGCAACCCAAAGATCAGTGAGAGGCTCTGAAACAATAGGGTCACAGATTCAAGTCTTCCAGACAGTGCTTCTTAGCTACATAGTTTACTTGAAAGGGGGTGGCTGTACAATGACACCCTTGAACTACTATCCAAATGTTCAGTGCCAGCGCAATAAAATAAATGGTATAGAGTCATAGAGCGCCTGCAGTTAAACGCTACAACCAAAGACAAAGCTCTTAAAATATAGATGTGATATATTTTTCTGTTTACTGTACACGGCTCCTTTGCTGAGTCTTGAATCACTAATAGAATATCACTTCTGATATGTTTCCTTTCACGAATCATAGATAGCAGTGAGCTGTAAAGAAACAGAAATGCACAATGTGGGGTCGAAGAGAGTTCGCTAACCATGGACCAGATTTATGGATGTGTTACATTTAGGGCCCTATAGGGAGTTTTTCCTAAACATGTGACCTGACCAGGAAGTAAGCCTGGTCCCCAGTATGAATACGTCATGTACATATGTTTAATGTAAAATGTACATAAATGAGGGGGGTTGTCGGAGGTGGAGGGGCTTGAGCAGGAGGAGGGTTAGAAAACGCCTGGAGCTTCTTCTGCAGCGCCTCATCATGTCAATGGAACAAATGGAGGAGTAGCATCATCATCCATTTATTAAGAGAGGTGTAAGATACATTATATTACAAACTCAATGTAAATGGAGGAGAAAATGTTGGGAGAATATTAACCCCAAAATTTATTCTGAAGTGCTCCATGAAACTCTGTTTTTAGTCCATTGCAATTAGTTAATAATAGAAAAAAAGTTTTGATGTACAGTGAGGGGAAAAATCCCTTGCTGATTTTGTACATTTGCCCACTGACAAAGACATGATCAGTCTATAATTTTAATGGTAGGTTTATTTGAACAGTGAGAGACAGAATAACAACAACAAAAATCCAGAAAAACGCATGTCAAAAATGTTATAAATTGATTTGCATTTTAATGAGGGAAATAAGTATTTGACCCCTCTGCAAAACATGACTTAGTACTTGGTGGCAAAACCCTTGTTGGCAATCACAGAGGTCAGACGTTTCTTGTAGTAGGCCACCAGGTTTGCACACATGTCAGGAGGGATTTTGTCCCACTCCTCTTTGCAGATCTTCTCCAAGTCATTAAGTTTTCGAGGCTGACGTTTGGCAACTCAAACCTTCAGCTCCCTCCACAGATGTTCTATGGGATTAAGGTCTGGAGACTGGCTAGGCCACTCCAGGACCTTAATGTGCTTCTTCTTGAGCCACTCCTTTGTTGCCTTGGCCGTGTGTTTTGGGTCATTGTCATGCTGGAATACCCATCCACGACCCATTTTCAATGCCCTGGCTGAGGGAAGGAGGTTCTCACCCAAGATTTGACGGTACAAGGCCCCGTCCATCGTCCCTTTGATGCGGTGAAGTTGTCCTGTCCCCTTAGCAGAAAAACACCCCCAAAGCATAATGTTTCCACCTCCATGTTTGACGGTGGGGATGGTGTTCTTGGGGTCATAGGCAGCATTCCTCCTCCTCCAAACACGGCGAGTTGAGTTGATGCCAAAGAGCTCGATTTTGGTCTCATCTGACCACAACACTTTCACCCAGTTCTCCTCTGAATCATTCAGATGTTCATTGGCAAACTTCAGACAGGCCTGTATATGTGCTTTCTTGAGCAGGGGGACCTTGCGGGCGCTGCAGGATTTCAGTCCTTCACGGCGTAGTGTGTTACAAATTGTTTTCTTGGTGACTATGGTCCCAGCTGCCTTGAGATCATTGACAAGATCCTCCCGTGTAGTTCTGGGCTGATTCCTCACCGTTCTCATGGTCATTGCAACTCCACAAGGTGAGATCTTGCATGGAGCCCCAGGCCGAGGGAGATTGACAGTTATTTTGTGTTTCTTCCATTTGCGAACAATCGCACAAACTGTTGTCACCTTCTCACCAAGCTGCTTGGCGATGGTCTTGAAGCCCATTCCAGCCTTGTGTAGGTCTACAATCTTGTCCCTGACATCCTTGGAGAGCTCTTTGGTCTTGGCCATGGTGGAGAGTTTGGAATCTGATTGATTGATTGCTTCTGTGGACAGGTGTCTTTTATACAGGTAACAAGCTGAGATTAGGAGCACTCCCTTTAAGAGTGTGCTCCTAATCTCAGCTCGTTACCTGTATAAAATACATCTGGGAGCCAGAAATCTTTCTGATTGAGAGGGGGTCAAATACTTATTTCCCTCATTAAAATGCAAATCAATTTATAACATTTTTGACATGCGTTTTTCTGGATTTTTTTGTTGTTATTCTGTCTCTCACTGTTCAAATAAACCTACCATTAAAATTATAGACTGATAATTTCTTTGTCCGTGGGCAAACGTACAAAATCAGCAGGGGATCAAATACTTTTTTCCCTCACTGTACATCATCTAGGAGAGGCACAACATTAGAAACACTTGAAATGCATGGAAATGGATGAGAATTGTTTTGGGGAGAACTGTGACTTTGTCACAAACCGTGCTAGAACTCCGGTCTCAGATGTGGAGAGCTGGGGGTAATACCCCTTAGCCACAGAGGAGGTGTAGTAGGACCCAAATGAAACACCCAAGGCAATACTCCAGGCCAGTAGATTTAATGTAAAAACAAAGGTTCTTCGCCATTCACAAATAGTCCAACAAAAGTTATTCTCAGAAAGAGGTATGTTAACAAAACAGGAGGCAAAACAAAATAACTCCACGAGGGGAGAAAAACTAACTAAAGATAACTTAGAAAACCTTACTTGGAAAGACACGGTGGAACAAAGCAGGAGACACATAGCCAGGACTCAATAACCAAGTGAGAAACAAGGGGAAAACACACAGCTAAAATACACAAGGGGAAACAAGGCACAGGTGACCTGGATCAAGCAAATTAGGACACACGAGGAAGAACTAAGGCAGAGGGGGAACACAGATGACCTCTAGAGGCCCGGAGACAAACAGGAGGCAGGAAGCTGACAGGACCCCCTCCTCTAGGAACGACTCCTGACGTTCCTTCCAGAACACCCCGGCCCCAGGGTGCGAAAATCTCGGATCAAACCTGGGTCCAGGATGTCCCTGGCTGGAACCCAGGAGCGCTCCTCTGGCCCGTAGCCCTCCCAGTCCACCAGATACTGCAGAGAGTTCTGGACCCTCCGGGAGTCCAGTATCCGGCGGACTGTGTAGGCTGGCTGGCCGTCAATGATCCTGGGAGGTGGCGGGGGTCTGCGTGGGGGGGCAAAAGGAGAAGACAAGACAGGTTTAAGGAGTGAAACATGGAAAGTGGGGTTAACTCTAAGGGAGCGAGGCAGAACCAAACGATACGAAACAGGGTTAACCTTTCTAGCAATGCGGAAAGGGCCGATGTATCTCTGGGAAAGCTTCTTGGATTCGACCCGGAGGGGCAGGTTCTTAGTGGCCAACCAAACTCTCTGACCAGCTCGGAAACTAGGGGCCGTCCGGCGGTGTCGATTAGCCTGACTTTGGTATCTCTGGGAGGTCCGAAGGAGGATACACCTGGCCTTCTTCCAGGTCCGCCTACAGCGTTGGACAAAGCGCTGGGCCGAGGGAACACCAACTTGCGCCTCTTCCTCTGGAAATAATGGAGGGTTGTAACCGAACTGGCATTCGAAGGGGGACAATCCGGTGGCTGAAGACTGGAGGGTGTTGTGGGCATATTCAGCCCAAATGATATAGGTGGCCCAAGACGTGGGATTACTGGCCGCCATACACCGCAGGGTGGTCTCCAGATCCTGATTAATCCGTTCCGTTTGGCCATTAGACTCTGGATGGAACCCTGACGATAGGCTGGCTGTGGCCCCAATAAGCCTGCAGAAGGCCCCCAAAAACCGGGACGAGAATTGGGGACCTCGGTCAGAGACCACGTCCAGGGGAATGCCAAATATCCGGAAGACATGGTTCATGAGGAGCTCAGCAGTCTCCTTAGCCGAGGGCAGCTTGGGCAGGGGAATAAACCGGGCAGCCTTAGAGAACCGGTCAACGATCACTAGGATGACGGTGTTGCCCTGGGATGGAGGAAGTCCCGTAACAAAGTCCAGAGAAAGGTGTGACCATGGCCTTCGAGGAATAGGTAAGGGATGGAGCAGTCCCTGGGGTCGCTGGCGCGTCGACTTTCCCTGGTTGCACACTGGGCAGGCCTCAACATAGACCTGCACGTCCTTCTTGATGGACGGCCACCAAAACCGCCGTCGGAGGAATTCCAGTGTGCGAGCACTGCCTGGATGGCATGTCAAGGGCGACTCATGACCCCACTGCAAGACGCGGGCCCGAACAGAGAGAGGAACGTACAGGCGACCGGCAGGACCACCGCCTGGATCGGGCTCATGGACAAGGGCTTCTCGTACCCCTCTTTCTAGTTCCCACTGAAGAGGTGCGACGATCCTAGACCTCGGAATAATCGATGCCAAGGGCTTCTCTTGTACCTCGGGAGAATAGGCTCGAGACAGGGCATCCGGCTTGACGTTCTTGGTGCCAGGTCGGTAAGACAGGAGGAACTGGAACCGATTAAAGAAAAGGGACCATCGTGCTTGCCGAGGGTTCATCCGCTTAGCCTGTTGGAGATATTCCAGGTTCTTGTGGTCTGTGAGAACCTGGAACGGGTGCTGAGCCCCCTCAAGCCAATGGCGCCACTCTTCCAACGGCAGTTTTACTGCAAGCAACTCTAGATCCCCCACGTGGTAGTTGCGCTCGGCCTCCGACAGGCGGCGAGACATGAAGGCACAAGGGTGTAATCTCCCATCCTCACCCCTCTGTGACAGGACGGCTCCCACCCCCACCTCTGAGGCGTCCACCTCCACCACGAAAGGTCTTTCTGGGTCAGGAGTCACCAGAATCGGAGCAGACGTGAAGCGGCGCTTGAGATCCTCGAAGGCCCCTGCTGCTTCCGGACCCCAGTGAACCTTGGTCCCTCCTCCCTTGGTAAGCGTCGTCAAGGGGGCTACCACTGAGCTGAAATTCTTGATGAACTTCCGATAGAAGTTAGAAAAGCCAATGAACCGTTGAACCTCCTTGACCGTGGCAGGTGTGGGCCAGCTGCGGACCGCTTCGACCTTCTTGGGATCCATCTCTAAGTGCCCGGGAGTGACAATAAACCCGAGAAACTGAGTCTGAGAAACATGAAATTCACACTTCTCAGGTTTAACATAGAGGTGATTGTCAAGGAGCCTCTGGAGAACCCGGCTAACATGCCCCTCATGCTCCTTCAGTGACCTCGAGAAGATGAGGATATCGTCCAGGTACACGAAGACGAACAGATTAAGCATATCCCGGAGAACATCATTAATCAGGGCTTGGAATACTGCGGGGGCATTGGTGAGCCCGAACGGCATCACCCGATATTCATAGTGCCCGTGGGCGTGTTGAACGCCGTCTTCCATTCGTCACCTTGCCGGATCCGCACGAGATGGTAAGCATTGCGGAG
Source organism: Coregonus clupeaformis (assembly GCF_020615455.1). Lineage (NCBI taxonomy): Eukaryota > Metazoa > Chordata > Actinopteri > Salmoniformes > Salmonidae > Coregonus > Coregonus clupeaformis. The sequence goes on along the minus strand of NC_059192.1, from coordinate 47,202,050 downwards.
ATCCAGTTTAGAAAAAATGGAAGCCCCTTGAAGCAGCTCAAAAGCAGTGGCCATGAGAGGAAGAGGATATCGATTCCGAACCGTGATCTTGTTGAGTCCCCGGTAATCAATACAAGGCCTAAGACCCCCGTCCTTCTTTTCAACAAAAAGAAGCCCGCCCCAGCCGGGGAAGTAGAGGCATGGATGAGGCCGGCTGCCAAGGACTCCTTAATGTAGGTGTCCATAGCTGCGTGCTCGGGGAGGACAAGGAAAAGATCCGACCTCTAGGAGGGCAGCACCCAGGGAGTAGATCAATGGCACAGTCATACGTGCGATGAGGCGGTAAGGAAGTAGCCCGGGCCTTGCTGAACACAGCCTTGAACCGATGGTAAACACTGGGGACTAGGGAGACGTCAACAGACTCTTGAAACTGGGTACTAGGGGCTGAGGGACTCTGAAGCATGCAGGTGAGTTGGCAAGTGGAACCCCAGCTTAGAATGGTGCCAGTAGGCCAGTCGATCTGGGGATTATGTCTGCATAGCCAAGGGTGACCCAGGATAATAGGATACTCGGGAGAGTCAATGAGATAGAAGGTCTCCTCCTGCTGGTGTTGAGAGATGGTAAGTCGCAGGGACTGAGTCGCCTCAGTAACCTTTCCTGGTTCCAGAGGTCTGCCATCTAAGGCTGTAACTGCCTGGGGTTGAGGAAGTAGTTGGGTAGGGATCTTAAGTTCCTTAGCCAAGGTTACATCCATGAAATCACCTGCGGCACCGGAATCGATCATAGCCTGGACCCGATGCTGGTGGCCCTCCCAGGACAGAGTGGCTGGAATAGCTAGGACAGCGTTAGTAGGAGGAGCTCTAATTTTCCCCATCACAACCCTCCTGTAGCTGGGCGGGGACAGGCGTTTCCCAAAGCTCGGGGGCAAGTGGAGCGGAAGTGGCCGGCAACCCCGCAGTAGAGGCACCGACGCTCCCTCATGCGACGTTCCCTTTCATTGGGAGAAAGCCTGGAACGGCCTAACTGCATGCTCTCCGGGGAATCCTGGAGCAGTTCAGGAGCCGGGGAAGCTCTGAATGACGGAGTCCAAACAGGAGAAACAGAGCTGCTCCGAGGAACTTGGGACTGAGACACCTGGCGGCGAGCCGTTCTCCGCTCTCTTAGACGATTGTCCAGGCGGATGGCCAAGGCTATGAGGGACTCGAGATCTCCAGCTGGTTCTCGGGTGGCTAACTCATCTTGAAGGGGCTCAGATAACCCTCCCTGAAAGCAGACCCTCAGCGCTTCATCATTCCATCCGCTCCTTGCTGCTATGGTCCGAAAATCAATGGCGAAATCTGCCGTGCTTCGGGAGCCCTGACGGAGAGACAGTAGGCGCTTGGAAGCCTCCCGCCCACTGACAGGATGATCGAACACCCGCTTGAACTCTTCTACAAATGCAGCGTGGGAATCACAACAGGCCTCCTGGGACTGCCACACCGCAGAGGCCCAGGCGAGCGCCTTGTCTGAAAGAAGGGTAATGATGTAGGCAATCTTGGAACGGTCTGTGGGAAAACTTGAGGATTGGAGCTCGAAGGTGAGGGAGCATTGGGTGAGGAAACCCTGGCAAGAGCTAGGATCCCCAGAAAAGGGCTTGGGAGGTGGTAGTCGGGGCTCCGCCAACCGAGAAGGCCTGTCGTCACTGGGAGGTGACCTGGGAGAAGGGAGAGGACCAAGGAGGCGTTCAAAGAGCTGGTGAAGGGAACTCATCATTTCGGCCAGGAGTTGAGAATGTCTAGCCATCAGCTCCTCTTGTCGGCTGAGAACGGCTTCATGGCGCTGGAAAGAAGCCTCATGTCGAGTGATCACCGCCAACAGGTCCTGGGAACTGAGTGTTTCTGGGTCCATGATTGACTTGGTTATTCTGTCACAAACCGTGCTAGAACTCCGGTCTCAGATGTGGAGAGCTGGGGGTAATACCCCTTAGCCACAGAGGAGGTGTAGTAGGACCCAAATGAAACACCCAAGGCAATACTCCAGGCCAGTAGATTTAATGTAAAAACAAAGGTTCTTCGCCATTCACAAATAGTCCAACAAAAGTTCTTCTCAGAAAGAGGTATGTTAACAAAACAGGAGGCAAAACAAAATAACTCCACGAGGGAGAAAAACAAACTAAAGATAACTTAGAAAACCTTACTTGGAAAGACACGGTGGAACAAAGCAGGAGACACATAGCCAGGACTCAATAACCAAGTGAGAAACAAAGGGAAAACACACAGCTAAAATACACAAGGGGAAACAAGGCACAGGTGACCTGGATCAAGCAAATTAGGACACACGAGGAAGAACTAAGGCAGAGGGGAACACAGATGACCTCTAGAGGCCCGGAGACAAACAGGAGGCAGGAAGCTGACAGACTTGAAATGATTAACACACAAATGCCATAAAGTGCACTAAGAAACTATTTTCTGTGGAGTCCATTACTTTTGCTAACAAATGAAGGATGTTCTGTGCGTTTCTCTACAGTTAAAACCAAAGGTTGGTCTCAGTTGAATATCTTGGATAGGTCTATACATGTTGGAATAACATGAACCTTTTGACAAAGCCCACTCATTCCCTGCTGGGATCATGTACAGCAACTTTGTGTACCATTAGTATGTACAAGGCCTTCTCTGTTCAGTCCTCCAATTCTGCTTTGCCACTCACCAGTAAACTTGAGATCCTTGGACTTCACTTAAGCCTTGGTACACCTCTCCTCATGCTCCCTTCTCTCCTCCAGGCGCTCTAGCTTGCACTGTAGTGCCACCACCTTCTGTAGCTCTGAACCCCTGAGCTGGTGTCAATCACCTTCATCTGTTACCGCAAAACATTACGCATTCACTCACATAGAATATAAGAACACATCATTGAGAGAGCCACTGTATGGGCTATGGTGGCTCTAAAGAGCATTAGTGTGAATGGTGACAATCCTACAATATATGCTGTTTACCTGTGTCATTCTTACTAAATTTGATGTGAATAAGGAAATAAAGAGTGCTATGGTGGTTCTAAATGGCATACAATGGTTCTTCACTACTGACAGATTTTCTTTTAGGCAAAAATAGTGAAGAGTGGTACTGCTTTAAAGCAGTGCACACAAAACAATGGAACACAATGTAAGCTGCTCAGAGCCTGCACCACAAACAGCTCCTGTGGTGATATTTGCTGATGAGTAGCTTTGGGTTGGTGCCAGTCAACATTTTTTTCTCTGCTCCTCAAATAATGTGTTAATTGTTATTTGAATGGAGGGTATGGCTCACTTTCAGCCTAGACCAGGAGAGATCAGTGATCCCACTCTTTCAGAATTGTTTTCATCCATACTGCTGCGAGTAATTGGTGCCGCTGATGTTCCTTATTATGATGATGATGATGATGGATACAGCAAGTCACTGCCCAAAGTGCTCCCTGTGGCCATTATCATTTTAAATGTAATTTCACAGTTTAATTGACAGGCTAATGGACATTCAGTCTTGTTCAGATACACATTCATATTGGTTCCATGCGCAAAACTGAATTAGATTTATTTCAGATAATATTTTTGTAATCTAAAAAAGGCGATATTTGACAATGAGGGAAAGAATCTGTGTTAGTGTGTTGGTAGTTTCAGTTTAATAAACAAATCTTTGAGTATGCAGATTAAAGCACCTTAGCTTGTATAGAATCCAGTGAGGCTATTCAAAATGTGTGTTTGCAAAGAGGCCATATGTAAAGGTCTCATTACACAGCATGCCACTCTTGGCCACTTTTTAAGGGCCACAAAATGAGCAGTGACAATGCTGGGGGTGTAAACTGGATTTTGAAACTAAAGGACTGAGTAGAATGGCCCCCTCCTTTTACTGTCACACAATATACAGAGGCAATTATGTATGGTGTAATATGTACAGTATGTCCAATATGAAAAACGTTATACATTTAAGCTGAATGGAAATGTAGGGCCGCAAAATGAGCAGTGACGCTCCTGGGGGTGTAAACTCTGGATTTGCAAAGTAGAAGTGCGCCTAAGTAGAATGGACTCCCCCTTTACTGTGACAAAGTACAGGCAATTATGTACAGTCCAATAAATGATAGGAGTACGCACACAAAATACATTGTTGACCATTTAGGCTTGAAAAAACAACAACAAATAACATCTTATAGAAATACTTTAAATGATTCTTTGTCTGATATCTACTTTAAAATACATTGATAATTGTGCACATTTTCATCATTTTCTCCGTAATTATTAATTTACATAATATACAGGACGTATGTGGGGACTCTTATTCTGAAGGATTGCAAAAAATCTGTGACCCAGAAGTATTGAGTTATTCTTGCCTGCTGCACAACGGTGAGACAGCCAGAGACGGGCAGAAACTTTCTAAAGGGAACCGTTGAGCAACGGACCGCTGAGTGACGCAAGCATGGGCGAGGGAGCTGAATTGGTGGGACTAAAGTTGGGGAAATCTTATCTTTATTCAAATCCTCCACGATATCGCGACGTGAGTGACCAATCGAAGCTCACCATAGCTTCTAACCTGAGCGTGATCGGGAGAGAGCTGGTCAGAGACAGCATGCTCAAGTGTTTTGGGAAGAAAATAAATAAGGTATACCGGTCTGTAGTTTGACATCAGAGGAGCCTTGTGTTGATTTCTCGTGGAGTGGAGCAGCTCGGGCCATTTTGAAGTCAGAGGGGACGCAGCCAATGGTCAGGGATGTGTTGATGAGGGAAGTGAGGAATGGGAGAAGGTCTCCAGAGATGGTCTGGTGAAGGGAGGAGGGGATGGGCTCGAGCGGGCAGGTTGTCGGCCGGCCGGACCACTAGTCACAGGATTTCATCTGGAGAGAGAGGGGAGAAAGAGGTCAAGGCGTAGGGTAGTTCTGTGTGAGTGGGACCAGTGGACTGAATAGGCTGAGTGAATGAGGAGGGGTTGTTGTCAACCTTCTTTTCAAAGTGGTTGACAAAGTTGTCCACAGAGAGGGAGGCGGAAGGTGTGGAGGATTAAGGAAGGAAGAGATGGTGGAAACAGTTTCCTAGGGCTAGAGGCAGAAGCTTGAAATTTAGACTGATAGAAAGTGGCTATAGCAGCAGATACAGAGGAAGAGAAGGTAGAGAGGAGGGAGTGGAAGGATGATAGGTCCTCCAGATGTTAAGGGTGCGTTCGTAAATGCACTCTGGCTATCTACTCCGATTTCAGAGCACTCTCGTCTGAGTGTGCCAGAGCGCAGAATAACTGAATTTACGAACGCACAAAACCCACTGAATATGACTGGTGTCAGTAAAAACTAATTCAAATTGTTGCCAGCAGCACAGTTACAGTCACTAATGCTCTAGATAACATGAAACCGCCTAACCAGCTCTGCTAGGGTGAGTAAAATGGTCAGAGTGAGGGCTCTCATTTGTGTCTGGAAGTAGCTAGTAAGCTAGTCAATTTTTGCCAGTTAGCTTAGGTGCTTGAGGTCAGAACGCTCAGATCAAACCTATGCCTCCATCATAGCGTCCAGTGTGCGCTCTGAACGCTCCGAGAGCAAAACGCTCTGAATTTACAGACAGACAATCTGACAACGCTCTGAATTTATGAATGACTTGTGGGGTATGCATGGGTGTCAGAGCTGTGAGCCAGTAGTTCAAACAGACAGCTCAGTGCATTCAACATGTCAATACCTCTCATAAATACAAGTAGTGATGAAGTCAATCGCTCCTCCACTTTGAGCCAGGAGAGATTTACATGCATATTATTAATATTTGCTCTCTGTGTACATCCAAGGGCCAGCCGTGCTGACCTGTTCTGAGCCAATTGCAATTTTCGTAAGTCCTTTTTTGTGGCTGTCACGACTTCCTCCGAAGCTGCCTCCTCTCCTTGTTCGTGGCAGGCTTCGGCGTTCGTCGTCACCAGCCTTCTAGCCACTGCTGCTCCATATCTCATCATTCCATTTGTTTTGTCTTGTCTATTACACACACCTGGTTCATATCCCCTCATTAGTATGTTTATAAGTGTTCCCTCTGCCCCCTTGTCCTTGTGGGTGATTGTTTATTGTGAGGAGTTAGTAGCTCGGTTGAGCTCAGTGTATTTTGTATTGCCGTTTGTTCCAGTGCGCCTGTTTTGCACACTGGACTGGTTAACACTGTATTACGGAATAAACTCTGTATACTGTGATTTACCCTCCTGCGCCTGACTCCTTCAAATCACGCATCACAGAATCACCCACCTGCTATGGAGTCAGCGGGAGAGGAGCGCATGCCTGGAGTCGTGGCATAGGTCCAGGAGCATTCAACAATGCTAGCCAGCTTGGGAGAGGCGATGGATCAGGTTCTCCAGGTCGTCCAACGCCTGGAGAGGAGAGGACCCAATCTGTCCAGACCAGCTGGGCAACCGTATCCAGCCACCCACAGCCCAGCACCCAGAGGGATCCATATATCCCGACCACGGGATTTCGACGGCACAGCTGCTCTCTGCCAGGGATTCCTCCTCCAACTGGAGCTCTACTTCTCCAGCATCAGCCCGGCCCCATCGGAGCGGGAGAAGGTGTCCACCCTCTCTCCTGCCTCTCGGGGAAAGCCCTGGAGTGGGCCAACACGGTCTGGAATGAAGGAGGAGCCGCGTTGGACAACTACGGGGAGTTCGCTTGCCTCTTTCGGGCTGTCTTCGATCACCCGCCAGAGGGTCGAGAGGTGGGCGAGCGTCTGGTCCACCTGAGACAGGGGACAAAGGACAACACAAGACTTCGCCCTGGAGTTCCGGACTCTAGCAGCTGGGTCCGGGTGGAACGAGCGGGCCCTTATCGACCATTTCTGGTGCCATCTGCGGGAGGACATCTGAAGGGAGCTAGCCTGCTGGGACACCATGTTGTCCTTCTCTCAACTGCTGGACATGGCCATCCATTTGGACAACCTGCTGGCAGCCAGAGGACGTCCTGGAGGGGGTCTGCCCGTTCCAACCCCGCCCGACTCGGATCACGAGCTGATGGAGCTGGGTGGAGCGGCGATATGAGAGAGCAGAGGACGATAGTGCCTGTGTCACTCTGGTGGGACGAGAAGACATTTCACCGCACGACGTCCTCAACGTTCTTTTGGGTCTGGAGGCGGCAGGCAGAGCACTCTCGCGTCACCCCAGGTATCGAACACCCACACTCGTTCAGAGCCCTCTGCTGCGCACTGTACCCTACCCATTCACTTTCCTGATTACATTGTAGTTCCCCAGTGTAAGGCGCTAGTCGATTCAGGCGCAGCTGGGAACTTTATGGACAGGTCATTCTCACACAGGCATTTCATTGGTTCCCCTATCCATTCCACTCCCCATCAGAGCACTTGACAGTCGACCAATAGGGTTTGGGTTTGTCAGGGAAGTTACAACACCAGTTACTATGGTTACCCACGAGAGTCATCGCGAGCAAGTCACTTTTTTTATTATGGAGTCTCCTGCTTTCCCTGTTGTATTAGGTATTCCTTGGTTAGCACTCCACAACCCCACCTTCTCATGGCCGCAGAGGGTTCTCATGGGGTGGTCGCGAGAGTGTCAGGGTAGGTGTCTCAGTGTTTCCATTGGTGCAACCACGGTGGAAAGTCCAGACAGTACCTCCACCATGTACATTCCCCCCGAATACCTCGATTTGGCGCACACGTTTTCCTAAACGCAGGCGACCAAGTTACCACCTCATCGGGCGGGGGATTGCGCGATAAACCTCCGGGTAGACGCTGTGCCTCCCAGGAGTCATGTGTATCCCCTGTCACAGGCTGAAACGGAGGCTATGGAAACATACGTCACCGAGTCCCTGCGCCAGGGGTTTATACGTCCCTTCACTTCGCCCGCCTCCTCAAGTTTATTTTTTGTGAAGAAGAAAGACGGCGGTCTGCGCCCTTGCATTGACTATCGATCACTGAACAAGGAGACGATACGATTCAGTTATCCTCTCCTCCTCATTCCTACAGTGACCGAGTCAATGCATGTTGCGCTTCACCAAATTAGATCTCCGGAGTGCGTACAACCTAGTGCGTGTCCACAATATAGCAGGGGGAGTAAAGCCAGAACACATACGTTTTTCCAGCAGCAGACTATGATTGATAATGTCAAAAGCCGCACTGAAGTCTAACAAAACAGCCCCCACAATCTTTTATCATCAATTTCTCTCAGCCAATCATCAGTCATTTGTGTAAGTGCTGTGCTTGTTGAATGTCCTTCTCTATAAGCAGGCTAAAAGTTTGTTGTCAATTTGTTTACTGTAAAATAGCATTGCATCTGGTCAAACACAATTTTTTCCAATAGTTTACTAAGGGTTGGTAACAGACTGATTGGTTGGCTATTTGAGCCAGTAAAGGGGACTTTACTATTCTTAGGTAGCAGAATGACGTTTGCTTCCCTCCAAGCCTGGGGGCATACATATTCTAGTAATCTTAAATTGAAAATTTGGCAAATAGGAGTGGCAATATCGTCTGCTATTATCCTCAGTAATTTTCCATCCAAGTTGTCAGACCCCGGTGGCTTGTCATTGTTGATAGACAACACTGTTAAGCTTGTGTCACACCCTGGCTCTGGGACTCTATTTGTTGAGCCAGGGTGTGTTCATTCTATGTGTTTATTTTCTACGTTGGGGGTTCTAGTTCTTCATTTTCTATGTTTGCCTGAGTGACTCCCAATCAGAGGCAACGAGTGTCAGCTGTTGGCTGGTTGTCTCTGATTGGGAGCCATATTTAAACTGTCTGTTTTTCCCTTTTTGTTTGTGGGTTTTTGTTCCGTGTTCGGTCATTGTCACCGTGGACTTCACGAGTCGTTTGTTGTTTTGTTCGTGCTTTAACTAAATAAAGTAACATGTTCGCTCAACACGCTGCGCATTGGTCTCTCCCTGACGAGCGTGACAGAAAAACCCACCATACAAGGACCAAGCAGCGTCAGACTGGACATGGGAGGATCGCCGGCCATGGAGTGAGACTGACGAGAGGCAACCCCAAAAATTTTTTAGGGGGGGGCACAGGGCATGGACGACGGGGCTGACGGAGGCAGAAAAGGGGCGTATTCAAAAGGCCACCAGGTTACGGGGGCCACTGGTCAAAGTAGGGAAAGGAGGTTTAGAGGCACGGCGAGAGGTACTGGGGTGTGTTACCAGTCCGGTCCGGCCCGTTCCAGTTCCCGGGGTAGAGCCAGTGGTGTGTGTCCCCAGTACGGTCCGGCCTGTTACGGCCCCTCGCACCAAATGGACGGTGCGCGTCACCAGCCCGGTCCGGCCTGTTCCTGCCTCTCGCACCAAGCCTACGGTGTGCGTCGCCAGCCCAGCTCGGCCTGTCCCTGCTCCACGCACCAAGCCTACGGTGTGCGTCGCCAGCCCAGCCCGGCCTGTCCCTGCTCCACGCACCAAGCCTACGGGGTGCGTCGCCAGCCCAGCCCGGCCTGTCCCTGCTCCACGCACCAAGCCTACGGTGTGCGTCGCCAGCCCAGCCCGGCCTGTCCCTGCTCCACGCACCAAGCCTACGGTGTGCGTCGCCAGCCCAGCCCGGCCTGTCCCTGCTCTCGCTCCAAGCCTACGGGGTGCGTCGCCAGCCCAGCCCGGCCTGTCCCTGCTCCACGCACCAAGCCTACGGTGTGCGTCGCCAGCCCAGCCCGGCCAGTCCCTGCTCCACGCACCAAGCCTACGGTGTGCGTCGCCAGCCCAGCCCGGCCTGTCCCTGCTCCACGCACCAAGCCTACGGGGTGCGTCGCCAGCCCAGCCCGGCCTGTTCCTGCTCCACGCACCAAGCCTACGGTGTGCGTCGCCAGCCCAGCCCGGCCTGTCCCTGCTCCACGCACCAAGCCTACGGTGTGCGTCGCCAGCCCGGCCCGGCCTGTTCCTGCCACTCGCACCAAGTCTACGGTGCGCGTCGCCAGCCCGGCCCGGCCTGTTCCTGCACTCGCACCAAGTATACGGTGCGCGTCGCCAGCCCGGCCCGGCCTGTTCCTGCCACTCGCACCAATCCAGGGGTGCGAGTCGTCAGCCTGGTCCAGCCTGTTCCTGCCACTCGCACCAAGCCAGTGGTGCGAGTCGTCAGCCTGGTCCAGCCCGTTCCTGCCACTCGCACCAAGCCAGAGGTGCGAGTCGTCAGCCTGGCAAGGCCCGTTCCGGCTCCACGCACCAAGCCAGGGGTGCGCATCGTCAGCCCGGTCCGGCCCGTCGCTGCTCCACGCACCAAGCCAGGGGTGCGCATCGTCAGCCCGGTCCGGCCCGTCGCTGCTCCACGCACCAAGCCAGGGGTGCGCATCGTCAGCCCGGTCCGGCCCGTTGCTGCTCCACGCGCCAAGCCAGGGGTGCGAGTCATCAGTCCGGTGAGGCCCGTTCCGGCTCCACGCACCAAGCCAGGGGTGCGTATCGTCAGCCCGGTCCGGCCCGTTGCTGCTCCACGCACCAAGCCAGGGGTGCGCATCGACAGCCAGGTCCGGTCCTTTCCTGCCTCACGCACCAAGCCTGGGGTGCGCGTCGTCAGTCCGGCACAACCCGTGCCTTGGTCATCGGTGCCAAATCAGGTACCGCTTTATTGCTCCCCAACGGAGCTGAAGCTAGCCGCTCCTGCTACGTCCAGTCCAGCTCCAGCCAGCGGGGCCAGACCAGACCAGGGGCGCTATGGGGGGTTTGTTGGAGGGTGGTGGGCAAGCCCGGAGCCAGAACCGCCGCCGAGGAGGAATGCCCACCCAGCCCTCCCCTGTTTTGCTCGTATTGAGGCGCGGTCGCAGTCCGCGCCTTTAGGGGGGGGGTACTGTCACACCCTGGCTTTGGGACTCTATTTGTTGAGCCAGGGTGTGTTCATTCTCTGTGTTTATTTTCTACGTTGGGGGTTCTAGTTCTTCATTTTCTATGTTTGCCTGAGTGACTCCCAATCAGAGGCAACGAGTGTCAGCTGTTGGCTGGTTGTCTCTGATTGGGAGCCATATTTAAACTGTCTGTTTTTCCCTTTTTGTTTGTGGGTTTTTGTTCCGTGTTCGGTCATTGTCACCGTGGACTTCACGAGTCGTTTGTTGTTTTGTTCGTGCTTTAACTAAATAAAGTAACATGTTCGCTCAACACGCTGCGCATTGGTCTCTCCCTGACGATCGTGACAGCTTGAGTGGACAAGTGACATTGGCCTCCTCAAATTAGGAGATGGACAGGTGAGAGAGGGAGAAAATAGAAAATATCCACTTAGGAGAAATGAGTAGCTCTGTACCACCACCCCAACGACCAGATGCTCTCCGACCATGAGAAAAAAACGTAGTCAGATGAAGAGAGAGCAGCCGGAGTAGCAGTGTTCTCTGGGGTGATCCATGTCTCTGTCAGGGCCAAAAAGTCTATGGACTGAAGGGCAGCATAGGCTGAGATGAACGCGCCCTTCTTGACCACAGATCGGCAGTTCCAAACGCTGCCATAGACCATGAATTCCACATGGGTTGTGCGCGCAGGGAACACTAAATTAGAAGGGTTGCAGCCAAGGAGTGGGGAGTGTCTATAAAGCCTACAGGGAGAGGAGCAAACAGTTCACACACCAAGTAAGCTACTAGGAAGACAGGCAGCACTTAAAGTAGATGGCCCTAGCTAACAAAAAGACAGTACTAGACAACAGATAAAGACAAATATTATACTTATCACTCCTGGAGATATCAGGAGTCTTCTAGCTATAGAATGAAACACGTAGCAGGTTAGGAGAATTTACACAGAAGGTTAGGAATATTAATGTAGCAGGTTAGAAGAATTCAGTTAAGATTAGGAAAAGGGTTAGGGTTAGCTAAAATGCAAAAATCTACTTTTGACGTTACTTTTACAAAAACTCGATCCCTTCTAGCCATGACATTTAGCGAGATAGCTGCAGTGCAACCCAAACTAATGACCATACAAATGGCTGTGGTATTTGATCCCCTGCTGATTTTGTACGTTTGCCCACTGACAAAGAAAGGATCAGTCTATAATTTTAATGACAGAATAACAACAACAAAATCCAGAAAAACGCATGTCAAAAATGTTATAAATTGATTTGCATTTTAATGAGGGAAATAAGTATTTGACCCCCTCTCAATCAGAAAGATTTCTGGGTCCCAGGTGTCTTTTATACAGGTAATGAGCTGAGATTAGGAGCACACGCTTAAAGGGAGTGCTCCTAATCTCAGTTTGTTACCTGTATAAAAGACACCTGTCCACAGAAGCAATCAATCAATCAGATTCCAAACTCTCCACCATGGCCAAGACCAAAGAGCTCTCCAAGGATGTCAGGGACAAGATTGTAGACCTACACAAGGCTGGAATGGGCTACAAGACCATCGCCAAGCAGCTTGGTGAGAAGGTGACAACAGTTGGTGCGATTGTTCGCAAATGGAAGAAACACAAAAGACCTGTCAATCTCCCTCGGCCTGGGGCTCCATGCAAGATCTCACCTCGTGGAGTTGCAATGATCATGAGAACGGTGAGGAATCAGCCCAGAACTACACAGGAGGATCTTGTCAATGATCTCAAGGCAGCTGGGACCATAGTCAACAAGAAAACAATTGGTAACACACTATGCCGTGAAGGACTGAAATCCTGCAGCGCCCGCAAGGTCCCCCTGCTCAAGAAAGCACATATACAGGCCTGTCTGAAGTTTGCCAATGAAAATCTGAATGATTCAGAGGAGAACTGGGTGAAATTGTTGTGGTCAGATGAGACCAAAATCGAGCTCATTGGCATCAACTCAACTCGCCGTGTTTGGAGGAGGAGGAATGCTGCCTATGACCCCAAGAACACCATCCCCACCGTCAAATATGGAGGTGGAAACATTATGCTTTGGGGGTGTTTTTCTGCTAAGGGGACAGGACAACTTCACCGCATCAAAGGGACGATGGACGGGGCCATGTACTGTCAAATCTTGGGTGAGAACCTCCTTCCCTCAGCCAGGGCATTAAAAATAGGTTGTGGATGGGTATTCCAGCATGACAATGACCCAAAACACACGGCCAAGGCAACAAAGGAGTGGCTCAAGAAGAAGCACATTAAGGTCCTGGAGTGGCCTAGCCAGTCTCCAGACCTTAATCCTATAGAAAATCTGTGGAGGGAGCTGAAGGTTTTTTCCCTCACTGTAGGTAGCTGCATAACCAAAGCAATTTACAACCTCTGATGTGCGGGACCGTCTCCTCGCCTGGACAGACACAGCACATGTGTCGGGGCACCCGGGTATAGCCCGTACTATCGACTGTCTCTCCGTCAAGTACTGGTGACCCACCTTGGCCCAGGACATCCGGGTTTACATCTCTTCCTGCTCCACCTGCGCACAGAGCAAGACACAGAGACAACTCCACCCACTGCCGGTTCCACAACGACCCTGGTCCCATTTCTCCGTGGACTTTGTCACAGACCCTCCCCTCTCGGAGGGGCACACCACCTTCCTGGTTGTTGTGGACCGGTTTTCCAAAGCCTGTCGTTTGATTACTTTGCCTGGTCTCCCTATGGCCATGCAGACCACAAAGGCTCTCTTCTCTCACGTCTTCCGGCACTACGGGATCCCGGAGGACACAGTGTCTGAACGTGGTCCTCAGTTATCCTCCCGTGTCTGGAAGGCCTTCATGGAATGACTGGGTGTCACGGTCAGCCTCACCTCTGGGTACCGTCCCCAATGAAATGAGCAGGTGGAAAGGGTAAATCAGGAACTGGGTAGGTACCTACGTAGTTACTGTCAGGACCGGCCCGGGGGAGTGGGCTGCATTTCTGCCTTGGGCAGAATACGCACAAAACTCCCTCCGTCACTCCTCCACTAACCTCACACCCTTTCAGTGTGTTCTAGGCTATCAGCCAGCCCTGGCACCAGAGTCAGATCGAGGCTCCTGCGGTGGACGATTGGTTCCGGTGCGCTGAGGAGGTATGGAACACAGCGCACACCCATCTCCAGCGCGTCGTCCTCCGGCAGAAGGCGTAGGCCGATCTTCACCGCAGTGTGGCCCCGGTCTTTCACCCCGTTGACAGGGTCTGGGTTTCTATGAAGGACCTGCCCCTCCGCCTGCCCTGCCAGAAGCTGAGCCCGCGGTTTGTGGGGCCATTCAAAGTCCTGAGGAGAGTCAATGAGGTGACGTACAGATTACAGCTCCCCGTCAATTACCGTATCTCACCTTCATTTCATGTATCTCTCCTCAGGCTGGTGGCAGCTGGTCCCTTGGCTAGTGCTGGACCCCACGACGCACCTCCCCATCCCTTGGACGTCGAGGGAGCCCCGGCGTACTCCGTCCGCAGCCTGTTGGACTCAAGGTGTCGTGGGGGGTCTCTCCAGTACCTGGTTGACTGGGAGAGGTACGGTCCCAAAGAGCGGTGCTTGGTTCTGGCGCGGGATGTCCTGGACCGTTCCCTCATTCGGGATTTCCACAGGCGTCATCCCGATCGACTAGCATCGCGTCTCCTGGGTCGTCCCCAAGGTCGGCGGCGCCCCGCTGCTGGAGCAGTGCCTCAAGGGGGGTACTGTCACACCAGCCTTCGCTTTGGTTCCCCCTCCTGTCCATCTTAGGCGTTCGGCGTCGCCGGACTTCTAGTTGCTGCCGAACCTGCTGCTGGCAAACGCCCTTCACTCATCAACCCCGGACTTGTCTCGTCATCATTACACACACCTGGTTCCAATCCCCACTCTATCACTGTATATAGTTGAAGTCGGAAGTTTACATACACTTAGGTTGGAGTCATTAAAACTTGTTTTTCAACCACTCCACAAATATCTTGTTAACAAACTATAGTTTTGGCAAGTCGGTTAAGACATCTACTTTGTGCATGACACAAGTCATTTTTTCAACAATTGTTTACAGACAGATTATTTCACTTATAATTCACTGTTTCACAATTCCAGTGGGTCAGAAGTTTACATACACTAAGTTGGCTGTGCCTTTAAAGAGCTTGGAAAATTCCAGAAAATGATTTAATGGCGTTAGAAGCTTCGGATAGGCTAATTGACATCATTTGAGTCAACTGGAGGTGTACCTGTGGATGTCTTTCAAGGCCTACCTTCAAACTCAGTGCCTCTTTGCTTGACATCATGGGAAAATGAAAATAAATCTGCCAATAATTTTTTTTGTAGACCTCCACAAGTCTGGTTCATCCTTGGGAGCAATTTCCAAACGCCTGAAGGGACCACATTCATCTGTACAAACAATAGTACGCAAGTATAAACACCATGGGACCATGCAGCCGTCATACCGCTATGGAAGTACACACGTTCTGTCTTCTTGAGATGAACGTACTTTGGTGCGAAAAGTGCAAATCAATCCCAGAACAACAGCAAAGGACCTTGTGAAGATGCTGGAGGAAACAGGTACAAAAGTATCTATATCCACAGTAAAATGAGTCCTATATCGACATCACCTGAAAGGATGCTCAGCAAGGAAGAAGCAACTGCTCCAAAACCGCCATAAAAAAGCCAGACTATGGTTTGGAACTGCACATGAGGACAAAGATCATACTTTTTGGAGAAATGTCCTCTGGTCTGATGAAACAAAAATAGAACTGTTTGGGCATAATGACCATCGTTATGTTTGGAAGAAAAAGGGAGATGCTTGCAAGCCGAAGAACACCATCCCAACCGTGAAGCACTGAGGTGGCAGCATCATGCTGTGGGGGTGCTTTGCTGCAGGAGGGACTGGTGCACTTCACAAAATAGATTGCATCATGAGGAAGGAAAATTATGTGGATATATTGAAGCAACATCTCAAGACATCAGTCAGGAAGTTAAAGCTTGGTCGAATATGGGTCTTCCAAATGGAGAATGACCCCAAGCATACTTCCAAAGTTGTGGCAAAATGGCTTAAGGACAACAAAGTCAAGGTATTGGAGTGGCCATCACAAAGCCCTGACCTCAATCCTATAGACAATTTGTGGGCAGAACTGAAAAAGCGTGTGCGAGCAAGGAGGCCTACAAACCTGACTCAGTTACACCAGCTCTGTCAGGAGGAATGGGCCAAAATTATTGTGGGAAGCTTGTGGAAGGCTACCCGAAACGTTTGACCCAAGTTAAACAATTTAAAGGCAATGCTACAAAATACTAATTGAGTGTATGTAAACTTCTGACCCACTGGGAATGTGATGAAATAAATAAAAGCTGAAATACATCATTCTCTCTACTATTATTATGACATTTCACATTCTTAAAATAAAGTGGTGATCCTAACTGACCTAAGACAGGGACTTTTTATTAGGATTAAATGTCAGGAATTGTGAAAAACAGAGTTTAAATGTATTTGGCTAAGGTGTATGTACAGTTCCGACTTAAACTGTAAATAAAGTATTTCTGTTTTTTATTTTTAATAATTTTTCAAAAATGTCTAAAAACCTGTTCTCGCTTTGTCATTATGCGATATTGTGTGTAGATTTCTGAGGAGCTTTTATTTTTTAAAGCCATTTTAGAGTAAGGCTGTAACATAACAAAATGTGGAAAAAGTCAAGGGGTCTGAATACTTTCCGAAGGCACTGCACGTCCCAATTCTCCACCCTCTCCCTAAGTGTGCACTTGAAAACTCCTCGTCATGAATTTAAAAGCATAGGATTGTTGTAAGCATTGGAAGGAGGCAGTTTCCACTGCTAAATCCATGCAAAAATGACTTTTAAGTCTAACTCATTTTAGTATGAGGAGAAAGGATGCTTCACACA
The DNA here is from genome assembly GCF_020615455.1 of Coregonus clupeaformis. Classification (NCBI taxonomy): domain Eukaryota; kingdom Metazoa; phylum Chordata; class Actinopteri; order Salmoniformes; family Salmonidae; genus Coregonus; species Coregonus clupeaformis. The sequence continues at coordinate 47,185,496 of NC_059192.1, read as the reverse complement.
CGGTCTGTTCACAGTGTGTGACACATGATTTGTCTTTGGGTTGCACAATCAGTGCCAAGTAAAATACTGTTTTATTGTACATGTACAATATATAGCATGATGGCATGCTTTTAGATAATGCCCTTGCTTTTGAATATTCACATACCATAGTGATGTAGTCGAAAATAGAGAGTGATCAAATGTGAACGATGATGAAGGCCAGTGATGAAGATGTGTCTAGCGAATTGCTGGTACCAAGAATCACGGTTTATGACATTGTTTGGATGGCTGACCATCTGTGAGCTATCACAGGGGTCAAACAATCTTGAGGAAGAGACGTTTCCGTGGATGTCCTGGGGTCACTGACACCAGGAGAGGTGTGAAAACAGATGAAAACGTGAAATCAACTAAATGAATGTTACTGTGTGAATTCAATTGTCATGTTTGGATTGTTTCAAGAGTTCATAAAGATCTATGAATTTTGATATGTTTTATTGTACTGTAAGTGCTATGGATTTATTGTTATAGGGAAAACTGTTATTGTGTTCGTCAGACGGCGGATAGTTCAAAGAAGAACGACACAGGTTTGAGTTTCTGCTTGAATTTGGTTAAAAGGACAGTGAATTTGTTCATACTTTGAGAACTTGCTACCAAGCTCCTGTGTGTATCACACAGTTTTTTCTCCTAGAGATTATTTAGAACTGAATACACTTGTAACCACGCTAAGTATTATTTAGTTGATAGTCATTTACTTTGTGTGTTCTGTAATGTATTTCATTGTTAATTGTTTGAGTGTCAATTATTTTGTGACTAATAAATCCTATTAGTTGAATTGAGTAAATGCATTTCTCATTTTACAGAGTAATTCTTTGATTGACTATACGCTTATAATTGAGTATGTCTATTGGTAGTTGTTAATTACACTATACACATAGCACATGCTTGGGTACCACCTTGACATCTCTGATCTGCTTGCCAGGATTAGCTATTTGTTTCTAGTCTCTTAATTGCATAACGGTGCAAGTTAGACACATGTTCATCATAGTTATACTGAGAGGTGATGTAAGGTTTGCTACCTTGACTAGATCCTCCAGAGACGCACAGGGCCTGTTGCATTTATTCACATAATATTGGAGTTAGATTGATAAGTGTAGTTTATTATTATATTAATAATTTCTACATAATGGTTGAATAATTTCCACCGAACTATAGTGATCCCTCTAGTAACTTCAATGCATCATAACTTACTAGCTGGCTGTGATAGAAAATATATTACCATGCTATCTAGTTAGCTAGCTAATTGTTTCAATGCACCTTCCAAATGTGAAATTACAAGACAAAAAATACACTTAGGAGTTTGCTAGCTAGTTAGCAGTGCACACTGTTGCACACATATAGATTGGTTAGCTGACAACATCACGAAAACGAAGCGCGCTCTTCAATAGGGCAGAAGTCTGTGGGTTATTGTGATTCTGGATGGCCAAATAGCTACCAACAATGACAAGAAACTACCATGTGGGGAATAGTAATTATGACTCGTTTCAGCTAGTTTCATCTTGTTCTTGATACCATGTCTTGTTTTGAGGTGTTTTGACGGATTTCATGTCAATGCTAATATGGCAAAAATTCACTAGCTAGCTAACCAACAACTGTAACGATGTATTTGACAGACAAGTACTCATTGTGCAATTATTTTTATGTTTGCAGACTAAATATAGTTTGCATGTTGTCAACAACCTAAGCCAACCCATCTGTTTTGCCCCATAGTTGCACATGTGTCGGTTTTGTTGCTAAACAACCAACTGTCTATTTCAGCAGCATATTTCTCTTTGGCTTTTGTTTGTCTGTCTCTCCCTTGGTGGCATTAATTCGTCTTTGTGCCCACAACTTGAAACGGAATGCCATTGAATGGGAGACTTTTACTCTCCCAACTGAGTTACTTTTTCCTGCCAAAGGCTGGCTAGCTTGCAGCACCTTGCCAGATCTGACACCCCTTCTCCTGCGACCTCCTCACACATGCGGATTCGTCATAGCAACAGTAACTATGGGGCGAAGTTATGGGAGAGAAGCAGCGAATCAGCTTCCAAAATGTTTGTTTGTGACGCAGATCGGCGCAATGGTCAGTCAGATTCGGTAGGCAGTCAGATCTGGCAGTGACACCGGTTAGCTAGCAAGTGTCACGAATTCAGCCGAGGCTGCCCCTCCTCCTTGCTTCGTCGTCACCGGCTCACTAGCCACTACCGCTCCATTTATTATCACTCCATTTGTCTTGTCTTGTCTTGTCTTGTCAATCACACACACCTGGTACTCATTCCCTCATTAGTCTGTGTATAAGTGTTCCCTCTGCCCTCTTGTCCTTTGTGAGTGATTGTTCATTGTGAGAGTGAGTAGCTCGGTTGAGCTCTTTCCTTGTATGTAGCCAAGGTGGATTTTTCCCTTGTGCTAGTTTCGTTTTGACGCTTGCTGCGCTTTATTCATGTACACTGAATAAACTCTGGATTTCGGTGTTTTACCTCCTGCGCCTGACTCCATCATTCACACCTCATCCCTCACCTCTATGGAGAGAGCAGGAGAGGAGCGCATGCCTGGAATAGTGGCAAGGGTCCAGGAACATTCCACTATGCTGGCCAGCTTGGGGTAAGCCATGGATCGGGTTCTTCAGGTCGTCCAACACCTGGAAAAAAGAGGGATCTAGATATCTCGACCACAGGCGTTCGATGGGACGCCGGCTCTATGTCAGGAATTCCTTCTCCAACTGGAGCTGTACTGCTCCAGTGTCAGGCCGGCGCCATCAGATCGAGAGCAGGTGTCCGTCCTCATTTCCTGCCTCTCGGGGAAAGCCCTGGAGTGGGCCAACGCGGTTTGGAGAGAAGGAGGAGCCGCGTTGGAGGACTACAGGGAGTTCGCCCGCCTATTTTGGGCGGTTTTCGATCACCCGCCCGAGGGTCGAGAGGCGGGTGAGCAGCTGGTCCACTTGAGGCAGGGGACGAGGACAGTACAGGAGTTCGCGCTGGAGTTCCGGATTCTGGCAGCAGGATCCGGGTGGAACGAGCGGGCCCTGATCAACCAGTTCCGGTGCCATCTACAGGAGGACGTCCGACGGGAGCTAGCCTGCCGTGACACCAGTTTGTCTTTTACCGAACTGGTGGACATGGCCATTCGTCTGGATAACCTGCTGGCAACCAGAGGATGTCCTGGAGGAGGTCTGCCCGTTCCCGCCCCGACCAACGAGGATCCAGAGCTCATGGAGCTGGGTGATACCGCGCACGAGAAAGTGGAAGACGACAGCGCCAGTGCCAATCGGATGGTGAGAAGGGACATTCCACCACACGTTGTCGTCAGCGCTCTTTTGGGTCAGGAGGCGGCCGGCAGGGCACTCTCGCATCACACCAGGTATTGAGCACCCACACTTGTTCAGAGCCCTCTGCTGCACACTGTACCATACCCATATACTTCCCTGATTACATGAGAGTTCCCAAGTGTAAGGCGCTAGTAGATTCAGGCGCAGCTGGGAACTTTATGGATAAAACTTTCGCACGCCGCCAGGGCATTTCTTTAGTTCCCCTATCCATTCCATGCCCCATCAGAGCACTTGATAGTCGACCATTAGGGTCCGGGTTGATAAAGGAAGTCACGGTACCAGTCACCATGATCACACAGGAGACGCATTGTGAGCAGGTCACTTTTCCATCATTGAGTCTCCTGCTTTCCCTGTGGTGTTAGGTATTCCGTGGCTAGCACTACACAACCCCACTTTCTCATGGCCGCAGAGGGTTCTCACGGGGTGGTCGCGAGAGTCTCAGGGTAGGTGTCTGGGTGTTTTCGTTGGTGCAACCACAGTGGAAAGTCCAGGCGGTGCCTCCACCGTGCAAATTCCCCCCGAATACCATGATCTGGCACAAGTTTTCTCCAAAAACAAAGCAACTAAATTGCCACCTCATCGGGCAGGGGATTGCGCAATAAACCTTTGGGTAGATGCTGTACCTCCCAGGAGTCATGTGTATCCCCTATTGCAGGTGGAGACGGAGGCTATGGAGACATACAGTGAGTGAAATAAGTATTTGATCCCCTGCTGATTTTGTATGTTTGCCCACTGACAAAGAAAGGATCAGTCTATAATTTTAATGGTAGGTTTATTTGAACAGTGAGAGACAGAATAACAACAAAAAAATCCAGAAAAACGCATGTCAAAAATGTTATAAATTGATTTGCATTTTAATGAGGGAAATAAGTATTTGACCCCCTCTCAATCAGAAAGATTTCTGGCTCCCAGGTGTCTTTTATACAGGTAACGAGCTGAGATTAGGAGCACACTCTTAAAGGGAGTGCTCCTAATCTCAGTTTGTTACCTGTATAAAAAACACCTGTCCACAGAAGCAATCAATCAATCAGATTCCAAACTCTCCACCATGGCCAAGACCAAAGAGCTCTCCAAGGATGTCAGGGACAAGATTGTAGACCTACACAAGGGTGGAATGGGCTACAAGACCATCGCCATGCAGCTTGGTGAGAAGGTGACAACAGTTGGTGCGATTATTCGCAAATGGAAGAAACACAAAATAACTGTCAATCTCCCTCAGATTGGGGCTCCATGCAAGATCTCACCTCGTGGAGTTGCAATGATCATGAGAACGGTGAGGAATCAGCCCAGAACTACACGGGAGGATCTTGTCAATGATCTCAAGGCAGCTGGGACCATAGTCACCAAGAAAACAATTGGTAACACACTACGCCGTGAAGGACTGAAATCCTGCAGCGCCCGCAAGGTCCCCCTGCTCAAGAAAGCAGATATACAGGGCCGTCTGAAGTTTGCCAATGAACATCTGAATGATTCAGAGGAGATCTGGGTGAAATTGTTGTGGTCAGATGAGACCAAAATCGAGCTCTTTGGCATCAACTCAACTCGCCGTGTTTGGAGGAGGAGGAATGCTGCCTATGACCCCAAGAACACCATCCCCACCGTCAAACATGGAGGTGGAAACATTATGCTTTGGGGGTGTTTTTCTGCTAAGGGGACAGGACAACTTCACTGCATCAAAGGGACGATGGACGGGGCCATGTACCGTCAAATCTTGGGTGAGAACCTCCTTCCCTCAGCCAGGGCATTGAAAATGGGTCGTGGATGGGTATTCCAGCATGACAATGACCCAAAACACACGGCCAAGGCAACAAAGGAGTGGCTCAAGAAGAAGCACATTAAGGTCCTGGAGTGGCCTAGCGAGTCTCCAGACCTTAATCCCATAGAAAATCTGTGGAGGGAGCTGAAGGTTCGAGTTGCCAAACGTCAGCCTCGAAACCTTAATGACTTGGAGAAGATCTGCAAAGAGGAGTGGAACAAAATCCCTCCTGAGATGTGTGCAAACCTAGTGGCCAACTACAAGAAATGTCTGACCTCTGTGATTGCCAACAAGGGTTTTGCCACCAAGTACTAAGTCATGTTTTGCAGAGGTGTCAAATACTTATTTCCCTCATTAAAATGCAAATCAATTTATAACATTTTTGACATGCGTTTTTCAGGATTTTTTGTTTTGTTATTCTGTCTATCACTGTTCAAATAAACCTACCAATAAAATTATAGACTGATCTGGTATTTGTCAGTGGGCAAACGTACAAAATCAGCAGGGGATCAAATACTTTTTTCCACTTCACCCGCCTCCTCAAGTTTATTTTTTGTGAAGAAGAAGATGGTGGTCTGCGCCCGTGCATTAATTTTTTTTAAAATATTTAATATGCCATTTAGCAGATGCTTTTATCCAAAGCGACTTACAGTCATGCGTGCATACATTTTTGTGTATGGGTGGTCCCGGGGATCGAACCCACTACCTTGGCGTTACAAGCGCCGTGCTCTACCAGCTGAGCTACAGAGGACCATTAACTATCGACCACTGAACAAGGAGACCCTAATTGCTCATGTAAGTCGCTCTGGATAAGAGCGTCTGCTAAATGACTAAAAAAAAAAAAAAAAAAAAAAGGAGACGATTAGATTTAGTTATCCTCTCCCCCTCATTCAGTCAGTGGTTGAGTCATTGCATGGAGCGCGCTTCTTCACTAAATTAGATCTCAGGAGTGCGTACAACCTGGTGCGTATCCGAGAGGGAGATGAGTGGAAGACAGCATTCAGCACAACCACGGTACATTATGAATACCTGGTGATGCCCTATGGTTTGATGAATGCTCCCTCAGTCTTCCAGTCCTTTGTGAACGAGGTGTTTTGGGATATGCTTGGTCGTGGTGTAGTGGTCTACATCGATGACATCTTGGTGTATTCCGCTACGCGCGCCAAGCATGTGTCCCTGGTTCGCAAAGTACTGGCCCGACTGTTGGAAAATGACCTTTATGCTAAGGCAGAAAAGTGTATGTTTTTCCAGCAGTCCATCTCCTTCCTCGGATACCGCATTTCTACCACAGGTGTGGAGATGGAGGGCGACCACATTGCAGCCGTGCGTAATTGGCCGACTCCAACCACGGTAAAGGAGGTGCAGCGCTTCCTTGGCTTCGCCAACTATTATCTGAGGTTTATCCGGGGCTTTGGCAAGGTTGCAGCTCCCGTTACATCTCTGTTGAAGGGTGGGCCGTCCCGGCTACGCTGGTCTGCTGAGGCTGACAGGGCCTTCAGTAACCTGAGGGAACTGTTCACCTCGGCCCCGGTACTGGCCCACCCCGATCCATCACTACCGTTCATAGTGGAGGTGGATGCGTCCGAGTTTGGGATGGGAGCAGTCCTGTCTCAACGCTCGGGCACGCCACCCAAGCTCTGCACCTGTGCGTTCTTCTCAAAGAAGCTCAGCCCGGTGGAGCTGAACTACGGTGTTGGTGATCGGGAGCTGTTGGCTGTTGTCCGTGCTCTGACCGTGTGGAGACTGGCTCGAAGGGGCAAAACACCCTTTCCTCGTCCGGACAGGCCACCGTAACCTGGAGTACATCCGGGCAGCGAGGAGGCTGAACTCTCGCCAGGCCAGATGGGCCCTATTCTTCACCTGGTTTGATTTCACACTGTCATACATTCCGGGTACGAAGAACGTGAAGGCAGACGCACTTTCCCGGCTGTATGATATAGAGGAGAGGCCCAGAGACAATACCCCCATACTGCCAGACTCATGCATTGTGGCGCCGGTAGTATGGGCGATGGACGCGGATATAGCACAGGCATTACGCACAGATCCATCTCCACCGCAGTGTCCAGCTGGGCTGCAGTACGTGCCTGCGCTTATCCGTGATCGTCTGATCTACTGGGCACACACGTCACCCTCCTCTGGTCACCCAGGTATCAGTCGTACAGTGCGCTGCCTGAACGAAAAGTACTGGTGGCCTACCTTGGCTAAGGACGTGAGGGTGTATGTTTCCTTCTGCTCAGTGTGCGCCCAGAGTAAGGCACCTAGGCACCTCCCAGCGGGTAAGTTAAAACCTTTACCAGTTCCACAACGACCATGGTCTCATTTGAATGTTGATTTTTTTTACTGATCTGCCTCTCTCTCAAGGGAACACCACCATCCTGGTCATTGTAGATCGCTTTTCGAAGGCCTGCCGCCTCCTTCCTCTGCCCGGTCTCTCCACGGCTCTGCAAACTGTGGAGGCCCTATTTACTCACGTCTTCCGGCACTACGGGGTACCAGAGGATATAGTGTCTGACCGAGGTCCCCAGTTCACGTAAAAAGTCTGGAAGGCGTTCATGGAACGTCTGGGAGTCTCGGTCAGCCTGACCTCTGGGTTCCACCCTGAGAGTAATGGAAAGGTGGAACGGGTTAATCAGGATATGGGTTGGTTCCTGAGGTCCTATTGCCAGGACCGGCCGGGGGAGTGGTTGGTGTTCCTGCCAGGGGCAGAATATGCCCAGAACTCTCTCCGCCACTCCTCTACGAACCTAACGCCATTTCAGTGTGTTTTAGGTTATCAACCGGTTCTGGCACCGTGGCACCAGAGCCAGACCGAAGCTCCTGCGGTGGATGACTGGTTTCGGCGCGCGGAGGAGACGTGGAACGCTGCCCATGTTGACCTCCAACGCGCCGTGCGTCGTTGGAAGGCCAACGCTGACCGTCACCGCAATGAGGCCCCCGTCTTTGTACCGGGGGATCGGGTCTGGCTCTCGACCCAGAATCTGCCCCTCTGCCTGCCCTGCCGGAAGCTGAGCCCACGGTTTGTAGGGCCGTTCAAAGTCCTGAGGAGAATCAACAAGGTCACATATAGGTTATTACTCCCCCTGATTACCGTATTAACCCCTCGTTTCATGTGTCTCTCCTCAGGCTGGTCCGCTCCAGGAGTCTGAGGTGCGGGAGGTCCCTCCACCTCCTTTGGACATCGATGGGGCACCGGCATACTCTGTCCGTTCCATACTGGATTCGAGGAGCCGGGTGGGGGGCTTTCAGTACCTCGTGGAGTGGGAACAGTACGGTCCGGAGGAACGGTGCTGGGTCCCGGTGAAGGATATCCTCGATCCCTCTCTGTTGAGGGACTTCCATCGTCGCCATCCGACTCGCCCTGCTCGGCGTCCTCCTGGCCGTCCCCGAGGCCGGTGTCGGCGCGCTGCTGGAGCTGCGTGTCAAGGGGGGGTACTGTCACGAATTCAGCCGAGGCCGCCCCTCCTCCTTGCTCGGGCAGGTTTCGGCATTCGTCGTCACCGGCTTACTAGCCACTACCGCTCCATTTATCATCACTCCATTTGTCTTGTCTTGTCTTGTCAATCACACACACCTGGTACTCATTCCCTCATTAGTCTGTGTATAAATGTTCCCTCTGCCCTCTTGTCCTTTGTGAGTGATTGTTCATTGTTTGAGTGAGTAGCTCGATTGAGCTCTTTCCTTGTATGTAGCCAAGGTGGATTTTTCCCTTGTGCTAGTTTCGTTTTGACACTTGCTGCGCTTTATTCATGTACACTGAATAAACTCTGGATTTCTGTGTTTTACCTCCTGTGCCTGACTCCGTCATTCACACCTCATCACAGCAAGCCTATTTTTTGGTCAGATGCAGATTACCGACGATAGTGGGAGTAAAGAGAGAGTGAGAGGAGGGAGCTGGAGAGGGAGGGGAAGAGGGAGAGGGAGAGAAAAAGGAGATTGTCCCTGGTGGACAGCTGTCATTATTATAATTATTCAAAGTACAGAGACTAACAAAGTTGGTCAGAATATCAACAATCAAAATGTGTACATTTCAACTATGCCTGTCTTTCCAGGTAAGCTATGTCTTTCTGCTTTGATCTGTGTAGCTAGCTAGTTTAGTTAGTTGCCGTCTACATGATAACCTTGCAAAGGTAGCTGGCTAGATGGATCAAAAGACCTTGAGGCAGATATGAATTGTAACGTTAGCTAAGCCAAGCTAAACTGTCCATCCTAAGGACAAGTAGCTAGTTAGCTAATGTTAGCTATAACTCCACCCTGAGGACAAGAGTAATTAGCTAGTTAGCTAACTTTACACACCTCGAACAGGAGGAGACGTTGAGGGGGTCAAGCGAGTAGTCGTGTGCTGTGTTCATGATGTCTGTGCTATTTACAGAAGTACTCTTATCGTCTTTGCTAGTTTGCTAGTCTGTGTGGAATGGCTGGTGATCACAATAGCGCGGGTTATAGTCATGTGACACACAACGGAAAGGAACCACCACTGAAGAAGGTTAATCGGAAATAACTAGGGAATTGTATCAACTTTTTCATGGATCATAACGTTTCATTTATTATCGCCTGGTAAGGCATTAGGTCTATTTACAGAAAAAAATACACTGAACAAAAATATAAATGAAACATGCAACAATTTCAAAGATTTTACTGAGTTACAGTTCATACAAATCTGTCAATTGAAATACATTCATTAGGCCCTAATCTATGGATGTCACATGACTGGGAATACAGATATGCACCTGATACCATAAAAAAAGGTAGGGGTGTGGATCAGAAAACCAGTCAGTATCTGGTGTGACCACCATTTGCCTCATGCAGCACGACATCTCCTTCACATAGAGTTGATCAGGCTGTTGATTGTGGCCTGTGGAATGTTGTCCCACTCCTCTTTAATGGCTGTGCGAAGTTGCTGGATATTGGCGGGAACTGGAACACGCTGTCGTACACGTCGATCCAGAGCACCCCAAACATGCTCAATGGGTGATGTCTGGTGAGAATGCAGGCCATGGAAGAACTGGGACATTTTCAGCTTCCAGAAATTGTGCACAGATCCTTGTGACATTGGGCAGTGTATTATCATGCTGAAACATGAGGTGATGGCCGCGGAAGAATGGCACGACAATGGGCCTCAGGGTCTGAGCGTCTGCTAAATGATGTAAATGTAAATGTAAAATGGGATTGGGAACCATCATATTAATAATCCCAGTTGAGGAGACATGACGAGCTGACAGAAATACCCATCCACAGCTGCTAAGCCTATTATGGATGCCTAGAGAGAGCTCACCACCTGTGTAAAGTGATCTGCCTTTGCCCTCAGGTGTCTCTCTAGATCCAGGTTCTCCTCACTTACATATATATATTTTTAACACATTTCAAGTCTGGTTTCGTGGTTACTTCATGTTTTCCTGCATATTTCCCTATATCCCTTTTCTCTGGTCAGTTGGCCCTAATCTTAACCCTGACCCTAACCCTATGCCTCCAGTCATTAAGGATCACCCAGCACTCACAGCACAGTGAGGGGTTCAGGCTTCACTTGACTCTTCTTTCTGTCAAATGTAACCCTACTCAAGGTTGCTTCGCAAAAAAAAGCTACAGAGAGAAGGGCGTATTAAGTACTTTTCAGAAAAGAGTCCAAGTCTCTTTGGACTAGCCATGGCGTTGGAAGTGAAAATATTGCAGTGCAGAAGACTCTCTGACCTCTGTTGTATTTCACCAAGAGCTTCTTTTGTTGGACTGTCTCTGCAATCAAAACTGTATTATCATGTTTTTCTTTCAGCAACTACAGTGAAGAGGGGAAGAGAAAAGGAAATAGTTAATTTGATTGTGCAGTTAATAGATTTCAGAAATAATTTAATTGTGATACTATTTTTTGAATACTGTAGATGGAAATCCTTCTAGGTCTCCATTTATTAATTGTCCTAATTGTACGAAAATGCATAGGGCCTACTCTATGACAACATAATAAGGACATCTAGATTTTCAATTTCAGAGATGGATTTTGAAACTTGTAGCAACAAAAAGTATTTTTAAACCACCCCCAAATCTATATTTAGACGTACTTCTCTGATGTCCCTTAGTTCCTCTCTTATAACCTCAAGATCAATGGTGGCTTGCTTTTTCTACCTGGGCTTCCCCACTCTCCCCCTCCTCCCTTTCTTCATCCTCCAGGCCCCAGGTGGGCCAGGTACAACATACTCTTCCTCTTCAAGGAGTGGTTCTGCCGTTTCAAAACTGAAAGGGTCTGGATGACCTCTACTAAACACCATGTACTAATTCAGGGATGTGTGACGGACCATAGGGATGTCCAGCAAGAACAGAGACAAATAATGTCAGGGCACATCTCAGAAAAGTGTCTGATGCCCTCCCAGTCATCCCATCCCAATCCCACGGCTAAAGCCCCTCTCCATTCTCACCAATAATCACCATTGAATATTATTTATTATGACAAACAAGGAATAATAATGATTCGACATCCTTTCCTAATCTGTCCAGAACTCGTATTCATTTTACAATGGGTTTGCAAATCACAAAAAAATTATAATAATTACATTGTAGTATAATTAAGTCCTTCCTTCCTTCCTTCTCTCTCTCTCTCCCAAACCAAATCCATCCCTCTCTACCACCTCCTCACAATTCTCCCTTCTTTACCCCACCCAAGCCAAGTTTATCCCCCCCCCCCACACACACACACATGTCCATATAATAATTATTGGCAATTATTGACATACATGCTATATTTCCTCTTTTATATTGTCTTTTCAGTGTCCATGCATCTCATTGGCATTGGCTAATTCCATCTCTACTTCCTAGATGAGAACAGTTATTTGGGGACAATAGAGTCTAGATTGTATTGGGGGAGGGGGAAAGAATATTGTCTCATTTTACGATAAGCTGGTCTTGGGCATCACCGTATGTAGCCTAGTGTGCTTATCACTTTTTTCCGCTTTTTCCTCTCCTCAGGGCATTGGGCTCTCTTTCAACTGGAAAGGTTTCCTGCAGCCTGTTCAGGCCTTCAACAGCACTTTTGAAATCAATCCCTTCCATACCCACAGCACTGCCGGGAATCGGAGTTGAGACTTGATTCCTTTTTCCTCCAGTGACTGTCTGATTGGAATGAATTGCTTAAATTTTTCCCTCAGCTTAGCAGACAGGTCCTGGACGAATCGAATGGACTGGCCATTGATTTTAATCTCCTTTCCCCACTGTACCTTCAGAATGTTGACTTTGGTCTGATAGTTCCATATTTTAAGACTATCATGCGAGGGTATTTAGCATTCTTCTGTTTCACGCCGATCCGATGGCATCGCTCCAGATCCTCCGGTGATACATCCACGCCAACCTCCTCCGATATCAGCTTGATCACGTAGCTGAAAAGGTCTCCTTTTTCCTTGTCTTCCGGTAGGTACAATATTCTCATATAGTTTTGTCTCATTCTGTTATCTTGCTGGTCCAGTTAATCTTCTAAAGTTAGTACCTTTGGTTCCAGAAGGCCCATTTTGTTGTCCTGTTCGTCCACACACCTGCCCTGTATATGCATATCTGACATGACACTCTGCTTTTCTTTCGAGCAAATACATTTTTTTAACAACAGATTGTAACAGTTTGTTTGTTTTGGTGAGCATTGAGAGCATTTTAGCTATGTTTTCCTGAATATCTGTTCGTTGCTCTAAGTTGCATCTCCAAGTTGACTCTTTTTTGAGTCGAGATCACTTTCTGATCAAAATGCAAGCCAAGATCTACCGTTATTAAACATTTTTACATGACTTGAAAAACGTAAGCCTATGCAACCTTAACTTATTAAAAACAGTACTGTAGTAATGAGGTTTGTGCAGTAGGCTTCAATGTGTCAAATCGGAGGGCCTGTTGTCTGGACCATCTCCAATCCAAAGTTAAATCTAGAATCGGCTTCCTATTTCGCAACAAAGCCTCCTTCACTCATGCTGCTAAACATGCCCTCGTAAAACTGACTATCCTACCGATCCTTGACTTTGGAGATGTAATTTACAGAATAGCTTCCAACACTCTACTCAGCAAATTGGATGTAGTCTATCACAGTGCCATCCGTTTTGTCACCAAAGCCCCATATACTACCCACCATTGTGACCTGTACGCTCTCGTTGGCTGGCCCTCACTATATATTAGTCGCCAAACCCACTGGCTCCAGGTCATCTATAAATCCCTTCTAAGCAAATCCCAGCCTTATCTTAACTCATTGGTCACCATAGCAACACCCACCCGTAGTATGCGTTCCAGCAGGTATATCTCACTGGTCATCCCCAAAGCCAACACCTCCTTTGGTCACCATTCCTTCCAGTTCTCTGCTGCAAATGACTGGAACGAACTGCAAAAATCTCTGAAGCTGGAGACACTTATCTCCCTCACTATCTTTAAGCATCAGTTGTCAGAGCAGCTTACCGATCACTGCACCTGTACACAGGCCATCTGTAATTAGCCCACCGAACTACCTCATCCCCATATTGTTATTTACATTGTTATTTATTTTGCTCATTTGCACCCCAGTATATCTATTTGCACATCATCTTCTGCACATCTATCACTCCAGTGGTAATACTACATTATAATTGTAATTATTTTGCACTATGGCCTATTTCTTGCCTTACCTCCATAACCTACTACATTTGCACACACTGTATATAGATGTTCTATTGTGTTATTGACTGTACGTTTGTTGTTGTTTTTACCGCACTGCTTTTCTTTATCTTGGCCAGGTCGCAGTTGTAAATGAGAACTTGTTCTCAACTGGCTTACCTGGTTAAATAAAGGTTAAATAAAAAATAAATAAAAAAGGCTATAGGCCCAAAACATTATCACCGCATATTGGCTTTGCTTGAACTGCCCTGTCAATGCATTGTTGTTTTTCTCAGACAATTTTTTAAAATTCCACATTTGAGGTAGGCTATATGATCACACCGGTAATAGATCAGTTGTTGTATTACTTGTGAGGCACAGCTGAGTGAGCATATATTTAAATAATTTGCTTTTTTTTATTTTACTGGGCTGATGGTGCCTGCATCTGATGGTCAGTCTCAGCGGAGGGAGAGGGCAGCAGACTGAGGGTCCGCCTCTCAATGTCCCTCAGCTCTCCCTTTCCTCTGCTGACACTGACCAAAAAGGGAGCTGATGGCAAAATGCGAGTCGCACCACATTATTTTTTAACTCATGCCCCAGTGGGTCATCAGGCTCGTGCCACGCTAGGCTCAGAGTTACCAGTTTCTCCAATAGGCCCAGAGCTCTCCCGCTCTCCATGCCCAGAGTCGTTCTCCCTGTCAGGCCCAGAGTCTGTTTCCTTGTCGGGCCCAGAGTCCGTTCTCCCCTGTCAGGCCCAGAGTCAGTTCTCCCCTGTCGGGCCAGAGTGCGTTCTCCCCTGTCGGGCCAGAGTCCGTTCTCCCCTGTCGGGCCAAGAGTCCGTTTCCAGTTCTGCCTGTCGGCCCAGAGTCCATTCTGACTGTCAGGCCCAGAGTCCGTTTCCCTGTCAGGCCCAGAGTCTGTTCTGCTTGTCGGGCCCAGAGTCCGTTCTGCCTGTCGGGCCCAGAGTCCGTTCTGCCTGTCGGGCCCAGAGACCGTTCTGCCTGTCGGGCCCAGAGTAATTCTGCCTGTGAGGTTCCGAGTCATTCTCCGTCAGGCCTAAAGTTATCAGCACTGGGCTTCCAGCTTTCAGCCATTCTAGTTTCGCTGTCTCCAGCCCTAGTTGGCCCTCAGTCCACTGCTCCACCAGGCTTCGAGTTCTCTGACCCACAAGGGCCGCATGCCCCAGCCTCAGTCGGCAAGCAGTCAGCTCCCTTAGTACTACACACCAAACCTCCTGCCCTGGTTCTAGGCCCTGGGTCTCCTGTCCTGCTAGGCTCTGAGTTATCTGCTCCTGTAGGTCTGCAGTCCATGCTCCTAGCCAGTTCACAGCCCTCAGCCTCAGCCGGCACCCAGTCGCCCGTCTTAGCACCAGGCACCAAGTTCCCTGCTCAGCTTGGATCAGTCTCTTGCCATACTTGGCTCTAAGCCTTAGTAGTAAATTATATGTCCCCTGCCCTGTCAGGCCATGGGTTTCCTACCCTATTAAACCCTCAGACCCCTGACCTGAGGGACCAACTGTTCCCTGGGAGGCCTGTCTCCAGTTCTGAGGGACCACCCGCATCCTGCGCTGGAAGACCCACCGGCCCTCGCACCTGGGGAACCACCTGACTTGTCTTTGGCGCCCAGCTGGCCCCGCAAGATGCTGTGTCAGCTGGACTCTGTAGGAGCCCCGCCAAGTCATACCATAAGAACCAAGCCTCCCAGGGGTTTCCACCAGCACAGGAGTCATATCCTTCAGTCGTGGCAGGAGAGCCACCCACAGCCATGGCCGGCGTGCCTTACTCGACCACTGGGATAGGCACTGGGGTAGGCACGCCACTCCCTTCAGCTGTGGTCTGGAGACTACCTTCAGCCACTTGCACCACACTCTGACCCCATTGGTGAGCCCCAGCGGCCCTATAACTGTGCCGTAGAGACATTCGCCACACCCATGGCCCTGCATGGGGCGGCTAAATGCTGTGCCCTTCCTCAACGGGCAGCCACATACAGGACTCTTGACTCTATGTGCTTTCATCACGGGGCACACCTGAGCCTGCACCTTCATGGTGTCCTAGACAGACCTTTTAGCTGCCTTTGGTCTGCCTGTCTAGCACAATCTTAGCTGCCTTCGATTTTCCTGTCCAGCACAGACTTTTAATCGTCAACTGTCCCCTTAGTTTTATGGCCTTTTTACGATGTTAAGATTGAGTGTACAGAACAATTTGGAGAATGTACAGAGCGCGTTAACGAAAAAATAAAAACCTTTACCAACACAAATGTAGACATAGAGGATAAATATAATCTGGGATGCCTTTAAGGCGTACATTAGGAGAATGATAATCTCATACTCAGCAAAAGTGAAGTTAAATTTAGAAATTAAAATGAAAGAAAAAGAAATCATGCAAAAAGCCCATAACAAATCTTTACAAGGGAAAGAAAAATATAATTTAAGTAGGAATACGGTCTTGTACTTTTGGAGAGATCCAACAATTACAGGTTAAACTCAAATAAAGCATATTACTAAATGGCAAAATATCTCTCAGCGCTCACAAAACGAATACATGCTAAACCAGCTATAATTTTAAAATATATAAATGCGGTAATTAGAAATAACAACGTGATTATTGACAATTTTAAAGGCTTTTATGAAAATGAATTAAACAACAGTTGGATGGATCCTATAGCCTTCTTAGCCTTAACAACCCTGAAGCAATTATCAGCAGATAAAAAATAATAACTAAAAACAGAGATCACCCTAAAAAAAGTATTATATACTGTTAAAACATTTGCACGGAGAAAAGCACCAGGAATGGATGGCTTTCCCCTAGAATTCTATTAAACATTTTGGAACAAAGTAGTGCCCCTATTTACACAAATGACAACACACATGTCACTAAATTCAGTGCTTCCTAGTTTCATGTATTAAACAGTTCTTTCAGTTATATTAAAACCAGGAAAATCTGGAGAGTCCCCTACTGATTATAGTAATAAATTGTGACAATAAAATAATAACAAAGCTTGTAAGCAATAGAATGGTAAAAGCCTTACCAAACTTGATACACATCAATCAACTGAAACAATACATTTAATAAAAATATTATATAAATGTCCTAAAGCAAAAATATATAAAAATAATACATTATCTGATGAAATTGCTTTAGAAAGGGGCACAAGACAGGGATGTCTCTACCCTCCCTCCTGTTTGAACTGGCAATTGAACCACTTGCAGAAAGAATTAGACAGGACCCAAACGTAACAGGTATCATTATTGGTAAACATGAAAATAAACTAAACTTATTTGCAGATGATCTCCTGATATACAGTGCATTTGGAAAGTATTCAGACCCCTTCACTTTTTCCACATTTTGTTACGTTACAGCCTTCTTCTAAAATGGATTAAACTGTATGTTTTCATTATCAATCTACTTACTGGCGCCGAGGAAGATGGTGGCCTCGCGACTAGCTCTTAGGAAACATTGTGGTATTTTGTTTTTTTATGTATAATTTTTTACATTATTAGCTCAGAAAGTGTTTTGTATCATTACATACAGCCGGGAAAAGTATTGGATATCAGAGCGGCGGTAACTCACCAGCATTACGACCAGGAATACGACCTTCCCGAAGCAGATCCTTTGTTTGCTCTCCCCAGGGCAATTGAACTGATTCCAGCGGCTGACTCAAAACATCGCAGGCGGAGGAGGAGAGGCACTCGGAGCGGCCTGCTGGTTCGACTTAGGAGGCACTCACACCACCCACCACTTCCAAGTATACTACTCGCTAATGTTCGGTCTCTGGTTAACAAGGTCGACGAGCTCCGGGCAAGGATTTCTTTCCAGAGAGACATCAAGGCCTGTAACATACTTTGTTTCACAGAAACATGGCTCTCTGGGGATATTCTGTCCAGCCAGATGGGTTCTCAGTTCATCACGCAATAACAACAATAACAACAAGAAAATCCAGAAAAACACATGTCAAAAATGTTATCAATTGATTTGCATTTTAATGAGGGAAATAAGTATTTGACCCCTCTGCAAAACATGACTTAGTACTTGGTGGCAAAACCCTTGTTGGCAATCACAGAGGTCAGACGTTTCTTGTAGTTGGCCACCAGGTTTGCACACATCTCAGGAGGGATTTTGTCCCACTCCTCTTTGCAGATTTTCTCCAAGTCATTAAGGTTTCGAGGCTGACGTTTGGCAACTCGAACCTTCAGCTCCCTCCACAGATTTTCTATGGGATTAAGGTCTGGAGACTGGCTAGGCCACTCCAGGACCTTAATGTGCTTCTTCTTGAGTCACTCCTTTGTTGCCTTGGCCGTGTGTTTTGGGTCATTGTCATGCTGGAATACCCACCCACGACCCATTTTCAATGTCCTGGCTGAGGGAAGGAGGTTCTCACCCAAGATTTGACGGTACATGGCCCTGTCCATCGTCCCTTTGATGCGGTGAAGTTGTCCTGTCCCCTTAGCAGAAAAACACACCCAAAGCATAATGTTTCCACCTCCATGTTTGACGGTGGGGATGGTGTTCTTGGGGTCATAGGCAGCATTCCTCCTCCTCCAAACACGGCGAGTTGAGTTGATGCCAAAGAGCTCAATTTTGGTCTCATCTGACCACAACACTTTCACCCAGTTCTCCTCTGAATCATTCAGATGTTCATTGGCAAACTTCAGATGGGCATGTATATGTGCTTTCTTGAGCAGGGGGACCATGCGGGCGCTGCAGGATTTCAGTCCTTCACGGCGTAGTGTGTTACCAATTGTTTTCTTGGTGACTATGTTCCCAGCTGCCTTGAGATCATTGACAATATCCTCCTGTGTAGTTCTGGGCTGATTACTCACCGTTCTCATGATCATTGCAACTCCACGAGGTGAGATCTTGCATGGAGCCCCAGGCAGAGGGAGATTGACAGTTATTTTGTGTTTCTTCCATATGCGAATAATCGCACCAACTGTTGTCACATACTCACCAACTGTTGTCACCTTCTCACCAAGCTGCTTGGCGATGGTCTTGTAGCCCATTGCAGCCTTGTGTAGGTCTACAATCTTGTCCCTGACATCCTTGGAGAGCTCTTTGGTCTTGGCCATGGTGGACAGGTGTCTTTTATACAGGTAACAAGCTGAGATTAGGAGCACTCCCTTTAAAAGTGTGCTCCTAATCTCAGCTCGTTACCTGTATAAAAGACACCTGGGAGCCAGAAATCTTTCTGATTGAGAGGGGGTCAAATACTTATTTCCCTCATTAAAATGCAAATCAATTTATAAAATTTTTGATATGCGTTTTTCTGGATTTTGTTGTTGTTATTATGTCTCTCACTGTTCAAATAAACATACCATTAAAATTATAGACTGATAATTTCTTTGTCAGTGGGCAAACATACAAAATCAGCAGGGGATCAAATACTTTTTTCCCTCACTGTAGGTGATGTTGTGCCCACTGTGACTATTAAAACCTACCCTAACCAGAAACCGTGGATAGATGGCAGCATTTGCACAAAACTGAAAGCGCGAACCACCGCATTTAACCATGACAAGGTGACTGGGAATATGGCAGAATACAAACAGTGTAGCTACTAAATCTGCAAGGCAATTAAACTGGCAAAACATCAGTATAGAGACAAAGTGGAGTCGCAATTCAACGGCTCAAGACATGAGACGTATGTGGCAGGGTCTACAGACAATCACGGACTACAAAAAGGAAACCAGCCACGTCGCCGACATTGACGTCTCGCTTCCAGACAAGCTAAACACCTTCTTCGCCCGCTTTGAGGATAACACAGTGCCACTGACGAGGCCCTCTACCAAGGACTGTGGCCCTCCTTCCCCGTGGCCGACGTGAGTAAGACATTTAAGCATGTTAACCCCTGCAAGGCTGCCGGCCCACGAGGTGAGATCTTGCATGGAGCCCCAGACCGAGGGTGATTGACCGTCATCTTGAACTTCTTCCATTTTCTAATAATTGCGCCAACAGTTGTTGCCTGCTCACCAAGCTGCTTGCCCATTGTCCTGTAGCCCATCCCAGCCTTGTGCAGGTCTACAATTTTATCCCTGATGTCCTTACACAGCTCTCTTGTCTTGGCCATTGTGGAGAGGTTGGAGTCTGTTTGATTGAGTGTGTGGACAGGTGTCTTTTATATGGGTAATGAGTTCAAACAGGTGCAGTTAATACAGGTAATAAGTGGAGAACAGGAGGGCTTCTTAAAGAAAAACTAACAGGTCTGTGAGAGCCGGAATTCTTACTGGTTGGTAGGTGATCAAATACTTATGTCATGCAATAAAATGCAAATTAATTACTTAAAAATCATAATGTGATTTTCTGGATTTTTGTTTTAGATTCCGTCTCTCACAGTTGAAGTGTACCTATGATAAAAATTACAGACCTCTACATGCTTTGTAAGTAGGAAATCCTGCAAAATCGGCAGTGTATCAAATACTTGCTCTCCCCACTGTATATACTGTTTTCTATTCTATAATATTCTACTGTATCTTAGTCCATGTCGCTCTGTCATTGCTTGTCCATATTTGTATATATTCTTAAATTCCATTCCTTACTAGATTTGTGTGTATTGGGTATATGTTGTGAAATTGTTAGATATTACTTGTTAGATATTACTTGTTAGATATTACTGCACTGTCAGAGCTAGAAGCACAAGCATTTCGATACACCCGCAATAACATCTGCTAAACACTTGTATGTGACGAATAAAATGTGATTTGATTTGAATACCCATAATGACGAAGCAAAAATTGTTTTTTGATTTTTTGCAAATGTATCAATAAAAACATCTGAAATATCACATTTACTTAAGCACTCAGACCCTTTACTCAGTACTTTGTTGAAGCACCTTTGGCAGCTCTAGGAAGAGTCTTGGTGGTTCCAAACTTCTTTCATTTAAGAATGATGGAAACCACTGTGTTCTTGGGGACCTTCAATGCTGCAGAAATGTTTTGGTACACTTCCCCAGATCTGTGCCTCGACACAATCTTGTCTCTGAGCTCTACGACAATTCCTTTGATCTTATGGCTTGGTTTTTGCTCTGACATGCACTGTCAGCTGTGGGACCTTAAATAGACAGGTGTGTGCCTTTCCAAATCATGTCCAATCAATTGAATTTACCACAGGTGGACTCCAATCAAGTTATAGAAACATCTAAAGGATGATCAATGGAAACAGGATGCACCTGAGTTTAATTTCGAGTCTCATAGCAAAGGGTCTGAATACTTATGTAAATAAGGTATTTCTGTTTTTTATTTGTAATAAATTAGCAAGCATTTATAAAAACCTGTTTTCGCTTTGTCATTATGGGGTATTGTGTGTAGATTGATGAGGGAAAAAAATAATTTCATCCATTTTAGAATACGGCTGTAACGTAACAAAATGTGTAAAAAGTGAAGGGGTCTGAATACTTTCCGAATGCACTGTACCTAACCAATATTGAAAACTCAATGCCCCCTTTGCTAAAAATCTTTTCAGAATACCTGAACATTTCTGGGTATAAAATGAGCGTGGAAAAAAACAAAATAATGGCAATAGGAAAAATAATAACTCATGATCTACAGCAATCCTTTAAGCGGACCACACATTAAAAAAAGACTTAATATGTGACAACAAACAACAAATAAAGACAACTTGATTCTATTACTCAACAATATGAAAGCAGATCTAATTAAATGGAACAATCTTCCCATAAATCTCACAGGTAGAATAAACCTCTTCAGAATGGCATGGCTTATATTTATTTATACCCCACTGAAGACATTCTTTAAAAAAGTATACTTGGTCATAACAGGCAAATAAAATTCATAGAATAAAAAGGAGTTATACATCTTCCTAAGTCTGAGGGTGGTTTTAACCTTCCTGACTTGGAAAATGTATCAACCTGCTACCCAAGGCTTTTACTTGCGACATATAGTTAAATGCACTAAAGAAGAACAATGGGTACATATGGAAGATGCGCATGCATCCCCATAATAGTTTATGTGTCTATTTTCAAACGCTAAAGCTAAGAACATTAATAACTTCATAGTGAAGTACACTATAACAATATGGAAGAAAATTAAACATATTCTATAAGAACCAATATCACTCCCTAAAACACAACCTTATGGAACAATCCTTGGATAGCTTTTCAGAATTCACCAATAAATTGGTCCACATGGAAAACTAAAGGCATATAAACTGTAAATTACTTGTTAATAGGACATACATTTATTTCCATGACAGTTTAAAAATGAATTTGGATTGACCAATGTAGGTATTTTCAAATCTTTTGGACATCAGAGAAATCTTGAGGGAAACCCATTTGAGTCAGAAAAGGATATTCATATGATAGGTAAGCTGTACAAAACCCTGCAGAGAGCATATTCAACTGACAATCTCATAGAAAAAAATATAAACTATTGGAACCAAGACTTAAAAAGAACAGATATTGGCACAAGGTGGAGGGAATGTTGGAACATAACAAGATTACATTTAACAAAAATGTATGCTTAATCCAGTATAAATTAATGTAGAGAATTATATTATACAAGAGACAAAATTCACAAATTCTACATCACAACGGCAGAGTCATGTCTGAAGTGTAAAACTAATAATGACTCAATAATCCATGCCTTATGGGAAAGTCCAAAAGTTATGGGCGGAGTTAGAAAGTTGGCTGTCAAAAGTATTACAATGTAAATGTACTTTTAATTGTCTGCATATTTCAAGACATGGCATATGAGGGTGCAGTGAGATACCCAATGGGGTGTACGATACTATTCTCATGAATCATCTTAAAAATGCTTATACTTAAAAATTGGAAATTAACCAATCCTCCTTCGTTAATGCAATGGAAAGGTCAAATGCTTTATTATCTAAAAATTGAAAGTGCGTGGGCTACGGAGAGAAACAAAATGGCGCAGTTTGAGGCCATGTGGCGGAAAGTGATGCGAGCACTGGAGATGGGGGTGTGTACTAGTGGCGCGAACAAGGTAATTGGAGGACACACAGGAGCAGCGATTGGTTCGTTGGCAGGTAAATTGTGGTCTGTAAGGGCCTTTTTAACAGAGTGAGAGAGAAATAGATGCAGTGGAGGCTGACTGAACTCTGTCAGAGAGAGAACCTGGTGCTTTGGATTTACTGTCATTGGCCTTTCTCCTCTGTAAAAAGCGTTAGTTTTATTAGCTTTAGCCTATTTGGCTAGCTCGAACCAGCTAATCTGCCACGATGGATATCAGAAATTGGCTTCGCCAAAGTACCCAAACAAAGGAGAAGAAGGACAGTGATGAGCAGCAGAAGCAGCATCAAACCACCGAGGCCGCCGCAAAGCACAGCAGCGATGATGCTGCCGAGCTCAGCTAGCTCCGTGTGCAGAGCCTTCCACAATGCATTCAGTATAATGGCTCCACAGCAGCCTCCACCTCCATCAAATCAAATCAAATTTGATTTGTCACATGCGCCGAATACAACAGGTGTAGACCTTACAGTGAAATGCTTACTTACAAGCCCTTAACCAACAATGCAGTTTTAAGAAAAATAAGTGTTAAGTAAAAAATAGATAAGTAAAAAATTAAAATAATTAAAGAGCAGCAGTAAAATAACAGTAGCGAGGCTATATACAGGGGGTACTGGTACAGAGTCAATGTGCGGGGGCACCGGTTAGTCGAGGTAATTGAGGTAATATGTACATGTGGGTAGAGTTAAAGTGACTATGCATAGATAATAAACACCGAGTAGCAGCAGCGGGAGAAACAATGCAAATAGTCTGGGTAGCCATTTGATTAGCTGTTCAGGAGTCTTATGGCTTGGGGGTAGAGCTATTAAGAAGCCTTTTGGACCTAGACATGGCGCTCCGGTACCGCTTGCCGTGCGGTAGCAGAGAGAACAGTCTATGACTAGGGTGGCTGGAGTCTTTGACAATTTTTAGGGCCTTCCTCTGACACCGCCTGGTATAGAGGTCCTGGATGGCAGGAAGCTTGGCCCCAGTGATGTACTGGGCCGTACGCACTACCGTCTGTAGCGCCTTGCGGTTGGAGGCCGAGCAGTTGCCATACCAGGCGGTGATGCAACCAGTCAGTATGCTCTCGATGGTGCAGCTGTATAACTTTTTGAGGATCTGAGGACCCATGCCAAATCTTTTCAGTCTCCTGAGAGGGAATAGGCTTTGTCGTGCCCTCTTCATGACTGTCTTGGTGTGTTTGGACCATGATAGTTTGTTGGTGAAGTGGAAACCAAGGAACTTGAAGCTCTCACCCTGCTCCACTACAGCCCCGTCGATGAGAATGGTGGCGTGCTCAGTCCTCTTCTTTTTCCTGTAGTCCACAATCATCTCCTTTGTCTTGATCATGTTGAGGGAGAGGTTGTTGCCCTGCCACCACACGGCCAGGTCTCTGACCTCCCTATATGTCTCATCGTTGTCGGTGATCAGGCCTACCACTGTTGTGTCGTCGGCAAACTTAATGATGGTGTTGGAGTCGTGCCTGGCCATGCAGTCATGGCTGAACAGGGAGTATAGGAGGGGACTGAGAACGCACCCCTGAGGGGCCCCCGTGTTGAGGATCAGCGTGGCAGATGTGTTGTTACCTACCCTTACCACCTGGGGGCGGCCTGTCAGGAAGTCCAGGATCCAGTTGCAGAGGGAGGTGTTTAGTCCCAGGGTCCTTAGCTTAGTGATGAGCTTTGAAGGCACTATGGTGTTGAAAGCTGAGCTGTAGTCAATTAATGGCATTCTCACGTAGGTGTTCCTTTTGTCCAGGTGGGAAAGGGCAGTGTGGAGTGCAATAGAGATTGCATCATCTGTGGATCTGTTGGGGCAGTATGCAAATTGGAGTGGGTCTAGGGTTTCTGGGATAATGGTGATGATGTGAGCCATGACCAGCCTTTCAAAGCACTTCATGGCTACAGACATGAGTGCTACAGGTCGGTAGTCATTTAGGCAGGTTACCTTAGTGTCATTGGGCGCAGGTACTATGGTGGTCTGCTTGAAAGATGTTGGTATTACAGACTCAGTCAGGGACATGTTGAAAATGTCAGTAAAGACACTTGCCAGTTGGTCAGCACACATCCTAGTAATCCGTCTGGCCCTGCGGCCTTGTGAATGTTGACCTGTTTAAAGGTCTTACTCAAATTGGCTACGGAGAGCGTGATCACACAGTCAATGATGATCTTGGAACAGGGGAGCCAGCCCAGGTTATCCTAGAATCCTACCCTAGCCGCAGGTTTTCCAGTTGTTGTTTTTTTCTCCAAAAACGTTAATTTAATAGCAACTGGTTGGAATACTCGGTTACTGCAGATGCGGCATGTTTCCCATGTCGAAAGTTCTGTGTTGGGTCCAATGCTAACGCAGACAAGGCCTTCACCCAAGCTGGGTATTCTAACTGGTAGAATGCTTAGTTTAGTGTTGCTCGCCAGTTTTTGCAGACTGAAATCGCCCGCTCCACTGAGGACAAATGGACCCCACTTGATATCCTGAAATGATTTTCAGAGCCTCTCTCCGCTATGCCGACCGTGCTTACTGCACTGAAACATGGACTGACTTTTGGGGCGTCCACATCTATATGGAATAACTAATTTTCCACTTTCACAAACTTGTTCAGTCAGCACAGAAGAAGCATGCTACACCCGAGGAAAGCTCACCTTATCCAACTGGCATTTAAGGGGGATCTTACAATAAGATTTTTGGGAGAATGGAATGACCGATTACTCAGGAAGTTCCACAGAGCATCAAGGAGGCTGCAACTCTTGAAAAGGTAAGATTGAAACAATCTAGCTGGTTGGTTTTTATCAAGATCTTGCTTTAGTGTGTAGGGCGCTGTCCATGGTGCTGATAGAGCACAGCTGAGATTTTGTGCCATTGAACCTGTCCCTTCTTGGTCAAAAGCATTTTAACTTTTAGTGTGATATAAGCAGAACTCTATATATTTCCAATGCAAGAACCCAAATGACGCCGCTGGGTATAGCTACATATCGGTATGTTTCATCATAGAAATAGATAGATTCTATTATGGTTGTCTTGGCAGCCTATTGGTTTTCGTTGCTGTAAATGGAACTGTACATATTGGAAACGTGTTTATGGTAGGCTGGCATTTCATAATTGACTATGTGGGTCGAATTTGATACACAGAAGTGTATTGTGCCATATCACAACATGTTGCTGAACTCATGAGCGAGCAGCATGATTTTCCATGTTTGAAGCGGGGCTGTATAGGTCTGTTTATTTGGCAAGACAGCTGTGCATGGCTGCATCTCACTGTAGTAGGCTGTAGGCTATGTTTTGGTTATTTTGATCTCCATTCACCTTTTGTTTACTGCGTTTATTTACTGTTAATGTAACTAGCCTAAATATAGATTGTGTCATGCCTTTATCGGTCTGATATTTTGTTTACTAAGCCTATTAATGGGTATCGCTGTTTTGTTCTGTTCGCATTCATTCGTTCGCTTTCGTATAGGCTGTTTGTAATATCTCTTGTAGCCTATATTCATAACTAAAATGGCCTTGCTGTCAATTGTGCTGAGACAGTGCACTCAATGATCTCTGAGTCTCTGCATTTGAACTTTAGGTTTATTGTTGTATAGCGTGATTATATAAGCAGAATTCAATATAATTAGTCACTTTATCCTGCCGGCGGGTCTGGCTCAGAACCACATGAAGTAGGTTTAAACACTGGTTGAACCTCACTTGGTAGTTGCCTGAGTGTGGCCTCGTTGTCCTTGCAGCTCATGGCATATTCCATAAGCAAGCAATTCACTTAGATAAGGCAAAACTGAGGAATTTATATAACACAAATGTAAGTATTTTTTTATATATGCATGTATTTTTTAGGAAGCATCTCAATAACATTTCATAGGAAACAGCTTGGGAAGGAAAACAGATAATAGGCAATGTGGCACAAGATGCCAGATAAAATGTTGGTCCCATTCAATCACACTGTACCTGTAAGTGGCATCGGGGAAGAATGCACAAGCAATAATCAGGTGTGAAATAACAGCCATAGCATTAGAATGAGCCAGGGGAAAAAGCCTTTCTCACATTACTTTATGAAACACATTTATTTACATCCCCCATTCCTATGGCACTTTGGACTTTGTATCCCTTTTCTTTTCAAATTCCATGCAATTTCATCAATTCAACCTAAGTCATCCATATTGAACTGCCAGTATGAGACATTCAAATTCTAAAGTTCTATCATCAAGATGGCCATATGTGTCAATTATGGATACTACTACTAAGTAAAGACTAATGAAGCCTGAGGCAAGAAAATGGATGCAGATGATGCACATTTCTTGATGTAATTTCAGACGGAAAGTGTGGTGAGAGAAAAAAGCAGAGCTATAATAGTGGCATTTATTAATGACATCCCAGTCAGGGCAAATTGCAGCAATTCCATTTTCTGATGATGCTCTTCAAAGTGCATCTTTTAAAAATGCAATCAACAATACATAACACAGAATCACAGTCTTTGATAATAATCTACTATTGATGAGAGCGAATGTATTAAATTACATACTCAGAGAAATCAGGCTGGCTTGCAGGCAGGCTATCCGAGGCGCTTCAGAGGTCACCATTACAAAGTCACGGCCCCCTCATCTTCTTTGATCAAACATCAACACAAAACGTTGTTGTGATTTGACTGGTGGTAAATAGCAAGTACCCACTATTATTGCTTTTTAATGTAAAATGTTGGAGAGTTTAAGATTTCTATATAACTTTTTTCTCCGGCTGTTCTTGGGTGCAATTGGCAGGCAAAATTACCAGCGTTGGGCTCAAGAAAATTAAACTAATGACTCACAGAGGTCAGTTTGGCTGTCTTTTTACGTGAAAAATATTTTGTGTTCAATGTAAATGTAAATGAGCTAGATATCAATGCCGTCATCTTCACAATGACACTTTTTGGATTCAAACACATTTAATTCATTTTCTATTATTTATTTTCACACTATATCCTAATGCCATCCATATTGCAAAAATAATGAATTAGTTGGATCTCATTGTATCCCATTAAGACGTCTACAACCTCACACATACTCCTTGTATTGGGAAAAACTGTTTGTCAGACTAAAGTGGTGTGCAGAGCACTATGACAAAACCATAGAAGGTAGGATGTGCCTACGGAGATCTATGCCTGATTGAATCATCAAGCTCTTGATTAGTGAATCAGGTGAGCAGGTTTAGGGCTACAACAAAATGATGAAACATCTGGGGATACCCGAGGAGAGGTTTGAGAAGCACTGCTCTTGTTCCTTCACAAAGGTAGTGTGCAAATACAGGGAAGCTACAGTGCCTTGCAAAAGTATTCATTGTTTTTCCTATTTTGTTGCATTACAACCTTTTGTTTGGATTTCATGTAATGGACCTACACAAAGTAGTCCAAATTGGAATCTGAAATGAAAAAAATAACTTGTTCCAAAAAAATCTAAAAAAGAAATAACGGAAACGTGGTGCGTATATATGTATTCACTCCCTTTGCTATGAAGCCCCTAAATAAGATCTGGTGCAACCAATTACCTTCAGGAGTCACATAATTAGTTAGATTGCACACAGGTGGACTTTATTTAAGTGTCACATGATCTCAGTATATATACAAGTGTTCTGAAAGGCTCCAGAGTCTGCAACACCACTAAGCAAGGGGCACCACCAAGCAAGCGAGGGCATTAATCAGAGAGGCAACAAAGAGACCAAAGATAACCCTGAAGGAGCTGCAAAGCTCCACAGCGGAGATTGGAGTATCTGTCCATAGGACCACTTTAAGCCGTACACTCCACAGAGCTGGGCTTTACAGAAGAGTGGCCAGAAAAAAGCCATTGCTTCAAGAAAAAAATAAGCTTGGTGTTCGCCAAAAGGCATGTGGGAGACTCCCCAAACATATGGAATAAGGTACTCTGGTCAGATGAGACTAAAATTGAGCTTTTTGGCCATCAAAGAAAACGCTATGTCTGGTGCAAACCCAACACCTCTCATCACCCCAAGAACACCATCCCCACAGTGAAGCACGGTGGTGGAAGCATCATGCTGTGGGGATGTTTATCATCAGCAGGGACTGGGAAACTGGTCAGAATTGAAGGAATGATGGATGGCGCTAAATAAAGGGATATTCTTGAGGGAAACCTTTCAGTCTTCCAGAGATTTGAGACTGGGACGGAGGTTCACCTTCCAGCAGGACAATGACCCTAAGCATACTGCTAAAGCAGCACTCGAGTGGTTTAAGGGGAAACATTTAAATGTCTTGGAATGGCCTAGTCAAAGCCCAGACCTGTCACGGTTTACTTAGCCAGAACCCAGAAGCAGACCAGGACAAGGTACGTTGAGACAAAGGTGAGTGTTTATTAATAGATTCCGAGTGAGGCTGAATAATCCAGGGAACAGAGCGGGTGGCGTGGACGGGTTGTTGAGGGTGCAGTGGTTGGTCCGGTACTGGCTCGGCAGCCGCCGACCATCAGGCAGAGGTTGGGTGAAGGTTCCGGGTGAGAGACTGCAGACAGAACAAAACGGAGGTCAGTACACAGCAAGTCAAAAAGGTGCAAAACAACAAAACTAACACTAATGGCTCAGAGACTGATACGCTGACAAACATACTGTTCATGGCTAACGATCCGGCAGGAACTGGATGTTGGGCCAGAGCCTAAGAAGGGTGATGATCAGGACCAGGTGTGCAGATTGCTGATGGGATGCAGGTGCGGAAAACAAGAGCGCTCCCCGGAGCGTTCCCGAACCCTCGGGAAACTGGAGATTACGAACAGGAACACTAGTCACCAGACAGGACCCGACTCAGACAGCCGGGATCGTTACAGTACCCCCTCCGACCAAACGCCACCGGGCGGACTCCCGGAGCGCCAGGATGGAGGCGGTAGAAGTCACTGATGAGGTCCGCATCTAGGACCTGTCGCCGCGGAATCCAACTCCTCTCCTCAGGGCCATACCCCTCCCAGTCCACGAGATACTGGAAACCCCGGCCCCGCCGTCTGGAATCCATGATGCGACGCACCGTGTAGGCAGGACCACCTCCGATCATCCGAGGAGGAGGAGGAGGAGGCGGAGGAGGCAACAGAGGACTGAGGAAGACCGGCTTGAGGCAGGAGACATGAAAGGTGGGATGGACTCTGAGCGTCCTCGGTAGTTTGAGTCGAACTGCCACTGGATTGATCACCTTCTCCACCACAAACGGACCAATGAACTTCGGTAACAACTTCCTAGACTCAGTCCGTAACGGAAGATCCCGTGTGGCCAACCAAACCCTATCTCCGATGGTATAGGTGGGAGCGGGGATCGGCGACGGTCGCCTGGAGCTGATACCGGTCCGAAACTCTAAGGAGTGCCTTTCTGGCCCGATGCCAGGTCCGGTGGCAACGACGAATATGGGCCTGAACAGAAGGCACTGAGAGCTCCTTCTCCTGAGAAGAAAACAGGGGAGGTTGGTAGCCATACAGGCACTGGAAGGGAGACATCCCAGTGGCAGATGTAGGAAGAGTATTGTGGGCATACTCAACCCAAGGCAACTGAGAGACCCAGGAGGTGGGGTTGGAAGAGACCAGACAGCGTAGCGTGGATTCCATCTTCTGGTTGGCTCTCTCCGCCTGACCATTGGATTGGGGGTGAAAACCAGATGTGAGACTGACTGTAGCTCCAATGGCCAAACAGAAGGACTTCCAGACAGCAGAGGTAAACTGAGGGCCACGGTCAGAAAGCGATATCACTGGGCAAACCGTGGACCCTGAAAACCTCCCTAACCAGGATCTCGGACGTCTCCGAGGCAGAGGGAAGCTTGGCAATAGGCACAAAGTGGGCGAACTTGCTGAATCTGTCCACGATAGTCAGAACGACCGTGTTCCCCTCAGAAGCGGGCAACCCAGTGGCGAAGTCCAGGGCCAGATGCGACCATGGTCGCGGGGAATAGGAAGGGGGGTGAAGTAGTCCAGAGCTGGGCCGATTGGTACTCTTATTCTGCGCACACACTGGACAGGCAGCAACAAAACCCCGAGTATCCTCGGCCATGGCAGGCCACCAAAACGTCTGCGAAGAAACGCCATTGTCCGAGCCACGCCAGGGGCGACAAGCCATCTTGCTGGCGTGGGACCATTTGAGGACAGCAGGACGAACCGACTCAGGCACAAACAACCGACCGGGTGGACCGTTACCGGGACCGGGCTGAGTCCGAAAGGGCCGCCAGCACCTCCTCCTCAATCTTCCACATAACTGCTCCCACGACGCAGTTCCGGGGGAGGATTGTCTCGTCTTGGACCCACTCTCCTCCGTCTTGGAGAACATCCGGGACAAGGCGTCCGCCTTGCCGTTCTTAGATCCAGGTCGGAGCGTCAGGGCAAACTTGAATCGTCCGAAAAACAACGCCCACCTGGCCTGACGGGAGTTGAGACGTTTAGCCGATTGCACGTAAGCAAGATTCTTGTGGTCAGTCCAGACAATAAACGGTTGCTCCGCCCCTCCAACCAGTGGCGCCCACTCCTCCAAGGCAAGTTTCACCGCGAAGCTCCCGGTTACCCACATCGTAATTCCTCTCCGCAGGCGAAAGGCGGCAGAGTAGTAGGCGCAGGGATGGAGTTTACTGTCCGTGGAGCATCGCTGCGACAGGATGGCGCCAACTCCCACATCAGACGCGTCCACTTCAACGGCGAACTGACGGGCCGTGTCCGGTTGAGAGAGAATCGGTGCGTTGGTGAATCGCCTCTTCAAATCCAGAAACGCTCGATCCGCCTCCGGATTCCACTTGAAGGTCCTGATACTGGAAGTCAAGGCAGTTAACGGAGCGGCCACACGGCTGTAATCCCGGATGAATCTGCGGTAGAAATTCGCAAACCCCAAAAATCTCTGGAGTTGCAATCTCGTACCGGGCTGGGCCCATTCCAGAACCGCTCTAACCTTCTCCTGGTCCATCCTAATCTCTCCCCTGGAGATGATGTACCCGAGAAAGGATGTCGTGTGGGCGTGAAACTCGCACTTCTCGGCCTTCACGAACAGGCGATTCTCCAACAATCGCTGCAGAACCTGCCGGACATGCTGGACGTGGTCGGAAGGTTCCTTCGAGAAGATCAGAATGTCATCCAGGTAAACAAACACAAAGAGACCGATCATATCTCTCAGGACGTCGTTCACCATACTCTGGAATACCGCTGGAGCATTGGTCAGTCCAAACGGCATCACCTGATACTCGAAGTGACCCATCGGTGTATTGAAACCCGTCAACCACTCGTCCCCCTCTCTGATCCGGACCAGGTGATACGCATTGCGTAGGTCTAGCTTGGTGAACACCGTAGCACCCTGTAAGGAGTCGAAGGCAGAACTCATCAAGGGCAGGGGATACTTGTTCTTGACCGTGATGTCATTCAACCCCCGATAATCAATACACGGTCGAAGAGAGCCATCCTTCTTCCCCACAAAGAAGAATCCTGCCCCAGGGGTGATGACGAGGGACGAACGAGACCAGCAGCTAGGGACTCCTTGATGTAGGTCTCCAACGCCTCACGTTCAGGTCGGGAGATACTGTATAACCTTCCCTTGGGGTAGACAGCTCCAGGGACCAGGTTGATGGCACAATCATATGGTCGGTGGGGAGAGGAGTGACAGAGCCTTCTGCTTACTGAAAACTTCCCCCAAATCGTGATATGTCTCGGGAACCAGGGACAAATCTAGGGGTTTAGCCTCAATCACCTGACTGGGAACCGAATGGGGGCAGGCAGTCTTGAGACAGTTAGCATGACAATCAAGGCTCCAACTCGTTACCTTGCCCGTCACCCAATCGAACGTGGGATTGTGTTCCTTCAGCCAGGGGTATCCAAGGACCAGAGGAACATGGGAAGACGGCAGAATGAAGAATGAAATCATCTCAGAATGATTCCCTGACAACCAGCATCTTAACCGGTTCAGTCCTCATCGTGATACGTGCCAGACTACTGCCGTTCAGAGTGGTCGCTTCAATGGCTTCCGGCAATTGCTCCTTGGAAAGCCCCAGCTGTTCCACCAACTTCGGCATCAAGAAAGCTTCCATCGGCACCTGAATCGATAAAAGCGTTAAGCGCTAAGCTCTGATTCCTGTTCACAAGGGTAGCCGGGAAACGGGGTCTGACAGAGGTACTGAGAGGTTGAAACTGGCTCGCTAAAAGTCCTCCCAACTTTAGCGAGCCGGGCAGTTTGACGACCGCCGGGAACAAGTGGAGATGTAATGTCCCGAGCTACCACAGTAGAGGCAGCAGTTGGTCTTACGTCTATGTTGACGCTCCTCCTTGGTTAACCCGTGCCGCCCCCACTTGCATGGGTTCAGAATCGGGATAGAGGACCTCTCCACTAATCCATTGTGGTGGAGAATGATCGACGTGTTCTGGTCCACCACCCGACCCGACTGGGAACTGAGAAGCTGATCGATTGGACGGACCCCATTGCTTCTCCCTCCTTCGCTCTCGGACTCGATTATCCACCCGAATAGACAAAGCTACCAAGCTGTCCAGGTCACTAGGCTCCGGATAGAGATCAACTCATCCTTGAGCTGCTCCGACAGACCCTGGTAAAAGGCCGCTTGCAGAGACTCCTCGTTCCACCCACTCTCCACAGCCAACGTCTTGAACTCGATCACGAAGTCGGCCACGCTGCGAGTTCCTTGGCGAAGCGAAAACAGGCGCCTAGCTGCGTCCCTCCCTCGGACGGAATGGTCGAAGAGCTTCCTCATCTCGGCCGTGAACCCCTGGTATGAAGCCATGCAGGGATCCTGTCGTTCCCAAACGGCTGAAGCCCACTCCAGCGCTCGACCACGCAGCAACTCAATCACAAAGGCTATCCTAGCCTTGTCTGTGGCATAAGAGTAGGGCTGTAGATCGAACACTAGTCCACACTGCATAAGGAAGGAACGGCATCTTCCCAGCTCCCCCTCATATTTATCCGGCGTCGGAACCTTGGGCTCACGGATGGACACAGCTTCAGAAGCGGCAGGCGAGATGGGTGAAACCGGTAGTGGATCCTCCACCGGACACTTGCGTTGGTTCTGGACCTCCGTCAGACCGGTAGAAAGGTTCCGAACTGACAACGCGATCTCCTGTAGTACCATGCTATGATGGCCCAACATCTTCTCCTGCTGGGTAATAGCATGGCGAACAGAGTCCAGGTCCGCTGGGTTCATTACTGGCCGGATCGTTCTGTCACGGTTTACTTAGCCAGAACCCAGAAGCAGACCAGGACAAGGTACGTTGAGACAGAGGTGAGTGTTTATTAATAGATTCGAGTGAGGCTGAATAATCCAGGGAACAGAGCGGGTGGCGTGGACGGGTTGTTGAGGGTGCAGTGGTTGGTCGGTACTGGCTCGGCAGCCGCCCGACCATCAGGCAGAGGTTGGGTGAAGGTTCCCGGGTGAGAGACTGCAGACAGAACAAAACGGAGGTCAGTACACAGCAAGTCAAAAGGTGCAAAACAACAAAACTAACACTAATGGCTCAGAGACTGATACGCTGACAAACATACTGTTCATGGCTAACGATCCGGCAGGAACTGGATGTTGGGCCAGAGCCTAAGAAGGGTGATGATCAGGACCAGGTGTGCAGATTGCTGATGGGATGCAGGTGCGGAAAACAAGAGCGCTCCCCGGAGCGTTCCCGAACCCTCGGGAAACTGGAGATTACGAACAGGAACACTAGTCACCAGACAGGACCCGACTCAGACAGCCGGGATCGTTACAAGACCTCAATCCAATTGAGAATCTGTGGTATGACTTAAAGATTGCTGTACACCAGCGGAACGGAAACGTGGTGCGTACATATGTATTCACTCCCTTTGCTATGAAGCCCCTAAATAAGATCTGGTGCAACCAATTACCTTCAGGAGTCACATAATTAGTTAGATTGCACACAGGTAGACTTTATTTAAGTGTCACATGATCTGTCACATGATCTCAGTATATATACACCTGTTCTGAAAGGCCCCAGAGTCTGCAACACCACTAAGCAAGGGGCACCACCAAGCAAGCGAGGGCATTAATCAGAGAGGCAAAAAGAGACCAAAGATAACCCTGAAGGAGCTGCAAAGCTCCACAGCGGAGATTGGAGTATCTGTCCAAGAGCCCAGACCTCAATCCAATTGAGAATCTGTGGTATGACTTAAAGATTGCTGTACACCAGCGGAACCCATCCAACTTGAAGGAGCTTGAGAAGTTTGCCTTGAAGAATGGGCAAAAATCCCAGTGGCTCGATGTGCCAAGCTTATAGAGACATACCCCAAGAGACTTGCAGCTGTAATTGCTGCAAAAGGTGGCTCTACAAAGTATTGACTTTGAGGGGGTGAATAGTTATGCACGCTCAAGTTTTATTTCTGGTTTGTTTCACAATAAAAAATATTTTGCATCTTCAAAGTGGTAGGCATGTTGTATAAATCAAATGATACAAACCCCCCCAAAATCCATTTTAATTCCAGGTTGTAAGGCAACAAAATAGGAAAAATTCCCAGGGGGGTGAATACTTTCGCAAGCCACTGTACATCATTTGACATGAAAATACATTTCACAGGACAACAGTACAATATTTCCAGGTGGTTGTCATTGACAACAATTCATTTGTTATCATGTGTTCTACATTCTTTACTCTGTGTTCAGTCCGTTCTTTAGACTAGTATGTCCCCTGTGTGAACAATAGAGGACTATACAGTGACACAGCACTCAAGGTTCTCTGCTATTTTAGTTCATTCTGGAAGATTCATTTTACAATGTAAAGCCAGTAAAGCTCATTTATCACAGTAAGGAAATAGATGTCTTCATTTTTCTCTTGTACTGTTTTCGCCAGAGGAAGAAGAGAACAAAGATCCCTTTACAAGGCTGGTCTGACATTGGAGCACTTTTCTTTTATAATGTTGTTCTCTCCATGGTTGTTGTATGCAGAATATTTTTTTCTTTTTAAATGTAAGAAAGGCCTTTGATTCATCTGCTAGACATTCTCTTTTCCTTCTCTCCCTCTTTCTGTCTTCTTTTCTGTGGTTATCCAAACCTTTAAGACCACAACAGCCAGACTCAAATGGTAAGCCAATTAATTAATGACACACAAACGCACATCCGCAAGTACACACACGTACACACACACACACACACACACGCACACACACACAGGTGTAAATCTACAAAGGACTCACACATTGTATAACATGCTGCTACAAGGTTAAACGTTTGAAACTTAAATAGATTGATATTTCTTTGGTAAAGCTAAAATTGGACTGGACTGTGAGGAGGAGGAAGAGGAGGAGGAGGAGGAGGAGGTATTGTACAGAAGCCCCCACACCCCCACCCCTGGCAGAACTGCCAGGTGGTCACAGAGGGCTTCTGTCCAAAATATTGTGTGGGTATTGATTAGACTCTAATCATTAGAGGGATGAGTCCAGCATCAGCGTACTGAGAAATCACTCTGCCCCAGTCTGCCCACTCTGAATCAGACCTAGACATTTGGCAAGCATTTCACAACAATAACTGTGCACTGAATTACAGGAACAATTTTACCTCAGAAAGTGTTAGTAAATTAGGACCAATATTTGGTTTAAGGGAAGAATTGTGAGCATACAAGGGGCATTGCTCATTAGGCTGATCCACCTTGGAGGCCAGGGCTTCCACACTCTGTCTGCATGTCCTCTCTATGTCCAGGTTCTCCTGAATGCTGTTGACCTCTTCAATTACCATGTAGGACACTGTAGAAGAGTGACAGAAACAACACTGTTAATCATCTCCAATCCAGCATAAACATTGTGCAGTGCGGTTTTCCTTTATCTGCGATTAATTGACACAGAGAATGGCGCTGCAATGGCTAGCAGCCGTTTTACGAGTTCCTAATCAATTCTACTATTTTGTGATTTTTGTTTTAGCTGATCGTAACTTTTTTTGACCTAAAAAAGCTTCTGGACATCAGAACAGCGATCACTAACCTCGATTTGGATGAAGATTTCAACTTCAACGAGTCTGAGGCACAGGACATGGACCAGGCCCTAATGCCCAAGACTGGGAAAAGGATAAGGCGGAGTAAATGAAGCCGACGTGCGGACACCCTGACGAAACTATGTCCGCGAGTACATAAACCGCCTCAACCTTCCGTTCTATTGGCGAACGTACAATCACTGGAGAACAAACTGTACGAGCTCCGTTTTGAGACTATCCTATCAAGAGAGTTTTCATCTATATTTTCGTAGCTGTTTATTTACGCCCACAAACCGAAGCTGGCACTAAGACTGCACTCAACGAGCTGTATAGGGCCATAAGCAAACAAGAAACTGCTCATCCAGAGGCGACGCTCCTCGTGGCCAGTGATTTTAATACAGGGAAACTGAAATCCGTCGTACCTAATTTCTACCAGCATGTCACCTGTGCAACTAGAGGCGAAACAACTCTAGATTACTTTTACTCCACACACAGAACACATACAAAGCTCTCCCTCGCCCCCTCCATTTGGCAAATCTGACCATAACTCTATCCTCCTGATTCCTGCTTACAAGCAAAAACTCAAACAAAAAGTACCAGTGACGCGCGCAGTACGGAAGTGGTCCGATGAAGCGGATGCTAAGCTACGGGACTGTTTCCCTAGCACAGACTGGAATATGTTCCTGGATTCATCCGATGACATTGAGGAGTTTTCCACATCAGTCACCGGCTTCATTAATAAGTGCATCGACGACGTCATCCCCACAGTGACCGTACGTACAGTTGAAGTCTGAGGTTTACATACAGTTAGGTTGGAGTCATTAAAACTTGTTTTTCAACCACTCCACAAATTTCTTGTTTACAAACTATAGTTTTGGCAAGTCAGTTAGGACATCTACTTTGTGCATTATTATTTCACTTATAATTAACTGTATCACAATTCCAGTGGGTCAGAAGTTTACATACACTAAGTTTACTGTGCCTTTAAACAGCTTGGAAAATTACAGAAAATGATGTCATGGATTTAGAAGCTTCTGATAGGATAATTGATATCATTTGAATCAATTGGAGGTGTACCTGTGGATGTATTTCAAGGCCTACCTTCAAACTTAGTGGCTCTTTGCTTGACATCATGGGAAAATCAAAAGAAATCAGCCAAGACCTCAGAAAAATTATTGTAGACCTCCACAAGTCTGGTTCATCCTTGGGAGCAATTTCCAAATGCCTGAAGGGACCACGTTCATCTGTACAAACAATAGTACGCAAGTATAAACACCATGGGACCACGCAGCCGTCATACCGCTCAGGAAGGAGACACGTTCTGTCTCCTAGAGATGAACATACTTTGCTGCGAAAAGTGCAAATCAATCCCAGAACAACAGCAAAGGACCTTGTGAAGATGCTGGAGGAAACAGGTACAAAAGTATCTATATCCACAGTAAAACAAGTCCTATATCGACATAACCTGAAAGGCCGCTCAGCAAGGAAGAAGCCACTGCTCCAAAACCGCCATAAAAAAGACAGACTACAGTTTGCAACTGCACATGGGGAGATCGTACTTTTTGGAGAAATGTCCTCTGGTCTGATGAATCAAAAATAGAACTGTTTGGACATAATGACCATCGTTA
The DNA here is from genome assembly GCF_020615455.1 of Coregonus clupeaformis. Lineage (NCBI taxonomy): Eukaryota > Metazoa > Chordata > Actinopteri > Salmoniformes > Salmonidae > Coregonus > Coregonus clupeaformis. Next base: position 47,147,358 of record NC_059192.1, on the reverse strand, counting down.
TGTTTGGAGAGGGGGTGGCTTGCAACCGTGAAGCACGGGGGTGGTAGGATCATGCTGTTGGGGTGCACTTCACAAAATAGATGGCATCATGAGGAAGGAAAATTATGTAAATATATTGAAGCAACATCCCAAGACATCAGTCAGGAAGTTAAAGCTTGGTCGCAAATGGGTCTTCCAAATGGACGATGACCCCAAGCATACTTCCAAAGTTGTGGCAAAATGGCTTAAGGACAACAAAGTCAAGGTATTGGAGTGGCCATAATAATATGCCATCACAAAGCCCTGACCTCAATCCTATAGAAAATGTGTGGACAGAACTGAAAAGGCGTGTGTGAGCAAGGAGGCCTACAAACCTGACTCATTTACACCAGCACTGTCAGGAGGAATGAGCCAAAATTCACCTAACTTATTGTGGGAAGCTTGTGGAAGGCTACCCGAAACGTTTGACCCAAGTTCAACCATTTAAAGGCAACGCTACCAAATACTAATTGAGTGTATGTAAACTTCTGACCCACTGGGAATGTGATGCAAGAAATAAAAGCTGAAATAAATAATTATCTCTACTATTATTCTGACATTTCACATTCTTAAAATAAAGAGGTGATCCTAAATGACCTAAGACAGGGAATTCTTACTAGGATTGAATGTCAGGAATTGTGAAAAACTGAGTTTAAATGTATTTGGCTAAGGTGTATGTAAACTTCCGACTTCAACTGTACATACACTATATGAAAAGTATGTGGACACCCCTTCAAATTAGTGGATTCGGATATTTCAGCTACACCTGTTGCTGACAGGTATAAAAATAGAGCACACAGCCATGCAATCTCCATAGACAAACATTGGCAGTAGCATGGCCTTACTGAAGAGCTCACTGACATTCAATGCGACACCATCATAGGATGCCACCTTTCCAACGAGTCAGTTTGTAAAATGTCTGCCTTGCTAGAGCTGCCCCGGTCAACTGTAACTACTGTTATTGTGACGTGGAAACGTCTAGGAGCGAATCTGGGTTTAGCGGATGCCAGGAGAATGCTACCTGCCCAAATGAATAGTGCCAACTGTAAATCTTGGTGGAGAAGGAATAATGGTCTGTTTTTCATGGTTCGGGCTAGGCCCCTTAGTTCCAGTGAAGGGAAATCTTAACGCTACACCATACAATGACATTCTAGACGATTCTGTGCTTCCAACTTTGTGGCAACAGTTTGGGGAAGGCCCTGTCCTGTTTCAGCATGACAATACCCCTGTGCACAAAGCGAGGTCCATACAGAAATGGTTTGTCGCGATCCGTGTGGAAGAACTTGATTGGCAGGCACAGAACCTTGACCCCATCGAACACCTTTGGGATGAACTGGAACACAGACTGCGAGCCAGGCATAATCGCCCAACATCAGTGCCCAACCTCACTAATGCTCTTGTGGCTGAATGGAAGCAAGTCCCCATAGCAATGTTCCAACATCTAGTGGAAAGCCTTCCCAGAAGAGTGGAGGCTGTTATAGCAGCAAAGGGGGGACCAACTCCATATTAATGCCATGATTTTGGAATGAGATGTCCGACGAGCAGGTGTCCACATACTTATGGTCATGTAGTGTATCCCAACCAGAAGCCATCGATTACAGGCATCATCCATACTGAGCTAAAGGCTAGGACTGCCACTTCCGATGAGCAGGACACTAATCCAGGCGCTTATAAGTAATCCTGCTATGCCCTCTGACAAACCATCAAACAGGAAAAGCTTGTACAGGACTAAGATCGAATCCTACTACACCGGCTCTGGCGCTTGTCGGATGTGGCAGGGCTTGCAAACTATAACGGATAACAAAGGGGAAAACAGCCGCAAGCTGCCCAATGACGCAAGCTAACCAGACAAGCTAAATGCCTTCTATTCTTGCTTTGAGACAAGCAACACTGAACAATGTATGAGAGCACCAGCTGTTCCGGACAACTGTGTGATCACGCTCTCCATAGCCAATGTGAGTAAAAGCTTTAAACAGGTTAATATTCACAAGGCTGCAGGGCCAGACGGATTAGAGCATGCGCTGACCAGCTGGCAAGTTTCTTTACTGACATTTTCAACCTCTCCCTGACCCAGTCTGTAATACATACAGTGGGGAAAAAAAGTATTTAGTCAGCCACCAATTGTGCATGTTCTCCCACTTAAAAAGATGAGAGAGGCCTGTAATTTTCATCATAGGTACACGTCAACTATGACAGACAAAATGAGAAAAATAAATCCAGAAAATCACATTGTAGGATTTTTTATGAATTTATTTGCAAATGATGGTGGAAAATAAGTATTTGGTCAATGACTAAAGTTTCTCAATACTTTGTTATATACCCTTTGTTGGCAATGACACAGGTCAAACGTTTTCTTTAAGTCTTCACAAGGTTTTCACACACTGTTGCTGGCATTTTGGCCCATTCCTCCATGCAGATCTCCTCTAGAGCAGTGATGTTTTGGGGCTGTCGCTGGGCAACACAGACTTTCAACTCCCTCTAAAGATTTTCAATGGGGTTGAGATCTGGAGACTGGCTAGGCCACTCCAGGACCTTGAAATGCTTCTTACGAAGCCACTCCTTCGTTGCCCGGGCGGTGTGTTTGGGATCATTGTCATGCTGAAAAACCCAGCCACGTTTCATCTTCCATGCCCTTGCTGATGGAAGGAGGTTTTCACTCAAAATCTCACGATACATGGCCCCATTCATTCTTTCCTTTACACGGATCAGTCGTCCTGGTCCCTTTGCAGAAAAACAGCCCCAAAGCATGATGTTTCCACCCCCATTCTTCACAGTAGGTATGGTGTTCTTTGGATACAACTCAGCATCCAAACACGACGAGTTGCGTTTTTACCAAAAAGTTATATTTTGGTTTCATCTGACCATATGACATTCTCCCAATCCTCTTCTGGATCATCCAAATGCACTCTAGCAAACTTCAGACGGGCCTGGACATGTACTGGCTTAAGCAGGGGGACACGTCTGGCACTGCAGGATTTGAGTCCCTGGCGGCGTAGTGTGTTACTGATGGTAGGCTTTGTTACTTTGGTCCCAGCTCTCTGCAGGTCATTCACTAGGGTCCCCCCGTGTGGTTCTGGGATTTTTGCTCACCGTTCTTGTGTTCATTTTGACCCCACAGGGTGAGATCTTGCGTGGAGCCCCAGATCGAGGGAGATTATCAGTGGTCTTGTATGTCTTCCATTTCCTAATAATTGCTCCCACAGTTGATTTCTTCAAACCAAGCTGCTTACCTATTGCAGATTCAGTCTTCCCAGCCTGGTGCAGGTCTACAATTTTGTTTCTGGTGTCCTTTGACAGCTCTTTGGTCTTGGCCATAGTGGAGTTTGGAGTGTGACTGTTTGAGGTTGTGGACAGGTGTCTTTTATACTGATAACAAGTTCAAACAGGTGCCATTAATACAGGTAACGAGTGGAGGACAGAGGAGCCTCTTAAAGAAGAAGTTACAGGTCTGTGAGAGCCAGAAATCTTGCTTGTTTGTAGGTGACCAAATACTTATTTTCCACCATAATTTGCAAATAAATTCATTAAAAATCCTACAATGTGATTTTCTGGAAAAAATATTCTCAATTTGTCTGTCATAGTTGACTTGTACCTATGATGAAAATTACAGGCCTCTCTCATCTTTTTAAGTGGGAGAACTTGCACAATTGGTGGCTGACTAAATACTTTTTTTCCCCACTGTACATGCTTCGAGCAGACCACAATAGTCCCTGTGCCCATCCCTATAGCCTCTGATCTGGCGGACTCACTAAACACAAATACTGTGTTTGTAAATGATGCCTGAGTGTTGGAATGTGCCCCTGTCTGTCCGTAAATTTAAAAAAATTAAATAATTATGCTGTCTGGTTTGCTTAATATAAGGAATTTGATGTATAGCATTTACTTTTACTTTGTACTTTTACTCAAGTATGACAATTTAGTACTTTTTCCACCACTGCTCTATACAAGGCAGTGTCAAAGGAAGGCCCTAAAAATGGTCATAGACTCCAGCCACCCAAGTCATAGACTGTTCTCTCTGCTACCGCACGGCAAGCGGTACCGATGCACCAAGTCTGGAACCAACAGGACCCTGAACAGCTTCTAACCCCAAGCCATGAGACTGCTAAAAAGCTACCCAGACTATCCGCTTTGACACTTTTTGCACTAACTTTTTGGACTCATCACATACGCTGCTGCTACTGTTTATTATTTGTCACTTTATTCCTAGTTATATGTACATATCTACATCAATTACCCCGTACCCCCGCACATCACCTCGGTACTGGTACCCCATGTATATAGCCAAGTTATCGTTACTCATTGTGTATTATTACTTTTATTACTACGTGTTTTACTTATCTATTATTTCTGTATTTTCTTTCTCTTTGCATTGTTGGTAAGGGCCCATAAGTAAGCATTTCACTGTTGTTTACAAAGCATGTGATGAATAAAATTTGATTTGATTGAATTGGAGCCTAAGTACTAAACTCAGCAAAAAAAGAAACTTCCCTTTTTCAGGACCATGTCTTTCAAAGATAATTCGTAAAAATCCAAATAACTTCACAGATCTTCATTGTAAAAGGGTTTAAACACTGTTTCCCATGCTTGTTCAATGAACCATAAACAATTAATGAACATGCACCTGTGGAACGGTCGTTAAGACACTAACCGCTTACAGACGGTAGACAATTAAGGTCACAGTTATGAAAACTTAGGACACTAAAGAGGCCTTTCTACTGACTGAAAAACACCAAAAGAAAGATGTCCAGGGTCCCTGCTCATCTGCGTGAACGTACCTTAGGCATGCTGCAAGGAGGCATGAGGACTGCAGATGTGGCCAGGGCAATAAATTGCAATGTCCGTACTGTGAGACGCCTAAGACAGCCCTACAGGGAGACAGGACGGACAGCTGATCATCCTCACAGTGGCAGACCACGTGTAACAACACCTGCACAGGATCGGTACATCCGAACATCACACCTGCAGGACAGGTACAGGATGGCAACAACAACTGCCCGAATTACACCAGGAACACACAATCCCTCCATCAGTGCTCAGGCTGTCCGCAATAGGCTGAGAGAGGCTGGACTGAGGGCTTGTAGGCCTGTTGTAAGGCAGGTCCTCACCAGACATTACCGGCAACAACGTCGCCTAAGGGCACAAACCCACCGTCGCTGGACCAGACAGGACTGGCAAAAAGTGCTCTTCACTGACGAGTCACGGTTTTGTCTCACCAGGGGTGATGGTCGGATTTGCGTTTATCATCGAAAGAATGAGCTCTACACCGAGGCCTGTACTCTGGAGCGGGATCGATTTGGAGGTGGAGGGTCTGTCATGGTCTGGGGTGGTGTGTCACAGCATCATCGGACTGAGCTGGTTGTCATTGCAGGCAATCTCAACGCTGTGCGTTACAGGGAAGACATCCTCCTCCCTCATGTGGTACCCTTCCTGCAAGCTAATCCTGACATGACCCTCCAGCATGACAATGCCACCAGCCATACAGCTCGTTCTGTGCGTGATTTCCTGCAAGACAGGAATGTCAGTGTTCTGCCATGGCCAGCGAAGAGCCCGGATCTCAATCCCATTGAGCACGTCTGGGACCTGTTTGGATCGGAGGGTGAGGGCTAGGGTTATTCCCCCCAGAAATGTTTGTGGTCCTCTGTAGCTCAATTGGTAGAGCATGGCGCTTGTAACGCCAGGGTAGTGGGTTCGATCCCTGGGACCACCCATATGTAAAAATGTATGCACGCATGACTGTAAGTCGCTTTGGATAAAAGCGTCTGCTAAATGGCATATTATATTATTTATTATTAAATGTCCGGGAACTTGCAGGTGCCTTGGTGGAAGAGTGGGGTAACATCTCACAGCAAGATCTGGCAAATCTGGTGGCCACACCAGATACTGACTGTTACTTTTGATGTTGACCCCCACTTTGTTCAGGGACACATAATACAATTTATGTTAGTCACATGTCTGTGGAACTTGTTCAGTTTATGTCTCAGTTGTTGAATCTTGTTATGTTCATACAAATATTTACACATTAGGTTTGCTGAAAATAAACGCAGTTGACAGTGAGAGGACGTTTCTTTTTTTGCTGAGTTTATATCTATTTTTTATTTTGATTAATAGCAGAGTTACACTACAGAGGTAGGCCTAAACTAGCTTTGTTGTTAACATACTGTAGGCAACACAAATGTTGCCATGTGGTCTGATCCTAAGGTTGACCTTATTGGAGCTCATCTCTTTATGTTTCTTTATGTTTCAATCTTGAATATCATACAGATTATTATATATTTTTTTTTTACATGTCTTTGGTTGGTCATGTTCAGTTGCTTTCACAATTAGCTTTACATCTCAAGGTCAGAGGTAACGCTGAAGGATGAGACGACTAGGACATAAACATGAGCATTTCTGTAGACTCACTTACTGTGAAATCTGATACTTTACTAAGAAATGTACTTGACACACTTGACAATATAAGTATGTATGTTTGCATTTTCTGTTATGTCAAAGCTTTGCCATGAACCACATATGTTCTCTTTTCAATTTAAAAGGTGAACTAATATTACCAATGCGACTGAGGTCTTATCTATTCTGCTTTCCGGAAAAACCACATCAGTGGAACTATGAAAACATTTTCTAGCCCCTGATGTTAGACTTTGTAACTTTGAAATATAAAATCTTACTTTAGCCAGTTTGGAGTTGTTAAAAAACAGAAACATTCAGAGAGATGCTTAATACTCTAAACATTGACATAATGTGCAGGCATAATCACAAACCTCAGTGAAAGAGAACAGTCTTACTGCCACTTAACTAATTGAACATTGTAGTCGAAGGGGAAACATAGGAATTAATGCCGTTAACACAGGCCGTTCCCTTCCCAATGACACCTAATTAAAACTTGATGAACGTCTCTGCCTGCGATATAAAAGTTCCTCCGGCACCCTCTCCACGTCAGTCATTCAATAGCACTTAGCTGCCAGTTTCATCCCAGCCTCTCTCTTGCTCTTCTCTTTCACAGATTCCATAGTGCCCAACTCACTCAACACCAGCAAAGGAGGTCTTGAACTAAATGACACGTTAATTGTAATTACTGGTAGGCATGGTAAATAAACAGGCCTGGAAGTGGAAAGTGTACAAGTGCGGGGCGACAGGGGTTCCGACACGTCAGAATTGGCAGTGTTAATTGTAAGTTTCGGCCTCACCATCATCGCTCCATCTTTTTCTCCCCTCTTTTCCTTCCTATTACCCCAGTGCCGACGTGCTGCATAATGGTATCAGCGCAGACAGAGCAGTGAATGAAATTGTATCTGCAGCCGTACGGAAGCCTTGATGAGGGGGCAGATGCCTTTGTGGTGTTATCATTACAACACAATGGTCATTTTGTCATCAACCTTGCCATCGCCAATTGAAAAGACATGATTGTGTGTTGGGGGCTTTTTCTCTCTCTCTCTGTAGCCCAGTTGTTTCGTTGTGAATAGGAGCAATTTTCTAAGAGCTATGAAATCACGTAATAGGTCCTAATATGCAGCTGCTTGGCATAGCAAAGCAGCCTCTATTAAAGTGGAAGTCAAACACAATATGTGTTTTTTGACTGGAGAAACACTGGATGTAAATTATGAGCAAAGGCCACATTTATTCAGATAAAAATCCCTCGACTGCAGTGATTACAAAGAACAACCATTTCAAACATCTGACATTTTTCTAAAATTCCAGAGATCAAAGTCACTGGCTTGAGTGGCTTGTGTGATACATTTTGGTTTTAAGAAAAACTGTCCCTGCGAAATAACACAGAAATACATTGTATTTCAAGCACATTTGTATGTGTAAGGAAAAAGTAAAAGTGGAGAAGTGGCAGAGACGATGCTTTAGGTGTAATTTTGCATTCTGAACACTGTTTCTCTATTAAACTAAAGTTTAATACATTGTGCATTGACAGGAGCGCAGCAAGAGTAAATAAAGCTGTGCTACCACTGAAAGTAAAGGGTGTGCCTTTTACCCAAGGTAAATGTCAAACATACACAGTTCATAGCGAGTCCAATATCTCTTTTTCATTAGTGTCCTACCTTCACTGAGCCAGTCAATGCAAGATCAGACTCCACTTAAACTCAATCGGAGTTAGCTTTTCTCCCTCTGAAAATCTGAGGTTATGAGGATGATGGGCTATGTAATAAAGCTTCCCAATATGAATGAAGATTATGTGAACCTTAACAAGTGCTATATAAACCACCACCACATAGCTTTAAAGTGAAATAATAAAAGCAAAATCATCCAAAAGTCAGACTATATTGATGGCCCTGAGGCACAATGCATACACTCTTAGAAAAAAAAAAAGGTGCTTTCTAGAACCTTAAAGGATTCTTCAGATGTTCCCATAGGAGAAACCTTTGAAGAACCCTTTTTGGCTGCAGGTAGAAATATAACCCTTTTGGTTCCAGGTAGAACCCTTTCTATAGAGGGTTCTACATGGAACCCAAAAGGGTTCTACCTGGAAGCAAAAAGGGTTATCCTATGGAGACAGCCGAAGAACCCTTTTGGAACTCTTTTCTTCTAAGAGTGTAGTGTATGAGATTGTTGGCCAAGATCTCGCGATACATGGCCCCATCCACCCTCCCCTCAATACGGTGCAGTCGTCCTGTCCACTTTGCAGAAAAGCATCCCCAAAGAATGATGTTTCCACCTCCATGCTTCACGGTTGGGATGGTACTCATCCTTCTTCTTCCTCCAAACACGGCGAGTGGAGTTTAGACCAAAAAGCTCTATTTTTGTCTCATCAGACCACATGACATTCTCCCATTCCTCCTCTGGATCATCCAGATGGTCATTGGCAAACTTCAGACGGGCCTGGACATGCGCTGGCTTGAGCAGGGGGACCTTGCGTGCGCTGCAGGATTTCAATCCATGACGGCGTAGTGTGTTACTAATGGTTTTCTTTGAGACTGTGGTCCCAGCTCTCTTCAGGTCATTGACCTGGTCCTGCCGTGTAGTTCTGGGCTGATCCCTCACCTTCCTCATGATCATTGATGCCCATGATGTGAAATCTTGCATGGAGCCCCAGACTGAGGGTGATTGACCGTCATCTTGAACTTCTTCCATTTTCTAATAATTGCGCCAACAGTTGTTGCCTTCTCACCAAGCTGCTTGCCTATTGTCCTGTAGCCCATCCCAGCCTTGTGCAGGTCTACAATTTTATCCCTGATGTCCTTACACAGCTCTCTGGTCTTGGCCATTGTGGAGAGGTTGGAGTCTGTTTGATTGAGTGTGTGGACAGGTGTCTTTTATACAGGTAACGAGTTCAAACAGGTGCAGTTAATACAGGTAATGAGTGGAGAACAGGAGGGCTTCTTAAAGAAAAACGAACAGGTCTGTGAGAGCCAGAATTCTTACTGGTTGGTAGGTGATCATATACTTATGTCATGCAATAAAATGCAAATTAATTACTTAAAAATCATACAATGTGATTTTCTGGATTTTTGTTTTAGATTCCGTCTCTCACAGTTGAAGTGTACCTATGATAACAATTACAGACCTCTACATGCTTTGTAAGTAGGAAAACCTGCAAAATCGGCAGTGTATCAAATACTTGTTCTCCCCACTGTATGTGACCAGACTGGCAGTGGATAATCAAGTTAGTTCAGTGAGTCCTGAGAAGTATCATATGATTTGCACAAGACTCACCTTTGGCCATATTTTACGATCTCAGGTCTGATCTAGGCTACGAGTGCATGTTTTTGTTAACTTGGGCCTATATACGATCTATGACTCGGACAATTAATATAAAAAAATATTATTTGAGTTTGGATTTCGATTTGGCTTTTTTGCTGAGTCACTACTAAGCCCTACTGCAAGTGTGAGACCCATCAACCTTAAAAGGGGCAATCTGCGATTGCTCCATCCTTTTTGGGATTTTTTTTATTCATAAATACCCATTGATTCTTGAAAAGTATGACTTAAAAATGCCTCATGAGCTTAGTTCAATGGTCTTAACCCATCAGAACCCAAAATGTAAGCTTGTTCTAATCCTTTATTTGTAAACAAACACTGTATAGCCTCAAAACATGGTTTAGAGTATAATTTTGTTATCATGGATGGTCAGTCCTTGCATCCATAGCTCTATCTATGAATTTGACAGTGGTCACATTTCTAAAGCCCCATGCCTCAGGTGGGATTACAAACATGTCATATCCTTCATAGTTCTAATATAATTTATTTATGGACAGAAAACAGAAGAATCATAACACACGTATTCGATTCCTGCAAACAAACAAGAGAATGAACAATGAAACAGGGGAATGTTTACTATTCTTTTTACAGCACATACATATAGCAATAACAAATAATGTAAACATCCTTTTCTTTCAATAGTAATTACATCAAGCAAGAGGCCAAGAAAAAAGCAATTAGTCTACAAAGTTTGACATCTACAATATAAATCAATTTCAAGTTGCCCAAAAGTTTGTCCAATATCGAAACCCTCACCTCAAGCCTATAAAAGTAAACATTTAAGTATCAATGATGTTCAGTGTAATAAATTAAAGTATGTCATGACACTTTCAGACCTCCTGGGTGTTTGATGAAGTCCTACAATTTGACATATGGTTCACAAGTAATTGCCCCCCCCATCTGAAATAAGTGATTGAAGTGCTATCTTCAGGGTGACAGTAACAAACATATTGGACAAATTTAAACCATTGAAATTTGAAAGAGAACACACAATCTAAATGTATAGGATGTTTTACCTTTTTGGAAAGTTTCATTTACTTTAGGTGGGGACAACATTCAATGAACAAAATCCAACAGTAACATACCCCAATAAATAACAGGATAATTATTTGATTTAAGGGTAAGTTTAAAACTCTAAATAAAATGTAGAGATATAATCACAGACACTACCCATACTAGATTCTGGACACAGATACAGTACAATACATATACAGAGGGAGCTGAGATTATTGCTCTGTTCTCTGAGTTGAGGGGCTCTCAGTGACGAGCTGCAGACTCCCTGGGGTAGAACTCAGCCAGGGTGCTCTGGGGAATCCGCTTCAGCATTTCTTTGGGGAAGATTCGGAGCAGCTGCCAGCCAATGTCCAGGGTCTCATACACAGTCCTGTTGTCATAGGGGCCTGAGGGGTGAGGTGACAGTGTTTTAGGTATTGAATGCTATGACATTTGACAATATTCCGTATGACGACTAGTTGCCAATTTATTATTTTATTCAGAGGTTTTAATAAGAGTATGAATAAAACAATATTCCCCAGTGATTCACTGATATTTTTCATGACACTTGTTGTGGGCGTCATGTTCAACTCAGGTCATAGAGCGAACATGTCTGAAATGCACCCAACACTACATCACAGCTTACTCTATTGGAAAGAGATAATTGATAGGCTTGATATTAAGTCAATAATCATATTGTGTCACAATCGGATTACAAGCATTAGGTCCCTGTGAAGCATAGCCTACAATAGTGCAATCCCTGCTTTGTAATCTCATTATCTGAAGGACAAGAAGACTGAACGGCAGGCACTTGTTCTTTGCCCAAAAGCCGGCCCCATTTGTCTATTTCAGCTGAGAGAGAAGATGCAAAAGTCTGACATGATAATTTCATATTATTTCTATGGAGTGAGGTATTCTATATGAGGTTTCAATTCACATCAGTAGACTCATCAATTCTAATGAGATTCTCATTTTAATGGATCGCATTAGGCTTTGACTCATGTTGAAAAAGGAATTCAGGCTCACTATAAACTAGGCTGGATAGAAAAACACACAAATCCTTCCTTTAGCAATCTCATCAATCCAAGGACAAGTGTGAGAATAGGTTTGGCATAATGCTTTGACGACATGCACACATTATCGCTGAATGTCACCAAGTTGTTGGAAAATCTATCCATTGGTTTTTGTTTCCCTCTGCTGATAAAAAAATAATCATGCCTGAAGGCATTGAAAATTAACAACTTTTACTAACAAAGACCTGAAGGAAAGAAGCATAACATGCAGCATTTATTCATAGTTCTTGGTTAGAGCTAAGAACTGGCAGATAAAAAATCCAGCGATGTAGCATTATACGATAATATCTGCAATTAATGACAAGAAAAACAAAATGGTTTATTAAGAAACATCTAACAAACCTAGCTTAAATGTGATTCAACAATGCAAACAAAATATTATTAATCCATTAATTCATTTCAATATCATTGGGCAATATCAATCTCCATTTTAATATCACACTTGAATGATACCGCTATGCAGGCAGAATTTCTGGTAATAAGGTCAAAGACCTCGGGCAACACATAATCAGTCAATGATTTAAAGGAATTTGCGGAATAAAAGGTAGCACAACCATAAGATAAAGGAGAAGCCAAGGTGGCAAAGGTATAATATCTCATATTTAACGCGACAATATTTAGACAAGCAAATAAAATCACCAGAAAAGATCTCCGTGCAGGAGTGTCAATGACCTGGCCAAGCCTCCCACTTAACGGTGTGAAAAGCCTGCCAAAACACCCATTCATTCTGGTACAAAATACTGGACCCTGGGAGAATGCGACATACAGTGCGGTTGCCATGCCACCGTTTTCACCTTTTGATTTGATCATGCCATACGACTAGAATATCACTACGCACGCTCTCTGGTTGTGGTGCTACTGTCATAGGTCTCATCTGTTTTTCAGCATCTTACCCTGAGCGATGAAGTTCTTCTCAAACTTCTGCAGGAACTCCAGGTAGAGCAGATCATCGGAGGTGAGGGCCTCCTCTCCCACCACGGCCTTCATGGCCTGCACGTCCTTACCAATGGCATAGCAGGCATACTGAGAGGGATAGAGGCATGGGAAAAGAGGTAGATAAAGACATGGGGATTCAAATCCAATCAAATTCTATTTGTCACATGCACCGAATACAACAGGTTTACCTTACCATGAAATGCTTACTTACAAGCCCTAAACCAACAATGCAGTTAAGAAAAATAATTACTAAATAAAATAAAGTAAAAAATAAAACAATAAAGAGGCTATATACAGGGGGTACCGGTACCGAGTCAATGTGCGGGGGTACATGTTAGTGGAGGTAATTTAGGTAATATGTACATGGAGGTAAAGTGACTATGCATAGATAATAAACACCGAGTAGCAGCAGTGTGAAAAAAAGAGGGGGAGGGGGTAGCCATTTGATTAGCAGTCTTATGGCTTGGGGGTAGAACCTGTTATGAAGCCTTTTGGACCTAGAATTGGCGCTCCGGTACCACTTGCCGTGCGGTAGCAGAGAGAACAGTCTATGACTAGGGTGGCTGGAGTCTTTGGCAATTTTGAGGGCCTTCCTCTGACACCGCCTGGTATAGAGGTCCTGTATTGAAGGAAGCTTGGCCCCGGTGATGTACTGGGCCGTACGCACTACCCTCTGTAGCGCCTTGCGGTCGCAGGCCTAGCAGTTGCCATACCAGGCAGTGATGCAACCAGTCAGGATGCTCTCGATGGTGCAGCTGTATAACTTTTTGAGGATCTGAGGACCCATGCCAAATCTTTTCAGTCTCCTGAGGGGGAATAGGTGATGTCGTGCCTTCTTCAAGACTGTCTTGGTGTGTTTGGACCATGATAGTTTGTTGGGGATGTGGACACCAAGGAACTTGAAGCTCTCAACCTGCTCCACTACAGCCCTGTCGATGAGAATGTGGGCGTGCTCGGCCCTTCTTTTCCTGTAGTCCACGATCATCTCCTTTGTCTTGATCACGTTGAGGGAGAGGTTGTTGTCCTGGCACCACACTGCCAGGTCTCTGACGACCTCTCTATAGGCTGTCTCATCGTTGTTGGTGATCAGGCCTACCAACGTTGTGTCGTCGGCAAACTTAATGATGGTGTTGGAGTCGTGCTTGCCCACGCAGTCATGGGTGAACAGGGAGTACAGGAGGAGACTAAGCACACACCCCTGAGGGGCTCCCGTGTTGAGGATCAGCATGGCAGATGTGTTGTTGCCTATCCTTACCACCTGGGGGCAGTCCATCAGGAAGTCCAGGATCCAGAGGGAGCTGTTTAGTCCAGGGTCCTTAGCTTAGTGACGAGCTTTGAGGGCACTATGGTGTTGAACGCTGAGCTGTAGTCAATGAACAGCATTCTCACGTAGGTGTTCCTCTTATTCAGGTGGGAAAGGGCAGTGTTGAGTGCAATACAGATTGCGTAATCTGTGGATCTGTTGGGGCGGTATGCAAATTGGAGTGGGTCTAGGGTTTCTGGGATGATGGTGTTGATGTGAGCCATTGAGAGAGAAGCGTGGAGGGAGGTCAGTGAGTTAAAGGTGCTGTATGCAACAAACGATTAATGTGTATTGTTGTTCAATAGAAATTAGGCTTGGTTATAGAAGATCTTTGGCTGTGGGTGAAGTGACAATTACCAGTTGGTTGGAGACATCAGCATGGTCTTTACGGGTCATTCCTTCACCGATGGCAGACTTCATCAATCGAGACAGAGACGGCAGCACATTGATGGGTGGGTAGATCTGAAAGAAAAGCATGAAATAATAGAAGTTAATTCAATGTTCAACAAAGAAGTTGTAAACAAATGAACATTGGGCAACAATTGGACAATTGTCAGGAGAGATAGAACTACAGTACTCAACAGCTATAGACAGTCCTCAATAGTCAGGTACAAAGGGTGGGTTTGAGACATTAGTGAGAATGTGAATACATGTCTATCATCAGTGAGTATGTCTGTACCTGTCTGTTGTGCAGCTGTCTGTCCACATAAACCTGTCCCTCAGTGATGTACCCAGTGAGATCAGGAATGGGATGGGTGATATCTGGAAAACACAGTTAACATGGAGGTCAACATCAATAGATAATATCCAGGGTTAAAGTCACGATAAATCAAGTGGCCTTTATCAAAAGGATATGCACGCATACTGTACATTCAAAGCATGCACTGAGCACGGTCGTAAATCACTTTTCCCAAAATAAATGTAAATGAACCAGGCATACACTTTAAAATGTCTACAACTTACAGTAGAATGCTTATAGATACTGAAATGCAGATCCAATGTAAAGTTTCCCAATTTAAGGACAATGAGTGTTTTGATCTACATCCACAACTTGGGAGTGTTTTGATCTACATCCACAACTTGGGAGTGTTTTGATCTACATCCACAACTTGGGAGGATATTGCTCTAAAATACGCTGGCACAAATTTCTCTGTGATGTTAAAAAGGTGGGACTCCCATTCAAAAACAGATTGGACGCCCATCAAGATGTTACCATAGTAATGGCAAGCAACAATTTGTTCCCTGGCAAAAAAAAATATTGACCGCATTTCAGTGACGAAACAGGAGATTCAACAATATTGCTAATGTGACAAGTAAATAAATAAAACAAGAATTAAACATTTATAAATAAATTATTTTCTAAATATATCTAGGTTGTTTTTCTCTGAGAAAAGCCGGCATGTCTCACCATCGTTGGGCATGGTGAGGATGGGGATCTGAGTGATGGAGCCGTTCCTGCCCTCCACTCTCCCGGCACGCTCGTAGATGGTAGCCAGATCAGTGTACATGTAACCTGGGAAACCACGACGACCAGGGACCTCCTCTCTAGCAGCAGACACCTGGGGAGACATGGGACAAAGAAGTGAGCCATAGGTGGAACCAGGTAATAAGAGATGGGTCCCTGAACACAAACTACTGAACATTTCATTGCTAGAGCATATGATTGAATCAATGAGCATGAACTCGTTCATTATTTTATGGTATTGGAATGTGCATCGGGATTTAAAGTGAAACTGACTGCATTTTAGCAACATTAAATCTTATTCAAATCTGTTCATATACACTCCCAGGAAGAATGACACTTTAAAAAAAAGATTTTCTGACGTAATTTTCATGTTTTCATAAATTATTAGAATGTTTGGGAATTACATATACTAAGACATTTGTGAAATTTCTATAGCAATATAGAGTGGGAAAGTGGCCGTGCGTTTGGACAATTAATAGACAATGCTGTAAATTAAACCAAATAAAAACAACAAGCAATTTGCCAAAAGGGCCTGCCATCATTCACTTTGAATTGGACTGGGTGTTTACAGGCAATTGCAACAGCGCGACTTTAGATTATTAGAACGCATTCGGCAAAAGCCACAAAATACACTTGAATGGATTTCTGCAAATATGTAGCTAAATACCACAAGAGTCCTCTTACATTTGGGAACTTTACAGTCCCATTGATCAAACAACCATAAAAAAGGTAGAACATCTTTCCCTATATGCACATCAACAACAAGATCAACAACTAATGCTAGCCAGAGCAAGATTAGCTAAAAACTAATGAAGGAACATTAGATAAACCCTGTCAAACTTTTTCAGCTAGTTGGCCGTCAAAATTGCACTGATAAACGATGGGGAATAGCCTGCTCGAGCCTTCTGCAACTTGCCTGCCAATGCATGCCTTGTCCCAACCAAGCACCCAAGCTAACTGGCTAAAGTTGGCTAGCTTAGTAGCTAGCTACTTCCAGACACAAATGAGAGAACACCTCACTGACCATTTTACTCGCCCTAGCAGAGCTGGTTAGGCTGTTGACATGTTTTATAGCGTGTTCGTGACTAACTTACTTATTTTGCCTATGTTTACTGACACCAGTCATATTCAGCGGGTCTTGCTCGTTCGTAAATTCATCAGTTATTCTGCGCTCGGCACACTCAGACAAAAAGTGCTAGATAGCTAGCCAGAGTGAATTTGTTAACTGGATAACAGTCGTTCAGCATACCTAGCTAGCGAAGCGATTCACATTTCTTACTAGCTAACCAAATGACACATGCATCTCTAGCTGTGTAGCCACCGAAAAAAGATACGAGGGGTAAAAAAAGTCAGTCACTCAAACTTCTCCAATGACATTATGTCCTCCTAGCAGCTAGCTAGCTAGTTAGCTAGCTAATGTTAGGCTCTTTGTTTTTAGCTTGCTACATAAATAGATACGCTAGCATATTAGCCACATGACAGACTTGTGATCATTGCCCTTGCTAGTTTGATTGTAGTGACATTCCCAGCCTTAGTTAGATTCGTCTGTTTTTGTCCAAAATATTGAGTCATTGAAACTGAAACAGTGCATCCTGAATGGAGGC
This sequence comes from Coregonus clupeaformis, assembly GCF_020615455.1. Lineage (NCBI taxonomy): Eukaryota > Metazoa > Chordata > Actinopteri > Salmoniformes > Salmonidae > Coregonus > Coregonus clupeaformis. The sequence continues at coordinate 47,130,264 of NC_059192.1, read as the reverse complement.
AGCAAACAATGTACCAGGCCAGCTGTGATTTACAACCTGATTTTTTGGACTACCAAGAAATGTATTGGTGAATTATATGAATCATGCATTTAACTGCATCCATCTATTCTGGCAATAATGCCTTAGTGTACGTCATGGAATGTTGAGTCAAATAGAACCTATTTTTAAAACCTCTTATAAAGTTGGTTTTGTAGCATAAACTGGGAATTTGATATTGTTGACTGATATGATCGTCTGTTTCATATCTGCACAAGTAGTTAAAAACACTGTCAGTTCCACTTTAAAATTCCCTATTCATTTCTTTCCCATATCAAACCACTCCCCCTAAAGGAGGACAAACTAATAATACTGTACTATATTCTAATGTAATCACCTGTTGGGAGCAGGTTGAGAGCTTCAAGTTCCTCGGTGTCCAAATCACTAAAAAGACTTAAAATGGTCCAAACACAGTCGTGAAGAAAGCACCATTGAGAGCAATTTCACTGGCTGCATCACTGCCTGGTATGGCAATCGCACCGCCCTCGATCGCATGGCGCTACAGAGAGTGGTACGGACAGCCCAGTACATCACTGGGGCCGAGCTCCCTGCCATCCAGGAAATCTATTTCAGGTGGTGTGGTAGGAAGGCTCGGAAAATCGTTAAAGAAACCAACCACCCAAGCCATAGACTATTCTCTCTGCTTCCGCACAGCAAGCGGTTCCGGTGCATCAACTCTGGCACCAACAGGCTCTTGAACAGCTTCTATCCCAAAGCAATAAGACTGCTAAATAGCTAACAAAATAGCTACACAGACTATAAGTTAACCTTGTATCCTCATTGACCTTTTTATTTTTGTCTCTATGCACACTCACAGGGCCCTACACACTCACTCCAACATCATCTGCTCACTCACACATAACATACATTTACAGTGCCTTCAGAAAGTATTCAGACCCCTTGACTTTTTCCACATTTTGTTACATTACAGCCTTGAATTCTAAATAAATCCCTGACAGTGTCACAAGCAAAGCACCCCACACCATCACACCTCCTCCATGCTTCACGGTGGGAACCACACATGCGGAGATCATGCATTCACCTACTCTGCGTTTCACAAAGACACGGCGGTTGGAACCAAAAATCTCAAATTTGGACTCATCAGACCAAAAGGACAGATGTCCACTGGTCTAATGTCCATTGCTCGTGTTTCTTGGCCCAAGCAAGTCTCTTCTTCTTATTGGTGTCCTTTAGTAGTGGTTTCTTTGCAGCAATTCGACCATGAAGGCCTGATTCACGCAGTCTCCTCTGAACAGTTGATGTTGAGATGTTTTGGTTACTTGAACGTGAAGCATTTATTTGGGCTGCAATTTCTGAGGCCGGTAACTCTAATGAACTTATCCTCTGCAGCAGAGGTAACTCTGGGTCCTCCATTCCTGTGGCGGTCCTCATGAGAGCCAGTTTCATCATAGCTCGATGGTTTTTGCGACTGCACTTGAAGAAACGTTCAAAGTTCTTGAAATTGTCTTAAGTAATGGACTGTTGTTTCTCTTTGCTTATTTGAGACCCCTTGACTTTTTCCACATTTTGTTACGTTATCGCCTTATTCTAAATGGATTAAAATAGTTTTTTTCCCCTCATCAATCTACACACAATACCCCATAATGACAAAGCAAAACAGGTTTAGACATTTTAGCAAATGTATTAAAAATAAAAAACTTAAATATGACATTTACATAAGTATTCAGACCCTTTCCTCAGTACTTTGTTGAAGCACCTTTTGGCAGCGATTACAGCATCGAGTCATCTTGGGTATGACGCTACAAGCTCGGCACATCTGTATTTGGGGAGTTTCTCCCATTCTTCTCTGCAGATCCTCTCAAGCTGTGTCAGGTTGGATGGGGAGTGTCACTGCACAGCTATTTTCAGGTCTCCAGAGATGTTCGATCTGGTTCAAGTCCGGGCTCTGGCTGGGCCACTCAAGGACATTCAGAGACTTGTCCCGAAGCCACTCCTGCAATGTCTTGGCTGTGTGCTTAAGGTCGTTGTCCTGTTGGAATGTGAACCGTCACCCCTGTCTGAGGTCCTGAGTGCTCTGGAGCAGGTTTTCATCAAGGATCTCTCTGTACTTTGCTCCGTTCATCTTTCCCTTGATGCTGACTAGTCTCCCAGTCACTGCCGTTGAAAAACATCCCACCACCATGCTTCACCGTAAGGATGGTGCCAGACGTGACGCTTGGCATTCAGGCCAAAGAGTTCAATCTTGGTTTCATCAGAGAGTCCCTTAGATGCCTTTTGTCAAACTCTGCCATAAAGGCCTGATTGGTGGGAGTGCAGCAAAGATGGGTCTCCCATCTCCTTCTGGAAGGTTCTCCCATCTCCACAGAGGAACTCTAGAGCTCTGTCAGTGACCATGGGGTTCTTGGTCAACTCCTTGACCAAGGCCCTTCTCCCCCGATTGCTCAATTTGGCCGGGCGGCCAGCTCTAGGAAGAGTCTTGGTGGTTCCAAACTTCTACCATTTAAGAATGATGGAGGCCACTGTGTTCTTGGGGACCTTCAATGCTGCCGAAATATTACTAAACTGTTGGAGCTAGGAACATAAGCATTTCGCTACACGCCCAATAACTTCTGCTAGATATGTGTATGCGACCAATTTGATTTGTGGAGGTTTTCAATATCACAACCATGTAGGGTGTACTGACCAGCACATTGAATTTGCTACCCATATTCAAAAGAAAAGTTGTGTCTCTCAAACGTTGACAGAATTAATGTGCAAGTCTGACACTTCACAAAAATAAAGTATGAGTTATTTTTTTCCCCAGGAGTAAACAGTAGACTTCCTTGAGTTAGTTTGGTTGCCCACCTCTCTCAGAGCTTCGGCGTAGGAGCTCATGTCAGTCAGGATGACCAGGACATGCTTCTCACACTGGTAGGCCAGGTACTCAGCTGAGGTCAGAGCCAGGCGAGGGGTGATAATGCGCTCAATACTGGAGAAAGGAAAGAACAAGGAAGGAATTAAATGTTTCCACCATTAACATAAAAAAAAGGTAGGAATAGACAATACTCTGTTGAAAAGGTGAAAATGACAGTCTTGCCTTTATACAGCAATATTATACAGACACTTTATTGCAGTGAATCCATGATTCCATAGATGTACCATACAATTATTTATTAAATTACTGATTTGGCACCGAGCTTATGCACATAAACTCACGTGGGGTCGTTGGCTAGGTTCAAGAACAGGCAAACATTGTCCATGGATCCATTCTCCTCAAAGTCTGACTTGAAGAAGCGAGCAGTTTCCATGTTCACCTGAAAAGATAGAAGGTTAGAAAACAGTTAGGTTCAAGATTACACACCAAGTTGATAGTAGAAGTCCTTGAACATTCTTCAACAAAAGCAGGAATATATTAAGTCGCCCATGGGCAAGAAAAACAAAAACATGCCTACATCAGAAAAAGGAGCTCCTGGTACAAATATCACAACAAATTAGGGTAAATTCTTCCTAAAAACTATACAGAGAGCAATGTAGTGCAAATTATGCTGCAGCTTACTGGTTCAGCAGGTTTCAACTCAAGGTAACTTAATATGTTCTGATATGTGAAAACAGGGTTAAGTGTTAATCAGATGTTAAAGAGGCTTAATACGCTGTCCTTTACACAGTGTCCTTTTCCTAAATTGGAATCTCCTTTACATATGCTTTAAAATGTCCTCATCCCTTTTCATACCCGTCCGTCCCTATGCATTGCATTTCCGCTACCCTGTTACAAAGTTAGTGCTTATGTTACAAAGCCCTCAATGGTGTGTGAATTAGCCATCAGCAGGGAGAGGATAAGGGGGGCCAGAGGAGCAGAGGTGGGGGTCACTAACATCTCTGCCACAGGTCACAGAAGATTCCCCACCCAGCGTTAAATAGGGATGAGCAGCTGAACTAGAGAGAATTTGATACTGGCCGGCTGAATGTGTTCAAGACGGCTGAATAATAACCTGTCGACGTGGCCAGAATCTGCTCAGAGGAGCAGACGTAACAGGGGACTTAAACGCTAAGTCACTTGGTGAATGAGAGTGAGAAAAGGAGAGGGGGAAGTGTCACGGTGGGGTTAAGAGGAAGGATTAGCCACACACACTAGAGGAAAAAACAGACAATTTATATTTTTTAAAGTATATCTAGTGCCGCTCAGCTCACCCCCATGGCGGCAAAGACGATGGCAAAGTTATCATCGCTGTAGTCCATCACATCCTTGGATTTCTTCACCAGGCCGGCCTGACGACAAATCTGGGCAGCAATCTGAAAACCAAAACGAAGGATTCAAAATGATGAAAATTGAAACATTTAATGTTGATAAAACAGCCAGTCTATTAAAATGTTTGGACATCAGCGAGCGCCCCGTCCAGCTAGCTAGTTACTGGCGTGTTCTGTGTGTATCCACGTGCTCCCAACTATGCTTGTGTCTGAGGTGCATAGTTGGATAACAACTCTGTGATTAGGAATCTAGAGGGGAGGAATTTCACGCTTATCGCTTAATGTAACGGTTGCTGCCTGTTAAATCAGGGCTGACCTCTCAGTGCACCCTGAGCTGAGACACCTGGCCCATAGAGAACAGCGGCACAAATGACCCCATGACAACTGTTTAATGAAACGAGAAGAGTTTTATACCATTCCAGTGACACGAGAAGTCGACCAGCATCATTAGTCAGACAAGGCGTACCCTGTTCACTGTTTTTAGTACAGTGACGGTCATAAGGTCATAATGAGGCTGTTTGCAAACAGTGACGACTGGTGAGAGAACAGCCACCTCAAGCGTTAACGACCTCATGGCTGGGCTACCAATCCTACATTAAATCAGTGCTATTCACACAATCACCTAATCTCCTCTCGCCACCATTGTCTTATTAGTTTAATTCGTTTACCAGTTCAACCACAGCGGCCATCACGTTCTTTCTCCAAGGCTTTAGAAAAGAGCATTCCTTCAGTCATGGGAAACCACGGACACTGTCTGATATGACAATATGAACTCATGAAACTATGCAGTATAGTCTTAAACTTGTTTAAGACTGTATACATGAACTATTGAAACTCCTAACCTTGTTTTCAAAGTCAATGTGCAATAGATTGGTGATCCAGACTTTTTGGGTTAGTCCTTTAGCACTGATATTTTTTATATTTTACCTGAGATTTCAAGTGCTCATCGATTAGTGGAGAGGTAGTAGAGACTGATAAAACTAACATAGAATGAGGCTTGTAATAAGAACATGTTGGAATGGACAATGATTCTGACTTCCTTAACACTGCCCCTGCACTTATGATGAGCCATAAATCCCAAGATTGAGTCAGATGAACAACAGTTAAGCTGGCAATGACAGAGATTATTTGTCATCCCATTCCAAGTTCAGTCAAAGATAAAACCCTGATGAAAACACGTTGGTTTTACTTTTAACAATAAATAAGCCCTTTTACCAACTTCTTCTGTCCTCCAAGAGTTGCCGAATGTCCTCTTCACTTGAGTTCACTCCAAGTAAGTGAACTCTGGCACTTTTCCACAATAAGTTAACTTTTCCAATGAATCTGATTTTAAATGACTGTCTGCTATAAGCAAATCGTTTCAACTCTGTTCTCCAAATCAAAATTAAATACTTCACGGCACCAGTGGAACTCTGGAGGTTTGGTTGGTCCATTCTATTTTTAGGCGGTGAGACAGGAAGTGAAGTCCAGACGGCTGCCATGTGCCCATAACTAACACACTGACACACAGAGACATGGATCTGACTCATGCTTAGAGGCAGGTTGGCAACTAATAGCGTTAACTTAACACTACTCATTTTTGACATATTCAATAGCTTTCAGGTAGTGCCGTACAATAATGCTATACGCTACCTTCAGGTTCCTCTTTAGTAGGTTTAATGCAATGCGTTCAAACCATTTGGACTAAAAAGGCTGTTAATATATGAGCCTAAAATGAAATGGAGAACAAGCATCTAGTTTAACAGTGTGTCTGATACACAGACTATCAAATGTGACAGGTGCATGATTGTACAAACACTACAAGACATATGGAGTGAGTAAAATGAGTAGATGTGTGAATTTCTGGAGTGCTGTGTGTGAAGATGGAGAGACAGGGAGAAATAAGAAAATGCCCTCCACAAGCAGTAAAATGTCACAGTGGATATCTGAGATGTCCTCCAGACCCACTTTTCTGGTTCTACTAGCTCCTGCACCACAGGAACAAAACAATTTAATCTCCTCCGCCTATTAGCACAAATCATTTCAATTAGCTGGTAACACACACACACACACACCACAAGGGTGTTTGGCAGATAAATTAAGCACAGAAGAATAGATTACAACATACCAAAACAGACAACACTAAATTAGAATCAACCTGGCAGCGATAATAAAAATCGCTGAGGTGTCTAACAGAATGGACTGCCTCATGTTTCAGATCACATTAGTCCATTGGTAATGATAGAAAACCCATCTCCAATGCTATTGACTGAGGCTATAATATGGCAAAATGCAGCCGAAGGCACATATAGCTTATGCATTTGTGTGTCCTAGCCTTGTCAGACCTAGCATCTCCATCGTACCTCGTTGTGGGGCAGGCCGGCTGCAGAGAAAATGGGGATCTTCTGACCTCGGGCGATGCTGTTCATCCCATCGATTGCAGAGATACCGGTCTGAATCATCTCTTCAGGGTAGATACGGCACTGAGGGTTGATGGGCTGGCCTGGGACAGAAACACAGACCAGAGGGTTAGCCACTTCCAACCAAGGTATTGCCCAGGTAGAACTCATATTAGGGATATAAACAGTAGAGATGGCCTTATAATAGTTTCAATTCAGCTTTTTACACTGTATGTGCAGTTGCACACATACGTAAACATAAACGAAGGTTTAGAAAAGAAAATGAAATGAAATTAGTACACTTGTGGGAGATGTTCGAAATCCACAAAAGGTTTCACATCCATACATGGTGCCGAGATGGAACGAAAGGTCAGACCGGAGGTCAGGGTCAAAGACCTTATTGCCCTTCAAGATGGAAGACTTATGACGCTCAAGTCATCTATTCATTGGGATGCCATGCCTACACAATGGCATGCTACATGTGACAGGGCTCAGGGATGGGATCAACAGTCAAAATAAAGACAGTGTTTGGCCTTGTGGCAGTGAGATGCAACTAAAGACTGAACTCACACTTTACAAGCTAATGCATAGCTTCACATCGAAGTCCACTAGCAGAGTAAAGATGGGGTTGATCCGCTGTAAGCTCAGTATACTAAGAATATAGTCGAGGTACCATGTTTCTATTTTTGCACATCAGGGTCAATTGCATTTCAACACAGACAATGTTATCTAGGAATATCTTTCACTTCCTGAATGAACTGAATTATAGCTCCGTCCTACCCATGATGTCCAGGTAGTCCTCAGCCAGCACAGTGGGGCCACGGTCAATGGGCTTGCCTGAGCCGTTGAAAACACGTCCTGAAATGAAAGACATTCTCTATTAGTTTAATTTCATATTACATGGATCGCTATCCACATAATTATCTCTATCTCTGATTCGTTAAAAAATATGAGCAGTTACTTGAGGTTTCAGACAATGGTAGAGATGCTGCATTTTATATTTTCAATTCATTTAGGCCCATTATTAATGATCCTTGCAACAGATGGTTCACTCAACTATCAAATACACCTAACCTTGAGTCCCACTGAGGTGGTATGACTGGGATATAAATAACAAGTCATACAAGCCTCAAAGATTCTCTTCAATGCTTTGTTGCCCTAATTTGCTCACGGAGAAGACTCAATGCAGGACTCAAATAGAGGCATTAACAGGGACGAGGTAAAATGGAGCAGAACAATTGTATTTAGCACACTAAGAGAGTAAAGCTTGCATGGTATTTTCTTCTTTGTGTGAGAAGGAGGGTGGGCGGAAACAGTTATACAGAGTGATGAAAACAGATGTAGAAGAGCTCTAGAGAGCAGCCTAATTTAGTCTTAATCAGTGGTAGATTTCATGCTTCCTCCTGCCTAGCGCCCGCCGGATGCCACTCAGCTTGTTTTGGAAAGCTCATCTTACCCAGCATGTCCTCAGACACAGGTGTGCGCAGGATGTCACCAGTGAACTCACAGGCCGTCTTCTTGGCATCAATACCAGATGTCCCCTCAAACACCTGAAAATGACATTAAACAGTATCTTTCAGTCATTTGTGGTTTGTGTGTGTGTGTGTGTGTGTGTGTGGCGAGGTACTCACCTGTACGACAGCCTTGGTGCCAATCACCTCCAACACCTGGCCACTCCTCCTGGTGCCATCAGGTAAAGTCAGGTGCACAATCTCGGCATACCTGGGAAACTGCCACATAAAAAGGTCGGAAAACTCCATTTAACAAGCATGTTTCTTTCAGTCTTTCAAAACAGAAAACATACATGACCAGCAATTAGGCTAACCCTGCAGAAAAGAACACTATCAATTTCACTAAGCAAGCCAGAACACAACTGATTAAAGAGAAGTAAGCTCAGAAACACAGAACAAAAATCTCGCATAATTGCGTCACATGCTCTTTTAAGTTCTGGGGATGATGGGAGATGTTAAGGGAAAGATACAAACGCGATTTGCAAAGTCTCCACCCCCCTTAACGGAAACTCTCTGCAAGTTTCAGGCAAGTCTATGGGCCAAATGTTCCCTCCCCTTTCTAAATTCAAATGATGCAAGCATCGAGAAATCGTGATTTGTTCTAAATGATCAGTGATGAAAAATCTGCATACCGGAAAAAAGTTCCTTGTTAGTCATCGCATCCCAGTCTGTTGACAGAAGCTACGATACCATTTATGTTACGTGCGTCTGTCCAAGAGAGATTAAAGGCTTGCACACATCGCACCGAACGTGGATCTAGCGTTTGTCTGCTGATCGAGGTGCTAAGTACTCTTGGTCAGGAAATGCTATTGGTGCGTCTGAGCCCTAATAGAGAAGTTATTTTAAATCTTTAGTCACCTTCACATTATCCAGAATCACCAGGGGGCCATTCACTCCAGACACAGTAGAATATGCTGAAATAGAGAACAATAATAGTTTTTTTTAAAAATTGCATCATATATGCAAAATGAATGACCTTCAGTATAGGGGAAAAAACATATCTGACAGTCCCAAGAGTGGGCTTAATGTTAGACAAGAGTTGCATCACCTTTTAACTAAAATGTTAAAAGCAACAGTGACTGAGTTCAAGAAAGGTGCATGGTGTTTTTGCATGAAAGCCAACAATCATATAGTAATAAATTAAGTAGTCTTTCTTAAAGACACTTATGTTAGTAATTACAAAGTTACCTTTTGTAAAGGCGTTTAAATGGCTTTCATGCATTTCATGGCCAAATGTTAAGACCAGGCAAATATCAAGGAAAACATGAGATGCGCTTTGAACATATGGGATAAAATAGAATTTAAATAGGCCAAAGTCTACAATTTATTAAACAATAGGCCAGACATGTAGAGGTGAACGTTACTTAATTACTTTGAATTTTGTAGAACTATAAGTTAGGCCTGCCTAAGCACAATCCATCATTAATTCCCTGTACTCACAGATTCACCCCAGTGTCTCTGATTTGGCTAGTTTGTTAGGTTTTTTGGCTCCCACCATCTATTTTGTCTAAGCAATAAAACAATTAATGATTAGCCTAATTACTCATTTCTTAAAATTACTTTCACCCATCTCCATAACATCCGTTTTAGATGGATCAAGGAGAATTCAGCCATCTTTTGTGTTCACTTGGTTCCGGGACCCTTTGAAAATACACATATTAGAACACTAACCGCCTGAAGGGCCACATCCCTCCCCTAAGGGCGGGCCAGGAGCCCAACACCACACCAGCGCTCAAAGCCCTCCCAAACACACATGGTATGGTAGATACCAAACTTTCTACTATAGCATGGGTGGGCCGCTTTGGTTCTCTTTTGTTTATTTCCTGCTTCCAAAACACAAACACCGGCTCTCCCCATCAAAACCATCAATTGGCCAACCAAGGCAGGGCAAACTAGGCGATCATGCCCAATAATTAAAAAGAAAATGTTTTGGTGAATCTTTTCATCTGAACTAGAACTTTTAACTAACCAAACTCACCACACTGGGTATTAAGGAGCCCAAGCAGTCACTGTCATGGGAAATATGCAGGTGGATGAATAGGTGGAGGCGGGCCAGGAGGCTATCATTAAAATAATGACTGCCCCTAAAAAGCAACTTATCATTTTGAAAACAGCCTAAGTGCATCAATACGAGTCAGAAACATTTATTCTAGTGTCAAAATTGACTACAAAGTGTAAATAGGATAATTTGTCATAAAGTTAATCTTATCCAAAACAGAGATTTGCGAGATGCTAGAAAAAAAGTGTCACGGAATGAAGGGTACCGTAACAGTTTTCTACTTCTTCTAGGCTCTGTCGCAGCCGGCCGCGACCGGGAGACTCATGGGCGGCGCACAATTGGCCCAGCGTCGTCCAGGGTAGGGGAGGGAATGGCCGGCAGGGATGTAGCTCAGTTGATAGAGCATGGTGTTTGCAACGCCAGGGTTGTGGGTTCGATTCCCACGGGGGGCCAGTATAAAAAAATATGTATTCACTAACTGTAAGTCGCTCTGGATAAGAGCGTCTGCTAAATGACTAAAATGTAAATGTAATGATATCATGGTGGTCCGCAAACAACCGTTTAAGTGCATGCCGCCACCTACTGTGCTGGAATGTACGATCAATCATGATCTGCCCAATTCTGTACTACCACGAAAATAAAATAAAAAGCAAATAAATCCCTACTAACTTATACCACACCCTCCCCCCAAAACCCCTCCCCAACCCACCTACCCCATTAAACTTGATCTATATCATGCTGAAACACTCATGTGCCGTAACAGTTGTCCTTGGGTTGGGTTTATTTAAATCCTGCCCACATGCCCACAGCCCCCAAGTAATCATAAATTGGGTGCGACCCAATCGTAATTCCCATGGGCAATTTGCTTTGACATTTGATATCCCTATGGGGCTAGTTAGGGACCATCAGTAAATTACATGGGACAATATTTTAAAATGTCAATTGCTCCAAATTTCATTGACTATAACAACTAAAAGGGTGTGCAACATGAAAATAATGTCCCATTTACATTGTGGAATTTATTGACGGTCCATTACTAGCCCCAGAGATAGGCTATCCAATGTCAAACCAACTTTGTCACGGTTGCACACCAGCCAGCTGATGCTAATTTGCGAAATAAATTGGCTAGCACTAGCTGGCCTAGGAGACTTCAAGACAAGACCTGGTTAGACTGTTTCAAGTTATCTAGAAGAGTGAGGGACTTACTGTGTACTGTTTTGGCAGAGTGAATGTACAAACGTTTGCAACGTGCGAACACACACAAGAGACACTCACATTAAACCACCGCCCCAAGACAACTCGTTTGGCTTCAGTCATGGCCGCTGCATTTCTTAATGACCAAGCCGAAAAACTAGGCCAAATCAGGAAGGTCAGCCCCCCTTTAAAGGCCCAAGTATGGACAAACAGAAGAGCATAGGTGTGGTCCAAAACTTTGTCCTCTTACTTTCTTTGGGAAAACATTAGCTCTGCTGACATTGGAGCCAATTTTGCAGTGTCTGCAAAAACCGGGGGCCTCCCGTCTGCTTCTCCTCGCACATCTATAGCACGGGGAGGCGAAGTGAAGAGGCGTACGGGGGCATTGTTTTCACCAGGTCTTCCATCATGCCCTTGTGTTTCTTTTTTTGTGTGAACCGTCAATCTCTTGGCCAATATCAAAGCTGCAAGGGAATTAGAGCAGACTGGTTCTAACACAGAGCACTAAAGCCTGGCGGGGTGCATCCACTATGCCACTAATTAGGCAGCGGCCAACAAATAACCTGTCAATGCACTATAGCGCTATAGCCATTTCCCACACACACCTGCATTTCAACCCCTATTACCCAGACAGGCTGTAAGAGAGAGATGGGGAAGAGAATGAGAGAGTGTGAGACAAAGGGAGCGCTCAAGTGTGATAAAAGGACCACCACAACAGAGGGGCACTAGTTTCCCCTTCCTTCTCCAAATAAACTGCCTATGCTCGGCCGACTGTCTATCAACTCCCTGCACCGGGAGTAAAAATACATTTGTAGGAGGCGAAAAGAGACTATTTAAGATTTCAAAATCTACACTGCAATTATGCAGCACCTCATCTCATCTGATCCTGATAGAAACATAGAGCCTACCGGTGAAAAGGCAATTACAAAGTCACTGATTAATTCCCTGTTTTGCCTCCCTCTACCCTACGGCACAGGCCTTGAATGTAGGCTAATGAGTAGTCTAGCATTAATTAACATTGCTAAGTCGCAGTGCGAGACCACGATCCCCTCCGTCTCAAAACTGTTTTATTGAAATGATCTCCTAATTAGCTATGAATCCTGGTTAGCTCTATTTCATAACTTGGCACAACATGCAAGTAGGCCTATATGAATGAAAAATAAGCATGCAGTGGTGATAATCATGATGTAGGCTAGCCTTAATGCTATCTTGACTCCTGATATATTAAATTATGAACTATGCCACACCATAATATAGCCTAGCATTTGAGTTTTGGTTATAACTAGCCTGTCGATAAAAAAATATATAGGCCCATCTTTGATTATAATTTTCTTATTTAGGTTAGGGGCCACTTTGATGACATTTTGTCAGACTAGAAACCTTGTATTTAAACATTTAAATTAACCTCGCATCTAAAATCAGGAAAAATTTAACCTAATCTCTGAGGACTTCTCCTTCATAGCCTAAAACCCTCGCGTTTCCACTTGAAATTGTTCCCAAAACTAAAAATACAAAACCATAGATGCAGAAATATGCAGAAGCACCGTAAATATCCCAACAACAATGAGTAGTGCAGGCCATCAAAAATGTGTCATATACTCCTAGTCATCAGCACGCCCTTCTCTCCTATTGGCTCACAAGCTCAACAGTCATGGCGGAATTAAATAAAAGATTAGCCTCATGATTGACATGATTATGCATTCACCTCAGACAAATCTTGTATCCAAAAGCCCCCTTTAAAAAGCAGGTAAATGTATGCGTTGTACAATTTTTCTGTTTGCCCCTTTCACCTGAGACAAATTGCAGAATGTATGTTGGTTGGTCATGTTAGACCTGTTATGGACTTAATAGCTACACTTACCCTACAAATTATCCATATATGGCTCAAAGGATATACATATGGCTACTTACTGAAGGGTTATAATAATTGATGTAAGAAAACTGTGGATGTATAATTGTACATCAACCTTTTATGATCTTTCCATAAGTCCAAAAAGCTGTAATGGAAAATATTTGAAAACAGAAATGGGAACATAAGCCCAATTTCAAGATAAGCCTATTTGCAAACGTTATCTTCGCATTTATTGTGTGAAAAAATGACACTAGTTGCATCTGGTGGATGGTACCCTCTTAGAACACAAAAAGTCCTTCCAACAAAGCAAATACAAGGTTGTGGTGCATTGCACTGACACATTTCAATTATGGTTTAGACTAGGCCCACCAGAACTTCCCTAATAATGAAAAACAATTCAGAGACGTCCTCTGAGACAGTTGCACACTGCTCAAAAAAAAAAAAAAAAAAAATAGTACCCACTCATTACACAACATCATGATTAATCAATGCGCTACACATTCATATAATGTGATGTAGCAACATTTTCCATTAGTTTCGAAAAACTTTCTCCACCCCTCTTTTGCTACTTGAGCTCAAGTGCAGCGGTCCCCTGGCTTGGCATGCAACGGCAGTGTGGGTCACCCTCCGGCCTGTTCAGCTGCCAGAGCCCTTTGTGTACAAAGATGTTAATTGGTCCTAATCCGCCACTAGAAACTGTTTTGGTAGCCTGACCTCACACCCTGAAGGACACCTTGGTGTGAAATACTAAAGGGCCCATTCAAGTACAAGAGAAAAGAGGCACAGAGCATTCCAACACAATTCAATTTCCCAGCTAAAAGCGGGGGCTCTGTGGGTGCTGGGATTGGGCACAGCATCATCCAAACACATGGTACAAAGCAGTGGTAACAGTGATGTGCAGCTCACAATCAAGTTCTACCCGACCACAAGCACGCACAGGGGGCTTCTCACAGGCCGCCAGGAGATGGGAATGCTAATTGGCCCAAGCCTGAAACCAGGGAACCTCCTTAACTCAAACATGCAACTCTTTGCCAACAAACCCACTCAACAGAAATTTGCTTGGATCATTCTAAACCTAACTCAACCTCCATGTCATCAGAAGGTGGTTTGAAGTCTGATACAAATCTGATTCCTGGCCATGTAACTTGTTTCTGAATGGTCAAATCTGATTTATTTGCCCTCAAGTGGTTTTTTAGACTGTTATTTGGCATATCTTGTTGCTTGCTAGCTACTCTGTTGACAGTTTGACAATTAAAAAACGTGGTAGCTAACTAGCTTGTCAATCAACCTGGTCTCAGGGCATTTTGTATTATTCTGTATGTAAACCCGAGACGCTTCATTTAGTTTGATATGTTACGAACGTATTTTTTTCAATGTTAAACGGCCTGAACGGGACATCGTCCTTTATACACCATATTTCCAGCAATACTCTGGACCTCGTAGGGTAAGATTTTAACAGAGACAGAAAAGGAAGCGAGACATCCCACTCCCTCATTGTTTCTGGTTCATATACAGTCAATTAACTAAGTGACCAGAACCAGCTGCTATCGCATTGGTGTCTATGGTTAGACAGGATCTGACCATTTTCTTCAAATGGTAAATGGCCTCAGTGAACTTTCTCAGAGAGGGTTTACCCCCGTCAGAATCTGTCCACGATGAGCAGATAGTCTGCTTATCCTGTCTGCCTTAATTCATTTGGGACAACGACTCCCATTGTTAGGGTCGGAGACAATACCATCTCGTCATTATATACAGTATCTCTGACTATCTTCATTTATCCACCATCTTCGATTTCCTTGCTATAGGAAAGGATGTATAGAAATATGACAATTCCAAAAATTTGCCCTAGAACTGTGGTCCCGTGTGGCTCAGTTGGTATAGCATGACACTTGTAACGTCAGGGTTGTGGGTTCGATTCCCATGGGGGACCACTATGAACAAATATGAAAATGGATAAGAGCGTCTGCTAAATGATTAAAATGTACTGTAGACAAGCATTAACATACCAATGTCAAAATAAAACCATAAACATCCTCATCCTCATTAGGCTAACAGTTTTTGTGGTGCAATTTCAACAAGATGTAGGCCTAACTGTTAACAATTCAATCATTTTTCAGGCTGGTGGGTGAAAATAAGCCTATTTCTACCACAGCACAAATAAAAGGAATGTAAATACTATTGGGTGGCAAGAGCCATGTTCCCTCAACATTTTTTGGTCTCTGAGCAAATTTCATGTCTGCTGAGCACAAACTTGAATGTTGTGAAAATTCTGTGCAAATTCCAGCACGCATTTACTGTGAACACAGACTGTACCCGCTTTAAGTTACAGTTTTAACAGTGGTCAAGTAGGCTACTGTGGCTATTTGATCATAATGTAGGCCTACCAGAGTGGCCTACCATCAACAACAATAGAGAAAATGCATAACATAACATTTGAACATTGAAATAGCTGTTCTATCATTCAGCTTACAGTAGCAACCAATGTGTTGTGTTCAATGTATGCCTACATTACATGAGACTTTGAGAAAAAAACAAAATACATGGCTTGACATTAACCTGTTTATCCACTTGTCCTTCAGACAAGGAGGTGACTGAAAATGTGTTGTTTGATGCAAGAAACCACTTTACAAAATAAAATACATTATTATTCCCATACCATTATTACAGAGAATCAGACAAATTATGCTACCCTCTGCCTATTGGCTACTTAGCTTATTCAAGCCTGTCTCAAAATAGAACACTGCCCCTTTAAGACAAAAAAAAACAGCTCTTTACCTGACTCGCTTTTCAAAGATGTCTAGAAATGTACACATTTTGTGCTCTTGTAGGAAACAATCACTCCCCTATTGCTGACTACAAATGATCTATGACTGGGCTAATAACTCACTAACTAGCAAAGGATATGAACAAAATGTGCACACGTGGCTACATGCAGCTTTTGCTTTGATCTCAAAACAAGCGCATCTACTCGACCGCTCATGCTGTAAACACAGTCCAGTTCAAAGTAAATGGCATAGATTCATATATGGCAATGGTCTATTTGCATATAGGTCTACCGCAGCTCTGATTGGTTATGCCACACTCGTCTGTATAGAGTACGGGCTGAGTAGTGTGTGTCAATACAATATAATTCTACTCCGATGCATTCGGTCTACAACAAAATCTCTTGCATAGTTCATTTGGTTTCGGTATGTTGCATTGAAAGTGGCTAATATTGCGTAGATTCGATCACAATTGCCACAGTAAAGGGAAACGCTGAGTGTTAAAAGGGAAAACTCTAGAACAGTGGTCACCAACCTTTCCTGAGTCAAGATCACCGAGTCAAAACGCAAGCCAAGAACTACCAAAGACGCAAGCCAAGAACTACCACTCAGATTTCTACAGTTAGTGCATTCATCTTAAGATAGCTAGGTGGGACAACCACATATCACAGGCATAGAAAGTAAATGTTTCCTAAATAACGTAGCTATCAGTAGAGTCAGAGCTAGGGAGGGGGGCTATTTGAGGTAGGCTATATGATCACACCGGTAATCGACCCGTTCTTATATTACTTGTGAAGCACAGATGAGTGACTATACATTTAAATAATTTGCTTTTTATTTATTTTTTACTGGGCTGATGGTGCCTGCATCTGATGGTCAGTCTCAGTGGAGGGAGAGAGCAGCAGACAGAGTCTGCCTCAACATCCCTCCACTGACACTGACCAAAAAGGGACATCTTCAAGCTGATGGCGAAACTCGAGTCGCACCGCATTATTTCTCCCTCATGCACAAATTCATGTTGTTACTCCTATGAACAGAGAAAGTGAAATATTCCTCAACCTTCAAAAAAGACTCAAGCCGCTAATAATAACAACGACGCAATCCAGGCTCTGTCGTAGCAACCGGGAGACCCATGGGGCGGCGCACAATTGGCCCAGCGTCGTCCAGGGTATGGGAGGGAATGGCCGGCAGGGATGTAGCTCTGTTGGTAGAGCATGGCGTTTGCAACGCCAGGGTTGTGGGTTCGATTCCCACGGGGGGCCAGTATGAAAAAATTAAAATAAAATAATGTATGCACTCACTAACTGTAAGTCGCTCTGGATAAGAGCGTCTGCTAAATGACTAAAATGTAATGTAAATGTAGCCTATAGATACACTTTCCAACACATTCATTACTTCTGCAGTGCTTATTGTAGCGCTGAGTGGAAATAGGAAGAACACACATTTTATGGCTTATAAAAGTGTTGAATGCAAAGTGTTGACAGTGCCGAGTAAGAACTTAAACATGAACTCACTCATAAAAACAGCAGCCCTTTGCTGTATTCGTTGACAGTCTCTCTAGTCATGTTTTAAACTTTTTCAAATCTCACAGTATCAACTTTGCTGTAGCTTTCTTTTATACCTGCTACGTTACTGCTCTCTGGGCCCACCGGGAAGGCGGAGTTTGTACCTTCAGCCATATGAAATGGTTAAAAATGGAAACAGTTCACCTACCTGGCGCGCAGGGCAGCTGAATCGGGCGCCAACAGCCCGAGAATATAAATAAATAAAAAAGGAACACAATGCTTTATCGTTGGGTTTTTTACATAAATGTTTGCCGATCGACTAGGAATGCCTTGGAGATCGACCAGTCCGGGTTCGTGACCACTGCTCTAGAAAGTTGAGTGAAGTTCAATCTCGTGCTTCTCTCTGTTGGCGGATATTTCTGAGCAGCAGTCCCGGGAGAGCTGCATGGCAGCTTAGAGGGAACATTGGACGAGTCAAGATGGACCTTGTCAAACTGAATGAAAGCAACCTTCAGAGAAAATCTCAAATCAGTGTAAGAGAGATCACAAACGGAAACCAATTAATAAAAATATATATTCTATGGTACAAGGACAGCTGAGCAGGATTATGTTAGATGAATATGACATTGAATAGCCTAATCAGCCTGCTTCCTGAAAACACTAAAGGCTATAAAAGCCTCCATACAGGCATTGGTATGTTACAGACTAATTTCTTGAAATGGCAGAACCTCAAACTAGAAAGTGTCACACGTTTCTGAGAAGCCAAATTCCAAACCAATAGAACGTCTCCCCCTGTATGATGGATTGGGGAAAAAAAAAAAAAAAAAAAAGGAGGTTTAAAAAAATTAAGTATCTGTTGAAATATTCCAACAGTGATCATACAAAAATGTAAGCATGTAAATAATTAAAGACGTTTATCAAATAGTATGAATAGGTTTAATTAATGAGTAACCTAGGTCAGGGGCATTCACCAAAAATGGGGATGCTGCCAAATTCGCCGTTACCTTGCTCTTTCATGTTTCTAATGCTCGGCTCTTCTAACAATGCTTCTTATAGTGATGACAACCCCATCAAATGAGCAGGCTTTTAACCCTGCAGGTAGATGGCCCCAACACGTATAGGACTCCCCACCTGACTCCATTGATTGGGTAGTGTATAATCAGGCTTGAAACGGGGTAGAATTGGCTGGCAGGGTGGGAACACTAATCTGTGGGATATTTTTGCTGGCAGGGAGCATACTGATGGGGACACCTATTCAGAGAGACAGCTGGTTAAACCCAGAGCCTCTCTGCAAAAGGTGGCAGAGTAGTGCAGTTACTATAGATCGAAAGAACAGCCACGCCACAGCAGCAGTTTAGAGCCATTTGCTGGGGCGAGGAGCATTTCGTCACTCTTGGTAACCGGTCTTTACATTTTCTGCCTTAAAATTAAATCTAAATAGGGATTAAATTACATAGTTTTTCCTACAGATCTACACAAAATACTGCACATTTTCTAAGAGAAAGAAAGTTACAGAACATTTTCCAAATTATAATAAATAAAATGAACTAAGATGTCTTGACTACATATTTCTTCACACCCAAGAGTTAATACTTGATGGATGCACTTTTGCCAGCCATTACAACTGTGAATCATTTACAATAATATTCTACTAACTCTGCACAACTCTTAAGGCAACATACACCCACCTGCCAGTTTATTAGGTACACCCATCTAATCTCAGCAAAAAAAAGAAACATCCCCTTTTCAGGACCCTGTCTTTCAAAGATAATTCGTAAAAATCCAAATAACTTCACAGATCATTGTAAAAGGGTTTAAACACTGTTTCCCATGCTTGTTCAATGAACCATAAACAATTAATGAACATGCCCCTGTGGAACGGTCGTTAAGACACTAACAGCTTACAGACGGTAGGCAATTAAGGTCACAGTTATGAAAACTTAGGACACTAAAGAGGCCTTTCTACTGACTGAAAAACACCAATAGAAAGATGCCCAGGGTCCCTGCTCATCTGCGTGAACGTGCCTTAGGCATGCTGCAAGGAGGCATAAGGATTGCAGATGTGGCCAGGGCAACAAATTGCAATGTCCGTACTGTGAGACGCCTAAGACAGCGCTACAGAGAGACAGGACGGACAGCTGATCGTCCTCGCAGTAGCAGACCACGTGTAACAACACCTGCACAGGATTGGTACATCCGAACATCACACCTGCGGGACAGGTACAGGATGGCAACAACAACTGCCTGAGTTACCACAGGAACGCACAATCCCTCCATCAGTGCTCAGACTGTCCGCAATTGGCTGAGAGAGGCTGGACTGAGGGCTTGTAGGCCTATTGTAAGGCAGGTCCTCTCCAGACATCACCGGCAACAACGTCGCCTATGGGCACAAACCCACCGTTGCTGTACCAGACAGGACTGGCAAAAAGTGCTCTTCACTGACGAGTCGCGGTTTTGTCTCACCAGGGGTGATGGTCGGATTCGCGTTTATCGTCGAAGGAATGAGCGTTACACCGAGGCCTGTACTCTGGAGCAGGATCGATTTGGAGGTGGAGGGTCCGTCATGGTCTGGGGCGGTGTGTCACAGCATCATCGGACGGAGCTTGTTGTCATTGCAGGCAATCTCAACGCTGTGCGTTACAGAGAAGACACCTCCCTCATGTGGTACCCTTCCTGCAGGCTCATCCTGACATGACCCTCCAGCATGACAATGCCACCAGCCATACTGCTCGTTCTGTGGGTGATTTCCTGCAAGACAGGAATGTCAGTGTTCTACCATGGCCAGCGAAGAGCCCGGATCTCAATCCCATTGAGCACGTCTGGGACCTGTTGGATAGGAGGGTGAGGGCCATTCCCTCCAGAAATGTCCGGGAACTTGCAGGTGCCTTGGTGGAAGAGTGGGGTAACATCTCACAGCAAGAACTGGCAAATCTTGCGCCGTCCATGAGGAGGAGATGCACTGCAGTACTTAATGCAGCTGGTGGCCACACCAGATACTGACTGTTACCTTTGATTTTGACCCCCCCCTTTGTTCAGGGACACATTATTCAATTTCTGTTAGTCACATGTCTGTGGAACTTGTTCAGTTTATGTCTCAGTTGTTGAATCTTGTTATGTTCATACAAATATTTACTCATGTTCAGTTTGCTGAAAATAAACGCAGTTGACAGTGAGAGGACATTTTCTTTTTTTGCTGAGTTTAGTACTGGGACCCCCTTTGCCTCCAGAACAGCCTCAATTATTCGGGGCATGGATTCTACAAGGTGTCGGAAACGTTTGTTGCTCAGTTAGTATCAAGGGACCTAACATGTGCCTGAAAAATATTCCCACACCAGTACACCATCGCCACCAGTCTGTACCAGGCAGTATGGGTCCTCACTTGGATTGATTTCTGCAAAAATTGTGTGGCACGTTCTTAGTCCACATTTTCATTTTCTTTCATCTTAAGACAAACACCCACAGAAAAGTTATCTGACAAGCCAGTTGCTTAATTACTTGCAGAGAGAAAGAATGAACACAATAGAATTGTTCAAAGAAATAAGATTAGGTTGGGTTTTGTACATAGAAATTATTTCATTGTGACATCTGAGGCATTTGTTTATCATTAGCCTACTACATCATTACCATTCTTTGCTTCTTTACAAAGAAATAGACTGCCTTGTCTTTTTATAACGCTGTCCGTGTGCAACTAAAACAATGGGAAGCCATCTACTGGGTTAATTGCTTTTGTTGCAATTGACATGAGAGACAAAGGACCTTTATACAATTAAAGTCAAAGACTGACTGTACACCTCTGTATATTTTCCTCCATTTCAGAGAACATTTTCATTGCCTAGCTCAGACGCCTGTTGAGTCAGTGAAGTACTACAAAGCATTGGTACATCGTGATCTTATAGCCTAGGTTGCATTCATATACTGTAGCTAGCTAAGGGAAATGGTTTCTTTCAACCAAGTCTCTGAAGGTACAGTAGGCTATATAGCAGTCCCTCCAGGATTTCATAGGAATTTGTGATATTTCCATCCAAAAATGCTAGATTTTTAAAAGACGTGCCAGCTCATGCACCATTAGAAGAACACAGAGAGGGCTAAACTGTTTTGTAAAGATTGCTTTAGATTGTCATTCATCATTTGTGTGTTCAAATGGCTGCCCGGACTATCAGCACGCACTCTGAATGGCGGCTGTTCAATAGGCTATGATGTTTGATGAGAATTAAAAATGGTGCAATCTGGCATACCTACATTAGAGGGGATATTTGAAAAATAGATTAGAGGGACAGTGAATAACAGTCAGATGGACAATGAGGCATGTGTAGCCTACAACATATGAGGTACCATCTATTTTCTATGCAAAGATAAATACATTGAAGCATTTATCAAAATCAGATTTTTCATTGGTAGCACTGGTGCTGCAAACTTTTAAAAGGTAGGAGCACTAGAATACATGTTTCTATTGATTGAGATATTGGGCCTATATTAATTCTAGCTACTTTTTAAGCACGTTATGAAACTAATATTTAACCCTGTAAAAGACGTGTTTATTATAATAATTAAAATGTTGATACAGAAACGTTATTGAAATTGCAAAGTCATTTGTGGAATATTAAGTTTCTATATTGTGTAAAAGCACTACCTATTGAGATGCAGGGCTTGACATTCACTTCCAATATGGAAGTTTACATACACCTTAGCCAAATACATTTAAAAACTCAGTTTTTCACAATTCAGTCCCTGTCTTAGGTCAGTTAGGATCACCACTTTATTTTAAGAATGTCAGAATAATAGTAGAGAGAATGATTTATTTAATATTTTATTTATTTCATCACATTCCCAGTGGGTCAGAAGTTTGCATACACTCAATTAGTATTTGGTAGTATTGCCTTTAAATGGTTTAACTTGGGTCAAACGTTTTGGGTAGCCTTCCACAAGCTTCCCACAAAAAGTTAGGTGAATTTTGGCCCATTCCTTCTGACAGAGCTGGTGTAACTGAGTCAGGTTTGTAGGCCTCCTTGCTCACACACACCTTTTCAGTTCTGCCCACAAATGTTCTATAGGATTGAGGTCAGCGCTTTGTGATGGCCACTCCAATACCTTGACTTTGTTGTCCTTAAGCCATTTTGCCACAACTTTGGAAGTATGCTTGGGGTCATTGTCCATTTGGAAGACCCATTTGTGACCAAGCTTTAACTTCCTGACTGATGTCTTGAGATGTTGCTTCAATATATCCACATAATTTTCCTTCCTCATGATGCCATCTATTTTGTGAAGTCCCTCCTGCAGCAAAGTACCCCCACAGCATGATGCTGCCACCCCCGTGCTTCACGGTTGGGATGGTGTTCTTCGGCTTGCAAGCCTGCCCCTTTTTCCTCCAAACATAACGATGGTCATTATGGCCAAACATTTCCATTTTTGTTTCATCAGACCAGTGGACTTTTCTCCAAAAAGTAAGATCTTTGTCCCCATGTGCAGTTGCAAACCATATTCTGGCTTTTTAATGGCGGTTTTGGAGCAGTGGCTTCTTGCTGAGCGGCCTTTCAGGTTATGTCGATATAGGACTCGTTTTACTGTGGATATAGATACTTTTGTACCTGTTTCCTCCAGCATCTTCACAAGGTCCTTTGCTGTTGTTCTGGGATTGATTTGCACTTTTTGCATCAAAGTACATTAATCTCTAGGAGACAGAACGTGTCTCCTTCCTGAGCGGTATGACGGCTGCGTGGTCCCATGGTGTTTATACTTGCGTACTATTGTTTGTACAGATAAACGTGGTACCTTCAGGCGTTTGGAAATTGCTCCCAAGGATGAACCAGACTTGTTGAGGTCTACAATTGTTTTTCTAAGGTCTTGGATGATTTCTTTTGATTTTCCCATGATGTCAAGCAAAGAGGCACTGAGTTTGAAGTAGGCCTTGAAATACATCCACAGGTCCACCTCCAATTGACTCAAATGATGTCAATTAGCCTATCAGAAGCTTCTAAAGCCATGACATCATTTTCTGGAATTTTCCAAGCTGTTTAAAGTTACAGTCAACTTAGTGTATGTACACTTCTGACCCACTGGAATTGTGATACAGTGAATTATAAGTGAAATAATCTGTCTGTAAACAATTGTTGGAAAAATTACTTGTGTCATGCACAAAGTAGATGTCCTAAACGACTTGCCAAAACTATAGTTTTAACAAGAAATGTGTGGAACGGTTGAAAAACGAGTTTTAATGACTCCAAACTAAGTGTATGTAAACTTCCGACTTCAACTGTATGTAGCATAAGAAGCAAGGTTCACGAAATCAATAATTTGCTAGTAACAGATGACATTCATATTCTGACTATCTCTGAAACTCACTTAGATAATACCTTTGATGATACAGTGGTAGCAATACATGGTTATAAGATCTACAGAAAAGACAAAAATGCCAAAGGTGGAGGTGTGGCTGTTAATATTCAGAACCACATTCCTGTAAAGCTTAGAGAGGATCTCATGTCAAATACTGTTGAAGTTATATGGCTACAGGTTCATCTGCCTCATCTAAAGCCCATTCTGGTGGGAAGCTGCTCTAGACCACCAAGTGCTAACAGTCAGTATCTGGATAACGTGTGAAATGCTTGATAATATATGTGATATCAACAGAGGTATATTTTATGGGTGATATAAATATTGACTGGCTTTCATCAGGCTGGCCACTCAAGAGAAAGCTTCAAACAGTAATTAATGCCTGCAACCTGGTACAGGCTATCAATCAACCTACCAGGATAGTTACAAACAGCACAGGAATGAAATCAACATGTATTGATCACATCCAAATCCATCGGATGTAGGGATCACAATATAGTAGCCATATCTAGGAAAACCAAAGTTCCAAAGGCTGGGCCTAATATAGTGCATAAGAGGTCATACAAGAAGCTTTGTAGTGATTCCTATGTTGTTGATGTAAATCATATTTGTTGGTCCGTGGTGTGTAATGAGGAGCAACCAGTTACTAAAAAGCATGCACCCATTAAGAAAATGACTGTAAAAACTGTTAAATCAACATGGATTGATGAGGAATTTAAAAATTGTATGGTTGAGATGGATGAGGCAAAATAAATGGAAAATAAGTCTGGCTGTAAAACCAATTGGCAAACGTACTGCAAATTGAAAAATCATGTGACTAAACTCAATAAAAATAAGAAACTACACTATGAAACAAAGATAAATGACACAAAGAATGATAGTAAAAAGATTTGGAGTACCTTAAATACAATTTTGGGCAAAAAAGCAAACTCCGCTCCATCATTCATTGAATCAGATGGCTCAATCATCACAAAACCCACTATTATTTCCAACAACTTTTTTAAAAAATTGTATTGCCAACTACTTTTTCTCCCCAATTTCGATCGTCTCATCGCTGCAACTCCCCAACGGGCTCGGGAGAGGCGAAGGTTGAGTCATGCGTCCTCCGAAACATGACCCGCCAAACCGCGCTTCTTAACACCCGCCCCCTTAACCCGGAAGCCAGCTGCACCAATGTGTCGGAGGAAACACTGTTCAATTGACGACCGACGTCAGGCGCCCGGCCCACCACAAGGAGTCGCTAGAGCACGATGAGTCAAGTAAAGCCCCCCCGGCCAAACCCTCCCCTAACCCGGACGCCGCTGGGCCAATTGTGCACCGCCCTATGGGACTCCCGGTCACCGTCGGTTGTGACACAGCCTGTGATCGAACCCAGGTCTGTAGTGACGCCTCAAGCACTGCGACGCAGTGCCTTAGACCTCTGTGCCACTCGGGAGGCCATTGCCAACTACTTTAATTCATTTTTCATAGGCAATATTAGCAAATTTAGGCATGACATGACAGCAACAAACGCTGATACTACACATCCAAGTATATCAAACCAAATTATGAAAAGACAAGCATTGTAATTTTGAATTCCGTAAAGTAAGTGTGGAAGAAGTGAAAATATTATTGTTGTCTATCAACAAATGACAAGCCACCGGGGTCTGACAACTTGGATGGAAAATTACTGATGATAATAGCGGACAATATTGCCACTCCTTTTTGCCATATCTTCAATTTATGCCTACTAGAAAGTGTGTGCCCTCAGGCCTGAGGGAAGCAAAAGTTATTCCCCTACCTAAGAATAGTAAAGCCCCCTTTACTGGCTCAAATAGCCGACCAATCAGCCTGTTACCAACCCTTAGTAAACTCTTGGAAAATTGTGTTTGTCAAAAGAATTTTCCTGTAAAATAGCATTGTATCTGGTCAGACTTTCAGCACGCTTATTGGGAAGGACATTCAGCAAGCACAGCACTTACACAAATGACTGATGATTGGCTGAGAGAAATTGATGATGAAAAGATTGTGGGGGCTGTTTTGTTAGACTTCAGTGCGGCTTTTGACATTATCTATCATAGTCTGTTGCTGGAAAAACATGTGTTATGGCTTTACAACCCCTGCTATATTGTGGATAATAAGTTACCTGTCTAACAGAACACAGAGGGTGTTCATTAATGGAAGCCTTTCCAACAAAATCCAGGTATAATCAGGAATTCCCCAGGGCAGCTGTCTAGGCCCCTTACTTTTTTCAATCTTTACTAAGGATTTGAGGAAAGCCAGTGGGTCTATGTATGCGGATGACTCAACACAATACACATCAGCTACTACAGCGACTGAAATGACTGCAACACTTAAAGAGCTGCAGTTAGTTTCAGAATGGGTGGCAAGGAATAAATGAGTCCTAAATATAAAAAAAACTAAAAGCATTGTATTTGGGACAAATCAGTCACTAAACTCTAAATCTGAAGTAAATCTTGTCATGAATAATGTGGAAATTGAGCAAGTGAAGGTGACTAAACTGCTTGGAGTAACCCTGGATTGTAAACTGTCATGGTCAAATCATATTGATACAGTAGCTAGGATGGGGAGAAGTCTGTCTATAATAAAGCGCTGCTCTGCATTCTTAACAGCACTATCAACAAGGCAGGTCCTACAGGCCATAGTTTTGTCGCACCTGGACTACTGTTCAGTCGTGTGGTCAGGTGCCACAAAGAGGGACTTAGGAAAATTACAATTGGCTCAGAACAGGGCAGCACAGTTGGCCCTTGGATGTACACAGAGCGCTAACATAAATAATATGCATGTCAATCTCTTCTGGCTCAAAGTGGAGGAGAGATGGACTTCATCACTACTTGTATTTGAAGTACTGGCACACAGCTCGGACACCCATGCATACCCCACAAGACATGCCACCAGAGGTCTCTTCACAGACCAAATCCAGAACAGACTAAGGGATACACACAGTACTACATAGAGCCATGACTACATGGAACTCTATTCCACATCAAGTAACTCATGCAAGCAGTAAAAATATATATATATATATTTATTTTTTTAGATTAAAATATGGAACAGAGGGGACCATGAAGCAACACAAACATAGGCACAGACACATGCACAGAAACACACGATAACATACGCATACGTACACATGGGGTAGTAGAGTAGGGGCCTGAGGACACACCTTTATATGTTGTGAAATCTGTTGTGAATGTATTGTAATGTTTTTAAAATGGTATAACTGCCTTGGCAGCAGCTAATGGGGATCCATAATAAATACAAATACAAGTGTTAAGTATATTTAAAAGCAAATACTTAGACTCTTACTCAAGTAGTAATTTACTGGGTGACTTTCACTTGAATCATTTTCTAAGATTGAGAGATTGAATATATCCGTAAACACTCCAGCCAGCTTGTCTGTTTCTTGCTCTGAGGACGCGGCTAGGGATGCCGTCTGGCCGACTTGAGTAATACATTTAAGCGTGTTAACCCTCGCAAGTTAAGGATCATATCACCTCCACCTTACCAGCCACCCTAGACCCACTGCAATTCGCATACCGCCCCAATAGATCCACGGATGAGGCAATCGCCATCGCACTGCACAGTCCCATCTGGACAAGAGGAATACCTACAGTATCTAAGAATGCTGTTCATTCACTACAGCTCAGCCTTCAACACCATTGTAACCTCCAAGCTCATCATTAAGCTCGGGGCCCTGGGTCTGAACCCCGCCCTGTGCAACTGGGTCCTGGACTTCCTGACTGGCCGTCCCCCAGGTGGTGAAGGTAGGCAACAACACCTCCACTACGCAGATCCTCAACCCAGGGGCCCCACAAGGGTGTGTGCTCAGCCCCCTCCTGTACTCCCTGTTTACCCATGACTGCGTGGCCACCCACGCCTCCAACTCAAATCATCAACTTTGCAGACGACACAACAGTGGTAAGACTGATTGCCAACAACTATGAGACAGCCTACAGGGAGGAGGTGAGGGACCTGGCGGAGTGGTGGCAGGAAAATAACCTCTCCTTCAACAAAATGAAGGAGCTGATAGTTGACTTCAGGAGACAGTAGAGAGCACGCCCCCATCCACATCGACAGGGCCGCAGTGGAGAAGGTGAAAAGCTTTAAGTTCCTCGCCGTACCCATCACTGACAATCTGAAATGGTCCACCCACACAGACAGTGTGGTGAAGTCGCAACAGCACCTCTTCAACCTCAGGAGGCAGAAGAAATTCAGCTCGGCCCCTAAGACCCTCAAAAACTTTTACAGATCCACCATTGAGAGCATGCTGTCGGGCTGTATCACCGCCTGGTAGGCCAATTGCACCATCCGCAACCGCAGGGCTCGCCAGCGGGTGGTGCGGTCAGCCCAACGCATCACCTGGAACACATTGCCTGCCCTTCAGGTGATTTTAACATGTGTATGAATACTTATGTACACTGAACAAAAATATACGGTCAGTCCCGTGTAGCTCAGTTGGTAGAGCATGGCGCTTGCAACGCCAGGGTTGTGGGTTCGATTCCCACGGGGGGCCAGTATGAAAAATGTATGCACTCACTAACTGTAAGTTGCTCTGAATAAGAGCGTCCGCTAAATGACTAAAATGTAAAAATGTAATCTGTCACACTGATCCTCAACACGGGGTCCCCTCAGGGGTGCGTACTCAGTCCCCTCCTGTACTCCCTGTTCACCCATGACTGCATGGCCAGGCACGACTCCAACACCATCATTACGTTTGCCAACGACCCAACAGTGGTAGGCCTGATCACCGACAACGATGAGACAGCCTATAGGGAGGAGGTCAGAGACCTGGCCGTGTGGTGCCAGGATAACAACCTCTCCCACAACGTGACCAAGACAAAGGAGATGATTGTGGACTACAGGAAAAAAAAGAGGACTGAGCACGCCCCCATTCTCATCGACGGGGCTGTAGTGGAACAGGTTGAGAGCTTCAAGTTCCTTGGTGTCCACATCACCAACGAACTATCATGGTCCAAACACACCAAGACAGTCGTGAAGAGGGCACGACAAAGCCTATTCCCCCTCAGGAGACTGAAAAGATTTGGCATGGGTCCTCAAATCCTCAAAAAATTCTACAGCTGCACCATCCTGACTGGTTGCATCACTGCCTGGTATGGCAACTGCTTGGCCTCCGACCGCAAGGCACTACAGAGGGTAGTGCGTACGGCCCAGTACATCACTGGGGCCAAGCTTCCTGCCATCCAGGACCTCTATACCAGGCAGTGTCAGAGGAAGGCCCTCAAAATTGTCAAAGACTCCAGCCACCCTAGTCATAGAATGTTCTCTCTGCTACCGCACGGCAAGTGGTACCGGAGTGCCAAGTTTAGGTCCAAAAGACTTCTCAACAGCTTTTACCCCTAAGCCATAAGACTCCTGAACAGCTAAATCATGGCTACCCGGACTATTTGCACTGCCCCCCCACCCCATCTTTTTACGCTGCTGCTACTCTTAATTATTTATGCATAGTCACTTTAACTCTACCCACATGTACATACTACTTCAACTACCTCAACTAGCCGGTGCCCCCGCACATTGACTCTGCACCGGTACCCCCCTGTATATATAGCCTCCCTACTGTTATTTTATTTTACTTCTGCTCTCTTTTCTCAACACTTTTTTGTTGTTGTTTTATTTTACTTTTTTATTAAAAATAAATGCACTGTTTGTTAAGGGCTGTAAGTAAGCATTTCACTGTAATGCCTGCACCTGTTGTATTCGGTGCAGTTGTGTCACACAACACAATGCCACAGACGTCCCAAGTTTTAAGGAAGCGTGCAATTTGCATGGTGACTGCAGGAATGTCTACCAGAGCTGTTGCCAGAGAATGTCATGTTAATTTCTCTACCATAAGCCGCCTCCAACGTCGTTTTAGAGAATTTGGCAGTATGTCCAACCGGCCTCACAATCTCAGACCACATGTATGGCGTCGTGTGGGCGAGCGTTTTGCTGATGTCAAAATTGTGAACAGAGTGCCCCATGGTGGCGGTGGGGTTATGGTATAGGCAGGCATAAGCTATGGACATTTTAACGATGGCAATTTGAATGCACAGAGATACCGTGACGAGATCCTGAGGCCCATTGTCGTGCCATTCATCCGCCACCATCAAGTTTCAGAATGATAATGCATGGCCCCATGTCGCAAGGATCTGTACACAATTCCTGGAAGCTGAAAATGTCCTATTTCTTCCATGGCCTGCATACTCACCAGAAATGTCACCAATTGAGAATGTTTGGGATGCTCTGGATCGACGTGTACGACAGCGTGTTCCAGTTCCCGACAATATCCAGCAACTTCACAAAGCCACTGAAGAGTGGGACAACATTCCACAATCAACAGCCTGATCAACTCGATGTGAAGGAGATGTGTCACGCTGCATAAGGGAAATGGTGGTCACACCAGATACTGACTGGTTTTCTGAACCACGCCCCTACTTTTTTTTTTTTTTTAAGGTATCTGACCGACAGATGCATATCTGTGTTCCCAGTCATGTGAAATGCATAGATTAGGGCTTAACTTAATCATTTCAATTGACTGATTTCCTTATATGAACTGTAACTAAGTAAAATCTTTGAAATTGTTGCGTTTATATTTTTGTTCAGTATAAATTAGATTTCTGGATTTCATTTTCAATAACGTGTATAATCGTGTAAAAACATGTTTTCACTGTCATTATGGGGTATTGTGTGTAGATGAGTGAGAATGTTTTGTTTAATCAATTTTGAATTCAGGATGTAACAACAAAATGTTGTTCTTCACATTACAGTCTCTGGTAAACATACACTATATCAAATAAAATCTGTGTTTATTTGTCACATGCACAGGATACAGATGGTGTAAACAGTACAGTGAAATGGTGGATTCTTGTATAGACATGTAGCTAGGTAGCTAGCTTGCTAAACAATTAACCATAATCCCAACTAATGCCACATTCAAAACAACTGGGAAAGAAACTAACTGGGAAAATGTGATTTGAACGGTCATCCAACTCGGAATTCCGACTCGGAAAGTCAGGCCTCTTTCTAGAGCTCCTACACAGATCATACACGTAACGTTAGTTAGCGAGCCAGTCAGCTAACGTTAGCTAGCTAACGGTACGCTTTAACTTGCAATGAAAATGAGTTATTTTTCCCATAAATCAGGGGTTTCCTCATTGGCTAATTCATTTTCAGAGTCAGAGAGAGTAAGCATGGCACGATCATCCTCTAGAAAGTACTCCAACATTTTCCCACTTAGCTTTGTCGATAGCGCTATTAACTTCAGGGCAGCAATGTTGAGAGCAGTTGCAAAACATTTTAAAAAGCTGCGGTAGACAGGATTATCCACAAATACTTAGCAGTTCATGTTATAGACAGAAGCATGCTACACCAATCTGAACTAATTTCTCAGCATGTCCAGCCCATCCATTATCTCTGCCAATCATAGCTAGCATGAAGGTTCCTGTATTTTTCAGTGGGTAAACCAACTAGGCTCGTTATTTAACTATTTAATTAACAGATGGCATACAAGTTTGTTATTAAGGCACATGAAAGTTCACATGTTCCAGAAGGAATTTCTGCCTTTTTAAACAACGTTCAAATGCTATGAAGTAGTGACGTGCGAAATATGCCTAGTTTATTGAAACGGGTCACATATGGTCACCAAGAGCAGAAGGCTGAATTCAGACTACAATATGGTTCGAAGGTTGTGTTTGTACTGCCTTTAGCCGGAATCAGAGACAGCAGAATGTTGGCCAGGCCTATTTTCACACTGTGGTGAAGAATAGATGGCTGAAAGGCCCAATACACCACTGTTAAAATGCCTGAGAGATGGAGGCATATCACAGATGGATGGTGACTCCATTAACCATTACTTCAAATAATATGATTTCTCTCTATGTTCTCTTTCATATGATCCTGTATTAATTATTTTGGCCACTACTCATGAACACATCAAAGGCACAAGTTATCAGTTATGTAAATAGTTTATTTTAATTTGTATGACTCTGAGCTGCAAAAAGAGACTATTAGCCAAGGACGTCGGAATTTAGCAACAACACAAATGCGGACGGGTATTTTTGTCCTGACAAGAAAAAGGCATTGCAAGTTCCAGTTCAATTGATAAAGCTAGTCATGATTTGTTATTATTCACCAAAGAGAGTACTTTGATAATGGGCAGTTACGCTGAGACTCAGATTTTTCACTTTAAAATGTATGATAAACAAATACCATTGATTCTAAAGTTAAACTAACCATACAACTCTATGCACAATGACTACTTTGAAGAATTCACAGTAAATAAAAAAATACACATTTACTAGAAAAACTGTGCAGATGAAAAGTTTGGTAACAGAAATCAAACTTTGTATATGCACAGTTCTACCTTTAAATGTGTTGTACAATTTTATGTGGAAATTGTTGAAAGTAGTCATTGTGCATAGATTTCTATGGTTTGTTAAACTTTGAAATAAATTGTTTGTTTGGTATACATTTGTAAAGTGAAAAATCTGAGTCTCAGCGTAATTTCGCTACCATGGAATTTGCCCTACTGCTAACATGAGTCAATTCACCTAAATTGCAGTTGGCTAGGCTATATCTTGGGTGCCAATTTCAACCATTTAATGGATATTTTAGAACGGGGCATCAGCTAGGCAATTAGTTTTAATATTTGCAGTGTCGTAGACAAAGTCATTGTCAAACATGTTTAAAATATATATTTACACAGGATGGCAATACAAGAGGGAATGAATCAATGAAAGAATGCATGACACCATCAGAGACGAATGGCAGCGAGACGCCCCACAGGCAGTTTTTTTCTGGTTCAGTAAAAGTAAATGAACTTAGTAGACCAGACCAAGCTGCTATTGCATTGGTGTCTATGGGAGACACATCCCGTTAAATAGACCGGAACTAACCATTTTTTCAATCAATGGTAAACCAAAGACTGTATGAAAATGCTTCTCCAATAGAAATCCCCGACCACACTTGTAGGCGATGTCATGTCGACGATGGCTAGCTAAGCTTATGCGCAGGAACAAGTCATTGGGTCTAGCTGTCGTCTCGAGCCTAACTGCACAGGCCGTCAAATCAAAGGCACTCCTTCGATATAAAGTTGTCTTTGACGAAAATGAAAACGTGTCAGTTTGTCACTTTCACAGGGTTGGAGTAATAACATGTTGAAGTACTTAAGACATTGGCTCGAATCTAGGTTGTGCCTTTACATTGAGAAATTTAACAACTAAGGAAGAATTGTTTGCTTCTCTCATTGACTTCTCAAACCCCGGCCAGGTCTGTTTCACAAGCGTTCCCGGAAGTCTTGCGATGTTGCACCTCTGGGTTTAGAAACTCTGTCGGTAAACTGCCTGAGTGAACCATCTTCATTTAAACAACAGCTGATTTGGAATTCCCATTGTTACAGTCTATCCTGCACATGATATACTAGACAACATAAACACATGGCCAGTACATTCCTAAAAAGTGCCATTGTTTACAACGTTACCTAGCAACTACTACTTCTACAGATCCACTGTCTCTTCTGCCCAGCCACGCAATTTATAAATTTGATATCCACTGTAAAAAGCACCTAGACATTATCTTCGACATTTGCAACACTTTTGCAATACTTTACATGGCAGCCAATACGAATAGAACTAACGACCAGAGAACGCCTAAAATTGCACTTGACAACCAGTTTTAGTGAACGTAGTATCACGTTTTGTTGAAGAAATGTATGATTTGGGAAAGAATGTTGCTTTTTTATGCTTGAATCATGATAAGCTGTTACCATACTATTTACCAAGAAAGTAGATCTATATTTTTCGTAGCTGTCTATTTACCACCACAAACCGATGCTGGCACTAAGACCACACTGAACGAGCTGTATAGGGCCATAAGCAAATAAGCAAATGCACATCCAGAGGCGGCACTCCTAGTGGCCGGTGATTTTAAGGCAAGCAACACTGAACAATCCGTGAGAGAACCAGCTGTTCCGGACGACTGTTTGATCACGCTCTCCGTAGCCGATGTGAGTAAGACCTTTAAACAAGTTAACATTCACAAAGCCACAGGGCCAGACGGATTACCAGGACGCGTACTCAGAGCATGCGCTATCTAGCTGGCAAGAGTCTTCATTGACTTTTTCAACCTCTCCCTGACCCAGTCAGTAATACCCAGGGGTCACGTTAGAGTTCAGAAGTCTGCATTTACAAAACGTAGACCATCAAAAAATCTGCGCTTTAAACAATTTCACCTGTGTTTTATATTAAAAGTCAGTGTTTTTCTACTTCAATTGTGATCAGTGGCGTGCAACTATAGTTTTCCTTCACAGAAAATATATTATTACAACACATTCGGCTGAAAATAGCTTCATTTTCATCAGATGACAAAAGAAGTGCAATGCTATTTGGCTAGCAGCCACACAAGTAAATGATCTTACAATTAGCTTTTTTGCAAAAACGATGCATGCCCATTATATCTCTAAATGTTTATTAGAAAGAATGTAGCCAGCTACATTTCCTAATGTTTTGTTTGAAGTGAATCTTACATTTCACTGGAGAAAGTAGGCTATGCTGAGAAAAGTACCGGAAAAAAGTAGCTACACATCTGTCAGAGCGCTGCCATTGGTGAATTATCCTACGAGTGGAGAAGTGCAACTGAAGCACAAAATGTGTCTGATGCCGGGCAGAAATTACAATAAGAAGCATTTTAGATCTGCATTTACAAAACGCAGCAAGATTTCTTAGGAGTAATTTTTTATTCTTCATGAAAAACACACAATTCTGCATTAACGCGAGCCCTGAATACCTATGTTTCAAGCAGACCACCATAGTCCCTGTGCCCAAGAACGCCAAGGTAACCTGTCTAAATGACTATTGCCCCGTAGCACTCACATCTATAGCCATGAAATGCTTTGAAAGGATGGTCATGGCTCACATCAACACAATCATCCCAGACACCATGGACCCATTCCAAATCGCATACTGCCCCAACAGATCCACAGATGACGCAATCTCGATTGCACTCCACATTTCCCTTTCCCACTTGGACAAAAGGAACACCTACGTGAGAATGCTGTTCATTGACTACAGCTCAGTGTTCAACACCATACTGCCCTCCAAGCTCATCACTAAGCTAAGGACCCTGGGACTGAACACCCTCTGCAACTGGATTCTGGACTTCATGACAGGACGCCCCCAGGTGGTGAAGGTAGGCAACACATCCGACACACTGACCCTCAACACGGGGGCCCCTCAGGGGTGAGTGCTTAATCCCCTTCTGTACTCCCTGTTCACCCACGACTGCGTGGCCACGCACGACTCCAACACCATCATTAATTTTGCCAACAACACAACGTGGTAGGCCTGATCACCGACGATGATGAGATCGCCTATAAGGAGGTCAGAGACTACAACCTCTCCCTCAACGTCAGCAAGACAAAGGAGCTGATCGTGGACTACAGTAAACGGCGGGCAGAGCACACCCCCATTCACATCAACAGGGCTGTAGTGGAGCGGGTCGAGAGCTTCAAGTTCCTCGGTGTCCACATCACTAAGGATCTATTATGGTCCAAACACACCAACATTCTTGAAGAGGGCACGACAACACCTCTTCCCCCTCAGGAGGCTGAAAAGATTTGGCATGAGCCCTCAGATTCTAAAAAAGTTATACAGTTGCGCTATTGAGAGCATCTTGACTGGCTGCATCACCGCTTGTTATGGCAACTGCTTGGCATCCAACGCAAAGCGCTACAGAGAGTAGGTCGGACGGCCCAGGCGGTGTCAGAGGAAGGCCCTAAAAAATTTTAAAGACTCCAGCCACCCATGTTAGACTGTTCTCACAGCTTAAGCACAGCAAGCAGTATCAATTCAAGTCTGGAACCAACAGGACCCTGAACAGTTTCTACCCCCATGCTAAGTCTGCTAACTAGTTAGTTAAATAGTTCACCAAATAGACCCTTTTTGCACAAACTTTGACTCATCATATGCTGCTGCTATGGTTTATTATCTGTCACTTTATTCCTAGTTATATGTACATATATACCTCAATTACCTCATCCCCCTGCACATTGACTTGGTACTGGTACACATTTACATTTACGTCATTTAGCAGACGCTCTTATCCAGAGCGACTTACAGTTAGTGAGTGCATACATTATTGTTATTTTTATTTATTAATTTTTTTCATACCCCCCCCGTGGGAATCGAACCCACAACCCTGGCGTTGCAAACGCCATGCTCTACCAACTGAGCTACCATCCCCTGCCCTAGACGACGCTGGGCCAATTGTGCGCCGCCCCATGGGTCTCCCGGTCGCGGCCGGCTACGACAGAGCCTGGATTCGAACCAGGATCTCTAGTGGCACAGCTAGCACTGCGATGCAGTGCCTTAGACCACTGCGCCACTCAGGAGACAGTGGTACTCCTTGTATATAGCCAAGTTATCATTACTCATTGTGTATCTATTACTACTTTAAGTTTTACTTT
Organism: Coregonus clupeaformis; assembly: GCF_020615455.1. NCBI lineage: Eukaryota > Metazoa > Chordata > Actinopteri > Salmoniformes > Salmonidae > Coregonus > Coregonus clupeaformis. The sequence goes on along the minus strand of NC_059192.1, from coordinate 47,094,055 downwards.
TGTCCATTTTCTTTCTCTCTGCATTGTTGGGAAGGGCACATAAGTAAACATTTCACTGGCCAAGGTGGTCACACCAGGGTTTCCCAAACTCGGTCCTGGGGCCCCCCCTGGGTGCACTTTTTGGTTCTTGCCCTAGCACGACACAGCTGATTCAAATCATCAAAGCTTGATGATGAGTTGGTTATTTGAATCAGTTGTGTAGTGCTAGGGCAAAAAACTAAAAATGCACCCTGGGGGGGGCCCAGGACCGACTTTGGGAAACCCTGGTGTACACCACTTGGCTTCGCCTTGTGGCTATGACCAAGTCACAGCCATGATAAAAATGTCTGAATACAGGGCCTCATGTATTATTGCTTAATTATCCACCATCTTTGACGCAATCCTCTCAGCTGGGTCGTCACTAGTTACCACAGCCACAAAGTCACAATCCACGCCTATTCCTACAATGTCTTCTTAAAATCGGATTTTAAGCCTAACTTTTACCACACTGCTAACCTTATGCCTAACCTTAAATTAAGACCAAAAAGCACATCTTTGTTTTCATGAATTGTTACGTTATAGCCAATTTGACTTGTGTCTGTGGTAACTAATGACAATCAACTGCAGGCCTGCAGCCTCACGTGATTACGTCATATAGTAGGCTAATCAACCCATTTGTCAGTCTATATCCTTCCTAGCAATAATTTCCACACCACAAACCAATACAATTAGTTAGTTACAATTTCCATGACATGCAGCAAAATCTAAATCTTCTGTAAATTACAGAGTAAAGGCGTTGATTGCCTGACACGCTATATTTTGTTATCGCATGGTTATTCATTCTGTCAGGAGCAGTCAGCTGACTTGGCTATGCTAGCTAGTTAGCTTATTTTCCCTTGAAATCTAGCTAGCTAATCAAATCAAATCAAGCTAATGATGTTCACATAACGCTTGATGATTAACCAATATAGTAAATAGTTACATGCATAGCTATATTTATAAGTTAACGCTAATATTAAACTGGCAGATTACATACTTTTACATAACATACAAGCAAAGATTATAAATTGATTGTTTTGCAAAACAGCTCCACAGACAGGTTAGCTAGCTAGCTAGCTGGCTAATATTAGCTTGCAAGCTAGCCATTTCACTCCTTCAAGCATTTTACTTGTCGCTGCAGTGACAGTCGGTAAAGTTCTATGTTAATGCAAAATGCATTTTATATTGGATATTTCACATAGACTGTAAGTATTTGTTTTCGAGCAAACAATCCAGCAGCTAGCTAGCAAGCTATGGAGAATCACGCATCTGGCTAGGTAGCTAACTACGTACTCAGCCTTGGTTGTGAGATGTAGTTTCTGGTCACAGCCTGTGTGTGTGTCCTTGCCACAGCAGGACCGTTGATGTCCATTGTCCTGTTTCCCACCAATGTTGCCATACTTAAATAAACGAAACCCTCTACCTGAGCTACAGTATAGCTGGTGTGATTCTAGCTAGTAGCTGAGGGTATTAACTCAAAGATACTGGTAACAAGCTAGCTCCTTCTGTATGGTACTAAATGACACTGCAGCGGCTAGTCATATGACATTGGAAGTCACGACAGAGGGCGCGTTCACATTATCTTTGCAGTTGCCTGCGCGCGCCTCTGTGTATCAAAGACAGCACATTTTTCTGAATATAAACGCTACATAGTGAATATGGGATACAGACCGATCCTATGCTAAATAATGATTTAACACGACTCTCAACCGAAAAATTGGAGTAAGGTGACCATTTTACACACTTGATAGATTTGATAATGCCAAATTAAAATGTGATTATCTATACTGAACCAAAATATAAACGCAACATGAAACAATTTCAAAGATGTTACTGAGATACAGTTCATATAGGGAAATCAGTCAATTGAAATGAATTCATAAGGCCCTAATCTATGGATTTCACACAACTGGACAGGGGTGCAGCCATCGGGCCTTGGAGGGCATAGGCCCTCCCACTGGGGAGCCAGGCCCAGCCAATCATAATGAGTTTTTCCCCACAAAAGGGCTTTATTACAGACAGAAATACTCCTCAGCTCCAGCAACATTCTGTCAAAAAATCATCTAACATAAATCATGTAGCAGATATACTGTAGCCTATGGTTGAAATACTTTGTGGTCTTTCTGTATTCTACAGGCTGTAGATAAAATGTATGACAATGTAATAAAACATCATTTTTACATCATGCACGTTTCTCTGATCAAATAGCCTAACCTAAATGGCGCCCAATCAAAAAAAATGTGCTGACATGTTAACAAACACCATTTCATAAAAACAGGACTGGTCAAAGTAAAATGGACAATATGGAATGGACAATCAGGCTACTCACAACTGCTGTCCAGGAGTTTTACCCTGTGGGATGAATTGTCTGTGGTTTAAAGTTTATGTCAAGCTGATCATAGCGAAGAAGAAAATACTTCTGCATTTCCCACTGTGTACAGTCGTGGTCAAAAGTTTTGAGAATGACACAATTATTGGTCTTCACAAAGTTCGCTGCTTCAGTGTTATGAGATATTTTTGTCAGATGTTACTATGGTATACTGAAGTATAATTACAAGCATTCCATAAGGTTCAAAGGCTTTTATTGACAATTACATTAAGTTTATGCAAAGAGTCAATATTTGCAGTGTTGACCCTTCTTTTTCAAAACCTCTGCAATCTGCCCTGGCATGCTCTCAATTAACTTATGGGCCACATCCTGACTGATGGCAGCCCATTCTTGCATAATCAATGCTTGGAGTTTGTTAGAATTTGTGAGTTTTTGTTTGTCCACCCGCCTCTTGAGGATCTCAAGTTCTCAATGGGGTTAAGGTCTGGGGAGTTTCCTGGCCATGGACCCAAAATGTCAATGTTTTGTTTCCCAAGCCACTTAGTTATCACTTTTGCCTTATGGCAAGGTGCTCCATCATGCTGGAAAAGGCATTGGTCGTCACCAAACTGTTCTTGGATGGTTGGGAGAAGTTGCTGTCGGAGGATGTTTTGGTACCATTCTTTATTCATGGCTGTGTTCTTAGGCAAAATTGTGAGTGAGCCCACTCCGTTGGCTGAGAAGCAACCCCACACATGAATGGTCTCAAGATGCTTTACTGTTGGCATGACACAGGACTGATGGTAGCGCTCAGCTTGTCTTCTCCGGACAAGGTGTTTTCCGGATGCCCCAAACAATCGGAAAGGGGATTCATCAGAGAAAATGACTTTACCCCAGTCCTCAGCAGTCCAATCCCTGTACTTTTTGCAGAATATCAGTCTGTCCCTGATGTTTTTCCTGGAGAGAAGTGGCTTCTTTGCTGCCCTTCTTGACACCAGGCCATCCTCCAAAAGTCTTCGCCTCCCTGTGCATGCAGATGCACTCACACCTGCCTGCTGCCATTCCTGAGCAAGCTCTGCACTGGTGGTGCCCCGATCCCGCAGCTGAATCAACTTTAGGAGACGGTCCTGGCGCTTGCTGGACTTTCTTGGGCGCCCTGACGCCTTCTTCACAACAATTGAACCTCTCTCCTTGAAGTTCTTGATGATCCGATAAATGGTTGATTTAGATGCAATCTTACTAGCAGCAATGTCTTTGCCTGTGAAGCCCTTTTTGTGCGAAGCAATGATGACGGCACGTGTTTCCTTGCAGGTAACCATGGTTAACGGAGGAAGAACAATGATTTCAAGCACCACCCTCCTTTTAAAGCTTTCAGTCTGTTATTCTAACTCAATCAGCATGACAGAGTGATCTCCAGCCTTGTCCTCGTCAACACTCTCACCTGTGTTAACGAGAGAATCACTGATATGAGCTGGCAGCTGGTCCTTTTGTGGCAGGGCTGAAATGCAGTGGAAATGTTTTTTGGGGATTAAGTTAATTTTCATGGCAAAGAGGGACTTTGCAATTAATTGCAATTCATCTGATCACTCTTCATGACATTCTGGAGTATATGCAAATTGCCATCATCAAAACTGAGGCAGCAGACTTTGTGAAAATTAGGGTTGCAGTGGTGATTCTGCAGTGGTGATTCTGACGACACAACCCATTCCCGTAGTCCCTTGAGAGCCTATCCAAAAGTTTTAGACTGCATGCAAAAAATAGCACATTAATACTACTGAAGGGCTCCCGCCCACAGGAGCACTGCCCTCATTTATCATATATGATTTCACGCAAACACCTTTACTACCTACCTAAGCTACCTGGAATCTTCATAGATGCAAGTATAGTGCTGTTATATTTTGTCCGGCTCATTGTGTTACTGTAAAGACGAGGCCACTGTACATTTGGTGTTGGATAAACCAACACTTTGTGGTAATTGATATGTAAGATCAACCAACATTTAGAGTTAGTTGATATGTTAAATCAACTAACACTAAATGTTTTTTTTATTTTATTTTGCTAATTTCCTGATATTCTACACATTTTGCCATGAGGCTGAATGAAAAATGTGAAGTTTTATAGCTAATTTTCTGTAGTTCTATTTTTTTTTACCATGGCTAATGACGTGTTCAAATACTATGTGGGGAGGGGGGTCATGACCTCCAGGGGGCCCCCAACCCCACCTTAATAATTATTAGTAATTTAGCAGACGCTCTTATCCAGAGCGACTTACAGGAGCAATTTGGGTTAAGTGCCTTGCTCAAGGGCACATCGACAGATTTTTCACCTAATTGGCTCGGGGATTAGAACCAGTGACCTTTCGGGTACTGGCACAACGCTCTTACCCACTAAGCTACCTGCTGCCCCTTGCGGGGGTTTGTGCTACAACAGTGGTTAGTTGATATGTTAGATCCAAAAACAGAAATGGATAAAAGAATAAAGCCATATTGGCTGTTAGTGACCACACTTGTATTATTTAATTTGACTAAAATGTATTGATATGACTACACAAAGATATCTATAATCTTGTACCTCAAGGCCAATTGACCTACATGAAATTCCTTGAAAATGTTTAAAGCCCTTTGAAACACATTACTTAAGGTTAAGTCATCATGCCTACAGAATGCCATTATATAAGAATGACATACTGTCTGTACAGATAATGGTAAATACTGCAATTAAATGGTTATTGTTTCAAGTAAGGCCACTTAAAGGTACAATCCGGGATTCTAAAAACAAAAAACCCTTGTGAAGCTATACAGTGTTTGTTTCCAATTGCATTGTTTATAAACATTGGAGTAAAAACAAGCTTATATTTTGGGTTCTGATAGGGTAAGGCAGTTGAACTAAGCTTGAAATATGAGTTATATTGTAACAACCTTAACCCAATACCTAGTGACCTCGTCAAGAGGCCTAATGGCTAAGGTGTCGGGTTAACAGTCTCTGGACCTGGGTTTGAGTCCTGGTCGGGGCTACCCCCCGAATTCGCTACACTGGTGTCAGAAGTGGGAGGGTTCCCGCAAGGCCATCAGAAAGGCATGTACACATAAGGGACTTGGTATAGACAAGCGTGGGGAAACTCTATGCTGAAGGAAGGGGGTAGTGTAGTGATGTTAACCTATCACCTAGCTACCTTGTCAAGAGGTTCAGCTCTCTTGGCGTAACGGCTGTGTTGGGTTGATAGTCGCTGGACCCAGGTTCGAATCCCAGTCCAGGCTTCCCCCGAACTCGCTACAATAGTCTTCAAGAATCAATGGCTACCTGATCATTAATCTAAATGTCCCAAAATGTACCAATCCCTTTAAAGTGAACTAATACAACTTTCTTAACAAAGACAGTGGATAATGTATATTCTCCCCTATGTATTTAAGTATGACAGACTGTAAATTATTATAATAAGCAATCTTTCACAAGAGGGAGCTCCTAAGGATGGCTTCAGATAATCAAGGTAAACTGACACTGTACAGGTGAAGTGGTTAGTGCACAGATAGTGGTATGAGAAATGCCCTTTTGATTGTGGGGTGTTTTTAACTAATTACTTTTATTTTATTGGAGTATTTTACTTTTTTGTATCTTTAAATGTAACCTATTGCCCAACTACATAATTAAATGTCTTGAATCTGCGAGCAGGGCAGTGCGCTGCTGCGCTAATCCTGCATTCAGAAGCTACCTACCAGCACCGGGTGTAGTTGTGATGCACCGATGCTGTCCCTCTTGGACATCATGGATGTGCAACAAACCTGAAAACTAGCTTCACCCCCTGTGTGTCACAAATGTTGAATAGAATTCAATTTTAACTTACTCTGACGATTGTCCGGGGGATTGATCCTTATACTGCTGGGAATTTAGACAAATATCCAAGGGAACGTATTATTAAGCAGACTTTCCAAACGTGGGTCTGCTGCAGACCCACTTTCTATCCGCTTATATAAAAGTCCTTCACAAGTTATCGTTTACTTGCGTACATATAGCGCATTTGCAGGACTTTTACTTTGACATGAGGTGAAGTAGTGAGGAAGTAATTTGTCAGGCAGCAGACCCACCCAGACAACCAACAATAAGTTGAAATTGAATTTTATCTAACACCTGGTTTTGCATGGACTGTTCTGTTATTTTGTAACCTGATTGTTAGCAACGCTAGTGTACATGTCAACACCACCAGCGTAGCTAAAAGTGGCTATGCCAGATGGTAAGTTTCAATAGTATGTTACTTTGGAAGTTTCATGTGTCATCTCAGGGTCAGGGACAGGAAAGGGGGCAATTGACAGTTCAACTGTTTGTTAGTTAAAGGCAGATGTCAGCAGCAGAACAAATTAAAATCAAGTAAAGACAAGGTAGCTTGTTTCAACAGCATAGCTAACTAGCTAACTAACTAGCTGATTCATTTATATTTGTTAGTATGATCAGCTTATAGCCAATGTTCCCTCATCATTTTTTGGGCACTGAGCAAATTTCAGGTCTGCTGAGTGCAAACTTGAACATTGTGAAAATTCTGTGCAACTTCCGCCGCGCTTTTACTGTGAACACTGAGGCTGTACCCGCTTTAAGTTACAGTTTTAACAGTGGTCAAGTAGGCTACTGTGGCTATTTGATCACAATGTAGGCCTACCAGAGTGGAGAAAGTGCATCTCATAACATTTTAACATGGAAATAGCTGTTCTATCATTCAGCCTACAGTAGCAGCCAATGTGTGGTGTTCAATATAGGCCTACATTCCATGAGAAAACATGCAGAGCTTGACATTAACCTGTTTATCCATTTGTCCTTCAGAAAAGGAGGTGACTGAAAATGTTGCTGTGTTGTTTTACAAATATTTTACAAATATTTACAAATATTTTACCAAATAAAATGCATCATTATTCCCATACCATTATTACAGAGAATCAGACAAATCATGTTACCCTCTGCCAATTGGCTACTTAGCTTATTCAAGTCTGTCTCAAAATAAAACACTGCCCCTTTAAGATAAAAAAAGCTCTTTGCCTGACTCACTTTTCAAGATGACTAGAAATGCAGACATTTTGTGCTCTTGTAGGAAGCAATCACTTCCCCATTGCTGACTACACATTATCTATAACTGGGCTAATAACTCACTAACTAGCAAAGGACTGGAACAAATGTGCACAATAAGCTACATGTAGCTCTCTCTTTGATCTGAAAACAAGCACATCTACTCATGACTGATCATGCTGAAAACAGTCCAGTTCAAAGTGAACTGCACAGATCCATATATGGCAATGGTCGATTTGCATATAGGCCTACTGCAGCTCTGATTGGTTATGCCGCACTTGTCTGTGTAGAGTAGGGGTACTCAAGTACTATTTGAGAAGGTCCGGTCACAAAAATGTCCAAGGTGGCAAAGGTCCGGATGGATAATGTAATTTATCAGCGTAGTTACAAACCCCCACCTCACAACCCATACCAACCCCAAACTGTTCACACCTCTCTTGTTGGGGGAGAGATAATGTTGCAGTTTTAAAGCTAATATCCCGCAATTCTACACATTTTGCATGGGGCAGAGATACTTTTTTGCTGTTTGAAGCTAATTTCCTGCAATTCTATGCATTCTTCCATGTCTTATGTGTGTTTATATGATACCAGGTAACGAGTTCAAACAGGTGCAGTTAATACAGGTAATGAGTGGAGAACAGGAGGGCTTCTTAAAGAAAAACTAACAGGTCTGTGAGAGCCGGAATTCTTACTGGTTGGTAGGTGATCAAATACTTATGTCATGCAATAAAATGCAAATTAATTACTTAAAAATCATACAATGTGATTTTCTGGATTTTTGTTTTTCCGTCTCTCACAGTTGAAGTGTACCTATGATAAAAATTACAGACCTCTACATGCTTTGTAAGTAGGAAAACCTGCAAAATCGGCAGTGTATCAAATACTTGTTCTCCCCACTGTATATATATTTTTTAATGTAAAAACTAAAAAATTTAAAGGGTCCGTATTGCGGTCCGTATTGACCCAGTTCTGGGTCCGGATCCGGTCCGCGGTCCGCCAGTTGAGTATAGAGGGTGGAGACTATGGGCCTGAGTCGTGCCTGTCAATGCAATAGAACCCTACTCCGATGTGTTCTGCCTAAAACAAAATCTCTTGCATAGTTCGTTTTGTTTCGGTAATTTGCATTGAAAGTGGCTAAAATTGCGTTGATTCAATCACAATTCCAACATTAAAGGGAAACGATGACAGTGTTAACTAATGGGGAAAACTATAGAAAGTTGAGTGAAGATAAGTCTCGTTCTTCTCTGTGCGGGCTGATATTTCTTCACCACTGCACTCTCCCCCTGCGCAGCTTAGAGGGAACGTTGCTTATAGCCCACCCCAGTGGTTCTAGGTTGCTTACAAAGTGTTATGCGTGGGGAACACCATGTAAGAATATATGCACTGGTCACCTTGACTGCAGGTCATCTCATGTCCAAATTTGACACAATTTTAAACGAACTATGTAGGTACTAGGGCAATTCCAGTGGAATGTCAACCTGAGATTTTTTTTAGCCTTTTCTAAATGAAATTATCCTTAAGTTATAGGCTATATTTTGGTGTGCCGACTTTATTTTACAAGTGTATGTAGGCAATTACATGTTTTTATTTTACGGAGTATGAACAAATAACACTTTTCGGTCAATCATATTTCATTTGTTTTGGAAAGGGCTCACAGAGCTTGTTTTGCCACTCACAACTACCCCCCAGTGTTTGTTAGGAAAAATCATATTGCTTCATTTCCATATTTTAGTACAATATTTCAGAAAATATGTAATTCATATAATATCTTATTTTTGTCTACATTAAACTGGTAATGATCATTTTGATATATACAGTGCATTCGGAAAGTATTCAGACCCCTTCACTTTTTCCACATTTTGTTACGTTACAGCCTTATTCTAAAATTGATTAAATAAATGTTTTTCCTCATCAATCTACATACAATACCCCATAATGACAAAGCAAAAACAGGTTTTTAGAAATGTTTGCATATTTATTAAAAAGAAAAAACAGAAATACCTTATTTACATAAGTATTCAGACCCTTTGCTATGAGACTCAAAATTGAGCTCAGGTGCATCCTGTTTCCATTGATCATCCTTGAGATGTTTCTACAACTATATTGCAGTCCACCTGTGGCCAATTCAATTGATTGGATATGATTTGGAAAGGCACACACCTGTCTATATAAGGTCCCACAGTTGACAGTGCATGTCAGAGCAAAAACCAAGCCATGAGGTCGAAGGAATTGTTGTAGAGCTCAGAGACAGGATTGTGTCAAGGCACAGATCTGGGGAAGGGTACCAAAACATTTCTGCAGCATTGAAGGTCCCCAAGAACACAGTGGCCTCCATCATTCTTAAATGGAAGAAGTTTGGAACCACCAAGACTCTTCCTAGAGCTGGCCGCCCGGCCAAACTGAGCAAATGGGGGAGAAGGGCCTTGGTCAGGGAGGTGACCAAGAACCTGATGGCCACTCTGACAGAGCTCCAGAGTTCCTGTGTGGATATGGGAGAACCTTCCAGAAGGACAACCATCTCTGTAGCTCCACCAATCAGGCCTTTATGGTAGAGTGGCCAGACGGAAGCCACTCCTCAGTGAAAGGCATATGAGTTTGCTAAAAAGGCACCTAAAGATTCAGACCATGAGAATCAAGATTCTCTAGTCTGATGAAACCAAGATTGAACTCTTTGGCCTGAATGCCAAGCCACACGTCTGGAAGAAACCTGGCACCATCCCTATGGTGAAGCATGGTGGTGGCAGCATCATGCTGTGGGGATGCTTTTCAGTGGCAGGGACTGGGAGACTAGTCAGGATCGAGGGAAAGATGAACGGAGCAAAGTACAGAGAGCTCCTTGATGAAAACCCGCTCCAGAGCGCTCAAGACCTCAGACTGGGGCGAAGGTTCACCTTCCAACAGGACAAAGACCCTAAGCACACAGCCAAGACAAAGCAGGAGTGGCTTCGGGACAAGTCTCTGAATGTCCTTGAGTGGCCCAGCCAGAGCCCGGACTTGAACTCGATCGAACATCTCTGGAGAGACCTGAAAATAGCTGTGCAGCGACACTCCCCATCCAACCTGACAGAGCTTGAGAGGATCTGCAGAGAAGAATGGGAGAAACTCCCCAAATACAGGTGTGCCATGCTTGTAGCATCATACCCAAGAAGACTTGAGGCTGTAATCGCTGCCAAAGGTACAAAGTACTGAGTAAAGGGTCTGAATACCTATGTAAATGTGATATTTTAGTTTATTATTTTTAATACATTTGCAAACATTTCTAAAAACCAGTTTTTGCTTTGTCATTATGTGATTTTGTGTGTAGATTGAAAAAAATGATTTAATCAATTTTTAAATTTAAAAAGTGAAGGGGTCTGAATACTTTCCGAATGCACTGTATATAGAGAAAAATATGCTCTAATCCGGTGTGGTGCCTGGCTTTAGTCTATGCAGTATGCAATTCAAGCTACCTTATTTAGTTCTTAATTAATATGGCTTCTGTTGACATTTAAAAACGTTCTAGATGTCAACAAATGTGTTATGATAGATTTTGATCATGAAATCAGACTCTGTGTCAGACTCTCTAACGCTGATAACGTAGAGAGTAACATTCCTCTCCAAAGTAATAATAGAAATGACCTTTTCAAAATGATATTTTTTTGGCTATTATGTTCAGTCTCCCCAAAAATGTAAATGTCACATAACATCCATAACGCCTCTTATTTGCTTTATTTCTCCAACATGCCAATATTTAGAAGTCTGCTTTTTGTCCATTCTGGGAAACATTAAAGTTGTGATTTTGCATGCAAATGTAATGTCCGTAACGCTGGAATGACCCACTACTCAAAGTAGTCTCATAGTACAGACAAGTTAACAGCCTGTCAAAGGTAGGCGGGTCACTTAACATGCTGGGAAGGCTAGAAAAACCTCTAGATTTGGCGCACTTCAGGAACTGAGGTCACTAATTCTTGGCTGGTCTTATGTGGCATGAGAGGGTTGGCGCTTTGATAAGGCCTGTACTTTCTAATCCCCATACATACGTACAAATAGGAAGAGGAAAGAGGTGGACAAAAAGAACAGAAACAGACTGGATGCAGCTTTTATTTCCTCCCAAGACCTTAGCTTAAAGACAGGTTGTGTGTTGGGAGAAATGTGTTGGTGGTCTCAAGCTATGACACTCCCCCCAACAAATCCACCGGCTCCCTAACCCCCCACTTACAAAACCTCCCGACCATCTGTCTAATTGGACTGCAGGAGAAGAGAGAGAATGAGTGGGGGTAGAAAGAGGGGGGGCGAGCATAAATGTGACTGTTTTTTCTCCAGGGAGATTGCCAAGACACAGTGGGGAAGGTAAGATTTTCTGGCTATGTTCATACTTCTGATAGACAAAAGACTGTCAGTTTCCAATGCCACTGAAGCATTACTTCACTCATCCACAGAAGAGAGAGGGATGGATGGACTAGAACTGAGTCTTAAAATTTTACTTGAGACCCATGGCAAACATGCCCTGAAAAACGTTATAACTGTATGGCATGTTAAATTGAAACAGGGTCTTATGTTCCCATGGTAGCCCAGACTATGTGCCTCTTTGTCCTTCCAGTCTCAAAATTGCCCTAAATGTGTTGTTGTTTTGAACCCACTGCCCACAAGTCGTCGTTAAATTCTCATCTATGCTTTAGAACCAAAACGTTGCATGTCTTGATTGTTGACCAATGACCAGTCATCAGCATTGGCGCGCAAAGGCGGCGCATATTTCCAGGTTAGTGACCTGAAATAACTTGTTTCATTTCCTCCAGTTTTGCCTGGCAAAAACAGAGTAGAGGCAGCCTTCCTGCAGAGTGCTTGTTGCCAGCCCTGTTCTTTCTCACAAATATGTTAAATAATTCACATGAATATGTTACATCATCATCCTATAATATGGAAGGCAGTGCGATGTTACAGCTGCGTATCTTTAGACATATAGCCAGTAGCCACCCAAACTACCCACTGGGCACTCTCTGGTTGAATCAATGTTGTTTCCACTTAATGTCAATAAAATTACATTGAACCAATGTGGAATAGACATTGAATTGAAAATGATCAATCAAAATGCCACGTAACCTATTGTTCTGGCAAAGATGAGTCAGTAGTAGATTGCTAAACTGTATTTTATATGGATGATAAATGTAGGCCCACTCTGTTTTTGCCAGACAAAACTGAACTTTCTGGTCACTAATCTGAATATGCGTGCCATCTTTGCGTGCCATTTTTGCAACCCGTCATTCAGGGCAGGTTGCTGCCTGTTTTGCATGTCACTTATCAGTTTGCAAACAATGTAAAGACAAATGAATTGAGTAAATAAAGCTGCATACAACATGGTCTCATTATTGCTTTCTTGAGTAAGGCAGCTCCAAAATGCAGGTGTTTCAGCCTAGCTCAGTGCTTTCTGTGGTGGAGGGGCAGCCAGCGGAAAATACAGAGTGTAGGCATTAGTAATCTTCTCTAGTTGCACCATGATTGTCTCAGTGTTCTGTCACTCATGGGGACACTATGTCACCGCAGAATCTACAGGGAGAGCTAGGCATTTCAAGCCCCCTTGGCTGCTGCCATAGATTTACTTTAGAAGTGCCCATCCAAGAAGGCTCAAGGTCATTGGCCACAGATAAAATTACGTCAAATCACATATCTACCGTAGCTTTGATTGGACTGATCATTTCAACATCATACTTTCAAAATCTTAGCTAGCAAGCTAGACAAGCAGTCATCATCATGAATCACGTCGACAATCTACTGGCAAATCCTTGTCATATGAAGAGAAATTATAGATAAAACGTATCGGTGCTCATCGGCCATTGGACATAAACATAACACAACAAGTCGGAAATCTCATATTCAACAATGAGTGGTTTGGAAGGAATCAGTGGCTAACTGCAAGCGTTGCAAAGCAATCACTATTTTGCTTCCCCTGCCTGCTATTCGGTGGAGAGGGTGTGTGGTCCAAGTCTGGTTTTAAGGATTTAAAACATCTGTCTGAAAAGGTATTTTTTGCATGTTTAAAAGTATAAACATTCACACGAACACCATGGGCCAGAAAAGGTTGGATCAATCCAGCATGACTTCTGCCGCGTTCAAAACAACTGGAAACTCTGAACGGTCATCCACTTCATTGAGTTCAAGACAACTCCGACTGGGAAAATACGTTTTGAACGGTCATCCAACTCGGAATTCCAAGTTGGGAACTCTGGCCTCTTTCTAGAGCTCCGACCTGAAGATCACTGACGTCATGATTCAACTTTGTTTTTTTCAGAGTTCCCAGTTGTCTTGAAAGCACCATAAATCCAGAGAATGCCAGACTTTGATGACAAAGTTTGATGACAAAATTTGCCCGCAAGAAGGATCGCCGCGCCACCTTCCTGTTCAAGTGAGCACAGCACAACAACAGTGAGTCCAAAAATGTATTGTATGCTGCTGCATAAATTATGTAATATGCCAGGGAGATATCTATACTGTAGCTAAGAAAGTAATACTAAGTGTATGTTGTGTAGTAAGCTGTTAGTAGTCAATGTACCTCACCCTAATAATTTGGTCCCTTTCCCCCTCATAACTTAGCCTACTGTTCTGACTAGGTGGTGCACATGTAGCCTATAGCCTGTTTTAGAGAAATGTCATCATCAAATATTATAAGCGCTTTCTTTGTCTGCTTATACTTTGTGCATTATAATTAGCTCATGTGCTTTTCTTGACGAGAAGGAGATACTATATAATGTTGTTGGGTCTGTAACCATGTTTGCCAGTGACAGTCTCTTCCCATTCAAATATTTGTTTTCAACCTAAAGTTCACTAATAGACCCATGTAATTCCATTTGATATTGCGAGGGTTGTTTTGTTTGTGCAATGTGCTGTCTGTGCGTCGATATATTGTATATAAAAGTGGATCCTCATGATTGTATTTTCCTTCCTTTTTAGACCACATAGGCCTAATAAAATATTTCAAATGGTAGGCTAACCAAGTGTCTCTCTCTCTCTCTGTGGTGACTTAAAGAAGAGTAAAGTTAAGGCCTCAACATCTTGCTGAATTTATCTGAACTAACATCTATCTGAATTTCTATCGGTGTCCATTTTGAAAGTGCTGAACAAATAGGCCTTCCTCGTCGCAGCTCGTTTGCTTGCACTTGCTTATACTAAGAGCTAAGTGTTAACGATATAAGAATACACATGATGAATCTACTGAACATAAATGTAATAATGTTTGTGTATGGTTCAAAAGTCAAAACTCATTTTGGCGTTCGTTATTATTGAAGGAGAATGCGGTTCTTATCGACTTACACAAATCCACAAGAAGTCAATAGTAACTACATTTGTTTAAGCAAGTAAGCCATATCAGCTATGTTTTTAAAAAGGCAGTAAATGAGGCTGAATGAACTGTATCGCTGCCAGACAAGACTCCGCTGATAGCCAGGTGTAGCGGTGGTAAGGATTCACTCCACGGTGCTGAACGGAAAGCTCTGCTGTTGGGACAGCGTTATGTAGGCCCTAACAGTTTGTGGGCACCGTTTGTCACCGTTATAGTGGAATTAATGTATTGTTTAGTGATGTGTTGTGTAGTGGCTTTGCTGGCATGCATAAAACATGTTTGTTGTTGTTTGCCCCACCAAGAGTTACATGCTAAAATCGCCACTGGTGCAAATGCTGATGACTGGTTATTGGTCAAGAAGCGCCAGTTTTTGGTTCTGAAGCATAGATGAGAATTTAACAACAACTTGTGGACAGTGGGTTCAGAACAACAATGAAAACATACTTTTTTTTCAAAATTGGGAAATTACCACCAACGAAAAGGGCACTTTGGAGACTGGAAGGACAAAAGGCCATGTGGTCTGCATAAGTAGAGCCCTATCTGTGCATGTGCCTGGCAATAGGATTTTGCTTGCTGTCGACTCCAGAGAAGTGACATGATAGCCTATATCCCTATTTGATATTGGCTGTTAACATGAATGACTTTCAGCTCCAAATCCAGGTGTAAAAATTCAAAAAAATATAATTTAGAAAATGCATCACGTTTATGGCTGTAATGACAGGTTACATTTGCGCAGCGATTTTGCATACATGTTCATGTGTGCACACCTGCATGTGCTTGCGTGGATGTCACAAGTTTTGTATCACTCCTTTTTGGGGGTTGTGGGTCAAAATGTTTGAAAACCACTGGGATACATGATAGTGTCAATAAATGGAGTTCGGTTGAATATAAATAATGGCGCTGGAGAAGATGGCTGCCATTTTACAGCCCTCTAACCAATTGTACTATTATGTGTGTTTTTCCGCGTTATTTGTAATTTATTTTGTACATAATGTTTCTGCCATCGTCTCTTATAACCAAAAAGAGCTTCTGGATATCAGGACAGCGATTACTCACCTCGTATTGGACGAAGATTTTTTCTTCAACGAGGCGGTCGCGAAGGATATCCTACAGACACCCGACAAGGCCCAAATCCGCGTCATTTGCATGAGGAAGAGACGGAGATATCGTGGACGTAGGTCGGGGTGCCTTGTAAGGATCCGACGGCGAGCGAGTAAACTGCCACTCCCATCAATCCTATTAGCCAATCTTCAATCATTTGAGAATAAATTGGATGACCGAAGATTACGGTTATCCTACCAACGGGACATTAAAAACTGTAATATCTTATGTTTCACCGAGTCGTGGCTGAACGACGACATGGACAACATACAGCTAGCGGGCTATACGCTACATCGGCAGGATAGAACGGCTGACTCCGTAAGACAAGGGGTGGCGGTCTGTGTATATTTGTAAACAACAGCTGGTGCACAAAATCAAATACTAAGGAAGTCTCAAGGTTTTGCTCGCCTGAGGTAGAGTATCTTATGATAAGCTGTAGACCACACTATTTACCAAGAGAGTTTTCATCTATATTTTTCATAGCTGTCTATTTACCACCACAAACCAATGCTGGCATTAAGATTGCACTGAATGAGCTGTATAAGGCCATAAGTCAACAGGAAAACGCTCATCCAGAGGCAGCGCTCCTAGTGGCCGGGGACTTTAATGCAGGGAAATTTAAATCCGTTCTACCTAATTTCTACCAGCATGTTAAATGTGCAACCAGAGGAAAAACAACTCTAGACCACCTTTACTCCACACACAGAGACGCATACAAAGTTCTCCCTCGCCCTCCATTTGGCAAATCTGACCATAACTCTATCCTCCTGATTCCTGCTTATAAGCAAAAACTAAAGCAGGAAGCACCAGTGACTCGGTTAATAAAAAAGTGGTCAGATGACGCAGATGCTAAGCTACAGGACTGTTTTGCTAGCACAGACTGGAACATGTTCTGGGATTCTTCAGATAGCATTGAGGAGTACACCACATCAGTCACTGGCTTCATCAATAAGTGCATCGATGATGTCGTCCCCACAGTGACCGTACGTACATACCCCAACCAGAAGCCATGGATTACAGGAAACATCCGCACTGAGCTAAAGGGTAGAGCTGCCGCTTTCAAGGAGCGGGACTCTAACCCGGACGCTTATAAGAAATCCCGCTATGCCCTCCGACGAACCATCAAACAGGCAAAGAGTCAATACAGGACTAAGAATGAATCGTACTACACCGGCTCTGATGCTCGTCGGATGTGGCAGGGCTTGAAAATTATTACAGACTACAAAGGGAAGCACAGCCGCGAGCTGCCCAGTGACACAAGACTTCCAGACGAGCTAAACCACTTCTATGGTCGCTTCGAGGCAAGCAACACTGAAGCATGCATGAGAGCACCAGCTGTTCCGGATGACTATGTGATCACGCTCTCCGTAGCCGATGTGAGTAAGACTTTTAAGCAGGTCAACATTCACAAGGCCGCAGGGCCAGACGGATTACCAGGACGTGTACTCCGAGCATGTGCTGACCAACTGGCAAGTGTCTTCACTGACATTTTCAACATGTCCCTGACTGAGTCTGTAATACCAACATGTTTCAAGCAGACCACCATAGTCCCCGTGCCCAAGGACTCTAAGATAACCTGCCTAAATAACTACCGACCTATAGCCATGAAGTGCTTTGAAAGGCTGGTCATGGCTCACATCAACACCATTATCCCAGAAACCCTAGACCCACTCCAATTTGCATACCGCCCCAACAGATCCACAGATGATGCAATCTCTATTGCACTCCACACTGCCCTTTCCCACCTGGACAAGAGGAACACCTATGTGAGAATGCTATTCATTGACTACAGCTCAGAATTCAACACCATAGTGCCCTCAAAGCTCATCACTAAGCTAAGGATCCTGGGACTAAACACCTCCCTCTGCAACTGGATCCTGGACTTCCTGACGGGCCGCCCCCAGGTGGTAAGGGTAGGTAACAACACATCTGTCACACTGATCCTCAACACGGGGCCCCTCAGGGGTGCGTGCTCAGTCCCCTCCTGTACTCCCTGTTCACCCATGACTGCATGGCCAGGCACGACTCCAACACCATCATTAAGTTTGCCGACGACACAACAGTGATAGGCCTGATCACCGACAACGATGAGACAGCCTATAGGGAGGAGGTCAGAGACCTTGCCATGTGGTGCCAGGATAACAACCTCTCCCTCAACGTGACCAAGACAAAGGAGATGATTGTGGACTACAGGAAAAAAAAGAGGACTGAGCACGCCCCCATTCTGATCGACAGGGCTGTAGTGGAACAGGTTGAGAGCTTCAAGTTCCTTGGTGTCCACATCACCAACAAACTATCATGGTCCAAACACACCAAGACAGTCATGAAGAGGGCACGATAAAGCCTATTCCCCCTCAGGAGACTGAAAAGATTTGGCATGGGTCCTCAGATCCTCAAAAAATTATACAGCTGCACCATCGAGAGCATCCTGACTGGTTGCATCACCGCCTGGTATGGCAACTGCTTGGCCTCCGACCGCAAGGCACTACAGAGGGTAGTGCGTATGGCCCAGTACATCACTTGGGCCAAGCTTCCTGCCATCCAGGACCTCTATACCAGGCGGTGTCAGAGGAAGGCCCTCAAAATTGTAAAAGACTCCAGCCACCCTAGTCATAGACTGTTGTCTCTGCTACCGCACGGCAAGTGGTACCGGAGTGCCAAGTCTAGGTCCAAAAGACTTCTCAACAGCTTCTACCCCTAAGCCATAAGACTCCTGAACAGCTAATCATGACAACCCGGACTATTTGCACTGCCCCCCCACCCCATCTTTTTACGCTGCTGCTACTCTGTTAATTATTTATGCATAGTCACTTTTACTCTACCCACATGTACATATTACTTCAACTACCTCAACTAGCTGGTGCCCCCGCACATTGACTCTGCACCGGTACCCCCCTGTATATATAGCCTCCCTACTGTTATTTTATTTTACTTCTGCTCTTTTTTTCTCAACACTTTTTTGTTGTTTTATTCTACTTTTTTTATATTAAAAATAAATGCACTGTTGGTTAAGGGCTGTAAGTAAGCATTTCACTGTAATGTCTGCACCTTTTGACTGAAATTGTGTTGGTCATTGTTAATAAGTGCAGAATCTATTCCAGTTCAAAATAGTTTATTAAAATACTTTACTCATCAGATTGTGCTGCTTTCCCATGTTCTTGTAATAATTGCTCAACAAGTCTGTGACCGCGGTTGTGGGATTTTTATTGGCCCTTTTCTTTATTTTTACGTCCCCCAAAAGGTCTGTGTATGGCCCTGCCACACTTAATAGGAGTTTCAGCATTAGTACTCTTAGTTCAAATATCTAAATGGACAAAGACTATTCTCGTATCATCAGGTTTCCTTGTAGTAAATATTTCACGGTAACGCATGGCTAAAATGCTCTTTTTAAAATGTAATTTTTTTTATCAAATTCCCTCTGCACACAGGGAAATACACTGAACGAAAATATAAATGCAACATGTAAAGTGTTGGTCCCATGTTTCATGAGCTGAAATAAAAGATCCCAGAAATGTTCCATACGTAAGCTTATTTCTCTCAAAGTTTGTGCACAAATTTGTTTACATCCCTGTTAGTGAGCATTTCTCCTTTGCCAAGATAATCCATCCAATTGACATGTGTGACATATCAAGAAGCTGATTAAACAGCATGCTCATTACACAAGTGCACCTTGTGCTGGGGACAATAAAATGCCACTGAAATGTGCAGTTTTGTCAGACAACACAATGCCACAGATGTCTCAAGTTTTGAGGGAGTGTGCAACTGGCCTGCTGACTGCAGGAATGTCCACCAGAGATGTTGCCAGAGAATTGAATGTTCATTTCTCTACCGTCATTTTAGAGAATTTGGCAGTACGTCCAACCGGCCTCAACCGCAGACCACGTGTATGGCGTTGTGTGGGCGAGCGGTTTGCTGATCTCAATGTTGTGAACAGAGTGCCCCATGGTGGCGGTGTGGTTATGGTATGGGCAGGCATAAGCTATGGACAACGAACACAATTGCATTTTATCGATGGCAATTTGAATGCACAGAGATACCTTGACGAGATCCTGAGGCCATTGTTGAGCCATTCATCCGCCGCCATCACCTCATGTTTCAGCATGATAATGCACAGCCCCATGTCGCAAGGATCTGTACACAATTCCTGGAAGCTGAAAATGTCCCAGTTCTTGCATGGCCTGCGTACTCACCAGGCATGTCACCCATTGAGCAAGTTTGGGATGCTCTGTATCCAGCAACTTCGCACAGCCATTGAAGAGGAGTGGGACAACATTCTACAGGCCACAATCAACAGCCTGATCAACTCTATGCGAAGGAGATGTGTCACGCTGCATAAGGCAAATCGTGATCACAGCGGATACTGACTGGTTTTCTGATCCACGCCCCTACCTTTTTTTAAGGTATCTTTGACCAGTGCATTCTGAAAGTATTCAGACCCATGACTTTTTCCACATTTTGTTACGTTATAGCCTTAATCTAAAATTGATTAAGTCGTTTTTTTCCCTCAGCAATCTACACAGAGTACCCCATAATGACAAAGCAAAAACAGATTTTTAGAAATTTGTGCAAATGTATAAAAAATAATAAACTGAAATATCACATTTACATAAGTATTCAGACCCTTTACTCAGTACTTTGTTGAAGCACCTTTGGCAGCGATTACGCTACAAGCTTGGCACACCTGTATTTGGGGAGTTTGTCCCATTCTTCTCTGCAGAGCCTCTCAAGCGCTGTCAGTTTGGATGGAGAACGTTGCTGCACAGCTATTTTCAGGTCTCTCCAGAGATGTTCGATCGGGTTCAAGTCCGGGCTCTGGCTGGGCCACTCAAGGACATTCAGAGACTTGTCCCGAAGCCACTCCTGCGTAGTCTTGGCTGTGTGCTTAGGGACGTTGTACTGTTGGAAGGTGAACCTTCGCCCCAGTCTGATGTGCTGAGTGCTCCAGAGCAGGTTTTCATCAAGGATCTCTCTGTACTTTGCTCTGTTCATCTTTGCCTCGATCCTGACTAGTCTCTCAGTCCTTGCAGCTGAAAAACATCCCCACAGCTTGATGCTGCCACCACCATGCTTCACCGTAGGGATGGTGCCAGGTTTCCTCCAGACGTGACGCTTGGCATTCAGGCCAAAGAGTTCAATCTTGGTTTCATCAGACCAGAGAATCTTGTTTCTCATGGTCTGAGAGTCTTTAGGTGCCTTTTGGCAAACTCCAAGCGGGCTGTCATGTGCCTTTTACTGAGGAGTGGTTTCCATCTGGCCACTCTACCATAAATGCCTGATTGGTGGAGTGCTGCAGAGATGGTTGTCCTTCTGGAAGGTTCTCCCATCTCCACAGAGGAACTCTAGAGCTCTGTCAGAGTGACCATCGGGTTCTTGGCCACCTCCCTGACCAAGGCCCTTCTCCACCGATTGCTCAGTTTGGCCGGGCAGCCAGCTCTAGGAAGAGTCTTGGTGGTTCCAAACTTCTTCCATTTAAGAATGATGGAGGCCACTGTGTTCTTGGGGCACTTCAATGCTGCAGAAATGTTTTGGTACCCTTCCCAAGATCTGTGCCTTGACACAATCCTGTCTCGGAGCTCTACGGACAATTCCTTCGACCTCATTGCTTGGTTTTTGCTCTGACATGCACAGTCAACTGTGGGATCATATATATACAGGGGTGTGCCTTTCCAAATCATATCCAATCAATTGAATTTACCACAGGTGGACTCCAATCAAGTTGTAGAAACATCTCAAGGATGATCAATGGAAACAGGATGCACCTGAGCACAAATTCGAGTCTCATAGCAAAGGGTCTGAATACATATGTAAATAAGGTATTTCTGTTTTTTGTTTTTAATAAATTTCCTAAAATTTCTAAAAACCTGTTTTTGCTTCGTCATTATGGGGTATTGTGTGTAGATTGCTGAGATTTTTCATTTATTTAATCAATTTTAGAATAAGGCTGTAACGTAACAAAATGTGGGAAAAGTCAATATGTCTGACTACCCACCCGAAGGCACTGTATATCTGTATTCCCAGTCATGTTAAATCCATAGATTAGGGCCTAATTAATTTATTTCAATTGACTGATTTCCTTATATGAACTGTAACTCAGTAAAATCAAAAAAAATTGTTGCATGTTACGTTTATATTTTTGTTTGGTATAAATGTCCAACATGGAACCAGAACTTCCACCATATTGGATTATTTTCCTCTTCATTTATTAATCACTGGTAGAAATTCCATGTCATTTCATATCAATGCTCTTTGTACTGGTCCATATTTAAATTGTTGCTGTGGCAAAAGAGGCCTATAGAATTTTAGAATATATGACAGTTTGACACCAGTGTACCAAATGCAACTTAATGAACTTGGCTGACATAAGCTAACGCTAATACATTTCTTATATTGTATTTCTTATACAATCATATTTCGATGCAATTTCCATTGTCTCAAACAAACATTAAACTGTATGACACACAGTCGTGCAATTTGGGACACATATAGTAGGGTAGAGCATTAGCCATTCCAGGAGTATTATGCCATTTATCCACATGGTGGGCTATGTGCTTATTTGTTTGGAACTGTACTACCTTTATTGTTGTTATCATCACATTCGTCCCCATTTGTTTTAGTCCCCAGACTTCCATGGTTTTGGTCACTGCAACTGCTTTTTAAAGAGACAGTTCCCCTCCTTGTGTGACATTGTTGTGTGTGTTTTGAATGGTTAAACTCAATTATTTTCATAGGCCAAAGTGGGATTTTTCCTATTCCATTGAAATCACTTCTATTGAAAAGGCGTCCAAGGGTTCTTAAATACAGAGACTGCAAAGGTCCTTTTCGCTGCGTAGCCTGGCTTCCAGACACAAAGTTTTTCCAGTGTCCATTTTGACAGTTCTACAACTCTCTTAAGAATTGTAATTTTTCAACTAAGCCCATCTAGTTCCGAAACTTTATAGAGGTGAGTCAGACCATATTCTCAATATCACTTTCACTGCCTCAATCACATTTTTGAATGTATGTACAGTTTCCCATAAGGTAGTGGTTATGGTTAGGGTTTATGTTAGGGTTAGGGTAAGATAACAAACAAAAACACTCCCCCCAAACACGTATGCTACTATTTAACATGACCCTGGTTATCAGCTTAGGGGGACTAATACAACAACTAAAATGTCCTTCCCGTTGTGTCAGCATTTCCTTTATAGTGCTGTATGAGTTCACCATACACAGAAAAGGCTACACTAGGTAGCATTGCAACCCAAAATAACACAGATGAAGGTCCTCTCCATAGGGCATAACACTTCATTTGAATACCAAATAAATATTAAATAAACAGCTATTCAAACCCATTGTCGATGAAGGTACAACATGGCCTTTTTTTTAATCATTACTGGATTATCATCATGATGAATGTATGAAAGAAATTGAAAAAACACACTTGACTTTTTTGGTAGCCATATATACTGTATATAATATGTATCCACACTCGTACCACACGTCACAAAGTTCAAGTTATTTCACAACAACAGCACCAAAGAGCTTTGACTGATTTATCCCTTACATTCATTCATTCATTCATTATTTTTCAGATATACATACTAATCATCTATTAATTACGGACATGAATAATTTACAATAAAATAACAATTTTAGGTACAATTCTAATTTTTCTTTCTTTTATACTACAGTAATTTCACTCAGTCACCTCATGTTCCTTTCCTTCTAAACCTTCCGCCATGGTGACTGATCTTAAAACATTTTACATGGGAAAAGGTCTTAAAAGATTGCAAAACCTTCTGCACTGTTTTCAATCATGTAGCATCAAGCTAAATTCAGTACTTCCAACTATGCAAGCTGCTTACTGAAGTTCAAAAGCTTTTCCAGAACCCTTTCCTCCATCGTCTCTTTCCTCAACCCCACATTTCCAAGCTTTTCTCCAACTCGTACCTGTACATGAAAATCTGGACTACCACTCAGTATTATAAAAATCACAGACGAAAAATTGGAACACTGCAGCTTTAAGACATGAAAGTCACACATTTAGACTGTGTTAAAAATCATATTGGGAAAACCCTCACAAACCCATTTATAAAACAACTAACACAGAACAATTGAACTATCATACTGTATGACAACATTTTTCTTTAGTTTGTTTTGGCCCAAACATAAAAACAAATACAAACTGGTATAAAATACTGTTATTGTAGCTTAATATTGCAAAACATCTGCATATGTAAATGCATTTGTATGTTAATTGCCTGTGTTCCTCATGAGTATCTGCAAATGGAAAAAGAATCCTGTGATATTTCCGTAAACTGAAATGTCATATTTGACAAGGGCCGAACTAACTCCAAGTTCACCATGCCGTCCTGAACTGACAGTCTGTCACCTGAACTCCACAAGCTGTAATGCTTGTTAACTCTCTACATCTACACACTGTGACATAAGTCTACCCCAAACAAGCAAATAATAAAACACAAAATCAAAAAGATACCATCATGTTACACCCATGGCCAACCACTGAAAAGCTTTGTGTGTAATGTGTCAATTACCTCCAGCAGCTAAACATTTGTGATGTGTTACCAAAACATAAAGACTCATTTTTGGGGCTTTTTTTCTGAATAAATGTGAGAAAATGTGGCAGAATTGTTTTATGCTGCCCCTTTGCAATCTCATGGATAAATGTTTCTCATAGCATTTATATTGAAATTCAGAACATGGAGATGAAACTTTAATTTAGTGCAAAAGCTTTAAAAAATCTCCCTGTTTTTATAAGAATGAAAATGTGTTTGTCTTTGTTTTCCTCCCTCTGAGAGGCATCAGATGTTCAGTTGGATTTACATGAACGACAACCACAACACAAACAGGACAGAAGAGGGCGAAACAAACAAAACCAAGACAATAAAAAGCAAGGAGAGCAACGAAATGAATCAAAAACATCATTCGAAAACGTTTTTGTCCATACTCTCCTTGCCATTGGTCCGTGAGTAAGGTTCAAAAGCAGAAGAGCTCAGATAGCGGGCAGACAGTTCCTGCAGGTTCCCGGCCATAGAAAGCGGATTGGAGGACATGCGGGTGGCCACGCTGCCCAGCAGAGAGGGCATGGGGAAGCTGAACAGGCCATGAGCTGACGGGGAGCTCTGGAGGCCCGCCACCGTCCCTGAACTGGTCACTATGGGCAGAGGGGGACTGCCGCCGGCCGTCCCTGAGCTGGCACCACTGCTGCTGCTGCTGCTTCCATTGCTGGCCATGCCCATGGAGGGCCCTCGCAGGGCGGCACCCAGGGTGCCATTGCCACAGTGCTGCAGGAGCCCCGGCAGACCTGGCGGCGTGAGGAGCCGGCCCTGCTCCAGGAGTCTTAATACACTGCAGGTGGCCGCCGTCTCCGACACCACCGAGCGCAGCTCTGAATCTTTGCCCTGGTCCTTCTTCTGCTTTGTGCGTCGGTTCTGGAACCAAACTTTAACCTTGAGGGAGGACAGAAAACCAATTCAAAATCAGCCAGAAAATAAGCAGTAGAGACCTTCAGCAACATAGGGCCTATTAATATACTTTGGTTAATATGTATTTTATCTAATCTCTGTAGGCATTTATTGCAACACCAATGTTTGTAGAAAATGAATGAATGATTTGGATTGTTGTGAATAATTATGAATTCCCTTGTGGTCTCAGTATAGGTCACACTTTGATGTCCACGTTATTTGAATTGTGATAGTAATAACATTGGTAGCATGATCAGGGAATGAGACCAGGGGGCATCAGAGTCACACATAATTTGTCTTTTTTCATAGCAGGTATGAGCATACACTATACAGTACGCTGTTTTGGGTCTAAACTTGAGCTAAACTTTCCGTAAAGAAAAATATGTTATCACGGGAGGCATGAATAACTCTATAACATATTTTTCTCCTAGTAAAATGCAGAATGTAAGAAAAAAAAATGATCAAATGTATTTCCATGACCTTTAAAATGTTTAGCATGAACTCAAGGACATGAAAGCAACAAAAGCATGGTCAGATACTAATGAGTATCAGGGCCGGCCCTAGCCTTTTGGTGGCCCTAGGCAAGATTTGGTTTCGGGGCCCTCGCTGGAAAAACTTTTGTGGACCCCCTCTATAATCATAATAAATAATAATAATACATCGGAGAGAAAAACAAATATTAATTAATTTTAGTTAATTTCCTGCAATTCTACACATTTTGCCATGGGGCGTAGAGAACATTTAGCAATTTTATAACACATTTCATGCAATTCTACTCATTTTGCCATGGGGCAGAGAGATCAAATGTGCAGTTTTACAGCTAATTTCCTGCAATTCTACACATTTTGCCATGCCTTATGCCATGTTAATGATATCTGAGTGAGGATGATTTACAAAATCAATGGGGGCCCCTTGAAGGTCAGGGCCCCGGGGCACATCCCTTGCATGCCCTGCGTGCCTGGTTGGTATTTGGCCATGATTACTTCAAGTTTAGATAGCTGGCTAGACTAATTTACCAATCTAAAAATAGTTAGCTGACATGGCTAATTGAGTGACTGGCAGTGACTGACATAACAAGAGAAAAACTGCAGATGCACAACCAAATTTCAAAATTGCACCTTGTGTATTCTACTATGCTAACTCTCAACAGTAAGTTGAGAAATGGATTGAGTTGAGGCTGGTCCTGATGAGTATATCTGTATGTGTGTGTCTGAAGTATAACAAGGACTGGGGTGTGACAAAGTAAAGTGTGTATGACAGATAAACATGGCTATTGTATTCCTATTCAAGTGGATAAAGAAAAAAATGTGTTTGTGAAGAGGCCATTTTGACATTGAATAGTAAAGTAAACGCATTTCTATTCCACATGTTTGATAGTCATTCAACAATACAAATAGACCTATCTTTTCCCATTTGGGTTTTATAAATATCAATTGTACATATTATATTCCTTTAAAAAATGTTTTGCATTTTCTTCATGTTTTTCCCCACCTCTATCATGTCTGTGGCAATCAAACCTGATTGCTTTCATATGTGCCATAATTAGAGTGAATGTGTCTCAATCAATGAGCCTCCAGCTACAGTACCTCAAACTGCAGCTACTTCAATCACATCTGAATAGCATGTTTTCCTTCATGTTGTTGTTGTTATAGATCAACAACTCAGTAAATTCACAATGTTAGTGGGTATATCGCAAATCTATTTTACACTCTGGAAGTAAGGAATTACATTATGATAACCATATACCCTCATGTTATAAGAATATCCTAAACTATTGGTGAACATATTTTATCTGAGAGGATACATTTTCAACAACGTCCAACAAGGGGCTCTGAAGCCAACAACCCAAACAAAGATGATTAGGTGTGCACACTTCAGCAAATGGCTGTCATTTCTTAATGTAACACCCCAAGAGTGCCTTGGAACAAAATGTTAATTTCATGATATCGTCATTAGAGACCACTTAATCAATGCATGAACAAGACATTTGAAGATTTAAAGTAATCAAGTAGCATGGCTGCGTGGAACATTTAATGTTGCATGTGAAAAGACGTTAAGAAATTCAAGCCTATTGTCCTCCCCGTGAATGGGGACCTAACGGCTGTGTGAAGTCTAAAGTACCATTATTCTCTTCTAAAAACCACCAAAGAATTCTGAATTCAATGTGTGCTGACATGGTAAACCACATGTATACTGTAGCTACATACTAAATAAAAGCATCAAATGTATGGCTCAGAATTTTATTTATTTATAATTTTTAAATGTTGTAAATGCTACATTATAAATTCCGCCAGATCATAATGAATATTTCTTATAATGATCAGAAATGTGTGAGAGAAACACGGGTCTATGTTGTGACTCACAGAAAATACCTGAGCATAATGCTCCAGTCTAACCTCTGTCTAAAGTCTAGCTTGTTTAGGCCCAATGAAGCATTCATGACATACGTAATAAACATATGCAAATGCAGCTGACTATGCCATTGGCCAGCAAGATAAATCAATAAATACAATTGTGCTGCAAATATGTCGGCCTGAGAGCAGGATTTCCCTGAAGTGAAAATATTGAAGGGTAATAAATAAGTTTGGTATCTCTTGTCAAATCAAATCAAATGTTATTTGCCACATGCGCCGAATACAACAGATGTAGACCTTACAGTGAAATGCTTATTTACAAGCCCTTAACCAACAATGCAGTTTTAAGAAAATAAAAAAAAGTGTTAAGTAAAAAATAAAAATAGCAAATAATTAAAGAGCAGCAGTAAAATAAAATAACAGTAGGGAGGCTATATACAGGGGGTACCGGTACAGAGTCAATGTGCGGGGGCACCGGTTGTCGAGAGCGAGCAGACGAGTGAAAATACAGTTCACCGACAGTGGGTGCAGCATGACCTTTCCCTGACCCCCAAAGCTAAGGCCTGTGGACTAGAAACTGAAAATATGGCTAACATGGCTATAGAATATACTGAGATTGCAGTGAACTGAGATTGCATAGTTCACTAAGCAAAATACAACAAAATATATTTGATTTGAGTTTTGCATATGATCATTAACTAACAATACTATTGCTTGAACTATATGATCAGTGAAACAGTTTTCCACATTTCTTAATTATCTTAAATTATTTTTGTTAGAAACAATGAACTAATCAGTATGCTAAATAAAATGTCAGCTGGGTTATAGTAACATTTAAATAGACTGTATTGGAATGGGATATGACAACAAGTATGATGACAATATGTAAAGCAACATTTTTCACATTTGAGATTTGAAAATACATAAGGGTCGTTCCTTGAGTGCCTTTTATGCTCGTGACATTATGTGTGTAGATTTTGATAAAACACAACAGTTGTATCACATACACTATATATACAAAAGTATGTGGACACCTCTTCAAATGAGTGGATTCGGCTATTTCAGCCACACCCGTCGCTGACAGGTGTATAAAATCAAGCATACAGCCATGCAATCTCCATAGACAAACATTGGCAGTAGATTGGCCTTACTGAAGATCTCAGTGACTTTCAACGTGGCACAGTCATAGGATGCCACCTTTCCAACAAGTCAGTTAGTCAAATTTCTGCCCTGTTAGAGCTTCCCAGGTCAACTGTAAGTGCTGTTATTGTGAAGTGGAAACGTCTTGGAGCAACAACGGCTCAGTCGCGAAGTAGTAGGCCACACAAGCTCACAGAACGGGACCGGCGAGTGCTGAAGCGCGTAGCGCATAAAAATAATCTGTCCTTGGTTTCAACACTCTCTACCGAGTTCCAAACTGCCTCTGGAAGCAATGTCAGCACAAGAACTGTTCGTCGGGAGCTTTATGAAATAGGTTTCCATGGCCAAGCAGCCGCACACAAGCCTAAGTTCACCATGCACAATGCCAAGCGTCTGTAGGAGTGCTGTAAAGCTCGCCGCCATTGGACTCTGGAGAAGTGGGAATGCATTCTATGTAGTGATGAATCACACTTCACCATCTGGCAGTCCGACAAACTAATCTGGGTTTGGCGGATGCCAGGAGATGCTACCTGCCCGAATGCATATTGCCAACTGTAAAGTTTGGTGGAGGAGGAATAATGGTCTGGGGCAGTTAAAAAAAATGTTCGGGGGGGGGGCTAGGCCACTTAGTTCCACTGAATGGAAATCTTAACGCTACAGCATACAATGACATTCTAGACGATTCTGTGCTTCCAACTTTGTGGCAACAGTTCGGGGAAGGCCCTTTCCTGTTTCAGCATGACAATGCCCCCATGCACAAAGCGAGGTCTATAAAGAAATGGTTTGTCGAGATCGGTGTGGAAGAACTTGACTGGCCAGCACAGAGCCCTGACCTCAACCCCATCAAACACCTTTGGGATGAATTGGAACACCGACTGCGAGCCAGGCCTAATCGCCCAACATCAATGCCCAACCTCACTAATGCTCTTGTGGCTGAGTGGAAGCAAGTCCCTGCAGCAATGTTACAACATCTATTGAAAGCCTTCCCAGAAGAGTGGAGGCTGTTATAGCAGCAAAGGGGGGACCAACTCCATATTGATGCCCATGATTTTGGAATGAGAAGTTCGACGAGCAGGTGTCCACATACTTTTGGTCATGTAGTGTACATCTACGCTCTAACTAAATTTAACCATATTCCAATAATTGTGTTTTCATAAAAGTATTTTTTCAAAAGAAACATTGAACATCTAATAGTAAAATCATAATGTAAAAGCAGGTGAGCTGGTTCTATTCTTTTAGGCCATTTTCTGGTGTTTTGTGGTGGAAAACTGAGCCTGTCAAGCATAACACATCAACCATGTTACCCATGCATAGATAGGCTAGACATTTTTATAAAAGTTCAAATGTTTTGTTAAGCTTGCATTCAATTGCCCTTCCCTGTTGCAAACAACAAGCTTCCATTCTCCCTGTCACAATGGGAGTTATGGCTGATTTAAGATGAAACTGTTAACCCTGTTATGGTCAACCCTTTTACTTTAATTGGCACTTTCATTTTTCTTAATTGAACCTCTTGAGATGGGAAAACATGTGTTTCATGAAGTTGAACATGTGTTCTTTATGACAGAATGTTAAAATTAGGTCAAATAAATAGTTATTATTTACAAAATTACACTACCCAAAAGGCACTTTATTGAACAATCCCATAACATATTATCTATGACAACACAGAATATAGAGTTGGTATTGTGTTTGCCCTTTTTATTTACTGATGGTCAGAGGGAAATAGGCACATATATTGTATGTTGCTTGAATTACCTGAGTTTCAGATAGATTTAGCTGGCGGGCCAGCTCTGTCCGTTCCCTCCCAACCACATACTGGCACCTCTGGAACTCCATCTCCAGACGATAGAGTTGCTCTGCGGTGAAAGAGGTCCGGGTTCGTTTGGGGCGGTCCAAATCCAGTCCCTTTGGCAGAATGATTTCTCGGATAGACCCTTTGGCATCTACAACAAAGAACACGTGACCATTGAAGCTTCATCAATGATAGCTATATTCAAAATTAGAAACACTTGTGGGTCATCAGGTAGCCTAGTGGTTAGAGAGGCGAGCCAGCAAACGGACGGTTGCTAGTTCAAATCCACAATCTGACAGGAAAAATCTGTTGTGAAGTGAGCTGGCAACCAGAGGGTTGCTGGTATCAAATTCTCGATGCCATTGCCTACCATTGAGCAAAGTACTTAACAGCCCCCCTGCACCTCTCCAAAAAACCTGTGTTTTGGAGGGGTTGGGTTAAAAGCGGAAGTCAAATTTCGGTTGCAATTGACCAATAAAGTGATCTATTAATCTGATCTTAAGCACATCAGAATGACCATTCATAATTTTTTGTAATATGTGTATGCCTACTGTTGTCCATGAAATGAATGATTGCCATCAATGAAATACTTAGGTCTTGTTGCAGTACCTAGCATAAAGCTGTATGAACAAATCTATGATGATTTTACTATATTTCCAAAATAAAAGACATAATAGAAAATACATAATGTTAGGCTAATAAAACTGAGGATCTATGTCCATCTCTATTTAATTACATTACACAATACAATATTTTCTGATAACTAAGAATGTCTGCAAAATTGAAAAATGAACCATCCAGGTATGCACATGAATATGGTGCATTATTTATATGAATGCATACAATGCATAATATCAACCACAGTTATATGCATTACTTCAGTTGATACACTGACATTTTCCCAACCAACTAGTGTACTTTGCAGGCTAACTACGGGTAACCTCAAATGCACTTAAACCAGTTTAAAAAAAAGTATTTAATTCATTTGAAAAGTGCAGTTTACAGAAGAAAGTTGATTTTTTTTAAATCTACAGAATATGATGATATTTTATTTTTATTTCATTGTGATAATTTCCTTTGACCAACCTAAAATGAGTAAACTAACCTCAAGTGTTTTTCCTCTAGTTTTCTACAATCCAAATCTAATGTGTAGTTAAAAAGTTGTACTTTTTATCATGTGAATGGAAAAATAATTCAAGGAAATACATTTAAATCATTTGATTTGATATTAATTCCATAGCTGTATTAGCTTTTATTTACTTAATAGAAAAGAGAGAAAATATTATATGAAAAGGTTATTTCTTAAGAATTTACTCAATGAACTCAAAAGTATTATTATTTCTCTCATCATTTAAAAGCAGCAAAAGATAACCTGAAAGTATGAACATTTATGTTTGAAAGTAGTTTTCATTTATTTGCTAAATTATTTCTATACCAATTAGCAAGGATTATTCATGTTTTTAAACAGTCTCTATGTTTGACCAACTGTGTTAAACAGATTAGATAAATGATGTGTGCATATTCTGCTACAATTTACCCCTGAGGCCAGATGACACTCATAACAATTAACAAATGTATTTTATTAACTACATATGAAATACCTTGAATCAAAGATGATATAAGCAAATACATTTGACGTCCTTTAGTATTGCTTATTCAACATCTGTATCTGAATAAGATAAGATAGCGAAAACCTGTGTATCATATCCTTTTACACTTTTGTGAATATTGTTTTCAAATACAAATAGTGTGTTTTCATAGAGACAAATTGTATATTATATAGTAGCATGAAATTCATTCTTAATTTTAAAACCAAATGTATTTAGAAATCTTAAATAAAGGTGTGCTATGATTCTATAAGTGTGCCCTATAATTCAATTGCAGAAGAAACGAAATTGTTGTGAATGTAAATCATTTTGATAGAAGGAGTATGTCACAGGGGTTACATACGTCATGAAAATATGCACATAGTTCATTTTTACAAAAGTGCTCAAAATGTATGTTTGTATTTACTCTTTTATGTTTGTATTTACTATTCATACAGAATGGTTTTAGAAAAAGTCCAAAATACTTGTACAATGACTAAAACTACTATGTTTGTTTTTTTGCTAAATGTTGCACTCTCTCCCGAGAATGCCCCCAGAAGGCTATAGCGCATTGTTAACAGATAGTGCCTCATTTTCCTGTGCCTTTTCTGAAAATGAAAGAGTAATAAAATAACAACATAAACCAAATAGCACTAGGGGAAAATGTGCTTCTGTGTGTCAAATAAAAACAGTATAATTAACAAGTTGAACGTTTCTAACGGTTAAAAAATGTAATCCATCCCAATGTCTCAAACATATTGTAGACACAGTTTAAAAACAGAGAATTTGTTTGGGAACCATGTCGCAGTATGTCTGTTAAACCAAAAGCTATTCCTACGCTTCTTGAGTCTACACAAAGCCTATACCTGAATCCCATATCCAAAACTTCTGTCTGGCAATTCAGCATATCCCACATAGCAAATTATCTTATTTAATCCTGTGGATACATATAAACTAAAGCAATGAGTAAATAGACCCCATACGCTGCAGCATTATTACATACGAGTAGAAATCCTCTCACCTCGGACAAGTATTCTCCGGCAGTAGTCTGGGTCCCCTGTGATCCCACCTTTCTTCTCACAGTTTTCCACCATCCCAGATCGCGAGAAGGACTCCTGCTGATCCTTTAGGAAGGTTTTGGGAAGGTTTCCCTGGGAATCCTTGCCGTCTTTCCCATCCTTTAGTCCATCATCCAGCCCCATCCCCAGTTCTGTCTCCTGGTTGTATCGGACCTCCATACTCACTTATCCTCTCCGATATTTCTTTCTTCCCCCACTTTCTTTACTTTGTTAGGTGAAAAAAGGGATTGCAGAGAGTATTGCACGTTGTGTTGTCTCAACAGTGTGGCTTTGTTTTAAAACAGCACCTTTTAGACCAGAGAGTCAGCTACCTAATGTTCGGGGGACACTTGCCTCACCCGCCAAGGTGCCCTATTATCATTGTCCAACTCACTTGCACAATGATCATGGACTTATCACTGAAACTCAAAAGCGATTTAATGCCACCTCGCCTTGTTACATACACATCAAGCTGATAGATGATCTCCAAATAATCTGAGCGATGGATCGACACACGCTCGCTGTTTCAATTGATTGCGGTAATGTTGCTGCTTCCACATTTGCGTAACCTCATGAATACACTAAATTGTTTGGGAAATATATCAGGTCCTAATAGAGGGGTTCGCTCACTCCGTCCCCCTCTGTCAGCCAGCTCTCAGTCAGGGAATCAAGAGAAATGATTGGTCTCGCTTTGCAAAATAGCCTCCCTGAGCACACAGACACAATCACAGGGGTACAACACTTCCAGAAATGTTCCCAGGCACTTCATTCTTTGATCCCCGGAGCATGGCCAGCCATTTTCAACGTTTCTCCGGAGTTGGTTGTCTGGCCACGATGGCTAACTTTAATCGCATTTATTGTGTCTTTCGCCAATGATCGTCCCCCTGCAACATAGAGCTCTTGCCGCTATAGTGCTTTCACAGGCGAATGGGAGTGAGTGAGTGAGTGAGTGACTGAGTGAGTGTGAGAGTGAGTGTGAGAGTGAGTGTGAGAGAGAGAGAGAAATAAAGGAGAGACAGAAAAAAGTGAATCCACCCCGATTGGAATTTGTACTCTCCACGACAGCTGATTCACAAAAACCACCTGGCTCTGCTTAACAGGAACTGTGTTAAAGTTTCCTGTGTCGTCACTCAGCACGACGAACAACAGCAGGAAGAGCAGCCCACAGGTCCTAGTCATTAACGCAGCGTCCCCACCATTCAGATATATGCACCAGAAGCAGTCTGCTGCACTTATAATCTTAATCTGAAAAACACAAAAAGGGGACAAAACTTTGTCATTAGTGCCTGCACTCACACCAGTGGAACAACCCCCTTCTCCAGCACTCTACTTCCATCCTTCTACCCACCCACCCACCAACTCTTAGCTATTTTCATTGTCAGAGCAACAATATCTCAGGGAGCAGTGGCTAGTAATCCAATAAGACCATTGATTAGGCTACAATGATTCAATTCAAACCAATGGCCTTGTCCAAGGAACATTCTCCGGCCCTTCTCGTCACCTTGCGGGGCCAGAAGCCCTCTTCAAGCTGCCCCCCTCCCTGAACACCAATCATTCCTTTATGGGAAACAGAGAGGAAAAGGAGTGAAAGATGGCAATTATCTAATTGGACTATTAACAAACAATTCTGTGAGTGTGGCTGCCAGGCAGCAGTCTTGGGGTGGGTTTAAGGGCCGCATGTTGCACTAACTTTATTCACTGAGTGTTTGGGGACGGCTGGTTGGAGTGGAGAAGGAGCGATCGTTAAAGAAAGGTAAAAGGGGGCTAAAAAGGGAACGACTGAAGGGGAATTCTGCTTCTCAAGCTGTGTTGCTGAGCTTCAGCCTGGGAAACAGCTTGCACACGCAGCCCTGTGGCCTCTCAGGTTCCAACAATGGCTCATCTTGAAAAATCCAGTCCCCAATTGCTAGTTCTACAGCAATATTGCAAAGACTGTAAATTAGTTTGAATATAATGTGAAAATACAAAATCCATGCAATATGCAAGAAAATAGTATGTACATTCAAAATGTTGAGTATTCAAAAATCAATGGGTGTGCTTTGAGAAATGAAATGCTCTATTCTCTTTTTGACACTTAGCTACTGCGTGTCTTTTCACAGGCTTCACAGCTAGTTCCTCAGGTTTAATTATGAGCTCACTTGAAAGCTTTGTATACATCAAACAAGGCAGTGAAACAGTACATTAGTAACAGTTGCTCTATACCTGTGCAATAATGTTGTAATTACTATAGTAACAACATTGTATTAACATGCTGTTACGTGGCGATTTAGTAATCACTTTATAATGGCATTGTTATGGACTTTGTTGGTGAAATAAGGAACAGTGAACTCCATTACTATGAAATCAGATTGCAACAACTAAAATGCTGGCACTAGTGTATTAACATGGGTAATATTACAGGTAAGAGCAAGTTGATGTAAAGTGTTACCAGGACCAGCGAGTGCGCTAATACTGGTCAAATTGGGACTGGTTGGGCACAATATGAAGAGGCAGTGGTTGTGATGTGGTTATTAAATGGGCATGGCCTTCCCCAGTAACAGTCCTGGCAATGCAGGGTGCCCTCGGATAAGATGATAAAAGCTAAAGGAATACACTTAGAGGCTGCACCCCATGGCGCTGCAGATTTAGTCATTTCCACTCTATCCAAAAAGAAGGTTACATCCCTCCCAATAATGGGCATTATTCAAGAGAGACTAAACAGTCTTAGTTATAGTAACATTTTGCAACAGAGATAGCACTATAGCATTATCCTCCCACAAATACTGTGGTTTCCGCTTATAAGAATCACAGATAAAAGAATCAACCATTTATGGTGGAGAAAGAAAATGGTAGGCAGAAGCCTTTGTAGACTTACAATTACTTACTTTGCTTGTAAGAAGCAATTGGTTATAATATTGTCAAAATGTTCAAAATTGTGTGGGTTGAATTTGGTTCTTTTAAAAGAAGTAAATTGTGGTACACATTATTTATATATGTATCTATATGTATAGCTCTATGGCAGATGGTAGGGAAACTACCCCTAACTTTTCCCTCAACCTGTGTCCCCAGTATCCCACTTAACACTATCCCTTCCTATAACATGCATCTGTAGCTCCATTCAGAACCTCTCTCAGAACACCTAACAGCAGCAGCCCCCCAACTGGAAGCTCTTAACCATAGATATTGGTCATCATGGGTGGGTCATCATGGGTGGGCTAGCGACTGTTTACAGAAAAGGCCAAGTGCAAGCAGGGCCACTACCACCACCAGTTCTAGTAAAGCGATAAGACATTCATCATGATCACAGCCAGCATGATTAGTGGGAACGTTCAGTATCAGAGCCTTGCTCTTTAAGTGTGATTGTGTGTGTGTACAGTGTAATGGGTTGGGAAACAGAGAGAGGACATTTCAATATCCTTCCGTCAATCAAGGCAGAAAACTGGAGGTTTCCTCTAAACACATTTATGCCTGGATAGAAATCAATGTGTTTCACAAACAGGCCCCCGGAAATCAAATAGACCTGCACGTAAAATACAAATCAGTTCAATTGGGGTGGCATGATGATGTGGTGTGAAATTTGTAGCTATCTCAAAGATGAAATGGTAAATGTTGACACAGACCAGACAATAACATCCACCTGTATTTTTATTAGAATTATGTTATGCTGCCTAAGCAAAGGCCCTCCTGGCATTAGTGAAGAACAAGTTCAGTCAGCAGAGAGAACCTGAGAACTATATTTTTGTTAATAGGTAATTCATGCCTAATTACCAAGCTTCCCAGTATTTTCTGTGGGTAATGTTACTTGGCACCCTCTAACAAAGCCTCTAATAGAAGGTAACTTGCTACCACAGGATAAGACTTGGCAAATTATACAAAATGTGGTAATTCAAGGTAAATACATGTATTTAAAGAGTTTTACGTTTACAATTAGCATGATTATGTTCCTTATAGTAGTAAAGCCAGCTGTTACCCGAACTGAATTATGTAGTAAGGAGCTTGTTCTTTCTAGGTACATAGGGGACTGCACAGGCAACTGAGCTGGAGAGTCTTGTGTGGAGGTTTACAGCTGGTTTTACATTTATGTATTATTTCTTGTCAAAACCCTTGAGCCTTACAACAATGG
This sequence comes from Coregonus clupeaformis, assembly GCF_020615455.1. Classification (NCBI taxonomy): domain Eukaryota; kingdom Metazoa; phylum Chordata; class Actinopteri; order Salmoniformes; family Salmonidae; genus Coregonus; species Coregonus clupeaformis. Next base: position 47,056,774 of record NC_059192.1, on the reverse strand, counting down.
AGTGCTTGTGGTTCCAAGTGATATTGTGAAAACAAACTTTCCTCCCAATTATACTCAACATTTTGAGACATGGGGTTTAAAAATGACCAATTGTTCTTAAAGGTCCTAGCTGCTCCATTGTTTTCAAAGAGAGGGGATGTCAGCTATCTTACGCCTTTTCTCAATCAACAGGTTATAAAGACAAAGTAATGTAAACCTACAGAATCCTAACATACATATTACACCAATGCTGAAATGTAGCCTGTAAATGAAAAAATTACTTAATGTCTTGATATTTAATACTGTCTTGTTGTACTGATGTTTCATTTAACAAGGCCTAAATAAATTATGCTTCATGTCATGAAACAGAAATGAGGCAACATAATCATACATTTACATTTACATTTTAGTCATTTAGCAGACGCTCTTATCCAGAGCGACTTACAGTTAGTGAATACATATTATTATAATTTTTTTTATACTGGCCCCCTGTGGGAAACGAACCCACAACCCTGGCGTTGCAAACGCCATGCTCTATCAACTGAGCTACATCCCTGCCGGCCATTCCCTCCCCTACCCTGGGCCAATTGTGCGCCGCCCAAGAGTCTCCCGGTCGCGGGCGGCTGCGACAGAGCCTGGATTCGAACCAGGATCTCTAGTGGCACAGTTAGCACTGCGATGCAGTGCCTTAGACCACTGCGCCACTCAGGAGTACAATACCCAATTCATACTCCACCAAAGCATTACCGTGAGACCTGTTCTCCCCTCTGTGAGCTCAGTGAGGGGGAGGGAGAGGACGAGGATCAAAAGCCAGGGAGAGTGAGGGGAATATTTCAATAGGTAGGCCCTCATCACATATCGGGCCTGTCTCTATGTAGTGACTGTTCTAAAACTGTACACTGTATAATCGGTACAACTCACAGCAGGAGTAATCCTTTGTAATTCTCTATCACGCAATACAGTTAAGATGAGGTTAAACGTAGAGCACCACAGCCTTCCCCACTCGGTCTCCCATGTTTCCAAACACTCACAAAGATCTACCCCAAAAATCCATCTGCGCGCCTGAAATGACATCCATTGTTGGGTGGGAAAAAGTATCTATTTAGAAAGCCTTTGTGGGTCTTTTCATCACGACTGTCATGCTTAGTCTTAAGGTACACAGTGACTGACAATGGCACATAACTGTTCCAGAGATACAAAGGAACTGCTCAAATTACACCTGTAGCAATTACTACAATGATGAATTATACAGGACAAAGAGTGCTATCTAGAACTACTGAGGAATACTGTAGAAAAATCTAAGGACCATACTTGCTTCATCATAGCTTTTAGGCAGTCTGGTAATGTATATATTTTTTAGTATTTTCAATAGTAGATTAGTGCATGAATGCGGTGATGTTTTCTTTCGTTTTATATACCAGCATCCTGACTATTCAGAATATCCAGAATATTGAAAGATACAGCTGTCAATGTGAAATATTCATATTTTCAAATAAATTAGAAATTAATGGTTTTATTCATTTAAAGCACGTGTCAAACTCATTCCACAGAGGGCCGAGTGTCTGTGGGTTTTTGCTCTTCCCTTGTACTTGATTGATGAATTAAGGTCACTGATTAGTAAGGAACTCCCCTCATCTGGTTGTCTAGGTCTTAATTGAAAGGAAAAAACACAAACCAGCAGACACTGGGCCCTCCATGAGTTTGACACCCCTTATTTAAAGTAACTGTCCAGTGAAAATCTCACTTCAAAAACCCCACCTCAAACGTGTATCTCAAACAGACCATTTCAAAAATTCTTGCTATTTCCTCATAGAGAATGATGTCATCCTGCCTCGTTGGCTGAGCTGGCCAATCAGCGGTCTACACGCATGAATATTTTTAATGACCGGTATATGCCCACACCATTCTGTTGTTGGAACGCCCACACCATTCCAACACAAAAAAGCTACTTTTTAACATACTTAATTACAATTTTTTGGAAGGAAAAGTATTTCGCTGTTATTAACTGTAAGTTTTTCATTGTAATTAATTATATTTCATAGAAATCTGGAAACACTGGACAGTTACTTCATTGGACAATAAGATTAACTGACATGGAGTGATGTAACCCCATGCTTTGGAAGACAACAGCACAATCGGTTCAACACATAGATATTAAAGGAAGGTAGGCAGACAGTGTAAAAACAAGGTGTCCATTTTATTTCCCTCACCATCTTGTGACTAACAGCATGAGTGATCACATGGAGGCCTGAGATGCCTTCATCAAGCCAGAACATGAATATGAAATCTGAATTCATTAAGACTTAAGGGAACACTGTAGTGTTGTAATGAGGAGTAAGTAGCGCTATGGTGATCTAATGAAACATATCTGATCAGATCAAATAATTTTGCTCTGAAATTGGCAGGGATGCAGTATGAAGAGTGAGCTTGCTGATATGCAGTAATTTAACTCTCAAGGCTATGATTTTAAAAGGAACCTCAATCTTGACTTATGAAGAGATGATCAAATCAGATACAGTTTACATCCCAGCTATCTAAACATGCCAGAGTATAGAAAAGCGTAGAAAACAGAAACAATTACACATTACTACATTTAAAGCTGCAATCAGCTGTTGAAACAATGACAAAGCGGGCACCTTGCCACTCATTTTGGTAAACAGCTTAGGGATGGGGCTTGAGAAATATAACCACTCTTAAATTCATAGACAGAGCTAATGATGCAAGGACTGACCATCCATGAGATCAAGGGCTCTATTCAATCTGTCACTGAAGCGTTACAGATTGCGCGATAGAAATGTAACATTGCCTTTGAATTTCAGTCACGCTGTAATGCTGAACTTCCGTGATACGGATTGAATAGAGACCCTTAATTATACATTTAACCATGTTTTGAAGCTATACAGCGTTTGTTCACAATGACTATGTTTACAGACATTGGAGTAAAACAATAATATATTTGGGGTTCTGATGGGGTACGAAAGTTGAACTAAGCTCATGAGGCATTTATAAGTTATATTCTTCAAGAATCAATGGCTATATATCATTAGTTTAACAGTCCAAAAATTGTAGCAACTGCAGATTGCCCCTTTAATGTGTAGCATTGTCCCCTTCTATCACTATCACCAGACAAAATGGACACACTCCGTTCAAGGTTAGGAAAAAAAAACAATAATAATAGTGATGCCTGATGGTTTTAAGTGAAGAATTGTTACAAACATCCTCCAAACCATTTGTAAACGCTGAAACATTTCCTCAATCATCAAACAGCATTTTATCTGGATCTGTAGCCATATGTGATCATTCAGTCTCCAAAGAAAATCAATACCTTCATAAGTACTTCTTCACTGAACAAACCAGTGCAGTGAACCACGTCTGCACAACAATGAATACCTGGATAAATTATGCTCTTTTAAAATATGTCCCCATTACTCTGTGTTTAGTCTGTCTGTATTGGGGTTATATTCTTGTCAAGTGTATGGCCTGATCTTCCTAATCAGAAAGGATTGTAAGTGCTCTCTTTATTGTAGGCTCCTGAAGCCAATATCGACGGGGAAAATACATTCCGTTTGGAACAGTCAGAAGAAACAGAATCTTTCCAACATTGGCAAAGGTTGAAAGAGGAAAGGGAAAGGTGATTATTGTGCTGAGTGATCAATAACTTGATAAACCTTATAGATATGTAGAACCATATATTTGTAAGGAAATACATCAATAACATTTTGCTTGTACCATTGCCCAACATGGCATCAATACAAAGCTATGTATAAGGGTTATGCATAATGCTAAAATCCTTTGACCCGTAAAGCATTTAAGAGCAAACACTTCAAATAAACCATATAAAACACATTAATGTACATAAAGTCCAGATTGCTTTCATTAAGGGAATAAGAAAAGTAGCATCTATATACAACACTGTCATAGATTATAAAATATGTTTATGTTCATGCTTAGTTTAATGAATCTATTTCCTATTCAAATACTGCAGCATAAAACAATGAATAGAACTAGTGTCTTAACTGTAACATTTTGTGCATTTAAATGTTTTTACAGGAGAAAACATTCAGTATTTGAATAATGATTTAGTATGTATGTTTACATACAGTAGCTATTCAACGGCTGCAATTATGAAATGTGTTAATCTTGCATTGTCAACTTCATTCTCTCTTTAGTTTGACAATATAGTCAGTATTTAGACAACAGTGTCTAGAGACGTATTAGCTTAGCTATATGAGATTTTGGGTGTTGGTCCTCATTACTGTATCCAATACAGCCACCATAACCTCTATACAGTCACAATTTGAAACCTATAAGCATCTCATGTCTGTGACTAGTATACCCTGTATAATTATATGAATGTTATGAGGTATAATCATTCTAAAACTAATGGAGGTATGAATATTGTCTATGCACATAGATTGAGTTGTATGGTGCAGCCAGCCACATTTAAGTCTATAGATGAGTATCCCCTCCCCCAGCATTCAACACGGCTGGTCATGAAATATAATTTGCTAAATTGTATTATTACGGTTTTCATGATTAAACATAGAACTATATAATTATGTTTATTATAAGAGAACAATTTGTTAATGCCATGGTTGTGCATCTACCAGGGGCCAGGGCCAAGATATTCTGTGGCGTTCCACAGGGTTCGATCCTTGGACCTTTTGTTATTCCTAATCTATATCAATGACCTTGCTGCTGTGTCTTCTACCATACTTCCCATTCTTTTAGCTGATGATACCAACTTGATTTTATCACACAAGAATTTCAATTCACTAATCAATGAAGCCAACTCAAGCATGGCCAAGTTTTCTAAATGAAAAATCCAACTTCATATTATTCACTGGTAAGAATAAGAAATATTGTTTCAAAAAAACACAGATATATATAAAAATAAAATAAATTAAAGAGCCAGAATCTCAATTGGTGGGAATTAAATTGACCAGGTTTCATCCACTAGATTCGTAGGTGTTCTAGTTGATGAAAAGTTGTCCTGGAAAGATATTCACTTTGTCTGCAGCAAAGTGGTGAAGTCCATTGGTAACATCAGAAAGAAAGTGGTTTGGTTCATCAGGCTTGCTTCCTAAGACTATACTACAGCTTAATTTACCCATATATAATTTTATGCAATATTGTCTGGGCTAGTACATATGCTTCCTACTTACAAAAATGTATCATCACACAGAAGAAATGTGCAAGACTAGCCAGCTCCTCTAACTACTTGTCTCCATCTGCCCCTCTGTTTAAGAAACTCAATATATTGTCTATCTACAACATTAGTATACTCCAATTATGCACATTCATGTACAAATACACATACCTCCCAGACAGCCTACCTAAACCCTTCAATGGATTCCTCCAGGTTAATTCCCAAATCCATGCATACAACACAAGACACTGTGATACCCTTCACCCTCCTCATTGCTGCACCTCACATAGTCAATTCTCTATCAGATACAGAGGTTCCATACTCTGGAATTCTGAATCTTCACATTGCCAAAACATAATCATCCCTCAATAACTTCAAGTGTAGACTAGGGGTCAGCCTGATGAACCAAACTACCCAATAGTCTCCTCCATGTAGCCTAACTCTCACACATGCACACGTTTTTTCTTGAATACTGACTATATCATGTACATTTATAATTAGTACACTCTGTTTAACTGATTGAACACATTTTGTTGTATTTAGATTTGTATATTGGTTTTGTGGTGTGGTTTTCATTTAAGCCCTTTTGGGTTTCCAACCTCACCTGCACAGCGTTTTTAGAGTTTTTTAAATTTATTTTTTAATCTATACTGTTGTGTCTTTCACTTGTTTTCTTTGGTGAGAATAAATAAAACATAAAAACAAAAACAAAAAAAACGTCCTCAAAGCTCTGCATATAGGAATATCCTAAAGACTCCAATCTGTTTGCAAGGTATTTAAACTCGTCTGGTAGTCTCTTACACTTTAGAGCTAAAATCAGTTCAAGTGGGAAATTAGGGGGAAGAAACACTTTTTTTCAGACTCTGATTTGGCAATTAAAGCAGTCTGGATGTGGGCTATTTTACAGTTTTAGATTACAGTTTTAACTGGCATGCCTAATTTAGAACAACAAATCCATTAGATAAATTGATGATTAACGTTACTCTAACAAAATGCTCTGTCATATACCACTGTGAATGCAAGTGAGAAAAACGACATCCAAGCTGGACTACTCTTTGGGTAGAATACCCAAAATGCTCTCCACTGCCCCGTATTCCCAAAGAGCTGATGTGTAAACAGCACTAACTAACATGCGGGCTGATGGTTCATGCTTGCTAATGGTCAATCAGACTATTTCATTTTACATGTTGATGGTGAATTTGTTGCCTTGGTATACAATACATCTCACATTTTTTAAGAGGTAAGGTGAGCCGCAAACATACCATGACAAAGACCTAACAGAGAAGGGATCAAGGACAGATGATAAAATATGGCCATGGGTTTCAATGATCATGGTGTAACAGCTGCAGCATCATCTGGAGGTCTCTGACTAGTGAGGCTCTATCGCCCTCATGTGGCCATTCTCATTCCCTGTTGTGATGATTATGAATTTACATGGGGGGGAGGGGGGGTCCTTCATAATTGATTTATCCGAAATAGAATATCACAACTGTGAACAAAGATAAGTGTAATAGAGACTATTTACAAAGTATTCACAGTTTATTGGTAAAAACATCAACATTTGTATTTGTATTTTGGTATACAACTGAGGAGTGGAGCATGTAAGGAAATGTAACCCCTCTTAAATTATCCTCAAACAACATTCTAGAGACAAGGACTGACAGTCCATGACATAGTTTCAACCATATTTTGGAGCTATACATTTACATTACATTTTTACATTTAGCAGACGCTCTTATCCAGAGTGACTTACAGTTAATGCATTCATCTTAAGGTAGCTAGCTGAGACAACTACATATCAAAGTCATAATACATTTTTCCTCAATAAAACAGCAATCAGCAAAGTCAGTGCTGGTAAGAAAAGACAAGTGCAAGTGTTAGTGCAAGAAGGGCAATGGTTTTAGTAGTTCTTATTTTTATTTTTTAAAGATGGGCAGGGACTCAGCTGTTCTGACATTAGGGGGAAGCTTGTTCCACCATTTGGTTGCCAGGACAGAGAAGAGCTTTGACTGGGATGAGTGGGAACTGGCCCCTCATAGGGGTGGGAGGGCCAAGAGACCAAAGGTGGCAGAATGGAGTGCTCCAGTTGGGGTGTAGGGTTTGAGCATAGACTGAAGGATTCAGATGTTGTGAATCCTTCTTCTTGCAGAGTGGAAGGTATAAACACTATGTAGGCGAGGCAAAATGGGAGGACCCACTGTTTTCAGGCTCAGGCATGTCAAACTCGCGAAACCAGAATTCCAATTGTTGTTTTTCCACAATGTTTGTTTACATTCTTGTTGTTTGTAAACAATTGAGTATTAAAACATGTTGGGTCAATTGCAACCAACTGGCAGAAGTTAACGCTGCTGGATTTCCTAAAATGCTACTTGCCAAAACCCCACAAGAATAAACCGGATGTGTATACTGGGTCGTTCCACCAATTGAGTACCTTCTGAGTAGTGTAACTTCGTAAAATAATTTCACTTCATTTTAACATTCTGTCATAAAGCGCATAGTCAGGTCCAAAATTATTGGCACCCTTGATAAAAATGAGCAAAAAATACTGTATAAAATAAATACTACAAATACTGAGCTATATTGTATGCAACAAAAAAATAAGGAAATTATATTAAATCTTATTTTTCAAAAAGATAAGGGTCAAAATTATTGCCACCCCTGTTTTCAATACCGCACAAGATAATGGCACTGAGCCAGACCTGGGATAACTATAGTTTTAACTATGCTTTGTGGAAAGTCACTATTTTTCCAGGGGAACAAATAGTTACTTTGGAGGTGACTACTCTTTGAATACAGATCCCAAAAAATTACTACTTTTTAAAACTATTTAAATACAGATTTCAGAAAGAAACTACTTTATAAATCTATTTGAATCCAGATCTGAGAAAACACCTACTTTAAAAATATATTTTAATACAGATCTCAGGAATGACTACTTTTCTGAAACTATTGGATTGGCTGCCTTCAACTAATGGCAGGGCTGTATCTGAAACTGCAAGTTGTAGATATAAATAATGAATAGAGCACACACAATCTCCTATACTATTCCAATCTATCTGACAGTCATATCTGATCCACACAATACATTTCTATCTGAACATTTTGGCATGTCCATTCTCCTGAATGTCCATTGCCCCAGGTATACATAATCAAGTCAAACCAATAAACCAATTATATTTTGTACAGATAAGTATACAGTGAGGGAAAAAAGTATTTGATCCCCTGCTGATTTTGTACGTTTGCCCACTGACAAAGACATGATCAGTCTATAATTTTAATGGTAGGTTTATTTGAACAGTGAGAGACAGAATAACAACAGAAAAACGCATGTTTAAAATGTTATAAATTGATTTGCATTTTAATGAGGGAAATAAGTATTTGACCCCTCTGCAAAACATGACTTAGTACTTGGTGGCAAAACCCTTGTTGGCAATCACAGAGGTCAGACGTTTCTTGTAGTTGGCCACCAGGTTTGCACACATCTCAGGAGGGATTTTGTCCCACTCCTCTTTGCAGATCTTCTCCAAGTCATTAAGGTTTCGAGGCTGACGTTTGGCAACTCGAACCTTCAGCTCCCTCCACAGATTTTCTATGGGATTAAGGTCTGGAGACTGGCTAGGCCACTCCAGGACCTTAATGTGCTTCTTCTTGAGCCACTCCTTTGTTGACTTGGCCGTGTATTTTGGGTCATTGTCATGCTGGAATACCCATCCACGACCCATTTTCAATGCCCTGGCTGAGGGAAGGAGGTTCTCACCCAAGATTTGACGGTACATGGCCCCGTCCATCGTCCCTTTGATGCGGTGAAGTTGTCCTGTCCCCTTAGCAGAAAAACACCCCCAAAGCATAATGTTTCCACCTCCATGTTTGACGGTGGGGATGGTGTTCTTGGGGTCATAGGCAGCATTCCTCCTTCTCCAAACACGGCGAGTTGAGTTGATGCCAAAGAGCTCGATTTTGGTCTCATCTGACCACAACACTTTCACCCAGTTCTCCTCTGAATCATTCAGATGTTCATTGGCAAACATCAGACGGGCCTGTATATGTGCTTTCTTGAGCAGGGGACCTTGCGGGCGCTGCAGGATTTCAGTCCTTCACGGCGTAGTGTGTAACCAATTGTTTTCTTGGTGACTATGGTCCCAGCTGCTTGAGATCATTGACAAGATCCTCCCGTGTAGTTCTGGGCTGATTCCTCACCGTTCTCATGTTCATTGCAACTCCACGAGGTGAGATCTTGCATGGAGCCCCAGGCCGAGGGAGATTGACAGTTCTTTTGTGTGTCTTCCATTTGCGAATAATCGCACCAACTGGTGTCACCTTCTCACCAAGCTGCTTGGCGATGGTCTTGTAGCCCATTCCAGCCTTGTATAGGTCTACAATCTTGTCCCTGACATCCTTGGAGAGCTCTTTGGTCTTGGCCATGGTGGAGAGTTTGGAATCTATTTGATTGATTGCTTCTGTGGACAGGTGTCTTTTATACAGGTAACAAGCTGAGATTAGGAGCACTCCCTTTAAGAGTGTGCTCCTAATCTCAGCTCGTTACCTGTATAAAAGACACCTGGGAGCCAGAAATCTTTCTGATTGAGAGGGGGTCAAATACTTATTTCCCTCATTAAAATGCAAATAAATTTATAACATTTTTGACATGCGTTTTTCTGGATTTTGTTGTTGTTATTCTGTCTCTCACTGTTCAAATAAACCTACCATTAAAATTATAGACTGATCATTTCTTTGTCAGTGGGAAAACGTACAAAATCAGCAGGGGATCAAATACTTTTTTCCCTCACTGTAAATAAGTTGTGACGCTCAACTACTGTATGACTCTTTCAACATGCCACTGAAAAGGTTAAAGGTTCAATTCATTTTATGATAACTGAAAATACTGCAGACTAATTCAAATCCATGAGTGATGTTTCATTTGCAAACATTGCAAACAGTAAGTTGGATGCTTAGCAAAAACAACTTTGAACCTCTTTGTCCATCTAAGTGTTCTTGTTTCAAACACACTATACCATCTTTAAAGGGATAGTTTATTCAGAATACAAAACTAACATGTTTTCCACCTGCCTTGGCTGTAGTTGATTCAATAATTATTTTTGGAGCAACATTTTATTAACATGTTGTTACATAATACTGTGGTAATTGCATTTTAATTGCATAGCAATGAGCTGAGAGTTTTTGTAACTACTGTATCCAAGAGGAATAGTAACTGTTCCTTATTCCACTTATGTAATAACTTCATACGGCAATTTCCAAAGTCCTGCGTAACAACATTTACATTTACATTTACGTCATTTAGCAGACGCTCTTATCCAGAGCGACTTACAAATTGGTGCATTCACCCTATAGCCAGTGGGTTAACCACTTTACAAGAAATCTTTCTTTTTTTTTGGGGGGGTATGGGGGGGTGTTGAAAGGATTACTTTATCCTATCCCAGGTATTCCTTAAAGAGGTGGGGTTTCAAATGTCTCCGGAAGGTGGTGAGTGACTCCGCTGTCCTGGCGTCGTGAGGGAGCTTGTTCCACCATTGGGGTGCCAGAGCAGCGAACAGTTTTGACTGGGCTGAGCGGGAACTATGCTTCCGCAGAGGAAGGGGAGCCAGCAGGCCAGAGGTGGATGAACGCAATGCCCTCGTTTGGGTGTAGGGACTGATCAGAGCCTGAAGGTACGGAGGTGCCGTTCCCCTCACTGCTCCATAGGCAAGCACCATGGTCTTGTAACGGATGCGAGCTTCAACTGGAAGCCAGTGGAGTGTGCGGAGGAGGGGGTGACGTGAGAGAACTTGGAAGGTTGAACACCAGACGGGCTGCGGCATTCTGGATGAGTTGTAGGGGTTTAATGGCACAGGCAGGGAGCCCAGCCAACAGCGAGTTGCAGTAATCCAGACGGGAGATGACAAGTGCCTGGATTAGGACCTGTGCCGCTTCCTGTGTAAGGCAGGGTCGTACTCTCCGAATGTTGTAGAGCATGAACCTGCAGGATCGGGTCACCGCCTTGATGTTAGCGGAGAACGACAGGGTGTTGTCCAGGGTCACGCCAAGGCTCTTCGCACTCTGGGAGGAGGACACAACGGAGTTGTCAACCGTGATGGCGAGATCATGGAACGGGCAGTCCTTCCCCGGGAGGAAGAGCAGCTCCGTCTTGCCAGGGTTCAGCTTGAGGTGGTGATCCGTCATCCATACTGATATGTCGGCCAGACATGCAGAGATGCGATTCGCCACCTGGTTATCAGAAGGGGGAAAGGAGAAGATTAGTTGTGTATCGTCAGCGTAGCAATGATAGGAGAGGCCATGTGAGGATATGACAGAGCCAAGTGACTTGGTGTATAGGGAGAAAAGGAGAGGGCCTAGAACTGAGCCCTGGGGGACACCAGTGGTAAGAGCACGTGGTGCGGAGACAGCTTCTCGCCACACCACTTGGTAGGAGCGACCGGTCAGGTAGGACGCAATCCAGGAGTGAGCCGCGCCGGAGATGCCCAGCTCGGAGAGGGTGGAGAGGAGGATCTGATGGTTCACAGTATCAAAGGCAGCAGACAGGTCTAGAAGGACAAGAGCAGAGGAGAGAGAGTTAGCTTTAGCAGTGCGGAGAGCCTCCGTGACACAGAGAAGAGCAGTCTCAGTTGAATGACCAGTCTTGAAACCTGACTGGTTTGGATTGCTGTATTAACTTACGTCTCACTCATTATGAAAATACACTGAACAAAAATATAAACACAACATGTAAAGTGTTTGTCCCAAGTTTCATGAGTTGAAGAAAAAGATCCCAGAAATGTTCCATACACAAACACACAAAGAAAAACGTATTTCGCTCAAATGTTGTGCCCAAATTTGTTTACATCCCTGTTAGTGAGCATTTCTCCTTTGCCAAGATAATCCATCCACCTGACAGGTGTGGTTACCTCTGCCAGGAGGCTGAAACTTGGCCACAAGTGGATCTTCCAGTAAGACAATAACCCCAAGCACACATCAAAATCCACAAGGAAATTCACAATGTGTTGTCCAATCTCATAAAACATGTTAGAAAAAGGCTCAGTGCCGTTATCCTCGCAAGGTGAGGTATTGAAAACGGGTGCAAATAAATTTGACCCCTATCTTTTTGAGAAAAAAATGATTACTTGTTAAACCAAATCCATTTCTTTGAGAAATTGTATTAGTAGAAAATAATATAAATTTTCCGATGTTTTTGTTTTATACAAGTATTTTTTCATCTTTATCAAGGGTGCCAATAATTTTGGAGCTGACTATGTTCAACTTCATAAACATGTTTTCCCATCTCAAGAGGTTAAATAAAAGCTTACTATAGTAAGTGCCTACTATGTGCAAAATAAAGTAACAGGGTTGAACGTAACAGAGTTGACGATTTCATCTTAAATCAGCCATAAATCCCCTCGTGACAGGGGAAGCTTGTTGTGTGCAACAGGGAGGGGCAATGCTAGCTTCACCAAAATACTTGAAATTGTTATCTATGGTTTTTGTCATTGTTATTTTTTTCACTTTTTCACTGTTTTTTCACTTGGTTTGGCAATATAAACACATTTCCCATGCCAATGAAGCCCCTTTCAATTGAATTGAGAGAGCGTTAGTTAGAGAGAGAGAGGTCCTGAGCAGATGAGCTCCTGAATTTTTCTGCATGTTATTACAAAAAGATAGATTTAGAGTTAGATAAACTTAGATATAGGACATATACAGGATACTACCCTCCACCTGGGAGAGACAATTATCACAACAATTGAATCAAACTGGATCATGAAAACCCTTGAATCAAACTGGTAATGAAATGTAAATAAACTGTTGGTTGGTTGAGGAATTGAATAACATGGTTGCCGTGTTATGCTCGACTCGTTTTCCACCACAAAAATGGCCAGAAATCTGACAAGATGGTGGCGACAGACACGGTCGCCCTGTTTCTAACTCCTAGCCAACTTTGCAGTATTTTTACACTGATAGACAAGGACAGTCATGGAAATGTCAAATACAACTATATATACACACACCGTACAACTAAAAAGAATACAAAAAACACAACTAAAAAATACAATATAAATTATTGTTGGACATAAAAGACTAAAAACACCAGGAAATCAGCTCCAAGTCATTTTAATTAGGGACATCTGTTCCAAAGGATTCCCACGCATAATAGAGAGAAACGTGATCGTATACAAATGTAAAAAATCTAACAAAATTGTATTGGTCGCATACACATGTTTAGCAGATGTTATGTTATGCTTGTGTTCCTAGCTCCAACAGTGCAGTAATATCTAACAATATACAACAATACACACAAATCTAAAAGTAAAATAATTGAATTAAGAAATATAGAAACACACTATATGACCAAAAGTATTTGGACACCTGCTCGTCGAAAACCTCAATCCAAAATCATGGGCATTAATATGGAGTTGGTCCCCCCTTTGCTGCTATAACAGCCTCCAGTCTTCTGGGAAGGCTTTCCACTAGATGTTGGAACATTGCTGCGGGGACTTGCTTCCATTCAGCCACAAGAGCATTAGTGAGGTTGGGCGATTACGCCTGGTTCGCAGTGTGCGTTCCAATTCATTCCAAAGGTGTTCGATTGGGTTGAGGTCAGGGTTCTGTGCAGGCCAGTCAAGTTCTTCCACACCGATCTCGACAAATAATTTCTGCATGGACCTTGATTTGTGCATGGGGGCATTGTCATGCTGAAACAGGAAAGGGCCTTCCCCAAACTGTTGCCACAAAGTTGGAAGCACAGAATTATCTAGAATGTCATTGTATGGTGTAGCGTTAAGATTTCCATTCACTTTAACTAAGGGGCCTAGCCCGAACCATGAAAAACAGCCACGGACCATTATTCCTCCTCCACCAAACATTACAGTTGGCACTATGCATTGGGGCAGGTAGCATCTCCTGACATTTGCCAAACCCAGATTCGTCTGTCGGACTGCCAGATGGTGAAGCATGATTCATCACTCCAGAGAACGAGTTTCCACTGCTGCAGAGTCCAATGGCGGGGAGGAACATTGACTAACCATGTTGAAGGTACTTCTCTTTATTTTAAACATGTAGCTAGGATATTTATGCAACAGGTCTTGTGAGAACAGTGTATGCTATAGATCATGCACAAAACATTGTTTATCTCGTCCAGGTGCTCTCATGTTGTTTGAAATGTATCCATTAGAAATGTAACACCACTTTCATGTACATCAAAGAAAGGAAAACTACTAGACATAGGACGTTAATTTATTCATTGTGAGGACCTATGGTTCAGGGAGGGATGTATTTCAGGCGTTGCAGGTGCTTAATGTATCTACTATATAAAAAATATTGTTCCTCACTACACCCTTCAGCACTTCTTTCCAGAATATGTAGGGTGTATGTGTTTGTATTTCTGTAACCATGTCTGTATATTTTTGCCTCCCTTGTTAGAGAAAGGTTAAGACCTACCAGAACCTGACTGTTACCATACTCCGAGCAAAAAACAACCAATCTCATGATTATTGTGAGTCATATTGTCTTCGCCTTGTGCATACTTTTCATAGATTTCTAAATTCATTATCAGAGCAGACACTTTTTTTTTTGTGAAAAAAAAAAAACTGAACTACCACTTTAAGCTTTTTATTTAATGTCTCTGATCTGTTTCTACACACAAATAGTTTTGCCAATAGTGGGTAGGTCTTTGTAACAGTCCTGTTTTGTTTTACAGGGTCTGAGTCGGACTGTTATGTTATTGTACGCCTCCCCACAGCGTCTGCCAGGTCTCACCGTACTAAGACCATGCCCAACAGCAAGACCCCAGAGTGGAATGAGAGTTTCCACTACAGGGTCCACAGTCATGTCAAGGTGTGCCCCCTCATACAGTAGGCCAATCACTAGGCAGAGATACCCCAAAGTGTCCCTAAAACCTATGTATTTACACATGCAGTGCCTTCAGAAAGTACTCACACCCCTTTACTTTTTTCACATTTTGTTGTGTTACAGCCTGAATTTAAAATGGATAAAATTGAGATTTTTTTTGTCACTGGCCTATACACAATACCCCATAATGTCAAAGTGGAATTATGTTTTTTGGAATTTTACATATTAATTAAAAAAGAAAAGCTGAAATGTCTTGAGTCAATAAGTATTTAACCCCTTTGTTATTGCAAGCCTAAATAAATGTGACGGAGCGTGAAGAATTTTGAAAAGAATAATGGGCAAATGTTACACAATCCAGGTGTGGAATGCTCTTAGAGACTTACCCAGAAAGACTCAGAGGTGTAATCACTGCCAAAGGTGCTTCTAAATGTGTGAATATTTCTGCATTTCATTTAGAATACATTTTTAATAAACTTTGGGCGCGAGGAGAACAGAGGATTCCTCTTTATTGCATTTTTACCACCAGCCAATGTGATCACATCACACCAGAGAAGCTCTCGCCATTCAAACTTCCCAGCTAGTTCAGTGTGAAAGATGTAGCCATTTTTTTGTGTGCTTTTTTTCCTCAAATATATATATATATTTTTTAATTGCTCAGAATAAGTGACCAAACTATATAGCTACTACTGGGACACGCATTGAGATGGGCTACTATAGAGAGAGGATGGACGAGAGAGGCCAGTGGCGATGCCAGTGGAGATGCATGAATTGTGCAAGGGAACAGTGAAGACAGATGTGTAAATTAGATATTTCAGCATTTCATTTTGAATAAATTCTGAATACATTTAGAATAAAATAAAATTCTAAAAACATGTTTTCACTTTGTCATTATGGGGTATTGTGTGTAGATGGGTGAGAAAAAATGAATAATTTAATCCATTTTGAATTCAGGCTGTAACACAACAAAATGTGGAATAAGTCAAGGGGTATGAATACTTTCTGAAGGTACTGTATGTAGGTAGGGTGTAATGATATTGTAGCCATACATTTTGGGTGTTCGGGCATGCTGGTAATAGCCTGGTTGCCAGCTCTGTTCAGCTATTACATTACACACCTTGCCACTTCTGTCATTTGCCAAAGAGACTGGCCTTTCGGCAATCTTGAAATATGAACATTCCATCATTAATGAGCTCGAGGTGGTCAGAGGATTTGATCCTGATTCCATAACCCTCACAGCTATCATCCAATCACAGAGTTTATGCAAGTTAGACTGATAGGAAAACGTTCAAACTTAAATTCATGCATTTGATTGGAAACATTCTTACATTGGGCATTCCCGCACCTCTCTGATTCAGAGGGATTGGGTTAAATGCAGAAGACACGTTTCGATTTAATGCATTCATTGTGCAACTGACTAGGTATCCCCTTTCCCATTCTGACATAATACATTTAATTGTAAACATAAACATTGGGCGCGAGGAGAACAGACGATTCCCCTTTATTGCATTTTTACCACCAGCCAATGTGATCACATCACACCAGAGAAGCTCTCGCCATTCAAACTTCCCCGCTAGTTCACAGTGTGAAAGATGTAGGCAATGTTTTGTGCTTTTTTTCCTCAAATATATATATTTTTTAATTGCTCAGAATAAGTGACAAGCATTGAAGCTAGGCTACTATAGAGAGAGGATGGACGAGAGAGAGGCCAGTGGAGATGCATGAATTGCGCAAGGGAACAGTGAAGACAGATGTGTAAATTAAAAGTTAATTAATTGGCTGGGCAATTTAATTCACCATTTGTATGCTAGCCTACAGTGCCTTCGGAAAGTATTCAGACCCCTTGACTTTTTCCACATTTTGTTATGTTACAGCCTTATTCTAAAATTGATTAAATAAAACATTTTCCTCAGCAATCTACACACAGTACCCCATAATGACAAAGAGAAAACAGGTTTGTATTTTGTTGTGCAAATGTATTAAAAATTAAAAACAGAAAACCCTGAATAAGTATTCAGACCCTTTGCTATGAGACTCGTAATTGAGCTCAGGTGCATCCTGTTTCCATTGATCATCCTTAAGATGTTTCTACAACTTGATTGGAGTCCACCTGTGGTCAATTCAATTGATTGGACATGATTTGGAAAGGCACACACCTGTCTATATAAGGTCCCACAGTTGACAGTGCATGTCAGAGCAAAAACCAAGCGATGAGGTCGAAGGAATTGTCCGTAGAGCTCCGAGACAGGATTGTGTCGAGGCACAGATCTGGGGAAGGGTTCCCAAAATATTCTGCAGCATTGAAGGTCCCCAAGAACACAGTGGCTTCCATCATTCTTAAATGGAAGAAGTCTGGAACCACCAAGACTTCTTAGAGCTGCCCGCCCGGCCAAACTGAGCAATCGGGGGAGAAGGGCCCTTGGTCAGGGAGGTGACCAAGAACCCGATGGGTGACAGAGGTCTAGAGTTCCTCTGTGGAGATGGGAGAACCTTCCAGAGGGACAACCATCTCTGCAGCACTCCACCAATCAGGCCTTTATGGTAGAGTGGCCAGACGGAATCCACTCCTCAGTAAAAGCCACATGACAGCCCGCTTGGAGTTTTCCAAAAGGCACCTAAAGACTCTCAGACCATGAGAAACAAGATTCTCTGGTCTAATGAAACCATTATTAAACTATTTGGCCTGAAAGCTAAGTGTCACGTCTGGAGCATCATGCTGTGGGGATGTTTTTCAGCGGCAGGGACTGGGAGACTAGTCAGGATCGAGGGAAAGATAAACGGAGCAAAGTACAGAGCGATCCATGATGAAAACCTGCTCCAGAGTGCTCAGGACCTCAAACTGGGGCGAAGGTTCACCTTCCATGAAGACAACGACCCTAAGCACACAGCTAAGACAACGCAGGAGTGGCATCGGGACAAGTCTCTGAATGTCCTTGAGTGGCCCAGCCAGAGCCCGGACATGAACCCAATCGAAGACCTCTGGAGAGACCTGAAAATAGCTGTGCAGCGACACTCCCCTTCAAACCTGACAGAGCTTGAGAGGATCTGCAGAGAAGAATGGAAGAAACTCCCCAAATACAGGTGTACCAAGCTTGTAGTGTCATACCCAAGAAGACTCGAGGCTGTAATCGCTGCCAAAGGTGCTTCAAAAAAGGACTGAGTAAAGAGTCTGAATACTTATGTAAATGTGATATTTCCGTTTTTTAAATGTTTAATAAAGTTGTTAAAATGTCTAAAAACCTGTTTTGCTTTGTCATTATGGGATATTGTGTGTAGATTGATGAGGGGGAAAAAACTATTTAATCAATTTTAGAATAAGGCTTTAACGTAACAAAATGTGGAAATAGTGAAGGAGGCCTAGCCTACTACAGTGAATTTAGGCAACCACCACTGTGCTATGCAAGCCAGTGTAGTGTATTAAGATTATGACGTTGTTAATGTTTTTAAGTGGAACCGGAGAGGACGTTTATTTTAGTGTCAGAGGGAATGGTTTTAGTGTGACACCCCGGATAGGACAGAGAAGTCTGTGTGTTGTATACAGGGGATTGGACAGTAGAGGGAGCCACCCATATCTTGGGAAGATTATATATACTGGGTAAAAACGACGAAGAGGTTAGAGCGGCCATTGCAATCTGGGACGCCGTTCTCCGGGTGATCTTGACACCTGTAACCTCATGCTGAAATCTTGTGATATGAATAAAACTTATGATCAAAGGTTCAGTATGAGCGGACTCCTTTGTTTATCAGCAATAATTGCCAGCATTGACCCGATACTACAAATGGCGTCACGAAAAGGGAGGGTCTGCATCTCTTCTTTGTTCCATTCAAGCGCCAAGCTAACTCGTTCTGAAGTCATGGCCAGATAAGGGTGAGTTTTTGTTAGTTTGGATGCTATTTGAGTGTGCACTGGAGAGAGGTACCGTTAGGACCAATGTGTGGCTCGTGTGGCTTTATTGCTGAGAACTGGGGGTCTGGCTAATCATTATACATTTTGTGCACTGGTAAACAGCGCAAAAGGGGGGAGAGCCTATACAGTGGGGGAAAAAAGTATTTAGTCAGCCACCAATTGTGCAAGTTCTCCCACTTTAAAATATGAGAGAGGCCTGTAATTTTCATCATAGGTACTCGTCAACTATGACAGACAAAATGAGAAAAAAAAATCCAGAAAATCACATTGTAGAATTTTTAATGAATTTATTTGCAAATTATGGTGAAAAATAAGTATTTGGTCAATAACAAAAGTTTCTCAATACTTTGTTATATACCCTTTGTTGGCAATGACACAGGTCAAACGTTTTCTGTAAGTCTTCACAAGGTTTTCACACACTGTTGCTGGTATTTTGGCCCATTCCTCCATGCAGATCTCCTCTAGAGCAGTGACGTTTTGGGGCTGTCGCTGGGAAACACGGACTTTCAACTCCCTCCAAAGATTTTCTATGGGGTTGAGATCTGGAGACTGGCTAGGCCACTCCAGGACCTTGAAATGCTTCTTACAAAGCCACTCCTTCGTTGCCCGGGCGGTGTGTTTGGGATCATTGTCATGCTGAAAGACCCAGCCACGTTTCATCTTCAATGCCCTTGCTGATGGAAGGAGGTTTTCACTCAAAATCTCACGATACATGGCCCCATTCATTCTTTCCTTTACACGGATCAGTCGTCCTGGTCCCTTTGCAGAAAAACAGCCCCAAAGCATGATGTTTCCACCCCCATGCTTCACAGTAGGTATGGTGTTCTTTGGATGCAACTCAGCATTCTTTGTCCTCCAAATACGACGAGTTGAGTTTTTACCAAAAAGTTATATTTTGGTTCCATCTGACCATATGACATTCTCCCAATCCTCTTCTGGATAATCCAAATGCACTTTAGCAAACTTCAGACGGGCCTGGACATGTACTGGCTTAAGCAGGGGGACACGTCTCGCACTGCAGGATTTGAGTCCCTGGCGGTGTAGTGTGTTACTGATGGTAGGCTTTGTTACTTTGGTCCCAGCTCTCTGCAGGTCATTCACTAGGTCCCCCCGTGTGGTTCTGGGATTTTTGCTCACCATTCTTGTGATCATTTTGACCCCACAGGGTGAGATCTTGCGTGGAGCCCCAGATCGAGGGAGATTATCAGTGGTCTTGTATGTCTTCCATTTTCTAATAATTGCTCCCACAGTTGATTTCTTCAAACCAAGCTGCTTACCTATTGCAGATTCAGTCTTCCCAGCCTGGTGCAGGTCTACAATTTTGTTTCTGGTGTCCTTTGACAGCTCTTTGGTCTTGGCCATAGTGGAGTTTGGAGTGTGACTGTTTGAGGTAGTGGACAGGTGTCTTTTGTACTGATAACAAGTTCAAACAGGTGCCATTAATACAGGTAACGAGTGGAGGACAGAGGTGCCTCTTAAAGAAGAAGTTACAGGTCTGTGAGAGCCAGAAATCTTGCTTGTTTGTAGGTGACCAAATACTTATTTTCCACCATAATTTGCAAATAAATTCATAAAAAATCCTACAATGTGATTTTCTGGATTTTTTTTTCTCAATTTGTCTGTCATAGTTAACGTGTACCTATGATGAAAATTACAGGCCTCTCTCATCTTTTTAAGTGGGAGAACTTGCACAATTGGTGGCTGACTAAATACTTTTTTTCCCCACTGTAGATTGGCTATAGAGATATGTTGTTTGAATAGGAAGTCAAGAACAATCGATGGAAGTGAATAAGGCCAAGATATGTATACAAGTTAGGACATTGTGGATTTGATAAGCCCTCGGAACGAGGCGACCCCAGACGGGTGGGCCATAAATCCTGGTAACGCGTTAGGTGTTTTCAGGTCAGTCTAGGACTGGAGTTTGGTTATAGATTTATTGTAAGTTGCTGCTCATCTTCTATCCAACGGGGTATCTGCTTGGGGGGACCTCTCATAAAATATCCAGAACTCACGGCAGCCTAAAGTTAGGAACAAGGAAAAATAATTTAAGGCGCAATGTCGGGTACATTGTTTTCATGCCACATGTTGCATACAGGCTAATGCTAAATGCTAATGCTAAATGCTAATATGCTGCATGCTAACATGTGACCTTAGAGGTCCACTGCGATGGAATAAAGCCTCTTAAATGATGTTTGTGTGTGTGGAATTCAGGTTCTATGCTTTGTGAGCGCTGTTAAATGTTGTTTGACTATGAGGGGAAAACGGAGTTACAGCAGGACTGTTAACTGTCTGTTTGGGTTGGGGAGACAGCTGAGAAGCTGCCGTCCACGGTGAAATCGTGGTGATGAATGTACTGCGCATGCGTTTGATTTTACGGCACTAGACTACAACACGTTGGATTTTACTAAACTACAACGCGTGTGATTTTACGACACTAGAGTGACGTAGGGAGCATATGCTTCTGACACAGACGAAGGAACAAAGAGGAGAGATTTGAACACGAATGGAATCTTCTAGTTGTTACATCGGCTGTTGGTTAAAGATGAAACTGTTTTTGTGACCTATTGAATTGATAAATGAGAGAGAGATGTTGACGGATTAAAAATAAAAATAATTAAATAAATAAATAAAATACAAATGTTTTTGAGCTATCTATAATTATTCCTGAGTTAATTCTTAGAGCGGATGTGACTGGAGGAATATTGAATGGTTGAAGTGACTCAGTGATTGCATAAACTACTAAAATCTTGTCTGTTTCTATGCTCTTTTGTCATATGAGAGGAAATAGGAACGATGGGACGAGAGGAGAGAGAGAGAAAGAAAGAGAGGTGCTGACGTTTACATCACGTGAAAGGGTTTTGGTGCTGTTCTGTTTACAAAATCTTCCCCTACAGGATATTTGATGTTATGACAATTTCACAGAGACTTGGCAACAGACTGGTCAATTGAATAAAATTTGCATTTTGGAGTTTCTGTGCATGAGTGGGTTTGATTACAGTTGTGTTGGGAATCGAGGACTGACATTATTCTGTAAAATTAAGATAATTGGGTGCTTATAGAGCAAGGGGGTTTATGGGTATTGTAGTGTTGTAGGATTGGAAGTCTTTATTTTTGGATTGCTCTGAAGTTGACTACTTGCATTTACTTTCCGGATGGGTTGTGGTAAGATAGCCACTAATTGATACATTGGTAAAATAGGATATAGAAATAAAAACATGTTTTTGATTATTCATAATTTTTTAATTGATTTTTTAAATTGATTTCTTTTAATTAAAACATTTTTTTTAGAATTTTTTTATTTTTTTTAGAATTTTTTAATATTCATATTTTTGTTGATTCACTTTTTTTTTTTTTTTTGTTTATATTAATAATTAAAGGGGGGAAGCCATAGGCTATATAGTCTAAAATAAAATAATTCACAATAAAGGAATATAAAAGAGTTGGTACAATGGGAAAAAGATATCAGGACTATGAAGGTAATTACACCTGTTGATATAGTACAAAATAGTAATCCTTTAACTAAAGTATTGCTAGGTTATCCGGCAAATGAAACAAAAGTTGGCCTGACATTGAACAAACCATAGCTAGTAGGGGGACTCTTAACCCTGACGTCATCAACATAATGAAAGTGCTTCTGTCAATTCATAAAGCAGATCAAAAGAAGGGAAAAAGGGAACATCGTAAAGAAAAGAGACAAAGAGAGCGGGGTGTTCTTAAGTTGCCCTTCATTCTCAAACAAAAACTGATAAAAGATTCCAGCGATAAGATAAACAAAGGTATAGAGAAAATTGTGAAACAAGGAAAGGCGACAGAAAAACGAATGGCAGAAGTTAGTACACCTTTCTCACATACGGATTCAGCAAAAAGACCCCCACCCTATGAGGAAGAAGTAGAGCTTAGGGACGTTTATCCTCAGCTTCCGGTGATCATCCAGGAGGGTGATTATTGCATCAGAGATGAAGATGAACGAATAATAGATAGAGGACAAGCAGAAACAACAATTAAAATGAATCCAAAACTCCAGAAGTAAGAAAAAACCGAGATGTCTGGAAACTAAGAGAAGAATGAGGTTCGGAAAGATGAAGATAAAGATGAAGATACAGAAGAGAAGAAAAACTGCTGAGAAAAGAATCCCAAGAATTGGAGGAGAAAAATACATTGAGGCCAAGGAAAAAGGCCACTAGTAAGAAGATGATGGAAGATGATATTTCGAGGGCAAAACTTAGAATATAAGCTGTTGAAGAATACTGATATGTCAACAACAAGAAAGAACAGGACGAAGAAACTCTCAGAAAACTCAATCAAATACAACTGGTGTAGAAGAAGAAGGAGAAGAAACAAGCTTTGGTTATGAAGAATCAGAGGGAACCAAATCAACAATCACTGCTACAGCTTCAACTGAACAAGGTCAAATGCAATTGTACCAGCCACCAAGGGAGGTACCAGTTGTTTCATATCCACAGCCAGTTTCTGGACAGACACAGAATTGGAGAGGAAGAGGACGAGAAGGCTTAGAAGGAGGAGGAAGAGTTCAGCTACACTTCCAGCAACTTTCAGAAGAGTGTTATAATTGTGGACAGATTGGTTACTTTACCTGTGAGTGCAATGCGCCAGGAGGAAACAACAGAGGACATTTCTGAGGAAGATAAAGGAGCAAGTGAAGATCACCTGTTCTCCAGGTGAACCCTTAAAGGAGCAAGGATTCTAGATTGCCTAGAAGATCCGAAGGGGGGTGTCAGCTGATAGCACCGATTAGGGATAAGAAAATATCTAACAATTGAAGTGAAAATAAAAAGGACTATGAGAAGTGATGGTGAATAGAGGAAAAGCTTTTATCTGTGTTGAGCCTAAAGAGGTTAAACATCTCACTATGTAAAATTAACTAATTAGGATAGGGATTTGAGGGAGTAAAACAGCTAATTACTCTTAAGGAACCAATTGAGCTCTGCTATAAAAATCAAAGAGAAATTAAAATAGACATACTAATATTAGAACATATACCTATTGCATTGTTGGGAAGAGATGCATGGTGTAAATTGAACTGTACAATAAGATGTACACTAGACGGCTGTCTGGTAGAAGATTTTAAAAGAATAGGGTTTTTGGGAATCATATTTGCTTGAAAAGATAATATCATAGGAAGGATGATAATCTATTAGACTGCCTATTAGACAATCTGTCTGAAAAATACAGTTAAAGGGGTGACTGTTATTCTTGGTTACATTCCTGCACCAAGGGATTTCAAACTAGGCTAAAAGATGTTTAGTCGTTTGTCAAGTCTGTGTGTAAAGAAGTCAGAAGCAGGTGGGGACTTCCCGATCACATATTCTAAAAATTGGTGGTAAAGGGATTTTGTGAATAGATCAGTGGAAAAGTTTTTAAAGGTTAGGAGAAAAGATTAGATTAAAAAAAGTTAGAGAACTAGGGTTGAAGGAGCTCTAGGGTAGTAAGCTA
This sequence comes from Coregonus clupeaformis, assembly GCF_020615455.1. Lineage (NCBI taxonomy): Eukaryota > Metazoa > Chordata > Actinopteri > Salmoniformes > Salmonidae > Coregonus > Coregonus clupeaformis. The sequence goes on along the minus strand of NC_059192.1, from coordinate 47,032,454 downwards.
AGTTTCAAAGTTAGTAGTAAGAGAGAGAACAGTGGTGAAGGACATTTTAGAGTTTAGTGGGAAGATAGATATAGTAGGAGTTTAGATCTGTTAGGAGCAGATGCATTGAGAAAGTATGCGTTGCTGAATGATAAGAGAAGATTGAGGGTGATTGAGTATCTATATTTACAGTTCCCAGCAGGAAGATCAAGGTAATTGTAGGTGTATTTTTTATAATCAAAAGTTTGAAATTGAGGGATTACAGTTAGGACTGGGAGTTGATGTAGTGACACTAGTGGTGATAGATGGAAGTACAAGTAAAGAGTTTAAAGCTTTGGGGAAACTAGATGAAACAACGACAATGACATCAACACTTCAGTCTATTATAACAACAGTAGTAAGAACAGCAGGACTTTGATGGTGAAAGATTAGCTTTTGCCTGACAATGTGACTATTGGGAATTTTAGAGATATTTGGAGGGTTTGTGGTGATAAAGCATATATATTCTTACCCTATGGATGGACAGGATGTTGTTACATGTCAACGTTGAAGCTTCCATATGAGGTTTCTACCATTAAAAGAGGGGTAGCACCGGACACAGATAAATCTGAAGCTAGGGTTGGAAGTAGGGTGAAAAGGGACATGGCGATATTTCATAGTCTTGAAGCCTATCATTGGAGGATAAGTCTAAGAGAGAAGGGGGGACTTTTTCCATGGTATGGTGTAACATTTTTGGCAGATCATATTGATAATATTACCTATACTTTGATTCCAGATAGTTATAGATGCCTTGAAGAATATAAGGGATGCGTTTGGTAGATCTGAAGGAGCTGGATGGTCAGCGAAGTCTTGGTTGCAAGATCAGTTAGGCCCAGTGGGAGCAGTGATGGTTTACGATTTAATAGCAGTTTTTATAGCACTGTATGTGATGTTTTCTTTTGTAATTTGTTACTGACCTTTGAGAAAGCTATACATTTACGTACATTTACGTCATTTAGCAGACGCTCTTATCCAGAGCGACTTACAAATAGGTGCATTCACCTTATAGCCAGTGGGATAACCACTTTACAATGTTTTTTTGTTTGTTTGTTGTTGTTTTTTTTTTGGGGGGTTGGAGTAAAGGGGGAGGGGGTAGAAGGATTACTTTATCCTATCCCAGGTATTCCTTAAAGAGGTGGGGTTTCAAATGTCTCCGGAAGGTGGTGAGTGACTCCGCTGTCCTGGCGTCGTGAGGGAGCTTGTTCCACCATTGGGGTGCCAGAGCAGCGAACAGTTTTGACTGGGCTGAGCGGGAACTATGCTTCCGCAGAGGTAGGGGAGCCAGCAGGCCAGAGGTGGATGAATGCAGTGCCCTCGTTTGGGTGTAGGGACTGATCAGAGCCTGAAGGTACGGAGGTGCCGTTCCCCTCACAGCTCCGTAGGCAAGCACCATGGTCTTGTAGCAGATGCGAGCTTCAACTGGAAGCCAGTGGAGTGTGCGGAGGAGCGGGGTGACGTGAGAGAACTTGGGAAGGTTGAACACCAGAGGGGCTGCGGCATTCTGGATGAGTTGTAGGGGTTTAATGGCACAGGCAGGGAGCCCAGCCAACAGCGAGTTGCAGTAATCCAGACGGGAGATGACAAGTGCCTGGATTAGGACCTGTGCCGCTTCCTGTGTAAGGCAGGGTCGTACTCTCCGAATGTTGTAGAGCATGAACCTACAGGATCGGGTCACGCCTTGATGTTAGCGGAGAACGACAGGGTGTTGTCCAGGGTCACGCCAAGGCTCTTCGCACTCTGGGAGGAGGACACAACGGAGTTGTCAACCGTGATGGCGAGATCATGGAACGGGCAGTCCTTCCCCGGGAGGAAGAGCAGCTCCGTCTTGCCGAGGTTCAGCTTGAGGTGGTGATCCGTCATCCATACTGATATGTCTGCCAGACATGCAGAGATGCGATTCGCCACCTGGTTATCAGAAGGGGGAAAGGAGAAGATTAGTTGTGTGTCGTCAGCGTAGCAATGATAGGAGAGGCCATGTGAGGATATGACAGAGCCAAGTGACTTGGTGTATAGCGAGAATAGGAGAGGGCCTAGAACTGAGCCCTGGGGACACCAGTGGTGAGAGCACGTGGTGCGGAGACAGCTTCTCGCCATGCCACTTGGTAGGAGCGACCGGTCAGGTAGGACGCAATCCAAGAGTGAGCCGCGCCGGAGATGCCCAGCTCGGAGAGGGTGGAGAGGAGGATCTGATGGTTCACAGTATCAAAGGCAGCAGACAGGTCTAGAAGGATAAGAGCAGAGGAGAGAGAGTTAGCTTTAGCAGTGCGGAGAGCCTCCGTGACACAGAGAAGAGCAGTCTCAGTTGAATGACCAGTCTTGAAACCTGACTGGTTTGGATCAAGAAGGTCATTCTGAGAGAGATAGCAGGAGAGTTGGCTAGAGACAGCAAGCTCAAGAGTTTTGGAGAGAAAATAAAGAAGGGATACTGGTCTGTAGTTGTTGACATCGGAGGGATTGAGTGTAGGTTTTTTGAGGAAGGGACATGGCCAGCGGTCAAGGATGAGTTGATGAGCGAGGTGAGGTAAGGGAGAAGGTCTCCGGAAATGGTCCAGAATTGTGAGGGGTGAGCCATCCTCAGGAAAGGAACTTATCAAGGCGTCAAGCTCATTGATGAACTCTCCAAGGGAACCTGGACGGCGATAAATGACAAGGATGTTAAGCTTGAATGGGCTAGTGACTGTGACAGCATGGAATTCAAATGAGGAGATAGACTGATGGGTCAGGGGAAAAAGAGAGAATGTCCACTTGGGAGAGATGAGGATTCCTGTGCCACCGCCGCGCTGACCAGATGCTCTCGGGGTATGCGAGAACACATGGTCAGACGAGGAAAGAGCAGTAGGAGTAGCAGTGCTTTCTGTGGTAATCCATGTTTCCGTCAGCGCCAAGAAGTCGAAGGACTGGAGGGTAGCATAGGCTGAGATTAACTCTGCCTTGTTGGCCGCAGAAAGGCATTTCCAGAGGCTGCTGGAGACCTGGAACTCCACGTGGGTCGTGCGCGCAGGGACCACCAGATTAGAGTGGCAGCGGCCATGCGGTGTGAAGCGTTTGTATGGCCTGGGCAGAGAGGAGAGAACAGGGATAGACAGACACATAGTTGACAGGCTACAGAAAAAGGCTACAATAATGCAAATGAACTAAATAAAGCTAAATGAACTAAACATCTGGGAAAGCGAGAGAGCGGGGCCTCCCTCACTTACGTTTCACTGAAACACTCAAATATAACTCTCCCAACTACCACTTTAGAAATTATAATTGTTGTAAACTACAGCGGTTCAATGTTTTCTAGGAATAGACTCTAACTTAGTTTATTCAGCTAGCTAACTTGGTACAGTATTCTTCCGTGAAAACCGCCCAGGGCACCGAATCCTATGACGCCATAGCCAACTAGCATGCCAGCCTCCAATAACACGGTGTAGTACCAATACTCGGTTACAACAAACCACCAGTGTTAACACGCCAAACAGATCATTCGTGTCCGTGTCTAACATTGTGTAAAGTTTTGGGTTAGTTTTGACAGTTTGAGTGAGTACGTCGTCAACTTATTCAGCCAGTTAGTTAGCTAGAATAGTTAGCATACTAGCTAGCCATTGCTCTCTGCCAACGAACCAACCTCTCCTCCCACGGCACGAAACACACAGAGAGAGCCAAGCTAACATTAACTAGTCACCCATGTCCCGAATTCCCTTGAACGACTACGGTTACCAGTATGTAAAAACAAAACAAAAATAAATGTAGGTTAAAACTTACCCTTAGTAGCTACTGTTAGCCAGTTAAGTGCAACGCTAGCCACAAGGATAGTAAAACCAAACACACACACAGGGATTATATATATATTACATGTCCTCTTTACAATCCTCAGAATCTGTGTGATGTTTTCTTTTGTAATTTGTTACTGACCTTTGAGAAAGCTATGATATTGAGATAGGTTGGAGTTGTGATGCCTGGAGACAACGCTCAGATGCCGTTGTTGACTGTTCCTGATCTGGATGAAGATGGACAAGTGGGACTGGATGGAGTATTGATGGATAAATATCCTTTTTGATTATTTGATCATTTTTCATTTTTTTTTTTCAATATTAGTGTGATTTTAGTATGATGTTATGAATCAAAGGGGGGAAATAGGATGATGTGATTCATACATCATTTATATATAATTTTTATATTCTTAGTTGATATTGATGTTTAATTTGAAAATGTTGTTTTGCAAAAGATACTGTTTGGTCTTTTCTTTTCTTCCAGAAGCATTTGGGGGAATATGTAGAGATTGAAATATGCAAACAAGGACAATATGAAGGGACAATATGAAAGGAGAATGACTGGAGGAGATGGAACAAGGAAGGTGTGGAAATGTTCCGATTCCATCATCAACGATGCATTGGAAGAGGAGACTACGGAGGAGATGAAGTGTAGTGGACTACATTCCAGTGTCTGCAATGAAATATAGACATATTTGCATGTGTAATACATAATTTGTGTCATATTCTTAGGTATTAATTTTTGTAGAATGATATTTGATGTTATTGGATACATGTGGGGATCTTAGATGTTTTTGTTTATTTCGTGAATGCTTAGGGACATGGAGTCTAGGCAGGGATAGAGATCCACTGTAGGGTCCGATGGGTTGACCAGCCTTAGAGTGGACATTTTGGATAGTATTTTGTTTGCTGGGGCTTACATGTGTATTTAATTGCATCATAGTTTCAAATGCATTGATAAAGATTTATGAATTCATCGGGAGTACCTAGGTGGTTGCCTGGGGCAGAGGGACCGTGAGAGAATTTTACTGTCTTGATTGATGGATGGATATTTGGAACGAAGGCTGCCAGACAGTTTTTCGCTCTCACACTCCATAAAGATTTGTTCATATTTCATAGTAATGTATTCACACTTCATAAAGATTTGTTCATATTTCATAGAAAGGTATTTACACTCTAGAGGGAAATGTTTTTGGTTTAATGTTAAAGATACTCAATAAGATAAATTGTTACTTGTCATAATCCTATTCTGTTTGTTTTCGAGACTTTTAGTTCGTCTCGAAGGGGGGAATGCAGTGTATTAAGATTATGACGTTGTTAATGTTTTTAAGTGGAACCGGAGAGGATGTTTATTTTAGTGTCAGAGGGAATGGTTTTAGTGTGACACCCCGGATAGGACAGAGAAGTCTGTGTGTTGTAGACAGGGGATTGGACAGTAGAGGGAGCCACCCATATCTTGGGAAGATTATATATACTGGGTAAAAACGACGAAGAGGTTAGAGCGGCCATTGCAATCTGGGACGCCGTTCTCCGGGTGATCTTGACACCTGTAACCTCATGCTGAAATCTTGTGATATGAATAAAACGTATGATCAAAGGTTCAGTATGAGCGGACTCCTTTGTTTATCAGCAATAATTGCCAGCATTGACCCGATACTACACCAGAAGCTAGGTTTCCTCCCAATTGTCGACAAATGTTCATGTGAATATTCTGACATCTGCAGAAAAACAATATGCACATTTTCCCACCAGAGATGTTTCCGTCAAATTGACTTGTTGTGAATAAAAGGCTGTGCGTGATGACGTAGTGCACATAGAAATAACTTTTGCAGTAACATTTTAAATGGGTTTCCATCACATTTTCAACTCTACTGATGGTTTTGTCACAAAACAATTGCGTTATAGGCTATAGCGAATGTGCTGTTCTTGGCACGTGCACTCTAGCCAACAGCTTGCAGATCCAGTGTGGGCATAGTATGCATGATGAGATTATTATGGACAAAGAGCAAGATTATTTATATTTGTCAAACGGCAGCCAAGCATAATGTCATCAGAATAAGACCCTCTATATTTATTGGAAAGGAGCATCAATCACCGCGTGCACTTTCACCACCTTCAGAAGTTCATAATTTATTTAATCTGTAAACTGCATTCTTTCCTGAGTCATAGTGGGAGGATTCCAAGTTTACTTCGATGTGATGGTTATTATATCAATATTTGCGCATAAAGCCATTTACAACGCAATTTCTTGCATAATTACTTTTACAGACACAAAAAGATTGCACCTCGTCTAGCATATTTTGTTTTGTCAACATCTGGAATATTAACCAACAAATGTGCTGTTTCCATCCCATCAGGCCTGTTTTGATTTTTTTAAAATCTTGCATGTAATAAAAAGGTTGGATGGAAACCTGGTTAGAAAAAACAAAAAACAAAAAAGTCTGACGCATGTTTTGTGCCAATGAATTGGAGAGAATAAATAAAGAATTACAGGGGGCAGTTTGGAAAAAACAAATGTCCATTCCGAAATGTCCTACAGTAGCCTGTCTGGACTAATAATCAAATCAAAATGTTATTTGTCGCATGCGCTGAATACATCAGGTGTAGACTTTACTGTGAAATGCTTACTTACGAGCCCTTTCCCAACAATGCAGTTTTAAAAAGTAAGAACATCAAGTTGCTCTCAATGGTGCAGCTGTAGAACTTTTTGAGAATCTGAGGGCCCATGCCAAATATTTTCAGCCTCCTGAGGGGGAAGAGGCGTTGTCGTGCCCCCTTCACGACTGTGTTGGTGTGTTTGGACCCTGATAGGTCCTTAGTGATGTCGACACCGATGAACTTGAAGCTCTCGACCCACTCCACTACAGCCCTGTCGTTGTGAATGGGGGCGTGCTTGGCCCTCCGTTTCCTATAGTCCACGATCAACTTCTTTGTCTTGCTGACATTGAAGGAGAGGTTGTTGTCCTGGCACTACACTTTACAGTCTTTTTTTTAATGTCAGCTGTTATGACCTATTATGACATAGTTATGACTGTGTCATAATATGTTATGACTCTAGGTGTCAAGTAAAGCTTTATCCTTTTGGTATATTTGGGAAAAAAAGATTTTGTAGCATTATTTTAGTTTAAAATGTACATTTAGGGGAATTTTATAAGAGAATAGATTTGTTTTTGGAATTTTCTAAATACTTTATATATTATTAATTTCCATGTCGGCACTATGCCTGGAAATACCCTTGTCCGGAGCAAAGGAACCACATTTCAAACTCTCCCAAAAAGTGGCAATAATGGATATTAACTGAAAAATTATCATAAAGTAGTTTCTTGCAATAGCCCTCTGTGACTTTAAAGAATATTTCTCACAAAACTTTGATTCCTAAAAGATGTGTCCAGAGATTTGGTCAACTCCGTTAGATTTGTCTAAAATTAATCAAGAATGAGCAGGGTCCGCTATAAGGACGCATTATTCATTATTCATGTCCCCCTTAAATATAGTGCAACAAGACAACTCCTGGTAGATTTAAACAAACAATATTGGAATCATCATGGTCACAACCATAAACTCTCAACTCCATCTCCCTTATAGATTAAAATAGAATATGAATTTTGGTTAAAATATTGTACATTTGATTAAGTTTTTGAGTCATAAAGCAACTGAGGAAGCAAAATTAAACCAACTTTATTTAATTTTTATATTTTTTGGGATCATTTCTGAGAAGGAGGCAGTGAGACTTTAAAGAAAGTATCACTGCCTCCTCACAAATGATCCAAAAAATATTAAATAAAGTTGGTTCAACACAGTGGCGGGTCATTTTGACCCTAGGACAACGGGAGGGTTAAGATATATATATATATTTTTTTTTCAATACTCTGAAAACATATCCTAATCACTGTTCTGCAACATATGCTTAAACAATTGAACTATTTGCTGTGCTAGACCTAAGGGATAATGTTTACTCTATAAATGTTGTTTTATGTTCTAAATCTAGAAAAACATGCCAAAATGCTAACGAAATTAGCCCTGGAGGATTTACTAGTGCTCTAAAACTAAACCAAAATAAGTTTGGAGTTGTGTATTAGGCTACATAAATGAATAATCTAATGTTAGAATCAATCAATCAAGGCCTTTAAAAACTTGTTGAAATGAAATGCCTTTTATGATGTCTGACAGAGTTGACATAAATCCAGTTAGTTGCATCTCATAGAATCACAATGCATCACACTCACTCACATGACCTCTCAGGAAGAAATACTGACTGAAATGATGTCATTACTAAACATATTCAAACACAGTGTGACGTGTACTCACACTAAAATCTAAATGTGCACTTGAAGAGCTATTACATTTGCTGGCAATATACGTAACTGTCCTCACAACCAATTTCTGTTTTATGAAGGAAAAAAAACGAATTAGGAGGTTGTTCCTTTACATGGTGTGATGCTTATATTCATTATAATGCCATTATTGCTTTTGTGCTGATTGTCACTATTTATCAAGCACACTTGGCGCTTATAATGATGTTTAGGCTACTGATGTTTTCATCATTTGACCGTGCATCTTGCTAACCATGCGTCTTGGTGGTTGGGGTATTTTTTGTATTTTGTTGTTATAAAAATAAGCTGTTACCGTGTTCCAACACATATGCTTTCTGTTTCATAGTTGTAGCAAACACACTCCACAAATTAAAACATTTGAACACTTCAATGTGTTTTTTTGTTGTTGTTTTCACATACAGTGGAGAGAACAAGTATTTGATACACTGCCGATTTTGCAGGTTTTCCTACTTACAAAGCATGTAGAGGTCTGTAATTTTTATCATAGGTACACTTCAACTGTGAGAGACGGAATCAAAACAAAAATCCAGAAAATCACATTGTATGAGTTTTAAATAATTAATTTGCATTTTATTGCATGACATAAGTATTTGATACATCAGAAAAGCAGAACTTCATATTTGGTACAGAAACCATTGTTTGCAATTACAGAGATCATACGTTTCCTGTAGGTCTTGACCAGGTTTGCACACACTGCAGCAGGGATTTTGGCCCACTCCTCCATACAGACCTTCACCAGATCCTTCAGGTTTCGGGGCTGCCGCTGGGCAATACGGACTTTCAGCTCCCTCCAAAGATTTTCTATTGGGTTCAGGTCTGGAGACTGGCTAGGCCACTCCAGGACCTTAAGATGCTTCTTACGGAGCCACTCCTTAGTTGCCCTGGCTGTGTGTTTCGGGTCGTTGTCATGCTGGAAGACCCAGCCACGACCCATCTTCAATGCTCTTACTGAGGGAAGGAGGTTGTTGGCGAAGATCTCACGATACATGGTCCCATCCATCCTCCCCTCAATACGGTGCAGTCGTCCTGTCCCCTTTGCAGAAAAGCATCCCCAAAGAATTATGTTTCCACCTCCATGCTTCACGGTTGGGATGGTGTTCTTGGGGTTGTACTCATCCTTCTTCTTCCTCCAAATACGGCGAGTGGAGTTTAGACCAAAAAGCTCTATTTTTGTCTCATCAGACCACATGGCCTTCTCCCATTCCTCCTCTGGATCATCCAGATGGTCATTGGCAAACTTCAGACGGGCCTGGACATGCGCTGGCTTGAGCAGGGGGACCTTGCGTGCGCTGCAGGATTTTAATCCATGACGGCGTAGTGTGTTACTAATGGTTTTCTTTGAGACTGTGGTCCCAGCTCTCTTCAGGTCATTGACCAGGTCCTGCCGTGTAGTTCTGGGCTGATCCCTCACCTTCCTCATGATCATTGATGCCCCACGAGGTGAGATCTTGCATGGAGCCCCAGACCGAGGGTGATTGATTGTCATCTTGAACTTCTTCCATTTTCTAATAATTGCGCCAACAGTTGTTGCCTTCTCACCAGCTGCTTGCCTATTGTCCTGTAGCCCATCCCAGCCTTGTGCAGGTCTACAATTTTATCCCTGATGTCCTTACACAGCTCTCTTGTCTTGGCCATTGTGGAGAGGTTGGAGTCTGTTTGATTGAGTGTGTGGACAGGTGTCTTTTATACAGGTAACGAGTTCAAACAGGTGCAGTTAATACAGGTAATGAGTGGAGAACAGGAGGGCTACTTAAAGAAAAACTAACAGGTCTGTAAGAGCCGGGATTCTTACTGGTTGGTAGGTGATCAAATACTTATGTCATGCAATAAAATGCTAATTAATTACTTTAAAATCATACAATGTGATTTTCTGGATTTTTGTTTTAGATTCCGTCTCTCACAGTTGAAGTGTACTTATGATAAAAATTACAGACCTCTACATGCTTTGTAAGTAGGAAAACCTGCAAAATCGGCAGTGTGTCAAATACTTGTTCTCCCCACTGTATATCCTACAGTAACATAAACTAAAGAAATTGCTTTTGCTTTATTTGAAATATATATCTAATGTTACCTAAGACCTTCATAAACACAACCAAATGGTTATTTTTGTGATAGCATATATGACATTTATTAATTACACTGTTAGAATGTTGCAGTCAGAATGACTGCTCATTAGCTTGAAGGGGGGTCCCTCGAGGCCCAGCGGTTCTATTTATTTTTAAATCATGCAGCACATACACACATAGGAGGTCCCGTGAAGAAAACTTGCCCCCCTATGGCAATCGAATATCCGTCCAACTGATTCATTCTGGCGCCGGTCCTGTAATCCGGCTGCATTTTGAAATTTGAGATTGCCAAAATGACCAGAGTGGCAAGGAGTGGAATGTTAGCTAAAGAGATTGGTACCCAGACTATGCTGCTAAGTCACTATTATCTCAAACATGCCCAGGGGTTTTGACTGGGAGTTTACAAGATGGTAAAAGATGGAATTTACTGGATATTTTGCAGACTGTGAGATGCTGACCTTTAAGCTGTACAGACATGTAATCAGAAAACATATTCCTTCCCTACTGGAAATGGAATAACAATAATTACACAATCACACATTTTATTGTAACACAAATTGAATTGTAACACATAAAAAATACATTCTACCCAGCTTTTCTTTCACAAACCCCTGAAAAGCTAGTTTGGAGTACATTGTTATTTCCTTAATATATTGGAAATAGGTTATCAAGTTAATTCACATGCTATAGAACATGTCAGAATTGTGTTATTATTGTGTGCAATTTCCAGTATGTTTCAGAATAAGAGATTATATCTCACTAGTTTACTCATTATAGTATAAAACAATATACTGTAAATGAAAATACATCCAAACGTGATAAAATGGAGTAAGAGATGCCCTTTTCTTTTCAGAATATTGTGGAGTTGAAGATGTACGATGAGGACAGTATCATGGGTGATGACCTGTGCTCCATTATAGTGTTTGACATCAGTAACCTCACACCTGGGAAGAAGGAGACCAAGACCTTCATCAGTGAACCGGTAAGACTATTACAGCACTAAGGATTAGAACTGGAATATGTCATGAATGAATCACATGTAGCCTATGCTTGGTCTCCCATGCCTCCTCTCTATTTCAGACCAAAGATGAATTGTGGGTTGAGTTTGAGTTGTTGGAGAGGTGAGTGACAACTTTGACATCCATGCCATTGTCAGACTGCTTTCAAAGCAGAAGGTGCTGAAATAGTCAAATTTTTGTTGTTGTAAAAATGACTTCCATGACTGACAACAGTTTGTGTTTCTTGTGTTCCCTGTTTGCAGCAAAGAGCATGCTGGTGACTCTCTCTCTAATGGTGTACTAGTGGTAAGGATCAGTGGCGGCTCCTGAAAAAATTCTCAGGGGGGGCAATTTTTCTGATGATTTAGGTGACCTACACACATTTTAAAAAAGATATGTCCAGCAACAACATGAAGACAGGGGCAGCATATAAGTCAATACTGATATACACATTACTTGCTTCAAAAAGGCCTCATGGTTGAATTGGAAATATGTGCACCTGAGCAAGCAGGAGCTTTTGATAGAGGCTACTGAAAACATTGATGCAAGTTATTGGTAATAAGAAATTTTTATAGACTTCCATATTCTGCCCTCTTGTATAGATTTGTGAAAATGAACAGTGATAGACATTTTGCCTGAAAACAGAATTTGAAAATAATTTCTAGAAAAGGTAAACACAGCTATCTGTATGGCTTTGTAAATATGAACAACCATATTCTGGCCAATTGTATAGATTTGTAAAAAAAATTGTTTACTTTTTTAAAATGAAAAATAACTATTTTAAACAACATCAACTGTGAACTGATTTGGGCGTGTGTGTGTTAAAGAGACAGACAGGGAGGGACAAAGAGAGAGAGAGGCTACATTACTTGTACTGAAACTGTTCTCTTCTCTCTTTCAATGCAGCAAAGCGGTCAATGACTTTCTCATTGAAATCAGGCATGCTGAGGACTAGTTTACTAGTTACTTTTTAGCTTGCTGCATTATCAAATTCAGCTGATGCGCATAGCAATGCACGTAATGGCCTTTCTTGAAATGCTCACGCACCTTTTGCCTTCTCTCGCCTCATCACACTGGCTCCATCGCAAGCTTGCGCAATGAGTTTGACTTTCACGTCGTCGGCAAAAAGACCGTTCAGTCTCTCCAAAAGCACACTGGCGATTGAGACTGAGGTTGATTCCGAGATGGGAAGGAACTCAAAAAAGCGCTCCTGCACTTTGTGGTTGTCTCTTTGATGTGAACTTCTTTCAAAGAGACAATCGAGTTGCACTGAACGCTATAGCCATCTTGATAGTAGTACGTGAATTGATTGATGCTGCTACCCGCTCTTTTCTTAGTTACGTTCATGGTTACGTTACGTATGACGAAAGCGCGTTAGTGCAAGCCCTCAGAAACCCATAGAGATTGTATTGAAAGCTCTGAAATTTGAAAAAAATAGATTTTACATGAGAGGCTATGAGAGACTTCTGGGCGATTTTCAACCTGACTGAAATCGCCCCAAAACGGGCGGGGCCATTTGAAGCACGACTTTAGCCTGATTGGACATTTAGTGGCAGATCAGACCAGACGTCTAGATTACAACACTGATAACTACTGTTGCCGTGATATAATTGATTAGAAAAAAAATCCCTTGCTTTTCCCGTTTGGCAGTGCGTCGCCCATATCGCCCTAATGAACACACCGCCCCTGGTAAGGATATTATTCCATTTCTTATCATTCTAAGGCAAAGTCAACATCAAAAGGATGATCATAGAGGGATAATAATGAGGTCAATAATGAAAGGACATGGTAATGTGGTGTGCATTCGGAAAGTATTCAGACCATTCCCTTTTTCCACTTTGTTACGTTACAGCCTTATTCTAAAATTGATTACATTATTTTTTCCCCTCATCAATCTACACACAATACCCCATAATGACAAAGCGAAAACAGGTTTTTTCGAAATGTTTGCTAATTTACTAAAAGTATTCAGACCCTTTGCTATGAGACTTGAAATTCAGCTCAGGTGCATCCTGTTTCCATTGATCATCCTTGAGATGTTTCTACAACTTGATTGGAGTCCACCTGTGGTAAATTCAATTGATTGGACATGATTTGGAAAGGCACACACCTTTCTATATAAGGTCTCACAGTTGACAGTGCATGTCAGAGAAAAACCAAGCCATGAGGTCAAAGGGATGGTTTGTAGAGCTCCAAGACAGGATTGTGTGGGGGGAAAGATCTGGGGAAGGGTACAAAAAAAATGCATTGAAGGTCCCCAAGAACACAGTGGCCTCCATCATTCTTAAATGGAAGAAGTTTCGAACCACCAAGACTCTTCCTAGAGCTGGCCGCCCGGCCAAACTGAGCAATCTGGGGAGAAGGGCCTTGGTCAGGGAGGTGACCAAGAACCCGATGGTCACTCTGACAGAGCTCCAGAATTCCTCTGTGGCGATGGGAGAACCTTCCAGAGGGACAACCATCTCTGCAGCACTCCACCAATCAGGCCTTTGTGGTAGAGTGGCCAGACGGAAGCCTCTCCTCAGTAAAAGGCACATGACAGCCTGCTTGGAGTTTGCAAAAAGGCCCCTAAAGGACTCTCAGACCATGAGAAACAAGATTCTTTGGTCTGATGAAACCAAGATTGAACTCTTTGGCCTGAATGCCAAGCATCACGTCTGGAGGAAACCTGGCACCATCCCTACGGTGAAGCATGGTGGTGGCAGCATCATGCTGTGGGGATGTTTTTCAGCGGCAGGGACTGGGAGACTAGTCAGGATCGAGGGAAAGATGAACGGAGCAAAGTACAGAGAGATCCATGATGAAAACCTGCTCCAGAGCGCTCAGACAATGATATTGTAGGATTTTTAAAGAATTTATTTGCAAATTATGGTGGAAAATAAGTATTTGGTCAATAACAAAAGTTTCTCAATACTTTGTTATATACCCTTTGTTGGCAATGACACAGGTCAAACATTTTCTGTAAGTCTTCACAAGGTTTTCACACACTTGCTGGTATTTTGCTGGTATTTTGGCCCATTCCTCCATGCAGATCTCCTCTAGAGCAGTGATGTTTTGGGGCTGTCGCTGGGCAACACAGACTTTCAACTCCCTCCAAAGATTTTCTATGGGGTTGAGATCTGGAGACTGGCTAGGCCACTCCAGGACCTTGAAATGCTTCTTACGAAGCCACTCCTTCGTTGCCCGGGCGGTGTGTTTGGGATCATTGTCATGCTGAAAGACCCAGCCACGTTTAATCTTCAATGCCCTTGCTGATGGAAGGAGGTTTTCACTCAAAATCTCACGATACATGGCCCCATTCATTCTTTCCTTTACACGGATCAGTCGTCCTGGTCCCTTTGCAGAAAAACAGCCCCATGCTTCACAGTAGGTATGGTGTTCTTTGGATGCAACTCAGCATTCTTTGTCCTCCAAACACGACGAGTTGAGTTTTTACCAACAAGTTCTATTTTGGTTTCATCTGACCATATGACATTCTTCCAATCCTCTTTTGGATCATCTAAATGCACTCTAGCAAACTTCAGACGGGCCTGGACATGTACTGGCTTAAGCAGGGGGACACGTCTGGCACTGCAGGATTTGAGTCCCTGGCGGTGTAGTGTGTTACTGATGGTAGGCTTTGTTACTTTGGTCCCAGCTCTCTGCAGGTCATTCACTAGGTCCCCCCGTGTGGTTCTGGGATTTTTGCTCACCGTTCTTGTGATCATTTTGACCCCACGGGGTGAGATCTTGCGTGGAGCCCCAGATCGAGGGAGATTATCAGTGGTCTTGTATGTCTTCCATTTCCTAATAATTGCTCCCACAGTTGATTTCTTCAAACCAAGCTGCTTACCTATTGCAGATTCAGTCTTCCCAGCCTGGTGCAGGTCTACAATTTTGTTTCTGGTGTCCTTTGACAGCTCTTTGGTCTTGGCCATAGTGGAGTTTGGAGTGTGACTGTTTGAGGTTGTGGACAGGTGTCTTTTATACTGATAACAAGTTCAAACAGGTACCATTAATACAGGTAACGAGTGGAGGACAGAGGAGCCTCTTAAAGAAGAAGTTACAGGTCTGTGAGAGCCAGAAATCTTATTTTCCACCATAATTTGCAAATAAATTCATTAAAAATCCTACAATGTGATTTTCTGGAATTTTTTTTCTCAATTTGTCTGTCATAGTTGACGTGTACCTATAATGAAAATTACAGGCCTCTCTCATCTTTTTAAGTGGGAGTGTCATGAGCCTCTCACTCCACCGGGTTACCACCTTAATTTTCTTCCACTCTGCTCACCACTCTCTCTACTCAGCCTAACTAGCTCCACCTGTCCCTGCTCTGCTCGGCTCTAATTACTCTGCCAGCTGCGCTGCATTACCCACTAACCTCTCCCAGTATTTATAGCCCTGTCTTTCAGCTCTCCTTTGTCAGATCGTCTGCAAAGCTCACACCCGGAACCTGTGTGCTCGCGCTTCTGGCTCACCCCTGTTTTGTGACCCCGGACCTGCCTGATTCCTGGATACTCTTCTGCCCCAGGAAAACCAGACCTGCTTTCTGCCATTACGACTCCTGACTACTCTTCGACCCCGGTAACTCTGACCAGCCTTCTGCCTTGCTACAACGTATTTGGATTTCCCTTGAACTGTACTTCTGCCTGTTTTCATCCGCCCCGTTGTGTCTGTGTTTCCTCCCCCCCCCAGGACTTCTGGACCACCAACCACCGGCGTCATCGGACGCATCGCTGCCACTGGGGGAGGCACAGACCCAGCACATCGGACGGGATAACCCCTGGAGCCTTCACTCACTCCCTACATCCCTTTCCCCTTAAGTTTAAATAAACTTTCTGGTGTGACGCAATTGTGGTCCTCTTGTCGTCTGTCTGAACCGTGACAGTACGATCTGACCATCATGGACTCAGCGCACACTTCCCCCGACATGGAAACCGAAGAACCTGAGCAACCCACCGCCATGCTACGCCTGGAACACACTGAGAGAGAGCTAGGCCGCATGAGCGGCGACATCACCTCTCTGCTTCAGGTCGGCCACCAACAGCATCAGCAGTTCCAGCAGCACCAGCAGCAGTCCCAGCAGCAGCAACAACAACTCGCCATGATCATTCAACTCCTCACCAACCTGACCCCAGCCAGTCTGCCCACCAGCCCTGCCCCCGAGTTACCTGCCCCGGTCATTGCAGCCGCTGCTCCGAACCCAAGATTGGAAACCCCGAGCGGTTCAACGGCGATTCAACCCAGGTCCGGCCATTCCTGACTAGCTGCCGACTTCAGTTCTCCTTGCAGCCAAGGACCTTCGCCACGGAGGGGGCTAAAGTTGGGTATGCCATCACTCACCTGACGGGCCGAGCTCGACTCTGGGGAACAGCAGAGTTCGAACGTCAAACCCCCGCATGTGCAACCTTCGACCGGTTTGCCGAGGAGATGCTGAAGGTGTTTGACCTGGATTCACCAACCGCAGAGGCGTCTCGTGAACTGTTCAGTATTCGACAAGGCAGACGTACAGTCGCAGACCATTCCATCGACTTCCGAACCCTGGCAAGACGAAGTTCTTGGAACACACCATCGTTGGTGGACGCGTTCTTCCATAGCTTGGCTGACTATATCAAGGACGAGTTGGTCTCCCATGAACTGCCTTCCACTCTTGATGAAGCCATCGCACTGACTGTCCGGATCGACAGAGGGATACAGACCCGTCGTCGTGAGAGGGGGCGCCAAGGTCCACCTACTACCGGCATTCGGAGAGATCCGACTGGGCTCCTGTCATCTACTGCCACTCACCCAGGTCAGCTTGATCAGTCTGAGCCTATGGAGATTGGGCGAGCCTCTCTCACTCCTGCAGAGCGCCAGCGACAGCTTCACCTCAAACCTCTGCCTCTATTGTGGAGGTGATGGACATCGTGTGGTAACCTGCCCTTTAAAGGGCCGAAGCTCACCGGGCATAGGGGGAGTCCGGTTGAGTTCAATGACCATCCAGTCCTCCGACCGCAAACCCCCTGCTGCAAGTTCACCTCCGCCTCCCTGACTCAACTCACACCCTGGCTGCTCTGGTGGATTCTGGCGCCGAAGCCAACATAATGGACATCAAGCTGGCACGCCAACTGGGACTGGAGAACCTCCGTTTGACACCTCCTATTCCTGCCCGGGCACTGGACGGACACTTACTCGGATCGGTCACTCATGTCACGGCCCCGGTCTCGATGGGTCTGTCCGGAAACCATCAAGAAACTATCCAGTTTCACCTGCTCCCCTCTCCAGGCCAACCCCTCATCCTGGGTTACCCATGGCTCCGCCCGGCACAACCCTCAGCTCGACTGGGTGACCGGGGTGATCAGGGAGTGGGGAGAGGACTGCCACCGAACCTGCCTGCTTGCCGCCGCACTACCCCCTCGGCCAGTACCTACTAACTCCGCTCCTGACCCCTCCAAGGACCCTGTGTCGATTCTGCCAAGTCCCTGCATCGTTGCAGCTCTGACCTGGGCTGTTGAGGAACAGGTGCTGGAGGCTCTCCGTAACCAGCCAGGTCCCAGCACTTGCCCAGCTGACCGCCTTTTTGTCCCCGAAGACCTGAGGTCCCAGGTCGTTCAGTGGGGACATGACTCCCGCCTAGCTTGTCACCCTGGCTCCACCCGCACTTACAACCTGCTCGCCCAGAGGTTCTGGTGGCCCTCTCTGAGGAAGGATGTACGGGAATTCGTCCAAGCCTGCCCCATCTGCAACCAACACAAGTCGTCCTGCCAGCCCCAGCCGGATTGCTGCAGCCCCTGCCTGTGCCCAGGAGTCCGCTGGTCCCTGCTGCGCCTTGTCCTCCTCCTCCACGGCTCGTCGATGGTGGTCTGGTTTACACCGTCCGCCGCCTGCTTCGGTCCAGACGGAGGGGTAGGGGTCTCCAGTACCTCATTGACTGGGAGGGCTATGGACCTGAGGAAAGGACCTGGGTGCCAGCTAGTCGGATTGTGGATAGGACTCTCATCACCGCTTTCCACCAACGGCATCCTGATCAACCTGCAATCCGTAGGGGCCGCCCCAGAGGGTCTCTAACCGTCCTGCCCGCTCGGCTTCCTGTCCTGTGCCTGATCCGGTCTCGGGACCTGTCCCATCTCCCGACCACGGCCCTCCGGCTTCCTCCGAGGATGAGGACGTTCACTCGGACCGTTCGGAGGAGTTCTAGCCCTCCTCCGGCTCCCCTCCTCCCGCCCGGCGTGGTGTTGCTCTTGGGACTTCTGGGGCCGTCCCTTGGGGGGGGTTCTGTCATGAGCCTCTCACTCCACCGGGTTACCACCTTAATTTTCTTCCACTCTGCTCACCACTCTCTCTACTCAGCCTAACTAGCTCCACCTGTCCCTGCTCTGCTCGGCTCTAATTACTCTGCCAGCTGCGCTGCATTACCCACTAACCTCTCCCAGTATTTATAGCCCTGTCTTTCAGCTCTCCTTTGTCAGATCGTCTGCAAAGCTCACACCGGAACCTGTGTGCTCGCGCTTCTGGCTCACCCCTGTTTTGTGACCCCGGACCTGCCTGATTCCTGGATACTCTTCTGCCCCAGGAAAACCAGACCTGCTTTCTGCCATTACGACTCCTGACTACTCTTCGACCCCGGTAACTCTGACCAGCCTTCTGCCTTGCTACAACGTATTTGGATTTCCCTTGAACTGTACTTCTGCCTGTTTTCATCCGCCCCGTTGTGTCTGTGTTTCCTCCCCCCCCCAGGACTTCTGGACCACCAACCACCGGCGTCATCGGACGCATCGCTGCCACTGGGGGAGGCACAGACCCAGCACATCGGACGGGATAACCCCTGGAGCCTTCACTCACTCCCTACATCCCTTTCCCCTTAAGTTTAAATAAACTTTCTGGTGTGACGCAATTGTGGTCCTCTTGTCGTCTGTCTGAACCGTGACAGGGAGAACTTGCACAATTGGTGGATGACTAAATACTTTTTTCCCCCACTGTATTTACCCACTTTATATGTATATACTGTATTCTAGTCATGGCTCATCCTATATAACTGCTGGTATACACACCTTTTCTATTCACATACTGTCCATACTGCCTATACACACCATTCAAATACATTTTCACATACACTCTGGTCCGGAAGCTAATTTCCTGCAATTCTATACATTTTGCCATGGGGTTTTATACTGTGTATTTAAATACTGTATTCTTGACATAGCTCATAGCTAACTACCGTAAATTGCATTTTAGTTACACTGTTTATACACACTGCATATGTATTTATATACTAGATTATTTACATAGCTCACTCTAATAATTCTTAGTATATCTTGTGTAAATTCATCCGGTGTACATACGTATAGGTTGCATTTGGATTACTGTTACAGTGCTATTTGGGTTATTAATTGGATTCATTCAGAAATGTCATGATTTCTTAAAAAAAAAAAATATATATATATATATATATATATATATATATATATATATATATATTTATGTGCTGTTTGACATTATAAACTTTGTGGTTCGAGCCCTGAATGCTGATTGGTTGACAGCCGTGGTATATCAGACCGTATACCACAGGTATGACAACACATTTCTCTTTACTGCTCTAATTACGTTGGTAACCAGTTTATAATAGCAATAAGGCACCTCGGGGGTTTGTGGTATATGGCCAATATACCACGGCTAAGGGCTGTATCCAGGCACTCCCCCGAAGAACAGCCCTTAGCCGTGGTATATTGGCCATATACCACATCCCCTCAGGCCTTATTTCTTAAGTATACTGCATCTTCAGGAGCTAGTAACATAAGCATTTTGTTGCACCCGCTATAACATCTGCTAAACTGTGTACGCGACCAATAAACTTTGATTTGATTTGTTTTCTAAATACCCCCCAATGTATGAATTGTATATTTCTCTGTGTCTGTCTTTCTGTGTGTCTGTGTCTGTGTCGGCGTGAGCAGAATCAGATCGGCCCACAGTATATTCATAAAGCACTCAACTGAGCAACCAATCTATGTTGTATTGTTCTAGTGGAGCAGAATGTGGTGCTGAAACTGTGTGGGGCCTTTCAAGAAGAACATAAGATTCTTGCTCCTGAGGAAACATCCAACCTGGCCAAAACCTACTACATCATCAGAGACCTGGAGACAGAGCTTGGCGTGACGGTGCGGTTAACTGATTCTTTCTTGACCAATATCTTCCCTATCGTCATCCAAGTTCCATATGATTTTTCAAAATTCCACTATCATATTTTTTGTATCCCCAGGATAAATTGGGTGAGGTAGAAGATGCAACTGTCACTGGTTTATCTGCTGTTCCACTCCAGCACCTTCCAGACAGTAATGACTTCAAAGTATCTTTACCTGTGGGAGAGGGACAGTAGACCACATTCTAGTCTTTGCCGCATTCTAGTGTTTGCATAAAGTGCCAAGGAAAGATTATTGATGAAGGGTGTTTGTAAAGCCTATATGACTTACATGGACACTCCCCCTTCACAGGACATGGTGGATCTACATGTGAGAGCAGAGGACTGGTAAAGTGTTCCTTTTTATGAAACAATCCGTCAGTATTTCATTCAGAAGTATACAAACACATGGCATGAGTTGTTATTAATGTGTTAGATACTGTGTGTGTGTGAATCCACAGCCCAGACGATGAATTTGAGGTGCGTCTTGATTTTGACGTCCGTCCAGAGGAAAAATAATTCCTGAAGAAGAGAAAGGTGCTAGTGGGTCAGGCCTTACAAAAGGAGTTGGGCCTCAGCTCGCCCCCTGACCCTAAAAAGGTACATGGTGATGATTGTTTTTGCACAAATTTACACACTCTGCAGTAATTGCTGCTTATCATCCATAATTTCAACACTAATGAAGACTGAATATTGATGCTGACCAAATATGTTTGTCTTTTTCCAGTCTCATGAAAGACATTGTTGTGGGATTGTTTTTTTTTTCTTCTACTGTGGTGTCATCTACTGTAATTATGAAACAAGTCTCAAACAGGTTGACTGACAGATGGTGTTTGTCTTTTTTTCCCCCAGGTGCCTGTTATAGCTGTGGTTGGCTCAGGGGGAGGTATGGCAGTCTGAAGGGGCTGCGGAGACTGGGACTACTGGATGCTGTGAGCTACATCACTGGTGTGTCAGGCTCCACATGGTGTGCATGGAATTTATCTCCATTGCAATTAAATATGAAGTATCGTATAAGCAAAGTGAATGAAGGAGTGAATGAACAAACTAACAAACTAACACTTGCCAGTTTATACTACTGAGACCCCTACTTATGTGACATCATAACACATTCCTGTTCAACAGGGCCTTAGCTGCGCTGTATCAGGAAGTAGATTGGTCACAGCGTGATATGGATGAGTCCATCTCAGCTATGGAGGGGGAGATCAGCAAGAGTTTCCTTAGTGCCTTCACCCCTGAGAAGCTGCAGTACTATAGACACCAGATGGCAGAAAAAGAGAAGGAGGGACATATGGTGTCAGTCATAGACATGTGGGGTCTGGTCATCAAGCACTGCCTGCATGGGAAGGTACAGCCGCCTACTGTACACTCATACTTTACAATACACACTGTACTAATCACACTCCAATAGGAAGGAGTTCCGCGGAAATGGTTTTGTTTCCTGTAATTATAGTGATTTTTATTCCATTGAAACTATGGAATGTTTTTCCCACAGACACAATTAGTGTCTATTATGTCTTTCACACTGAGTTATGATGCTCTACATAATTAATGTTGGTTGGAGCAGCCTATGTGACAGATTGATTTATCCTATGTGTGATTTGAAGAAGAACACCAG
Source organism: Coregonus clupeaformis (assembly GCF_020615455.1). Taxonomy (NCBI): domain Eukaryota; kingdom Metazoa; phylum Chordata; class Actinopteri; order Salmoniformes; family Salmonidae; genus Coregonus; species Coregonus clupeaformis. The sequence continues at coordinate 47,010,532 of NC_059192.1, read as the reverse complement.
TACCCTGTCTGACCAGCAGAAGGCAGTATCAGAGGGACAGAACCCTTTACCCATCTGCACTGCAGTCAACCTGAAGGATGGAGTGAAAGACACCACAAGAGAACTTGGTAAAGCTGTTCTAGTAACTTATGTTTGATAATATGTATTTTAATGCAACCCAAACAGTGGTCCACATGTTGAAACAAGGAATATTGTAACAGAATTTTGATGGTGTTAACTTGTATGTTATTTACATATCTTTATGTATCCAGGTAATACACTAAAACTTTTGTGTAGCACGTGTCAACGCAAAGATAAAATGCTATACAACTGATTGAAAATAGCAGTTGGAGTATAAATGACATATAAATTGAATAATAAAATAAAAATTATTCCTGTTCCTATCATTTTAGAGTGGTGTGAGTTCACACCATATGAGGTGGGCATTCCAAAGTATGGGGCCTATGTCCATGCAAAGGACTTTGGGAGTGAATTCTACCTCAGTCACCTAGTCAAAAAACATCCAGAGATACGTACCTCCTATCTGCTTGGTGAGAGACCACTTATTTGTGTGTGTGTGTGCGTGCGTGCATGAGTTTGAGAGAGAGAGAGAGAGAGAGAGAGGGTGGGTGGTTACATAGTATCCCTGCACTAATGTGCAACATGTATCTATTAACTTTTTACAGTGGTTGTGGGCACCTCTGCCTCTGTGTTGACAGGTCTTTGGAGCAGTGACTTCTCTCTTAACCTGACCCAGCTTTGGGGATTTGCACTAACACTGCCTCAGCGCTGACCAGCTTGTTTAACAGCCGGCCAGTCATCACTAAGATCTACAACTTCATGCGTGGGTTCTTTCTGCACTTGAACTACAATGACAACAGCAACTTTACAGCCTGGAAAGGTACCATGCATGAACCTCCCCTAACTAGTACTGTTAAAACAAATTCAACATGGATTTATTCAAATACTGTTGTACAATGTGTGTGTGGCACCAACAGTCTATTTATGCATAGGCACCCCAATGGTGGAACAAGCTCCCTCACGACGCCAGGACAGCGGAGTCACTCTTTCTCCCCTCTCTCTCCAGATAAAATCTTGCGACTTGTGACGGCAGGCCGCCCAACAATCTGCCCGCTTGACCCTATCCCCTCCTCTCTTCTCCAGACCATCTCCGGTGACCTTCTCCCTTACCTCACCACGCTGATCAACTCATCCTTGACCGCTGGCTATGTCCCTTCCGTCTTCAAGAGAGCGAGAGTTGCACCCCTTCTCAAAAAACCAACACTCGATCCCTCTGATGTCAACAACTACAGACCAGTATCCCTTCTTTCTTTTCTCTCCAAAACTATTGAGCGTGCCGTCTTTAGCCAACTCTCTTGCTATCTCTCTCAGAATGACCTTCTTGATCCAAACCAGTCAGGTTTCAAGACTGGTCATTCAACTGAGACTGCTCTTCTCTGTGTCACGGAGGCTCTCCGCACTGCTAAAGCTAACTCTCTCTCCTCTGCTCTTGTCCTTCTAGACCTGTCTGCTGCCTTTGATACTGTGAACCATCAGATACTCCTCTCCACCCTCTCCGAGCTGGGCATCTCCGGCGCGGCTCACTCTTGGATTGCGTCCTACCTGACCGGTCGCTCCTACCAAGTGGCGTGGCGAGAAGCTGTCTCCGCACCACGTGCTCTCACCACTGGTGTCCCCCAGGGCTCAGTTCTAGGCCCTCTCCTATTCTCGCTATACACCAAGTCACTTGGCTCTGTCATATCCTCACATGGCCTTTCCTATCATTGCTACGCTGACGACACACAACTAATCTTCTCCTTTCCCCCTTCTGATAACCAGGTGGCGAATCGCATCTCTGCATGTCTGGCAGACATATCAGTATGGATGACGGATCACCACCTCAAGCTGAACCTTGGCAAGACGGAGTTGCTCTTCCTCCCGGGGAAGGACTGCCTGTTCCATGATCTCGCCATCACGGTTGACAACTCCGTTGTGTCCTCCTCCCAGAGTGCGAAGAGCCTTGGCGTGACCCTGGACAACACCCTGTTGTTCTCCGCTAACATCAAGGCGGTGACCCGATCCTGTAGGTTCATGCTCTACAACATTCGGAGAGTATGACCCTGCCTTACACAGGAAGCGGCACAGGTCCTAATCCAGGCACTTGTCATCTCCCGTCTGGATTACTGCAACTCGCTGTTTGCTGGGCTCCCTGCCTGTGCCATTAAACCCCTACAACTCATCCAGAATGCCGCAGCCCGTCTGGTGTTCAACCTTCCCAAGTTCTCTCACGTCACCCCGCTCCTCCGCACACTCCACTGGCTTCCAGTTGAAGCTCGCATCTGATACAAGACCATGGTGCTTGCCTACGGAGCTGTGAGGGGAACGGCACCTCCGTACCTTCAGGCTCTGATCAGTCCCTACACCCAAACGAGGGCATTGCGTTCATCCACCTCTGGCCTGCTGGCTCCCCTACCTCTGCGGAAGCATAGTTCCCGCTCAGCCCAGTCAAAACTGTTCGCTGCTCTGGCACCCCAATGGTGGAACAAGCTCCCTCACGACGCCAGGACAGCGGAGTCACTCACCACCTTCCGGAGACATTTGAAACCCCACCTCTTTAAGGAATACCTGGGATAGGATAAAGTAATCCTTCTACCCCCCCTTACCCCAGAAACAACAAAAAAATAGAATTGTAAAGTGGTTATCCCACTGGCTATAAGGTGAATGCACCTATTTGTAAGTTGCTCTGGATAAGAGCGTCTGCTAAATGACGTAAATGTAAATGTAAATTTAGATTATGTTTGCTGAAGTTTTGCTCCCAATGTTGCTGCAGATATGCATCCAGATGCCTTCCCCAACAGACTGACTCCAGCTGACTCCACATTCCACCTGGCAGACTCTGGGTTCTCCATCAACACAGGCTGTCCCCCTGTCTTGAGACCAGAGAGGGGGGTTGATGTCATCATGTCCCTCAACTATTCGTGGTGCGAGGACCAATTCAAAGTAAATGGGTTGAATTTATGAATAATACAAGAGTGAATTTGTGTTGAAAGATGAACAGAGCAGTTTACTTGATAATTTGCTAGATCCACATTTCGCACAGGGGTCTGCACACACACACTAGGCCAGAAGGTGCACATGACTTGCGTAACGGCCATACACAGTGTTTGAATTGTCTGACTGACATCTCTGTAATCTATCTACCAGGTCCTAAAGAGGACTGAGGTTTACTGCAAAGACCACAGCATCCCCTTCCCCTGCATTGACTTCAGCAGCCTGGAGGGACAGCCCCTGAAAGAGTTATACGTCTTTGAGGATGAGAAGAACCCCAAGGCTCCCATAGCGCTTCACTTCCCTTTCGTCAACATCTCATTCAAAGAGTTCAAGGCCCCTGGTAAGCACTGTCAAGATCATGGTAATTTTAAAAGAAGCAGAGTGTAGGGGTAGTCAATGAGCTACTGTAGCTAGCTAATGGTTCAAGCTGTCAATAAGTCATTGGCTCTGTGCCTGTCAATCAAATCAAAATTCTGTCAATAGAAAATTGTTCATGTGTGTTTTAGAGATCAGGGCCAAAGATCATTGCCCTAAAACTTTGGATTGGATTGCACTTTGTTGATATGATTGATTTTATGGTTGTTTGATGTTTAAGGCTGATGGTATTGTTATGTTCTCATTCTGAAGGTGTGGCACGTGAGGGTGAGGAGGAGATGAAGACAGGGGATGTTGACGTTAACACAAGCAGCTCCCCTTACCTAACCACACACCTGACCTACGCAGCAAAGGACTTCCGGGCACTGACAGACCTTACCTCGTACAACATCCAGAACAACAAGGAGAAGATCCTCCAGGCTCTCAGGAAGGTCCTCGAGAGGAAGGTGCCTGTGGAGGAATCGGACCACCATGAGCAGCACACATGCCATTGACGGGGCCAGAGAATATGGATAATCTTCTTGTACATATGTTATGAAATGATGAGGGCAAAACAGAATAAACATGATTGACACTTTGTAATCCAGATGCATGCCTGGATAGTGACTATAGTCAATACATTGTGCAACTGTTCTTTAACGTATGTATGTATATTATTTTTTGGGAAAGTGTCCGAGTCATGCCACCAATATAATGAGATAAGAGGGAAAGGCCCCACCTAGAGAAACGACACGTAGACCTTGAAAGTAAACAGTACGTGGCACCTGGACATTGAAAGCTAATGGTGGCGTGGCACTGAAAGATGTTAATCTTTTACATAAAGAGGAGTAACTATGTACGCTGTATAAGCATGACTATGCATGTTGTGTAAGCATGAAACTGTATAAAAGGAGAGCTCCGAGTCAAAGCAGGCAGTTGTTCCATGGACCAGCTCGGCTTTGTTGTGTTGTAATAAAGTATATTCTGAATTCACAGGCTCCGGTTTCTGAGAGATATTATTGAGTTAAATATTTCTACCACAAGAACAACATGCATTAAGATCAGATCAGACTCATTACATTGAGAGGAGCAATTCTAACTGCAATTTCTGTCACAATGTATGTTTGGTTACACTGTCCATTTGAGACTGTAGGGGAGAGAGGAAGACAGTGTGAAGACAGCGTCAGCGGCTTGCTGATTTGACATTGTGAATTTATTTTCATGAATTGTATCTTCAAGTTTGGTTTCATTTTATAGATTATAAAGAGTAGAGTATTTTGATATGAGTTGTTATCTTGTATGTTTTACGATTTATGTATTTTCAGAGAGACCGGGTCTCATTCGTTTGCTTGCTTGACCGGTTATCAGATGAGCGCATTCCTGGTGTTCGTTCATAATATTGAAATTAAGTTGTGTGATCTGATTAGAATAGTCTTTGATGTTTCATTGGGTTTTGTTTTCAACAGCAAAGTTATGCTAATTAATGAGGGGGTCTTTAGCCCTGTTTCTGATGGTTTGAAATGAGAATGCATTTTGTTGTAATTTTGGGTTCTTGTTTCCAAGCTCCTAGTCAACGTTCCGTAGGCTATAGTTCCGTAGGCTATAGTTCCGTAGGCTATAGACGCTGTGTGTTGTTTTTCTAGACTAAGTCTTTCTTACATTGTACCATTATGAACCATACGGTATGTTTCATATTATTAATTGTATCTTGGTGAGTTCATTTTAGCACATGTGTGTTTAGACACACGTAGCATGTTATTACTTAGAGGTTATTCTGGAGACACCATCACCTTAGGTGTAACCACGTTGTCTTATTTCATGATAGTCATTTACTTTGCTATATTCAGTACCATATCTTCCATGTGTATGGTTATTGTTTGAGTGTTAATTAATTTGTGCCTAATAAATCTATTAGTTGGTTTGAGTAAATTCATTCCTCATTTATAGTTTAACTCTTTGAGTGGCTATTTTCAGAAGTCAGTAACGGTAACTCTTAAAGCTTACAGCTAATTGCACACACAGATGAATGCTTTGAGATACTCAGTGTACACCTCTGTTCTAGATATATGCAATTATAAAGCTAGACTTTGATTGCTAGTATCAGCTCATCGCTCTAGCCCCTTGCACAGGAGGTTGGTGGCACCTTCATTGGGGAGAACAGGCTTGTGGTAATGGCTGGAGGGGAATTGGTAGAATGGGTTTGATGCCATTCCATTTTCTCAATTCCAGCCATTATTATGAGCCGTCCTCCCCTCAGCAGCCTCCTGTGGCCCCTTGGTAGTTGAAAACGACACTGAGTGTACAAAACATTAGGAACATCTGCTCTTTCCATGACAGACTGACCAGGTAAAAGCTAGGATCCCTTATTGATGTCACCTATTAAATACACTTCAATCAGTGTAGATGAAGGGGAGGAGACAGGTTAAAGAATGATTTCTAAGCCTTGTGACAATTGAGACATTGTGTATGTGTGTCATTCAGAGGGTGAATAGGCAAGATATAAAATATTTAAGTGCCTTTGAACGGGGTATGGTAGTAGGTTCCAGGCGCACCGGTTTCAGTGTGTCAAGAACTGCAACGCTGCTGGGTTTTACACGCTCAACAGTTTCCCGTGTGTCTCAAGAATGGTCCACCACCCAGAGGACATCCAGCCAACTTGACACTTTGAAGCACTGGGAAGCAATGGAGTGAACATGGGCCAGCATCCCTGTTTAATGCTTTCGTCACCTTGTGGAGTCCATGCCCCGACGAACTGAGGCTGTTCTGAGTGCAAAAGGGGGTGCAACTCAATATTAGGAAGGTGTTCCTAATGTTTTGTATACTCAGTGTATATCTTAATTCAAGTTACATTTGGGGGGACTGATTGTGTTACTGACTGACTAGCTCCCAGCCTAAATCCGTTAGTCTCGACTGAGCCTCTTGCTAAAATAGTGTCTATGAACGTTAACATTAAATTGAGTCAGATTATATGTAGATTATCGAATATAATTTAGTCCTACAGGGCTTTATATTGCGAGTGCCTTTATTAGACATTGGAAGAAACAATCAGACTTCACTTTAAAACACTGTCAAATAAATTGAAAAAAAACCCGAATAGCATACTACCTCCAAGTCACACCAGAGCATCACTCACAGGAAAAAATAAATGTTTGCAAAGTGGCTCTTTAACACAGACCTCTACGAAATGATAGAAAGCTTGGTATCTGTTCTAGAGTAAATTATACTTCTAAAGTTCATGCATTTAGTGGTAAGGACCAAGAGCAGGCTCAATGGTAAACTCTTGAGACTCATAATATGGGAATTTGATTGTGTTAATGGCACTGGTTCCGGCATACAGCATTGTATCTGCACTATTGACATCCTCAAGAAATCGAACTCATCATAATGCAACTATAGACTTGATGGAAAATGTATATGAACTTACTTTCAGCACTTAAGTTTTTTAAATGCTTTTGCTATTGACCTAACATTAGAAGTTCCTTCCTTCAAAGTGGTGCAGGTGGTAAAGTGCAGTTCTCTCTGGTTCTCTGGCCAATGCCTGTGACATGTCTGACGCTTCAGTCAAGGTCCAGACGATGGAAAAATAAATAACCTAAATAAACTGATTGATACAAATGTATACCTAATTTTGATCCATTCCTGACATGTTCTACCCATGTATGATAACAATGAGTCCCGAACATAAACACGAACAAAGAGTTTAAAATACTGTGGGCCTACCATGCTAGAAGCTGAGGCTATAGCAATCCTCCAACATCATGAAGCATGTCACCTTAATTCAAACAACAGCTGAGTTACTTCACCAATTAAAGATTTGTCTGAGAGTATGTCTACTCCTGACAAGAATGTGAGCAACCCGAATGCCGCCTGACTTGGTAGTTAAGTCACCTATCAGAGCCTTGTGATTCTGAGACTCACTGAATTCTATTTATACAAGCTTTAATTTCAGCTAAATATTTACAAAGTTAACATTGACCAGACACCAAGTGTTAAGACAACATGTTGTTATATGGTAAGTGCACTGACTTGTAGCTTTCGTCAGGTTCGCTACTCATATGGTGTGCTGTGTTCAGAGAGTATGTACAAAACATACAGTGCATGGTTTATATTGAACAGACATTGAGAATGGTTGAGGGACAAGCTATCGGTGTTAAGAATATGAAAAGCTATGAAAATACACAATATAAAGTAATTCAATGTTGAGTATAAATGAAACACTTATAGTGATTGAGATAAATTATTCACCAGATTGATCAATTGTGATTGTAGATGTAGTGTGACATAGTGTCACAGTACTGTCTGTATGTGAGCCTATCAATTGATCATTATTCATTTGATGTTCAAATGAGGATTGCTCAAATGGATGTGATGACCATACAGATAGTGCACAATTAGATCCCTCCTCATCTGAATTATTTATATATCTACAGTACATGTATGCCCACTGAAGGACATTTTGCAGAAGTGGTGCCACAGGGTCTAATCTCTAATGGTTTGGTACTCACTTGGAGAGTAGCCTATATGGTCTGGCTCAGAGATCTTACAACTGTCTGCTTTAAAGCCAGTTGGGGTAAAGAATAAGAGAAAAACTAGCCTGAGAATAAACCCCTTGTTGGCTCGTACCCTATGCGCTGGCTGGCGCATAGGGCAGCAACAAAGGTCCATAGAACAAGGATGGGCAACTTTGATGGGGGTGGGGGCCACAAAAAAAACGAATTCATAATTAGGGGCCGCAGTGGCTCATGGGTCTGCGTGCCCACATCCATACCCTCCCCACCTTGTGAGCAAAATATTTTAGCGGCCCTCCTTGTGACAGCGAAGAGAAAACCTTTATGGTTTAAAGTTCATTTCCTGCAATTCTGCACAATGTGCAATGGGGCGTAAAGAAGATTTTACAATTGTATAACTCATTTCATGCAATTCTACTCATTCTGCCATGGGGCGGAGAGAAAAGATTGCAATTTTACAGCTAATTTCCAGCAATTCTACACATTTTGCAATGGGGTGGAGGCAAATATTTGCAGTTTTTAATATGATAATTGATGATCAATGGCCCCCACCCCAGTCGGTAATTCGACATTGCTTACCACAAGTTTAGATAGTTGGCTGCTAGACTAACTTACCAATCAAATTTTTTTTTGCTGACATGGGCTAATTGAGTGACTGCTGATGCACAACCACATAAAAAAAATTGCACCTTGTGTATTATATTATTCTAACTCTCAACAGTAAGTTGAGACCCCAACTGAGTTTCTAAAAAAACATTTTTGTTTAAATTGGTCCGCGGGGCAGTTGCCCATCCCTGCCATTGAAGGTTCTTTATTGCCACTCTCACAAAATTGGACAACCTGGTAGGTTAGTTTCATTACTTGTGCTTCGGTGAACCACGCTCACATGATGCAAAACTTTGCATGAGACCCTAAAACATGCTTCCTGAGTTGACTCCCTTAACAAATGCCACTGTCGCACTTACACCCATCCAGTTCTTTCGGATCTTGGCAACAGTCTCAAAATACTTTGAATGGACCGTCTGACATTGTGCTCTTTTAACGTGATTCATTGGATTAAACAGGAAATAAATTGAAAGCAAAATTCAAACATTTAAAGGCTCTTTCTACAAGAAGTATCCCAACTGAGTAAAACAGTAGGCCTATTTACAGTAGGCAATGTTTTAGCAATGGTCATGATTAACCCAATGATTTCCATTCTGATTTATGGCAGCAGAAGTTAGTTATAATAGTTGTAGGATGTTTTTAAGGTAGTTTTGTCCCTGTGCCTTGTAGGGAATTGTCTGTTTTACTGCCTGGTATTTGAGAAGCCTGGAGTTGTTCCTCTGAAACAACACTGGCATATGGGCTAGCTAAATATAGATGGCATCAACACCTGTTGCTCAATGTACAAAAAGGCAAGGGGGCAAGATCAAATTATGTTAACTGATTAAAATGGCAATTGCATTATCCAGTTTAGGAGGCTTTAATTTGAAATCAAGTACCAAATGAATAAATGTCCTCTTTTGTGGAGTTTCAACCTGAGATGAAGATGCATTAAGATGCATCTTAATTGTTGGATGCCTTCCAAGAGACAGCATCTTTCTGCCGTTTCTGTGGATGGTTAGACTACAAATGGAGGGATAATTTGTTGGAGTCAATAGCACTTGTCTCCTGGGGGACTTCGAGTCTGTCACGCCCTGACTCTGAGGACTTGTATTTGTTGAGTCAGGGTGTGTATTTTCTGTGTTGTGTTTGCTATGTCGATGTTCTATGTTTAAGATCTAGAATGTGTAGATCTATGTTGGCCTGTGTGGTTCCCAATCAGAGGCAGCTGTTGCTCGTTGTCTCTGATTGGGGACCATACTTAGGCAGCCTTTTGGCACCTGTTAGTTGTGGGATCTTGTTCCAGGTATGGTATGGTATGGTATGGTATGGTATGGTATGGTATGGTATGGTATGGTATGGTATGGTATGGTATGGTATGGTATGGTATGGTATGGTATGGTATGGTATGGTATGGTATGGTATGGTATGGTACCTTGGACTTCACGTTTCGTTTGTTGTTTTGTCGCGTGTTCATTCGTTTAAATAAACATGTATGCTTTTCACGCTGCGCCTTGGTCCTTCTCGTTCGTAAACGATCGTGACAGAGTCAGTGTTTGCTTAATGCAGAGGGATGGCTAGGTCCTGCGCTTCTCACTGTCGGACCGTCTTGACAGCCTTACCATGGAGAGATAATTTGGCATTGCGATCCAATAGCTCTTCAGAGTCTGGAAGATGTCGGTGGCAGTGGGAAAGGCACGAAGTTCGATAGAGAAGTCCAAAAAAATTTATTCAACTCTATGGAAGCTGTTTCCTCACATTTTTCTCATACTTTCACTCGTCGGATATGCAGCCTTGGGAGCGGTGCTATTCTGGTACATAGAGGGAGGGAGTGTGTACAAAACAGAAGGGGAATATCATACGTTTTTGGGTGAACTGGTGCGCACAATTCAGAATTATCCAGGTAAGGTGAATTACCAGAAATCTATGTTGATAACACCAGTATACATTTTTTTTGCAATATGTGTGAGTTAAGTCTTTATAGATGTGGTGAAATATGTATTGTAAATTTGTTTAGTTTTTTAGGTATAGGCTACTTTTATTCAAATAATAGCATTTTACTTGCAGTTAATTCGTCCAGCAATTCTACTCAAGAACACGATTTGGTGAAAGAACTAGAAAAAGAAATCAACGGGGCGTTCAAGTCCATATGGCTTCAACGTCCAGAGCGATGGACATACTCTGCATCCTTGTTCTTCTGCTGTACTGTATTTACAACCGTGGGTAAGTAATCATGAACAAAATAGGTCCAATTAAGACAACACTTTAGGCCTATACAACAATACCATTGTGCTGGTGTACAGGTGTAGGATCTTAATTTGAGCCAGTTTGCTACAGCAGGAAAATAATCCTGCAGCATTAGGAAATGTGAATTATTATGTGGATTATAATTCATGGACATTTTTCGTATGGGGAAATCAAGTCAAATGTCAAAGTGGAAATTACTAACTTCAGAAGCCTTTGTAGACCCAACATTTTAAATGTCCTGCATTGCAGCAGTTGCAACCCGTCAATTATATTTTTTAGTGCCTGTTTTGCATGTAAAAAATAAATGTACATGTCACATATCAGTTTGCAAACAATGTTAAAAAATCAATAAAAATGGAGTTAATAAAGCCGCATACAAATATAGTCTCTTTCTTGAGTAAGGCAGCTCCAAAATGGAGGTGTTTCAGCCTAGCTCAGTGCTTTCTGTGGTGGAGGGGCTAGCCAGCAAAAATAGAGTGTAGGCATTGGTAATCTTCTCTAGTTGTGCCATGATTGGCTCAGTGTTCTGTCACTCATGGAGACACTATGTCACCGCGGAATCTACAGGGAGAGCTAGGCAGTTCAAGCCCCCTTGGGTGCTGCCATAGATTTACATTAGAAGTGCCCATCCAAGAAGGCTCAAAGTCATTGGCCACAGATAAAATTACGTCAAATAACGTTATATCTACCGTAGCTTTGACTGGACTGATCATGTTAACGTCATACTTTCACAATCTTAGCTAGCAAGCTTGACAAGCAGTCATCATCATGAATCCCGTCTACAATCTACATTTACATTTTAGTCATTTAGCAGACGCTACTGGCAAATCCTTTTCAATCCTTGTCATATCAAGAGAAATTATATACTGAACAAAAATATAAATGCAACATGCAACAATTTCAGATTTTACTGAGTTACAGTTCATTTAAGGAAATAAGTTAATTGAAATACATTCATTAGGCCCTAATCTATGGATTTCACATGACTGGGAATACAGATATGCATCTGTTGGTCAAAGACACCTTAAAAAAAAGGTAGGGTCGTGGATCAGAAAACCAGTCAGTATCTGGTGTGACCACCATTTGCCTCATACAAAGCAACATTTTCCCCGATCCAGAGCATCCCAAACATGCTCAATGGGTGACATGTCAGGTGAGTATGCAGGCCATGGAAAAACTTGGACATTTTCAGTTTCCAGGAATTGTGTACAGATCCTTGTGACATGGGGCCGTGCATTATCATCCTGAAACATGAGGTGATGGAGGCGGATGAATGGTACAACAATGGGCCTCAGGATCTCGTCACGGTATCTCTGTGCATTAAAATAGCCATAGATCAAATACAATTGTGTTTGTTGTCCATAGCTTATGCCTGCCCATACCATAACCCCACAGCCACCATGGGGCACTCTGTTCTCAACGTTGACATCAGCAAACCGCTCACCAACACGACGCCATACACGTGGTCTGCGGTTGTGAGGCCGGATGGACGTACTGCCAAATTCTCTAATACGATGTTGGAGGCGGCTTATGGTAGGGAAATGACCCTTCAATTCTCTGGCAAAAGCTCTGGTGGACATTCCTGCAGTCAGCATGCCAATTGCACGCTCCCTCAAAACTTGAGACATCTTCGGCATTGTGTTGTGTGACAAAACTGCACATTTTAGAGTGGCCTTTTATTGTCCCCAGCACAAGGTACACCTGTGTAATGATCATTCTGTTTGATCAGCTTCTTGATATGCCACACCTGTCAAGTGGATGGATTATCTTGGCAAAGGAGAAATGCTCACTAACAGGGATGTAAACAAATTTGTGCACAGAATTTGAGAGAAATAAGCTTGTTGTGCCTATGGAACATTTAGGGGATCTTTTATGTCAGCTCATGAAACATGGGATCAACACTTTACATATTGTGCTTATATTTTTGTTTAGTGTAGATAAAACGTATCGGTGCTCATCGGCCATTGGACATAAACATTACACAACAAGTCGGAAAATCGCAAATTCAACAATGAGTGTTTCGGAAGGAATCAATGGCTAACTGCAAGCATCGCAAAGCAATCACTATTTTGCTTCCCCTGCCTGATATTCGGTGGAGAGGGTGTGTGGTCTAAGTATGGGTTTAAGGATTTAAAACATAGGTCTTAATCAACATTCACACGCAACATCATGGGCCAGAAAAGGTTGAATACATTGGCCATGCTGTCAATCCAGCATGACTTCTGCTGCATTCAAAACAACTTGAAACTCGGAACTGGGAAATCTCAGAATTCAGTGCGTTCAAGACAACTGGGAACTCTGAAAAAAACTAGCATGGACTGGAAAAATATGTTTTAAACGGTCATCCAACTCGGAATTCCAAGTCGGGAACTCTGGCCTCTTTCTAGAGCGCTGACCTGAAGATTACTGACGTCATGATTCAACCTTGTTTTTTTCAGAGTTCCCAGTTGTCTTCAAAGCACCATAAATCCAGAGAATGCCAGACTTTGATGACAAAGTTAGATGACAAAGTTTGCCCACAAGAAGGACCGTAGCGCCACGTTCAAGTGAGCACAGCACAACAACACTGAGTCCAAAAATATGCCTTGTATACTGCGGCATAAATTATGTAAATTGCCAGGGAGATATGTATACTGTAGCTAAGAAAGTAATACTAAGTGTATGTGTAGTAAGCTGTTAGTAACCCATGTCCCTCTCCCCCTCAGAACTTAGTCTACTGTTCTGACTTAGTGGTGCACATGTAGCCTATAGCCTGTTTTAGAGAAACGTCATCATCGAATATTGTAAGAGCTTTCATTGTCTGCTTACAGTGCCTTGCAAAAGTATTCATCCCCCTTGGCGTTTTTCCTATTTTGTAGCATTACAACCTGTAATTTAAATTGATTTTTATTTGGATTTCATGTAATGGACATACACAAAATAGTCAAAATTGGTGAAGTGAAATTAAAAAAATTACTTGTTTCAAAAAAGTATAAAAAATTAATAACGGAAAAGTGCTGCGTGCATATGTATTCACACCCTTTGCTATGAAGCCCCTAAATAACATCTGGTGCAACCAATTACCTTCAGAAGTCACATAATTAGTTAAATAAAGTCCACCTGTGTGCAATCTAAGTGTCACATGATCTCAGTATATATACACCTGTTCTGAAAGGCCCCAGAGTCTGCAACACCACTAAGCAAGGGGCACCACCAAGCAAGCGGCACCATGAAGACCAAGGAGCTCTCCAAACAGATCAGGGACAAGGTTGTGGAGAAGTACAGATCAGGTTTGGGTTATAAAAAAATATCAGAAACTTTGAACATCCCACGGAGCACCATTAAATCCATTATTAAAAAATGGAAAGAATATGGCACCACAACAAACCTGCCAAGAAAAGGCCGCCAACCAAAACTTACAGACCAGGCAAGGAGGGCATTAATCAGAGAGGCAACAAAGAGACCAAAGATAACCCTGAACAAGCTGCAAAGCTCCACAGCGGAGATTGGAGTATCTGTCCATAGGACCACTTTAAGCCGTACACTCCACAGAGCTGGGCTTTACGGAAGAGTGGCCAGAAAAAAAGACATTGCTTGAAGAAAAAATTAAGCAAACACGTTTGGTGTTCGCCAAAAGGCATGTGGGAGACTCCCCAAACATATGGAAGAAGGTTCTCTGGTCAGATGAGACTAAAATTGAGCTTTTTGGCCATCAAGGAAAACGCTATGTCTGGCGCAAACCCAACACCTCTCATCACCCCGAGAACACCATCCCCACAGTGAAGCATGGTGGTGGCAGCATCATGCTGTGGGGATGTTCTTCATCAGCAGAGACTGGAAAACTGGTCAGAATTGAAGGAATGATGGATGGCGCTAAATACAGGGAATGTTTTTAGGGAAACCTGTTTCAGTCTTCCAGAGATTTGAGACTGGGACGGAGGTTCACCTTCCAGCAGGACAATGACCCTAAGCATACTGCTAAAGCAACACTCGAGTGGTTTAAGGGGAAACTTTTAAATGTCTTGGAATGGCCTAGTCAAAGCCCAGACCTCAATCCAATTGAGAATCTGTGGTATGACTTAAAGATTGCTGTACACCAGCGGAACCCATCCAACTTGAAGGAGCTGGAGCAGTTTTGCCTTGAAGAATGGGCAAAAATCCCAGTGGCTAGATGTGCCAACCTTATAGAGACATACCCCAAGATACTTGTAGCTGTAATTGCTGCAAAAAGTGTCTCTTCAAAGTATTGACTTTGGGGGGGTGAATAGTTATGCACACTCAAGTTTTCTGTTTTTTTGTCTTATTTCTTGTTTGTTTCACAATAAAAAATATTTTACATCTTCAAAGTGGTAGGCATGTTGTGTAAAAAGGCAAATGTAAACCCCCCAAAATCCATTTTAATTCCAGGTTGTAAGGCAACAAAATAGAAAAAATGCCAAGGGGGGTGAATACTTTCTCAAGCCACTGTATATGCCCCCTTTATTTATCCTACGGTTCTGACTTGGTGTACAGGGAGAATACTGTAAGAACCTCCCATGTTCTGAATTCTGTCACTGTACATTTCAAAAGTGCTGAACAAATAGTTATATCGACTACTCGCTCATTAATGTCTTTATCGAAATTACGGCTTACCTCTTATCAGCTCATCGTTCCCTTATGCCATAGTTTGTACGCCTCAATTGTTATATTGCTTATATAGCAGTGGAGGCTGCTGAGAGGAGGATGGCTCATAATAATGGCCGGAATGGAGTCCATTCCATACATTATTATGAGCCGTCTTCCCCTCAGCAGCATCCACTGTTATATAGGTCTATCTCATTAGTACCTTATTCATCATTTTAGGCATTGTTGGAATAATTTCATTGTTTTGCTTACTTTGTGTATTATAATTAGCTTATGTGTTTTTCTTCACGAGGAGAGGATACTATATAATGTTGTTGGGTCTGTAACCATGTTTGTTCAACTGAAAGTTCCGTAATAGACCCATGTAATTTTAGTTGATATTGCAAGATTGTTTTGTTTTCGCAATGTGCTGTCTGTGTGTCGGTATATTGTCTATAAAAGTGATCAAATTAAGATCTGTAGTAATAGACTATTTGCTCAAGACAATTTCTGGCTCATATGATGCTCTTTGTAAATGTATAGCCTCATGAGGACAATACAGATATTCTCAATTATTATGCCTGGTTATGGACTGTTATGCATGGGCACCAGTGCTTGACTTGGGAAGGAAGAAGTGCAGGAGCTGTCTTTTTCCAAGTCGGTCCATTGAAATTCACAAATTACATTATGCTATAGAGACCTCTGATTATTCACTGTTAATGGTTTATACACATTATACATGACTTCTCCATGACTTTTAACCACATTTTCATGACTATTCTTATAGCCTATATGAAAAAGTAAGCATTATTGACACTGGAAAGCTGCTGTGTCTGATCCTATGTAGGCCTACCATCTCCTGCCGTTGTGCCATTGATCAAGGTACTTAGACCCCCACATAGAACTGCACTGTTAGTCACATGTTGTCAACATGTGGTCAACCATACATCTGGAGAGCTCCTGGGTGTGCAGGCTTGGTTTTTTCAACATTACAACCAAATACTTTTGTCTTTATAAAATGATTACCTCATTCAATAAATCAGGGATTAAAAGGATGAGGTAGTCTACTTCAAAGCAATGTATCTAACTAGACATGTTGATATATAAGGCTAACATATTCATGTTTCGAGGGAGATCTACAGTGAGGGGAAAAAGTATTTGATCCCCTGCTGATTTTGTACGTTTGTCCACTGACAAAGAAATGATCCGTCTATAATTTTAAAGGTAGGTTTATTTGAACAGTGAGAGACAGAATAACAACAACAAAATCCAGAAAAACGCATGTCAAAAATGTTATAAATTGATTTGCATTTTAATGAGGGAAATAAGTATTTGACCCCCTCTCAATCAGAAAGATTTCTGGCTCCCAGGTGTCTTTTATACAGGTAACGAACTGAGATTAGGAGCACACTCTTAAAGGGAGTGCTCCTAATCTCAGCTTGTTACCTGTATAAAAGACACCTGTCCACAGAAGCAATCAATCAATCAGATTCCAAACTCTCCACTATAGCCAAGACCAAAGAGCTCTCCAAGGATGTCAGGGACAAGATTGTAGACCTACACAAGGCTGGAATGGGCTACAAGACCATCGCCAAGCAGCTTGGTGAGAAGGTGACAACAGTTGGCGCGATTATTCGCAAATGGAAGAAACACAAAATAACTGTCAATCTCCCTCGGCCTGGGGCTCCATGCAAGATCTCACCTTATGGAGTTGCAATGATCATGAGAACGGTGAGGAATCAGCCCAGAACTACACGGGAGGATATTGTCAATGATCTCAAGGCACCAAGAAAACAATTTGTAACACACTACGCCGCGAAGGACTGAAATCCTGCAGCGCCCGCAAGGTCCCTGTCACACCCTGGCTCTGGGACTCATTATGTTGAGCCAGGGTGTGTTCATTTCTATGTGTTCTGTTTCTTTGTTGGGTGTTCTAGGTTGGTTATTTCTATGTTTGACGGAATGACTCCCAATCAGAGGCAACGAGTGTCAGCTGTGTGCTGGTTGTCTCTGATTGGGAGCCATATTTAACTGTCTGTGTTTCACTCTGTGTTTGTGGGTTTTTGTTCCGTGTCGGTATTTTGTCACCGTGGACTTCACGAGTCGTGTTTTGTTTTGATAACTTTAACTAATTAAAGTCATGTTTGTTTCACACGCTGCGCCTTGGTCTACTTCTCGTCAAGACGATCGTGACAGAAAAACCCACCGTAAAAGGACCAAGCAGCGTGTCCAGGAGCAGGCAGACTGGACATGGGAGGAAGCGCCAGGAAAGGAGATGGAGAGGCTGGCGATGGCCCAGGTGGGCAAATCGTGGTCCTGGGAAGACATGCTCGGGGGCAAGGGACCTTAGGGTAGGATCAAGGCCCTGGCGAGAGAGGAGCAGCGGCGTCAGCAGTGCCATCGTCGGAAGGACGAGAGGCACCCCCAATAATTTTTTAGGGGGGGGCACACGGCATGGGCGACTGGGCAGCAGGAGGCTGCCACAGGGCGAAATGGGAGACGAGGAGAGAAGGCCACCGGGTTACGGGAGCCATTGGCGAGAGGAGGGAAGGAAGTTGTAGAGGCACGGCGAGAGGTACTGAGGTGTATTGCCAGTCCGGTCCGGCCCGTTCCTGATCCCCGTTTAAGGCCAGTGGTGTGTGTTCCCAGTACGGTCCGGCCTGTTCCTGCTCCACGCACCAAGCCTACGGTGTGCGTCGCCAGCCCAGTCCGGCCTGTCCCTGCTCCACGCACCAAGCCTACGGTGTGCGTCGCCAGCCCAGTCCGGCCTGTCCCTGCTCCACGCACCAAGCCTACGGTGTGCGTCGCCAGCCCAGTCCGGCCTGTCCCTGCTCCACGCACCAAGCCTACGGTGTGCGTCGACAGCCCAGCCCGGCCTGTTCCTGCTCCACGCACCAAGCCTACGGTGTGCGTCGACAGCCCAGCCCGGCCTGTTCCTGCTCCACGCACCAAGCCTACGGTGTGCGTCGCCAGCCCTGCCCGGCCTGTTCCTGCTCCACGCACCAAGCCTACGGTGTGCGTCGACAGCCCAGCCCGGCCTGTCCCTGCTCCACGCACCAAACCTACGGTGTGCGTCGCCAGCCCAGCCCGGCCTGTTCCTGCTCCACGCACCAAGCCTACGGTGTGCGTCGCCAGCCCTGCCCGGCCTGTCCCTGCTCCACGCACCAAGCCTGCGGTGTGCGTCGCCAGCCCTGTCCGGCCTGTCCCTGCTCCACGCACCAAGCCTACGGGGTGCGTCGCCAGCCCGGCCCGGCCTGTCCCTGCTCCACGCACCAAGCCTGCGGTGTGCGTCGCCAGCCCTGTCCGGCCTGTCCCTGCTCCACGCACCAAGCCTACGGGGTGCGTCGCCAGCCCGGCCCGGCCTGTCCCTGCTCCACGCACCAAGTCTACGGTGCGCGTCGCCAGCCCGGTCCGGCCTGTTCCTGCCACTCGCACCAAGTCTACGGTGCGCGTCGCCAGCCCGGCCCGGCCCGTTCCTGCCACTCGCACCAAGCCAGGGGTGCGAGTCGTCAGTCCGGCACAACCCGTGCCTGGGTCATCGGTGCCAATTCAGGTACCGCTCTACTGCTCCACTAAGGAGCTGAAGCCTACCGCTCCTGCTACGTCCAGTCCAGCTCCAGCCAGCGGGGCCAGACCGGACCAGGGGCGCTATGGGGGGTTTGTTGGAGGGTGGTGGGCAAGCCCGGAGCCGGAGCCGCCGCCGAGGAGGAATGCCCACCCAGCCCTCCCCTGTTTTGCTCGTATTTAGGCGCGGTCGCAGTCCGCGCCTTTAGGGGGGGGTACTGTCACACCCTGGCTCTGGGACTCATTATGTTGAGCCAGGGTGTGTTCATTTCTATGTGTTCTGTTTCTTTGTTGGGTGTTCTAGGTTGGTTATTTCTATGTTTGACGGAATGACTCCCAATCAGAGGCAACGAGTGTCAGCTGTGTGCTGGTTGTCTCTGATTGGGAGCCATATTTAACTGTCTGTGTTTCACTCTGTGTTTGTGGGTTTTTGTTCCGTGTCGGTATTTTGTCACCGTGGACTTCACGAGTCGTGTTTTGTTTTGATAACTTTAACTAATTAAAGTCATGTTTGTTTCACACGCTGCGCCTTGGTCTACTTCTCGTCAAGACGATCGTGACAGTCCCCCTGCTCAAGAAAGCACATACAGTGGGGAAAAAAAGTATTTAGTCAGCCACCAATTGTGCAAGTTCTCCCACTTAAAAAGATGAGAGAGGCCTGTAATTTTCATCATAGGTACACGTCAACTATGACAGACAAATTGAGAAAAAGAATTCCAGAAAATCACATTGTAGGATTTTTTATGAATTTATTTGCAAATTATGGTGGAAAATAAGTATTTGGTCACCTACAAACAAGCAAGATTTCTGGCTCTCACAGACCTGTAACTTCTTCTTTAAGAGGCTCCTCTGTCCTCCACTCGTTACCTGTATTAATGGCACCTGTTTGAACTTGTTATCAGTATAAAAGACACCTGTCCACAACCTCAAACAGTCACACTCCAAACTCCACTATGGCCAAGACCAAAGAGCTGTCAAAGGACACCAGAAACAAAATCGTAGACCTGCACCAGGCTGGGAAGACTGAATCTGCAATAGGTAAGCAGCTTGGTTTGAAGAAATCAACTGTGGGAGCAATTATTAGGAAATGGAAGAGATACAAGACCACTGATAATCTCCCTCGATCTGGGGCTCCACGCAAGATCTCACCCCGTGGGGTCAAAATGATCACAAGAACGGTGAGCAAAAATCCCAGAACCACACAGGGGGACCTAGTGAATGACCTGCAGAGAGCTGGGACCAAAGTAACAAAGCCTACCATCAGTAACACGCTACGCCGCCAGGGACTCAAATCCTGCAGTGCCAGACGTGTTATTATTAATAGGGCGATCAATTTGTAAACATTTTCAAAAAGTCTGGACTGGAATATGAATTCACATTCATCTAACACTTATCCCTTTTTCAAATGAATTGTTTAAAAAATGGTTGACATTGACTTGTATCTAGCACATAGAGATTACCGCATTCCAAATGTAACACATTTGGTTTCCTGACCCCCTCCCGAACAATTATTTCCCAGAGGAAACAAACATTTCTATTGGGTTTAGCAGGGCCGGCAACAGGCATAAGCGACATAAACGGTCGCTTTTTGGGGGGGAACAGTCAGGGTCTCAACTTACTGTTGAGAGTTAGAATAGTAGAATACACAAGGTGCAAGGTCGAAATTTGTTTGTGCATCAGCAGTTTTTCTCTTGTTATGTCAGTCACTGACAGTCACTAAATTAGCCATATCAGCTAACATTTTTACATTTACATTTTAGTCATTTAGCAGACGCTCTTATCCAGAGCGACTTACAGTTAGTGAGTGCATACATTATTTTAATATTTTTTATACTGTCCCCCCGTGGGAAACGAACCCACAACCCTGGCGTTGCAAACGCCATGCTCTACCAACTGAACTACATCCCTGCCGGCCATTCCCTCCCCTACCCTGGACGACGCTGGGCCAATTGTGCGCCGCCCCATGGGTCTCCCGGTCACGGCCGGCTACGACAGAGCCTGGATTCGAACCAGGATCTCTAGTGGCACAGCTAGCACTGCAATGCAGTGCCTTAGACCACTGCGCCACTCGGGACAATTTTTATATTGGTAAATTAGTCTAGCCAGCTATCTAATCTTGTAGTAATCATGGCTGAAGACCGTGCTCGCAGGGTACGTGCCCAGTGGCCCTGACTTCCAAATGGCCCCTATTGATTTTGTTAGTCACTCTTGATTTTGTTAGTCAAATAATTGAACTTTCAATGATAGATCTGGTCATAGACACTACAACTACTACTATATTGAAGGAGTGTGAGGACAATGTAGTGTGTGTCCAGTGGTTAAAGTTATAAGATAAGATATTGATTAGCCTTCTCTTTCAGCGCTCTTCTAGTGAAGAACATAGATCATTGACTTGGCTTCACCACCAGTCTTGACTTCACTCAAAATACATTATAAGCTACATCATCAAAATCAAATCAAATCAAATGTTATTGGTCACATACACATATTTAGCAGATGTTATAGCGGGTGTAGCGAATGCTTGTGTTCCTAGCTCCAACAGTGCAGTAGTATCTAACAATTCACAACAATACACACAAATCTAAAAGTAAAAGAATGGAGTTAAGAAATATATAAATATTAGATTGAGCAATGTCAGAGTGGCATTGACTAAAATACAGTAGAATAGAATACAGTATATACAGTTGAAGTCGGAAGTTTACATACACTTAGATTGGAGTCATTAAAACTCGTTTTTCAACCACTCCACAAATTTCTTGTTAACAAACTATAGTTTTGGCAAGTCGGTTAGGACATCTACTTTGTGCATGACACAAAGTAATTTTTCCAACAATTGTTTACAGACAGATTATTTCACTTATAATTCACTGTATCACAATTCCAGTGGGTCAGAAGTTTACATACACTAAGTTGACTGTGCCTTTAAACAGCTTGGAAAATTCCAGAAAATGATGTCATGGCTTTAGAAGCTTCTGATAGGCTAATTGACATCATTTGAGTCAATTGGAGGTGTACCTGTGGATGTATTTCAAGGCCTACCTTCAAACTCAGTGCCTCTTTGCTTGACATCATGGGGAAAATCTAAAGAAATCTGCCAAGATTGTAGACCTCCACAAGTCTGGTTCATCCTTGCGAGCAATTTCCAAACACCTGAAGGTACCACGTTCATCTGTACAAACAATAGTACGCAAGTATAAACACCATGGGACCACGCAGCCGTCATACCGCTCAGGAAGGAGACGCGTTCTGTCTCCTAGAGATGAATGTACTTTGGTGCGAAAAGTGCAAATCAATCCCAGAACAACAGCAAAGGACATTGTCAAGTATTTATATCCACAGTAAAACGAGTCCTATATCGACATAACCTGAAAGGCCGCTCAGCAAGGAAGAAGCCACTGCTCCAAAACCGTCATAAAAAAGCCAGACTACGGTTTGTAACTGCACATGGGGACTAAGATCATACTTTTTGGAGAAATGTCCTCTGGTCTGATTAAACAAAAATAGAACAGTTTGGCCATAATGACCATCGTTATGTTTGGAGGAAAAAGGGGATGGCTTGCAGGCCGAAGAACACCATCCCAACCGTGAAGCACGGGGGTGCCAGCATCATGCTGTGGGGGTGCTTTGCTGCAGGAGGGACTGGTGCACTTCACAAAATAGATGGCATCATGAGGAAGCAACATCTCAAGACATCAGTCAGGAAGTTAAAGCTTGGTCGCAAATGGGTCTTCCAAATGGACAATGACCCCAAGCATACTTCCAAAGTTGTGGCAAAATGGCTTAAGGACAACAAAGTCAAGGTATTGGAGTGGCCATCACAAAGCCCTGACCTCAATCCTATAGAAAATGTGTGGGCAGAACTGAAAAAGTATGTGCGAGCAAGGAGGCCTACAAACCTGACTCAGTTACACTAGCTCTGTCAGGAGGAATGGGCCAAAATTCACCCAACTTATTGTGGGAAGCTTGTGGAAGGCTACCCACAATTAAGTGGCGATCCTAACTAACCTAAGACAGGGAATTTTTAAATGTCAGGAATTGTGAAAAACAGAGTTTAAATGTATTTGGCTAAGGTGTATGTAAACTTTTGACTTCAACTGTACATATGAAATGAATAAAGCAGTATGTAAACATTATTAAAGTGACTAGTGTTCCATTATTAAAGTGGCCAGTGATTCCAAGTCTATGTATATAGGGCAGCAGCCTCTAAGGTGCAGGGTTGCTTAACCGGGTGGAAGCCTGCTAGTTATGGTTATTTAACAGTCTGATGGCCTTGAGATAGAAGCTGTTTTTCAGTCTCTCGGTCCCAGCTTTGATGCACCTGTACTGACCTCGCCTTCTGGATGATAGTGGGGTGAACAGGCTGTGGCTCGGGTGGTTGATGTCCTTGATGATCTTTTTGGCCTTCCTGTGACATCGGGTGCTGTAGGTGTCCTGGAGGGCAGGTAGTTTGCCATCGGTGATGCGTTGGGCAGACCGCACCACCCTCTGGAGAGCCCTGTGGTTGCGGGCGGTGCAGTTTCCACCTTCTCCACTGCGGTCCCTTCGATGTGGATAGGAGCCTGCTCCCTCTGCTGTTTCCTAAAGTCCACGATCAGCTCCTTTGTTTTGTTGACATTGAGTGAGAGGTTATTTTCCTGGCACCACTCTCCCAAGGCACTCAGCTCCTCCCTGTAGGCTGTCTCATCATTGTTGGTAATCAGGCCTACTACTGTTGTGTCGTCTGCAAACTTGATGATTTAGTTGGAGGCATGCATGGCCACGCAGTCATTGGTGAACAGGGAGTACAGTCGGCTTGGAGATTCGAACTAGCAACCTTTTGGTTAGTGGACCAACGCTCTTAACCGATAGGCTACCTGCCGATGCATATTATGTCAATCTTGTTTAGCATTGTTCTCAATCTGGCAACTTTTAGTGTATACAGTTGGCAGGCAATAAACTATTCAACAGGATGATTGTCTAATGAGCCATTAATACATTAGGAAGTCTGTTAACATTAATACATTAGGAAGTCTGTTAAGGTCTGATATATGATAGCTATTGTGGTCCATGGCTATTGTGGCTAAGTGCTAATAGCTTGGTTGGCAAACAGGAAGGCCACAAATTACTGAAAAAAGCCTCTTGAAGAGCAAGATGCATTTCCCATCACCAGAAGTAGATTAGTGGTCTTAAGACGTACTTCTTTCCACTTTATTGACAAGTATTGTTTGCTAGGTTTCAGTCTCCAAAATCACCACAATATATCCTCATGTCACTACTAAAAAGCCACAATGGATCCAATCTCAACTATTTTCCCTCTTTATCCCGTAGTAGTCAAAGGGCCAATTATTGAGCTTGTATGACATTGTTATTGTGCACGTGTCGTTGAGGCTATGACGTGTGTCTATAGTGTGAGATATCACTCTTATTAAGCTAGTGCTACATCATGTCACCATCGTCTCCAGGGACACTCTCAAGTGAGAGAAAATGCATGGTAATGCACGAATGCCTTCCATCCTCCGTTATGGGAGTAACGCTAATAAGCTTCACCCCCCCTTAGCGACAGCACGTATCTTTTAATAAGTCCGAGATACATTTTCTTGCCTCTCATAAAAGTCATTTCAGTTCAGGTAAGGCCAACAGCTGATTTTGAACAGCAGTTTTAAAGGGGCAATCTGTGATTGCTACATCAATTTATTTACTTTTAAATTAATAAAATATATACCCAACAGAGTTCACAGGATGACAGAAAGGAAAAAAGATCAGTTGGATAACAAAGCAAGCAGTCTATCATGTAGGAACTATATTCCTTTATGTGCAATCAGTTTAAATACAAAATCTGGAGTGAATCTGACGTATGGTTCATGAGGAGAAGATGATTGCAGATCATTTTGAGCATTAGCGTTACATATGCAAAGAATTAGTTGTTAATAGTTTCCTTGTTTTTTTTAGATATCAATACCAAATTCCATGTGATTCATCTTAGGGACATCCATGATAGCGATGACACGTTTTAAGTTGATAGGCCACTGTGGAGTGGATTTACAGTGGCTTAAAATGACATGTAAAATCAGATTTTTGATTTGTCAATTACTCAGCCATCTTTTGACCAATCCCTTAGCTTTTCTTAAACTAAGTTAAAGCTGCAATATGGAACTTTTGGGGCGACCCGACCAAATTCACGTAGAAAACTGTGTTATAGATCTGCCATTCTCATTGAAAGTTCTATGTGCACTATTTCTATGCTTCCCATTCTTAAGGTTCGTTTTTGCATCTTTTACTTTTGGTTTTGTACACCAGCTTCACACAGCTGAACATTTAATATTTCCGGTTTAGATCGTACAATGATTCTCTACACAGTTTTTGTTTGTTTTGTCACATAAACTGAAATTAGGCAAACAAATACAATTTTAGCAACCAGGAAATGGAGGAGCAATTTCTGCATAGTGCATCTTTAAGAAATGTACCATGGGCCTAGATTCCACATTTGCTGTAATTTGAAGAAGATTTTTGAAGTATTTTTTTGCATATGTTAGCATATTAGCGTATGCGCAAATAACCATCTACTGGTATAGTGTGGCCATCTTTTGAATGCATCAACGTTATTTTCTCAAACTCTTTAGGGACTATTGTGATGAGCCCAAAGACCAAATGTATAGTGAATCTGACTTTTAGTAAGCATTAGCATTACATAGTCAAAGAAGTGAATTGTTAATAGTTTCCTTATTTTTTAAGATATCAATGCAAAACATGGTTCATTATGGTAATGAATTTGATGACCATAAAAGGTTTCAAGTTGATAGGCCATTGTGAAGTGGATTTACAAAGGATTTAAATGGACATGTAAAATCTGATTTCCTGATTTATCAATAACTCAGACATTTCTTAATCAATCCCTTCGCTTTTCTTGAACTAGGTTAAGAGATGGGTCATGGGCCTACATACCGTCCAATGACACAATAATACAATTTGGTGTTATTCTGATTTATACGTTTTTCAATGGTTTTCCAAAATGTCCAAGATGGATGAAAATCTATCCTGATAGACCTTATGGGTACTTCAGGCAAATTTGTTCGACATGAGGAAATCCAATATGATGATTTAAGTGAAACTGCTCATAACAGCGGTGCCATCGGTGCTATTCTTTTTGACCAAGTTACTCATGGCCTCTAGTTTCTGTGTGCCAAATTAGAAAAAAAAAGTGACCAATCTATGCTTGAGTTATTTGACCATGTCAAAGGAAAAAAAACATCTAAGAATAACAATAGGTTTTACAGCTTTGCTGTGAACCCCTAATAAATGCCTATTGAGCTTAGTTCAATTGTCGCACCCCATCAGAACCAAAAATATAAGCTTGTTTTATTACATTGCTTGTAAACAATGTAATTGCAAACAAACACTGTATGGCCTCAAAACATGGTTAAAACTATGTTTGTATATCATGGATGGCCAGTCATTGCTTCCATAGATCTGTCTGTGAATTTGAGAGTGGTTACATTTCTCCAGCCTTATCCCTCAGCTTTTTACCAAAACAGTGGCGGGGTTTCCGCTTTGTTATTGTTTGACTGCTGATTCCCCCATTTAACCACTAATAGTAATTTTTCCGCATTATGTTGCACTGAATGTAATTGAAAGAACTTAATAATAAGGCTATGATAGCAATACCTGAGCAATGAGCATACACGTGTATCTGTCCCTGAATGCTCTCAGAGAGAGGAATCAGCAAATGCAGCGTATAGATATGACCAACAGATGGCAGCAATAGATCCAAAACCATTTATAAAAAAAATACATTATTTTAACCTACACATCTTTGTTGTATGTTGGTAGTGGACATATCATTTTTACAATATAATTTGAAGTCAGACACAAAATTGTTGTTGTCACAAAATATAATATTTGGATATGAGGGAGAAATAATTAAACTACCTGTATGACCCCATACCTTGCTGCTCTTCTTGTCTCAGGTTATGGAGAGATCTATCCGGTGACCCTGAATGGTAAGGTGGTCTGTATCCTGTATGCCTTGGTGGGTATCCCCCTCATGCTCCTGGTCATCACAGATGTGGGAGACCTCCTGGCCGTGCTCCTCTCCAGGGCCTACATCCACCTGCACACTCTCTTCTGCAGGTTGCGCCAATATTGGAGCTGGTCCCCCTCCCATCACACAGAGAAGCCAGGGGACGGGGGCCAGGGGGGCCTCCAGGACAGAACCTACACATTCAGCCACGAGGTGGTGGTCCGGGAGCCCATGGAAATCCAACAGGTCCTTCACAGCCAGCAGTCTGTGAAGCGCAAGTCCAACCAGCTGCTGAACAACACAGAGATCTTTGACCGCATCATTGTACGGGAGAACTTCAACAGGCAGGGCCCACTGGTGCGGAGGCTTTCTTGCCCTGAGCTGGACCGCATGCCCCCGCTGCCCAAGGACTTTGCCATCTGGGACTTCACAGGCATCGGGGACAGTATGGACAAGCTGAATGTCCCGCTGCTCCTCATCCTGGTGGTGGTGTTTGCCTACATCCTGTTTGGAGGCCTCATCCTGCCTCTGTGGGAGATAGAGTTTGACACCTTTGATGCCTACTACTTTTGCTTCATCACCCTCACCACCATCGGTTTCGGTGACATCGTGCCCAAGCACCCCAAGTACTTCATGCTCACCTTCGCCTTCATCATCACGGGCATGGCCATCATGTCCATGGCCTTCAAGCTGGGCCAGTCACGCATTATCAGCTGCTACCGCCAGTGCATGCACTGCATCAGCTGGGGGAAGGTGGTGAGGTATGACGAGTTGGGGAGCGACTGAATCGAAGAGTTTTGGCCCCCACCGGGCGGCTCAAGAGTTCTAGGGTTATAATGCCCTGCATTGTGGGTCCAAAAAGCACTAAGTGTGGAGTTGAAGTTCTGTACGGCTGACTTGGGAACAGAGTCTAGCTCAGGGGGGTGCAAAGCTAACCCTTGAGTTGACCCCTCATCATTAGCATGAGCAAATGAAAATGTGCATGTGGCCAAAGCTTAAAGACATCCTCCAGTGATTATTTTACTTTTCCTGTTGAAAAGTTATATCCCAAGTATAAATACAGTAAATTACACACACTCAAGGGTGAAACCATGTGTTTGATGTATTTGATACCATTCCACCTATTCCGCTCCAGCCATTACCCCGAGCCCGTTCTCCCCATTTTTATGAGTCTTTGTTGAAGTTGTGAAATAAGTGCACAATAAAGCTTGCAGCTGCATTTCTCAGTACCTTCTCTATAGGGAATTATGTGGTAGCAGTTTATTTTTTATATTAAAAAAATATGGTCATTGTATTTACCTTGTATTTATTATAAATGTATTATTTCTGGTACTTACTTAATTCAACACAATTAGGATAGTAACTATAATACCTGGTACCAAATGGTTATTATTGTGTATTATAATTTATGATGTCTAAATACTTGGTAATGTATGTACGGTAAAATTAAGTACTACCAATAATGTTTTTTCAACTTGCCTTCTGTGTTCATTGAGCTAGTATTTGACTGTGTGCATTTTATGTGCCAGCAGTAACTACTAACATGTATACAGTAGTTTACTTAAATTGTTTGTTTAAAATTGTAATGGAGATGAGAACATATTCTCTGAAATATGTTATCTTAATCACCCTGCATGCATAAGCTCTTGTGTCTCTAGCCAACTGTATATCTTGCTTTCACACCACCATTAAAACACGTTCAAATCAATGTGTGGTGTCTAAATGTTTTATGAAGGAAACAATGTGAGACATCAATCAGAATCAAACAGCAAAATATGATATGCTTATATACTTTTAGTATGGCAGCAAATTCTCAGAAAGTAGAGAGAAAAAAGAAAGGTCAAGAGTGAAGTGTGACAAAGGGCCCATAGCTCAACCTGAGGAACAATGTTGTAAAGTGGAGGTTGTTGTCAATGGCTGTCACGCCCTGATCGAGAGAACTCTTGTTGGTTGGGTCAGGGTGTGAGTTTCTGTTGAATTCTATGTTATTGTATTTCTAGGTTGTAGATCTAGGTTGAAATGTATATGTTTGGCCGGGTGTGATTCCCAATCAGAGGCACCTGTCGCTCGTTGTCTCTGATTGGGATCATACTTAGGTAGCCTGGTTGCCTACCTTAGTTGTGGGATCTTGACTCGCGTTTGGCTTGTTGTGTTGGAGCCACTGTTTGAGCGTCACGTTTCGTTGTTTTGTCAAGTGTTTATTCGTATTAATAAACATGTACGCATACCACGCTGCACCTTGGTCTGACCCGTCTCTCAACGATCGTGACAATGGCCAATCACAGACCACAACCAACATACCGCCATCTCATAAAACCCCAGTAGCAACAACATAGTTTCAGGAAAGCAACTGTGTTATTTCAGACAGAAGCAATTTCCCTTAGTGTATCTTGAGGTAACCAATATAAAAAATATTTGATCTACTCCCACAGCAGCAACATAATAATAAATCACAAAAAATGAAAAAATGCACTTAAAGTAAGAAAGGGTCCTGATAAAGGTAAGAAAAAGTGTTCTTGATAAACTTGTGTCAGCTATCCAACCGGAGGGGCAAGAGGCTATGGTTACTCAATGAGCTGGAGATCTCATACAGTAGGTCAAGGACGTGAATAGGTTACAATGGGTAAAACATGATGGGTTGCAGAAAGAGTGAAGGTAATTTTTTTCCATCTTTATAATACAAGCCTTCTTGGTCAACATCCTTTAGATGTGTTTTAAATTATCTGTAAACTGGTGGGTGACATGATAGTTTGAATATGTCAATATGGTTAAGATTTGCTTCAGTGTAACTGGATGAAGGTTGTGGATAAATCCGGGGCCAATAAAATGCAATGCGATCACACTAACAGTCGCGTGAAGTCTAATACAATAGCAGCAACGTCATCTTTATGTCTCCACAGAATTGGCGATGCACAGATACTGTAAGTTGTTCCCTGTTTATGGCAACACATAGGCCTACTAAGTGTCAGTTTCGCATCATCTCATGGAGATGCAAGAGACGTCATACAACACAAGATGGTGCCATTGCCACCCTTTACTGAATGAAGTATGCATAATGATGAGTCCTTTTCAAAATTGGCAGAATACAGTTTTTTACATAGGAAGTAGGGAAGTAAGGGGTGCTGAGGGTGCTGCAGCACCCCCTGATAAATCGAAATTAAAACAAATCTATATTAAAACATAAACATATATTTAGCAAATTTTTTCTCCACTAAATTAGTGAACTAGGCCTTCATTACTCCTGTATGAGTGGATAGAAAACCTCATTTTGTGACATTTGACAATTGCCAAAAGTTCCAGTCGTTTTACCTCGCCCCCAGAGGTTACACATGGGTCATCTACACACTGTACGGGAAACTACATTGGAGTGTGTGTGTTCTTCTTATTAGGCTACCCGATTAGATTTTTTTTAAAGCTAGATTGTCAGTCTTATACAGATAAACTGTAGTTGGATAAAACATTATAATGATGACCCTCAGAAGTATAAGAAACTAATACAGAATTCCAATTCATCCCAAAGGTGTTCTTTGGGGTTGAGGTCAGGGCTCTGTGCAGGCCAGTCAAGTTCTTCCACACTGATCTTGACAAACCATTTCTGCATGGACCTCGCTTTGTGCAAGGGGGCATTGTCATGCTGAAACAGGAAAGGGCCTTCCCTAAACTGTTGCCACAAAGTTGGAAGCACAGAATTCTCTAGAATGTCATTGTATGCTGTAGTGTTAAGATTTACCTTAACTGGAACTAAGGGGCCTAGCCCGAACCATGAACAACAGCCCCAGACCATTATTCCTCCTCCATCAAACTTTACAGTTGGAGCTATGCATTGTGGCAGGTAGCGTTCTCCTGGCATCCGCCATACCCAGATTTTTCCGTCGGACTGCCAGATGGTGAAGTGTGATTCATCTCTCCAGAGAACGCGTTTCCACTGCTCCAGAGTCCAATGTCGGCAAGCTTTACACCACTCCAGCCGACGCTTGGCATTGCGCATGGTGATCTTAGGCTTGTGTGCGGCTGCTCAAGATGAAACAGCGAGAATCTGTCAAGGCTCACGCAGAATTATGTGATTACGAGCAGCAGTAGTTCCTGGTTTTGGGTTTTCGTCATTGATTATTTGGTCGAATCAGGATTGGGCGAAGGCGGTGCTTAAACTGGTGTGGTGATTTTCAAGTCGTGTGTGGATGATAAATGGTTTCCACTATATTCCACAGCCACATAGTCAAAATTGACTATATCGTAAAAATGTATGAATATATCCCTTTTGGCCATGATAAACACGGATGAAATTAGCGGAACGGCTCCCGCCTGCCAAACACCTGCCCTCACCGGGGTCGAAGGACACTGTCCACTGTTGTCGCCTATCGTCTACCGCTAGCTACTCCGGTACACAGCAGGCGGGAGGCGGGGATGACATTGTGTGCTAGCGACACCGTGTGTTAGCTATCTTGCTAATTAGCTAGCTAGCACACAGTGTCGCCCCCGCCTCCCGCCTGCTGTGTAACGGAGTCCTCCTTAGGACTAGCTGGCTAAGCTAGCACACAGTGTCCTTCGCTCCCGCCTGCCGAACACCTGCCCTCGCCGTCGTTAACAGAACAGGGGCAAAGGACACTTCACCAGTGTGTACTAGCTATAGCTAGCTACCGTTGTCGCCCCCGGCTCTTCTTCTGTGGGGTTTATCTGGGGTTGGCATCCAACGTTATGTTGCATTATTGCCATCTATTGAAATGGAGCGCCCCTGCCTATGTACTGCAGTAATAGCTTAAAAATGGACCAATAGAAGTATAAAGAGGGGTTCCTGCAGATGCAGGAATGCCCACATGCAAGAACGCCCTGAATTGCGGGCTGCAGTTGCACCCTTCTCGAGACTCTGCCTTGCTGTAGGTGAGGATGTTCATGATAAAAGTTGCATGACGTCAAGGACCAGTTAAGCAACTAAAACGCCCTGCACATATCGTTCCTTTCACCACGGTTTGCAGCCGCAAAGGGATTTTTGCTAATGTGCATCTAAGGTAAGATTTCAACCATTATGGCACTTTTAACAAATTTCAGGTCACGATTTCTTGAAGCAGATGTCCCAATTTCTGCTTTATTCCAATGGCAGATATGCGATTTATTTGAGTCTACTCCAATCTGTATCATTGTCTGAAATATATATGCGTAATTTGCCAGTAGGCTTCTTATACTAAAGTACATTTTAGGACTGTCACTCTCTGGTGTCCATAACGTTTGTTATTTTCCCCCCAGAGCAAATATTTTTTCGCTCGCTCCTTTGTGGACTCAAAAAATGGGAAGATTAGACACTCTGAGAGAATTTAATTTATTGTCATGGATGAGAGAGGAAAGACAATCGAGGAAGTTGACCCTGGTCATCGTTTTCATCGCCTTGCTGCTGGATAATATGCTTCTAACGGTGGTCGGTAGGTGCAACTTTGGAAAAATTATTTTCACACCTGTTACTGTTGTGTCAACCGTTGTTTCACCAATTGAAACGTATCAATGCCTTTCTAAAGGCCAATTCGAGTCTGTTGCTTGCCTAAATAATTGACAGATATTCTTTTGAATCATGCAATGTTTTGTTATTTCCCTTGTAAGAAGGTTGTATTCTCCTTTTTGTTTAGAGTAGTTCAATTATAATTTTTGGTGTGGAACAAAAGTTATTCCGTCCTGGCTATTGCTTTCCCCCAAAAATATAAAGAAAAAATAGGCTAGTCTAAAGCCTATGATTTGCTCATAATTTTACCTTGCCTGAAGCTTTGTAATTATATACGAAATTAGACACTAGCTCCTTCAGTTGTTAAATTTAATTCAAATAAGATACACATTGGTTTTCATCTGATATCCAATATTAGATAGCACAATGAGTAAGAATGACAGCCTGGTCTCATAGACTAGACGTAACATAGTAAATGTAAATCATGGCCACTAAAATTAGTATGATATGTTAGGTTTGGTATGGTTATATAAAACAGAAGGTTAAGTAAGGCAAAAACGAAAGTATGGTGGGTAAGCGTATAACGCGAATGTCGAGCAACCCAAAGGTTGCGTGTTTGAATCTCATCACGGACAACTAGCATTTTAACTAATTAGCAACTTTGCAACTACTTACTACTTTTGAGCTACTTTGCAACTACTTAACATGTTAGTGTTAGCCACCTAGCTAACATTAGCCACAACAAATTGCAATTCATAACATATCATACGAAATGGATGATGGACATCCACAAATGAATACATACCAATACCAAATGTAACATATCAGACTAATTGGGGTGTCTGGATGTACATTTACTATGTTACGTCTACCCCTGAGTCCAGGCTGAGAATGAATGCATAAAATATGTCATAAATCAAACAGATTGTGAATTAAAATGTAAATATACCCATAATAACATATTAGTAAGCGGCCTATGTGCTACAATGTTGTTCCCTAAACATTTCATCTGTCCATTATTCATTTTATCAGATTGTGTCAAGTGGTTTAACACCTTAGGCATTTTCAAAAGCTGTATGTAGCCTATAGTGTAAAGCTTCACAGGGAGATTAATTGTTAATAATTGGTCATCATTTATATATCCTTTCACGTGGCAAGTGAAGAGTAATTAGTAAATGAAAACTATGGTGGACCGGGATGGTGGACCCGCTACAGATTATTTGGGCAGGGAATTCATCCATCTGTATATTTTTGGTCCCAAGGTCCCCAGCTCACTTGATTTCCTTGAAAGCATCAGCACTGCCATTACCAATGAATCTCCCAGTCGTATCAGATAGATTATAGATGACATTGATGTGCACACGAATGCTGTTATTTTGCGCGATATTGTGCCGTTAGCGCTGGACACGTCTCCCGGACATGTCCCTTGAGCACTGGATACAGATGCGCATTGGAAGAATGTCCGAATGTCAGTCAGAAATGACTCTAGAGTAGCTGTACAGTGCCTTGCAGAAGTATTCATCCCCCTTGGTGTTCTTCCTATTTTGTTGCATTACAACCTGTAATTTAAATTGATTTTTATTTGGATTTCATGTAATGGACATACACAAAATAGTCCACATTTCAAAAAATTCTAAAAAATGAATAATGGAAAAGTGGTGCGTGCATATGTATTCACCCCCTTTGCTATGAAGCCCCTAAATGAGATCTGGTGCAACCAATTACATTCAGAAGTAACATAATTAGTTAAATAAAGTTCACCTGTGTGCAATCTAAGTATCACATGATCTGTCACATGATCTCAGTATATATAAACCTGTTCTGAAAGGCCCCAGAGTCTGCAACACCACTAAGCAAGGGGCACCACCAAGCAAGCGGCACCATGAAGACCAAGGAGCTCTCCAAACTGGTCAGGGACAAAGTTGTGGAGAAGTACAGATCAGGGTTGGGTTATAAAAAAATATCAGAAACTTTGAACATCCCACGGAGCACCATTAAATCCATTATTAAAAAATTTAAAGAATATGGCACCACAATAAACCAGAGAGGGCCGCCCACCAAAACTCACGGACCAGGCAAGGAGGGCATTAGTCAGAGAGGCAACAAATACACCAAAGATAACCCTGAAGGAGCTGCAAAGTTCCACAGCAGAGATTGGAGTATCTATCCATAGGACCACTTTAAGCCGTACACTCCACAGAGCTGGGCTTTACGGAAGAGTGGCCAGAAAAAAGACATTGCTTAAAGAAAAAAATAAGCAAACACGTTTGGTGTTCACCAAAAGGCATGTGGGAGACTCCCCAAACATATGGAAGAAGGTTCTCTGGTCAGATGAGACTAAAATTGAGCTTTTTGGCCATCAAGGAAAACGCTATGTCTGACGCAAACCCAACACCTCTCATCACCCCGAGAACACCATCCCCACAGTGAAGCATGGTGGTGGCAGCATCATGCTGTGGGGATGTTTTTCATCGGCAGGGACTGGGAAACTGGTCAGAATTGAAGGAATGATGGATGGCGCTAAATACAGGGAAATTCTTGAGGGAAACCTGTTTCAGTCTTCCAGAGATTTCAGACTGGGACGGAGGTTCACCTTCCAGCAAGACAATGACCCTAAGCATACTGCTAAAGCAACACTCGAGTGGTTTAAGGGGAAACATTTAAATGTCTTGGAATGGCCTAGTCAAATCCCAGACCTCAATCTAATTGAGAATCTGTGGTATGACTTAAAGATTGCTGTACACCAGCAGACCCCATCCAACTTGAAGGATCTGGAGCAGTTTTGCCTTGAAGAACGGGCAAAAATCCCAGTGGCTATATGTGCCAACCTTATAGAGACATACCCCAAGAGACCTGCAGCTGTAATTGCTGCAAAAGGTGGCTGTACAAAGTATTGATTTTGGGGGGGTGAATAGTTATGTACGCTCAAGTTTTCTGTTTTTCTGTCTTATTTCTTGTTTGTTTCACAATAAAACATATTTTTAATCTTCAAAGTGGTAGGCATTTGTTTAAATCAAATGATACAAACCCCCCCAAAATCAATTTTAATTCCAGGTTGTAAGGCAACAAAATAGGACAAATGCCAAGGGGGGTGAATACTTTCGCAAGCCACTGTATATGCCTATACGTGATTGGAGGCAAATCTATAAACAGCAAGGGTATGAATAACAATTAATATGATAAAAACATAATAACAATAATATGAAAATAATAAGCTAAAACCATCTTCATGGGGCCAATTAGTGTGTTATCTGCCACATTTATAGCTAAATTAGTTAAATATATTCTTATCCTTTGAAACAAATGTAGTGTGTGTGCTAATGTCCTACATTTACATTTTAGTCATTTAGCAGACGCTCTTATCCAGAGCGACTTACAGTTAGTGAATACATTTTATTTTTATTGTATTTTTTTTATACTGGCCCCCCGTGGGAATCGAACCCACAACCCTGGCATTGCAAACACCATGCTCTATCAACTGAGCTACATCCCTGCCGGCCATTCCCTCCCCTACCCTGGACGACGCTGGGCAAATTGTGCGCCGCCCCATGGGTCTCCCGGTCGCGGCCAGCTACGACAGAGCCTGGATTCGAACCAGGATCTCTAGTGGCACAGCTAGCACTGCGATGCAGTGCCTTAGACCACTGCGCCACTCGGGAGTCCTACCTGCTACACAAATCAAATAAAAGGAAATACATTTGTAATTATATTCCACACAGATTTCTTTGGATGATGATGTACAGTGGGGGAAAAAAGTATTTAGTCAGCCACCAATTGTGCAAGTTCTCCCACTTAAAAAGATGAGAGAGGCCTGTAATTTTCATCATAGGTACACGTCAACTATGACAGACAAATTGAGATTTTTTTTCTCCAGAAAATCACATTGTAGGATTTTTTATGAATTTATTTGCAAATGATGGTGGAAAATAAGTATTTGGTCACCTACAAACAAGCAAGATTTCTGGCTCTCACAGACCTGTAACTTCTTCTTTAAGATGCTCCTCTGTCCTCCACTCGTTACCTGTATTAATGGCACCTGTTTGAACTTGTTATCAGTATAAAAGACACCTGTCCACAACCTCAAACAGTCACACTCCAAACTCCACTATGGCCAAGACCAAAGAGCTGTCAAAGGACACCAGAAACAAAATTGTAGACCTGCACCAGGCTGGGAAGACTGAATCTGCAATAGGTAAGCAGCTTGGTTTGAAGAAATCAACTGTGGGAGCAATTATTAGGAAATGGAAGACATACAAGACCACTGATAATCTCCCTCGATCTGGGGCTCCACGCAAGATCTCACCCCGTGGGAGTCAAAATGATCACAAGAACGGTGAGCAAAAATCCCAGAACCACACGGGGGGACCTAGTGAATGACCTGCAGAGAGCTGGGACCAAAGTAACAAAGCCTACCATCAGTAACACACTACGCCGCCAGGGACTCAGATCCTGCAGTGCCAGACGTGTCCCCCTGTTTAAGCCAGTACATGTCCAGGCCCGTCTGAAGTTTGCTAGAGTGCATTTGGATGATCCAGAAGAGGATTGGGAGAATGTCATATGGTCAGATGAAACCAAAATATAACTTTTTTGGTAAAAACTCAACTACGTCGTGTTTGGAGGACAAAGAATGCTGAGTTGCATCCAAAGAACACCATACCTACTGTGAAGCATGGGGGTGGAAACATCATGCTTTGGGGCTGTTTTTCTGCAAAGGACCAGGACGACTGATCCGTGTAAAGGAAAGAATGAATGGGGCCATGTATCGTGAGATTTTGAGTGTAAACCTCCTTCCATCAGCAAGGGCATTGAAGATGAATCGTGGCCGGGTCTTTCAGCATGACAATGATCCCAAACACACCGCCCGGGCAACGAAGGAGTGGCTTCGTAAGAAGCATTTCAAGGTCCTGGAGTGGCCTAGCCAGTCTCCAGATCTCAACCCCATAGAAAATCTTTGGAGGGAGTTGAAAGTCTGTGTTACCCAGCGACAGCCCCAAAACATCACTGCTCTAGAGGAGATCTGCATGGAGGAATGGGCAAAAATACCAGCAACAGTGTGTGAAAACCTTGTGAAGACTTACAGAAAACGTTTGACCTGTGTCATTGCCAACAAAGGGTATATAACAAAGCATTGAGAAACTTTTGTTATTGACCAAATACTTATTTTCCACCATAATTTGCAAGTAAATTCATAAAAAATCCTACAATGTGATTTTTCGGAAATATTTTTCTCATTTTGTCTGTCATAGTTGACGTGTACCTATGATGAAAATTACAGGCCTCTCTCATCTTTTTAAGTGGGAGAACTTGCACAATTGGTGGCTGACTAAATACTTTTTTTCCCCACTGTATATCAGAATATACTATAGTAGACATAACACTTTTCACCATCTGTTTTTCTGCTCCTTTCTTCCTGGTAGTCCCCATCATCCCCAGCTACCTATACACAATTGATGATGCAGCAGCCAACATGGCCAAGAATCACACCATGGTCTCCCCACACACCCCTTCTGGAACCTTCCAGACCATTGTGTCCCTCTATGACAACTCTGTCAGGGTAACCAGCGGGGGCCCAATGGATTCCACACCCATACCCTTGGGTCAGACGCAGGCGGTCTCTCCTTCCACCTCGGCTCTCACACCCCACAACTCCACACAGCCTGACTGCCCCAAAGCAGATGACCAGCTGCTCAATGAGAATGTGAAAGTGGGGCTACTCTTTGCCTCCAAGGCCACCGTACAGCTCATCACCAACCCCTTTATTGGGCCTCTCACCAACAGGTGGGTGAATGACATGATCACACTGGTTGGTGTGTTTTCTGTTGCTCTTTTTCAAATGTCTTATATTATTTAAATGAAATGCCAGCTGTGAACTGGTTTGCATGGCAACTAGCTTAGCAGTTGGGAGGCTTGAGATACTGTATATTCATATAATTGAGGTTTCGTAAGACCTGTCTATTTATGTTGCCCTTGTTTATGAAGAGTTTTAGCATTTAAAATTATTCCCTGGTTGCACAATTTTTTAAATTATGGTTATAAAGTGGTTGTTTGAAATCAAATCAAATCAAATGTTATTTGCCACATGCGCCGAATACAACAGGTGTAGTAGACCTTACAGTGAAATGCTTACTTACAAGCCCTTAACCAACAATGCAGTTTTAAGAAAAAAAGTGTTAAATAAAAAATAGATACAGTGAGGGAAAAAAGTATTTGATCCCCTGCTGATTTTGTACGTTTGCCCACTGACAAAGACATGATCAGTCTATAATTTTAATGGTAGGTTTATTTGAACAGTGAGAGACAGAATAACAACAAAATAATCCAGAAAAACGCATGTCAAAAATGTTATAAATTGATTTGCATTTTAATGAGGGAAATAAGTATTTGACCCCTCTGCAAAACATGACTTAGTACTTGGTGGCAAAACCCTTGTTGGCAATCACAGAGGTCAGAAGTTTCTTGTAGTTGGCCACCAGGTTTGCACACATCTCAGGAGGGATTTTGTTCCACTCCTCTTTGCAGATCTTCTCCAAGTCATTAAGGTTTTGAGGCTGACGTTTGGCAACTCGAACCTTCAGCTCCCTCCACAGAATTTCTATGGGATTAAGGTCTGGAGACTGGCTAGGCCACTCCAGGACCTTAATGTGCTTCTTCTTGAGCCACTCCTTTGTTGCCTTGGCCGTGTGTTTTGGGTCATTGTCATGCTGGAATACCCATCCACGACCCATTTTCAATGCCCTGGCTGAGGGAAGGAGGTTCTCACCCAAGATTTGACGGTACATGGCCCCGTCCATCGTCCCTTTGATGCGGTGAAGTTGTCCTGTCCCCTTAGCAGAAAAACACCCCCAAAGCATAATGTTTCCACCTCCATGTTTGACGGTGGGGATGGTGTTCTTGGGGTCATAGGCAGCATTCCTCCTCCTCCAAACACAGCAAGTTGAGTTGATGCCAAAGAGCTCGATTTTGGTCTCATCTGACCACAACACTTTCACCCAGTTCTCCTCTGAATCATTCAGATGATCATTGGTAAACTTCAGACGGCCCTGTATATGTGCTTTCTTGAGCAGGGGGACCTTGCGGGCGCTGCAGGATTTCAGTCCTTCATGGCGTAGTGTGTTACCAATTGTTTTCTTGGTGACTATGGTCCCAGCTGCCTTGAGATCATTGACAAGATCCTCCCGTGTAGTTCTGGGCTGATTCCTCACCGTTCTCATGATCATTGCAACTCCACGAGGTGAGATCTTGCATGGAGCCCCAGGCCGAGGGAGATTGACTGTTCTTTTGTGTTTCTTCCATTTGCGAATAATCGCACCAACTGTTGTCACCTTCTCACCAAGCTGCTTGGCGATGGTCTTGTAGCCAATTCCAGCCTTGTGTAGATCTACAATCTTGTCCCTGACATCCTTGGAGAGCTCTTTGGTCTTGGCCATGGTGGAGAGTTTGGAATCTGATTGATTGATTGCTTCTGTGGACAGGTGTCTTTGATACAGGTAACAAGCTGAGATTAGGAGCACAGCGTGTGTTGTTACCTACCCTTACCACCTGGGGGTGGCCCGTCAGGAAGTCCAGGATCCAGTTGCAGATGGAGGTGTTTAGTCCCAGGGTCCTTAGCTTAGTGATGAGCTTTGAGGGCACTATGGTGTTGAACGCTGAGCTGTAGTCAATGAATAGCATTCTCACGTAGGTGTTCCTCTTGTCCAGATGGGACAGGGCAGTGTGGAGTGCAATATAGATTGCATTATCTGTGTATCTTTTGGGGCGGTATGCAAATTGTAGTGGGTCTAGGGTTTCTGGGATAATGGTGTTGATGTGAGCCATGACCAGCCTTTCAAAGCACTTCATGGCTACAGGCGTGAGTGCTACGGGTCGGTAGTCATTTAGGCAGGTTATCTTAGTGTTCTTGGGCACAGGGACTATGGTGGGCTGCTTGAAACATGTTGGTATTACAGACTCGTCTATTTGCGCCTCTACCGGATGGAAACTACAAGTGTAACGGCTGCGCTCAATGCAATGGCACTTACAAATGTAGATCCTTTAAACACCCCCAAACAGGGAAACAGATCCCAATCAAAGGTGTTATTACGTGCTCCACTAAGGCAGTTATTTATCTTATAACTTGTCCTTGTGGTAAAAATGATGTGGGTAAAACAAAGCACAAATTAAAAGTACGAATCTCGGAGCATCGTAGCACCATTAGGTGCAAAAACTCGACATACCCATTCGCTGTCCACTTCTTGGAAGCGAACCATTCGATTTCGTCCCTACGTTATATAGGCATCGAACATGTCACCCTCCCTAGGAGAGGGGGTGACCTCGACAACTTATTGTTAAAACGAGAGGCTGCCTGGATCTTTAATTTAAAGACCCTTGCTCTCTTCGGTCTCAACGTACACTTTGATTTGAAGCCATTCTTGTGATTATTGTGATTTTGCTATTCATTGTAAATGTTTGTGGGCCTATGTAGCCAAGTTGTATCTATTTTATGATCGTATGCTATCCATGTTTTTTGTATGTTCTGTTTATCTGTGAATTAACCAACGCTATTAGGCCACACCTGGCCATGATTACAGACACCTGCGTGTGTCCTTTGACATTATATAAACTACTGACCCGCAGTGTTTGTCATTATACCCTGATGAAGACAGCTTGTCTGTCGAAACGTTGGTTATTAGGATATTAAATGATTGCATCTGAGCTCCAAGAGTGTGCGGCTTTCCTTTTCTTTTTCAAGTGTTTTACTCCGTTAGCCAGTACCTCGCCTAAATAGGTGTGCGTTTCTTTCGCCTCTGTATTACAGACTCAGTCAGGGACATGTTGAAAATGTCAGTGAAGACACTTGCCAGTTGATCAGCGTATGCTCGGAGTACACGTTCTGGTAATCCGTCTGGCCCTGCGGCCTTGTGAATTTTGACCTGCTTAAAAGTCTTACTCACATCGGCTACGGAGAGCGTGATCACATAGTCATCCGGAACAGCTGATGCTCTCATGCATGCTTCAGTGTTGCTTGCCTCGAAGCGAGCATAGAAGTGATTTAGCTCGTCTGGTAAGCTCTTGTCACTGGGCAGCTCGCGGCTGTGCTTCCCTTTGTAGTCTGTAATAGTTTGCAAGCCCTGCCACATCCGACGAGCGTCGGAGCCGGTGTAGTACGATTCAATCTTAGCCCTGTTTGATGGTTTGTCGGAGGGCATAGCAGGATTTCTTATAAGCGTCCGGGTTAGAGTCCCGCTCCTTGAAAGCGGCAGCTCTACCCTTTAGCTCAGTGCGGATGTTGCCTGTAATCCATGGCTTCTGGATGGGGTATGTACGTACGGTCACTTTGGGGACAACGTCATCGATGCACTTATTGATGAAGCCAGTGACTGATGTGGTGTACTCCTCAATGCCATCGGAAGAATCCCGGAACATATTCCAGTCTGTGCTAGCAAAACAGTCCTGTAGCTTAGCATCTGCGCCATCTGACCACTTCCTTATTAACCGAGTCACTGGTGCTTCCTGCTTTAGTTTTTGCTTATAAGCAGGAATCAGGATGATAGAATTATGGTCAGATTTGCCAAATGGAGGGCGAGGGAGAGCTTTGTACGTGTCTCTGTGTGTGGAGTAAAGGTGGTCTAGAGTTTTTTTTCCTCTGGATGCACATTTAACATGCTGGTAGAAATGAGGTAGAACGGATTTAAGTTTCCCCGGATGAGCGTTTTCCTGTTTGCTTATGGCCTTATACAGCTCATTGAGTGCAATCTTAGTGCCAGCATCGGTTTGTGGTGGTAAATAGACAGCTACGAAAAATATAGAAGAAAACTCTCTTGTTAAATAGTGTGGTCTACAGCTTATCATGAGATAATCTACCTCCGGCGAGCAAAACCTTGAGACTTCCTTAGTATTAGGTTTTATCCACCAGCTGTTGTTTACAAATATACACAGACCGCCACCTCTTGTCTTACCGGAGTCAGCCGTTCTATCCTGCCGATGTAGCGTATATCCCGCTAGCTGTATCTTATCCATGTCATTACCATTTTTTTAAATTCCTGTTGGTAGGATATCCTTGATCTTAGGTCGTCCATTTTGTTTTCAAATGATTGTACGTTGGCTAATAGGATTGATGGAAGAGGCAGATTACTCGCTCGCCGTCGGATCCTTACAAGGCACCCCGACCTACGTCCACGATATCTCCGTCTCTTTCTCATGCGAATAAGGCAGATTTGGGCCTTGTCGGGTGTCTGTAGAATATCATTCGCGTCCGACTCGTTGAAGAAAAAATCTTCATCCAATACGAGGTGAGTAATCGCTGTCCTGATATCCAGAAGCTCTTTTTGGTCATAAGAGACAGTGGCAGAAACATTATGAACAGAATAAATTACAAATAACGCGAAAAAACACAATTGGTTAGAGGGCCGTAAAACAGCAGCCATCTCATCTCCTCCGGCGCCACTACACGTTTCATACAGTTATGACTTGATTTAAGTAATAATTAAGAGAAGTCGTTTTGAATGACACTAAAATGAGATGACAGCAGGCATGCAGGTTATGCCAGTGTGTATCTTCAGAGTTCAGTGTGTAGCCACATGCAGTGTGGGTGCCTGCCAGGTCACAGTGGCTTCCTGCTAGCCCAGAGCTAAATGGTGACTCAGCTTGGCCTGCGTTTGGGTAATCAGTCAAAGGTCAATGGAGAGAAAGACCAGTAACAGACTATTTTCAAGTGACAGGGAGGAAAATCAAATGCTGACATTTGTATATTGCTATTTTGAGACCAAATGTCATGTCAGTTAGATCTAATCTATAGCTGAATTCCTGTTTAGATGTTTTTGTTGGATTTATTTGTCTGCATGCATGCATTCAGTATGGATCCCTGCTTGTAGTGCTTTACAAGCAATTATAGTTATTGTTTTGAACTACTTACTGTGTTCTGAAATTACTCAATATTGATTATACTATGGATCAATACTTTTGTAGACATATCTGTATGTTAGCGCACATATTCGGAAAGACCAATTTGTCAGAGATATGACTGGCTCCCACGCAGTGCTCACTGCTCAGTATTGACAAATGCATCAAGGCTAGTATTTACCGTCTCAGCTGGGCACCACAATATGCTGTAATTGAAGCAAACTATAGAATCCTATTATGTACACTTAGTCACCTTCCGTGTGGGAAAGGACAACACAAGGCAAGTCATGCATGTTAGGTACATGGAACAAGCCTCTCAGTACACACAATGCATTGTGATACAACAGAGTTTTTCTGCACAAAAATATTTACAAAAGCATTGACAATGCACAATGGTTGTGTAATTTTTGTGCAGACCAACTCCCAGATGTGTATCACCCAAATATCAGTTGTATCACAACCATTGTGTCAAATGCATTGTACATCAGTTGTACAACCTGAGTTTGTACGAGGCCAAAGAGAGTTTCTGCCCAACTTCTGCTACTTGACTGCCTAATGTTAGATGAGCTGTAGTTATCTGTGTCTTGTTTTATATAGTATTGCATTACATTGTATAGTATTGAGAAAGGATGTCTCAATGTGCTTACAGAATAGGATACCAGATCCCCATGTTTGCTGGGTTCTGTATTATGTTCCTGTCAACCATTAGTAAGTATTACCCACATCCACACCTGTCACATCCACACCTGTTTCCAGATCTCACACTGTGTTTCAATTATATTTTTTCATGATTGATGTTTTCTTTTGTTTTTTTGTCTAAATTTCTATTGTCGTTGTTGTCAAGTGTTCGCCTTCTCATCGAGCTACACTCTGCTGTTTCTGGCCAGATCCCTGCAGGGTGTTGGCTCCTCCTGCTCCTCCGTGGCTGGTAAGGTCCTTGGCATTATCCTGACATTTATGGATGCTTTCAGGATTAGCTTCACTTTGAGACAGCTGCAGCCAGCACATTCAGTTTCACCAGAAACTTCACCTTTTTCTTACAGTAGGCCTACCTTGGTATGCATCTTTATGTCTCTCGAGTTGAACAATGAGGCATTTATTATACACAGCTCTAGTTGACTTATTGAAAGGTGCTGTGGTAAGAGGAACAACAAATACTCCTAATATAACGCTGGTAAGTGTCTATTCAAACAGTCACAGAGGTTTTGTTTTCTTCAAGCAGCCCTGGGATAAATGAAGAGCAGTGTTTCAAGAACTGTAATAATAATAATAATAATAATAAATGTAGTGTGCTATAAAGAAATACAGTGCCTTGCAAAAGTATTCAGATTGACATTTTATTATGTTACAAAGTGGGATTAAAATTGGTGTAATTGTCTTTTTTTTGTCAACAATATACACAAAATACTCTGTAATGTCAAAGTGGAAGAATTAAAGATTAATACAAAATTGTAATAAATAATTAAAAGTCGTTGCATAACTATTCAGCCCCTTTGTTTAGGCAAGCCTAAATTAGTTCAGGAGTAAAATTTGGCTTAACAAATCACATAAAAAGTTACATGGACTCACTATAATAGGGGTTGACATGATCTTTAAATGACTAACCCTTCCTCTGTCCCCCATACATACATCTGTAAGGTCACTCAGTCAAGTATTGAATTTCAAGCACAGATTCAACAAC
The DNA here is from genome assembly GCF_020615455.1 of Coregonus clupeaformis. NCBI lineage: Eukaryota > Metazoa > Chordata > Actinopteri > Salmoniformes > Salmonidae > Coregonus > Coregonus clupeaformis. The sequence continues at coordinate 46,965,680 of NC_059192.1, read as the reverse complement.
AAAGACCAGGGAGCTTTTCAAGCTTTTCGAAAGCCTCATAAAAAAGGGCAGTGATTGGTTAATGGGTAACAATAACAAATCAGTCATTAAATACCTTTAAGCATGGTCTAGTTAATAATTATGCTGTGCATTATGTATTAAACCACACAGACAGGTGAACTGAGCTGCAGGACAGGAATGAAACTGCTCCATGAGGCCATTGGTGATTTTAAAACAGCTACAGAGTTCAATGGCTGTGATGGGAGAGAACTGAGGATAGATCAACAAACATTGTAGTGACTCCACAATAATGACCTAAATGACAGAGTGAAAAGAAGAACACAAATATACAAAACATGCATCTTGTATACAACAAGGCACTACAGTAATACTGCAAGAAAAACATGGCAAAGGAATACACTTTTTTGCCTAAATGCAAACCCTATGTCTGGGGCAAATCCAACACAACACATCACTGAGTAACTGCCTCCTTATTTTCAAGCATGGTGGTGGCTGCATCATGTTATGGGTATGCTTGACATCGGCAAATACTGGGGAGTTTTTCAGGATAAAAAAAAAACGGGATAGGGCTAACCACAGGCAAAATCCTAGAGAGAAACATGCTTATTCACATTTCAACACAAGGCCAAATCTACACTGGAGTTGCTTACCAAGAAGACAGTGAATGTTCCTAAGTGGCCAAGTTACAGTTTTGACTTAAATCTGCTTGAAATACTATGGCAAGACTTGAAAATTGCCATGATCCCCAACATCTTGACAGAGCTTGAAGAATTGAGAAAATAATAATAGGCAAATATTGCACAATCCAGCTGTGCAAAGCTCTTAGAGACTTACCCAAGAAGACTCACAGCTGTAATTGCTGCCAAAGGTGTTTCTAACATGTATGGACTCAGGGAGCTGAATACTTATGCAACGACTATATTTTATTTATTTCATTTTTATTAATGTTTTAAACATTTTATCATTTTTCTTCCACATTGACATTAGAGTATTTTGTGTAGATTGTTGACAAAAAATGACAATTAAATCCATTTTAATCCTACTTTGTAACACAATATAATGTGAAGAAATACAAGGGGTCTGAATACTTTAGCAAGGCACTGTATATCACCCTGACTGCTTTAACCAAACATATCGATTTAGCCTAGTCAAATGTACTTATGTATATAAGAGCTTACATGTTCTGTTCTTCTAGGGATGGGGATGCTTGCCAGTGTGTACACAGATGACGAGGAGAGGGGAAATGCCATTGGGATAGCCCTGGGTGGTCTCGCCATGGGTGTGCTGGGTATGTACACAATTCATGACGCATTTGAGCTCTTTGTAGACTACTGTAACAGGCCATGGTTGGCCCAAATCATTGACCATCTTTACTTTCTTCCACCCAGTGGGCCCACCATTCGGCAGTGTCATGTATGAGTTTGTGGGGAAAACGGCACCTTTCCTCATTCTGGCTGTTCTGGCTGTGCTGGATGGAGGTAAGTAATGTGGCCATGTTTCTCTCTATCATAAAGCAGATATTCTCTAATCAGGAGTCACCTGTTAGGGATGCTAACTAAGTTCATCCTCTGTGTCTCCCAACAGCACTGCAACTGTTCATTCTCCAGCCCTCAAAGGTGGAACCAGAGGTGTGTATCGTTATAGATTTTACAGCTCTTTTTAAGATTATTGATGTAAATTCATTGGAATTGTGTAGGAATGTGTTCACAATCACCAGATCACTGTGATATGAAAGTGGGGATCAATAGAGTATTATAAGTGATTTGATTGGGATTGATTGGATTCATACAGCATCTTTCCAGATGCTTAAAGTGCTTTACACTGTTTAGGGTAAACAAAATAGTGCACTGGCCATTAAAAGTAATTTAACACAGAATAAATATACTTTTCTCTGTCAGAACTCTTCTGCCATGCACACAGATAAGCAGAGAAATAAACTTCAGCCGCTCACAGTGACAGCCATGAGTGATGATATGTTTGGAAGTGACTTCCAGCCAGGTTTTTATATCAGAGCGGCAGCCCGGTCTGTGTTCTGTGTAGGTCTCTGGTATGATGGGTTACCATCCCAGTTAGAGGAGACGTGTGCCTGGGATGGATATTCCTATCACAGCCCCTCTGAATTTGATCTATGGGGCTGATGTGTATCAGTCACCACGGATACCAAGGAGGCAGCGACAGAGACCCAATCAGATGGTGGCTGTGATTATCAGACCAATGACGCTTAGACATTGTTTAGTTGTGAATGAAGAATATTAAAAAGGGAAAAAGGGAATGGGACATGACAATCCTCACTATTAGTACATCTCTGTGGCTGAGATTTCTAACAGTGATGTGAATACATGATCATTAAGCTTAGAGATGGTGTCAGAGTAACTGACAAGAGGTTATTGTCAGAGCTGTGCCAGTCATTAGTGAACTCAATGGCTATGTGTGGACATTTCCTATTCATTACTGTAAGAGCAGGGACCATCAGAATAGAGAGGAAAAGTGGTCTTTCAGTGTGCACAAATACTGTGCATACTGAAAGCACAGATAGTAACCGTACATCACTGTACATCATTGTGGAATGTAAAGGCACAGACAGTACTGTAGTAATTAAGTACCACATAATTATTCGTGGCATCCTTTTTGTATTAATCAGTTTTGACATGAAACTGATAGCTGTCTGTTTAGCTCTACATTTTCTGATCCTTTTCTCTCTACAGAGCCAGAAAGGGTCCTCACTGTGGAGCCTTATTAAAGATCCATACATACTCATTGCTGCAGGTAAGAATTCATAATGTCACGATCGTCAAAAGGAGGAGACCAAAGCGCAGCGTGTTGAGCGAACATCGTAGACTTTATTATAAAGAAACCACGATCAAAACAACAAACCAAATATGACGAAAGTGAAGTTCAATACTGATAATGACTAACAGCAACAAGGAAACAAAAACCCACAAAACCAAGGTGAAACCACACAGTATAAATATGGCTCCCAATCAGAGATAACGAGCCGACAGCTGACACTCGTTACCTCCGATTGGGAGTCATATGACTAAATCAACATCAAAACCAAACATAGAAATGAAACAACTAGATCCCACATAGAACTACACCCAAATACAAACACACCCTGGTTCAATAACAACGTCCCGGAACCAGAGCGTGACAGTACCCCCCCCTAAAGGTGCGAACCCCGGGCGCACCAACATAAGGACTAGGGGAGGGTCTGGGTGGGCGTCTGTCCACGGTGGCGGCTCTGGCCCCGGTCGTGATCCCCACCCCACCACAGTCACAACCTGCTTCAGTAGCCTCCTCCCAATGACCACCCTCCAACTAACCCCACCTGGACTAAGGGGCAACACCGGACTAAGGGGCAGCACCGGACTAAGGGGCAGCACCGGGATAAGGGGCAGCACCGGGATAAGGGGCAGCACCGGGCTAAGGGGCAGCACCGGACTAAGGGGCAGCACCGGGCTAAATGGCGGATCCTGGCTGGCTGGCTCTGGCGGATCCTGGCTGGCTGGCGGATCCGGGCTGGACGGCTCTGGCGGATCCTGGCTGGACGGCTCTGGCGGATCCTGGCTGGACGGCTCTGGCGGATCCTGGCTGGACGGCTCATGGCTGGCTGACGGATCTGGCTGCTCATGGCTGGCTGACGGATCTGGCTGCTCATGGCTGGCTGACGGATCTGGCTGCTCATGGCTGGCTGACGGATCTGGCTGCTCATGGCTGGCGGAAGGCTCTGGCTGATCCTGTCTGGCGGGACGGCTCTGGCTGATCCTGTCTGGCGGAAGGCTCTGGCTGATCCTGTCTGGCGGAAGGCTCTGGCTGATCCTGTCTGGCGGAAGGCTCTGGCTGATCCTGTCTGGCGGAAGGCTCTGGCTGATCCTGTCTGGCGGAAGGCTCTGGCTGATCCTGTCTGGCGGAAGGCTCTGGCTGCTCCTGTCTGGCGGAAGGCTCTGGCTGCTCCTGTCTGGCGGAGAGCTCTAGCGGCTCCCGGTCTGGCGGACGGCTCTGAAGGCTCATGGCAGACGGGCGGCTTTGCAGGCTCAGTACAGACGGGCAGTTCCTGCGGCGCTTGGCAGACGGACAGTTCAGACGGCGTTGGGCAGACGGGCAGTTCAGACGGCGTTGGGCAGACGGACAGTTCAGGCCCCGTTGGGCAGACGGGCAGTTCAGACGGCGTTGGGCAGACGGACAGTTCAGGCCCCGTTGGGCAGACGGGCAGTTCAGACGGCGTTGGGCAGACGGACAGTTCAGGCCCCGTTGGGCAGACGGCAGACTCTGGCTGTCTGAGGCGCATCGTAGGCCTGGTGCGTGGTGCCGGAACAGGAGGTACCGGGCTGAGGGACACGCATCTCAGGGCTAGTGCGGGGAGAAGCAACAGGGCATGCTGGACCCTGGGGACGCACCGTAGGCCTGATGCGTGGTGCCGGAACTGGAGGTACCGGGCTGAGGACACGCATCTCAGGGCTAGTGCGGAGAGAAGCAACAGGGCATGCTGGACCCTGGGGACGCACCATAGGCCTGATGCGTGGTGCCGGAACTGGAGGTACCGGGCTGAGGACACGCATCTCAGGGCTAGTGCGGGAAGCAGGAACAGGACGCACAGGACTCGGGGAACACACAGGAGGCTTAGTGCGTGGTGCAGGCACTGGTGGTACTGGACTGGAGACAGGAGGTGGTGCCGGAAATACCGGACCGTGCAGGCGTACTGGCTCCCTTGAGCACTGAGCCTGACCAACCTTACCTGGTTGTATGCTCCCGTCGCCTGACCAGTACAGGGAGGTGGAATAACCCGCACCGGGCTATGTAGGCGAACCGGGGACACCATGCGTAAGGCTGGTGCCATGTAAGCCGGCCCGAGGAGACGCACTGGTGACCGGATGCGTGGGGCCGGCCTCACGACATCTGGCTCAATGCTCAGTCTAGCCCGGCCGATACGTGGAGCCGGAATGTACCGAACCGGGCTATGCCTGCGTACAGGAGACACCATGCGCTCTACTGCGTAACACGGTGTCTGCCCGTACTCTCGCTCTCCACGGTCAGTCCAGGGAGTAGGCGCAGGTCTCCTACCTGACTTCGCCACACTCCCTTCTAGCCCCCCCCCAAGAAATTTTTGGGTAGTACTCTCGGGCTTCCAGCCTTGCCTCCGTGCTGCCTCCTCATATCGCCGCCTCTCAGCTTTAGCTGCCTCTCGCTCTTCACGAGGACGGCGATATTCTCCCGGTTGATCCCAAGGCCCCTCACCATCCAGAATCTCCTCCCATGTCCATGAATCCTTTATGGGAGTCCATAAATCCTGTGTAGGTAGGTCCTGTTGCCGCTTGACACGCTGCTTGGTCTTTTTGTGGTGGGTTTTTCTGTCACGATCGTCAAAAGGAGGAGACCAAAGCGCAGCGTGTTGAGCGAACATCGTAGACTTTATTATAAAGAAACCACGATCAAAACAACAAACCAAATATGACGAAAGTGAAGTTCAATACTGATAATGACTAACAGCAACAAGGAAACAAAAACCCACAAAACCAAGGTGAAACCACACAGTATAAATATGGCTCCCAATCAGAGATAACGAGCCGACAGCTGACACTCGTTACCTCCGATTGGGAGTCATATGACTAAATCAACATCAAAACCAAACATAGAAATGAAACAACTAGATCCCACATAGAACTACACCCAAATACAAACACACCCTGGTTCAATAACAACGTCCCGGAACCAGAGCGTGACACATAATTTATTATTGTTAGTCATATTATTACTTCATTCTGAAGTACCCGCTGTGGCATTTCCCATTTCAGTCACACTAAGCGAAAAGCAACTAGGTGGGAGCAAAGATGTGGATGAAGAATTGACTGAGATGGTCGAACAAATTGTATTTCAGTGGTTGAATTTGTGCCCTGAGCTAGGAAAAGACAAACACTGTGCCTACCAATTGATTTCTGGGTTAAGAACAGTATTATTGCCAGAAAGAGTGTTGAGAGGGAGCGAGCACTGCATGTTAGAAGGGGTCATCTCCGCATCAGAATAGACTGTGTATGTGTGTGGGTGCGTGCGTGCGTGCACACTTGCTTGTGTGTGTTGGAGTATGTGTAATGCTGAAGTGCTGGGGGAAACAGCATATATGTGTCAGTGAGCCTCCCCACCACTTCAATTACCAGGCCCTTTGGCCAGGGTGGCCTAATACTTGTTATTATATTTCTGAGGGGGAGGGCGGGGGCTGACGGGGACACACAAAATGTGTAAAGATGGAGAATAATGGGCCCAGGGTCCACTTATCCTCCATTACATTCTCTTTTCCAGGATCCATTTGTTTTGCAAACATGGCCATCGCCATGTTAGAACCAGCGTTGCCTATTTGGATGATGGAGACCATGTGTCCAAGAAAATGGCAGCTAGGTATTTTGACATTTCTTTTCCTTTTTGTCCCTCTTGACAACCCTGTTTCCCCTATTGAGAATGCTGCCCATGAAACCATTCTGCTTGCTGAATGTACTTAGAATAATGGTCTTCATTTCAACTCAAGGTTTGAAAACACAGCAAAAAGAAACGGCATAGCACAATAATAACTTGATTATGACACTGTGGATTCTAACTGTGGACTTACAATAACTTCATACAGTATCTAGATGATCATTGAAAATGATCAGTAGTGTTCTCCACCTCATTGAACCTCCCGTTGTGGTGAAACGGGGGGGCGGGGGGGGGGACAGGATATTAGGGTTTCATTTGCGGGCGAGTGGAGAGTGGGAGTGTTCATTACTGTGTCTAGGAGATATGCTGGAGATGATAGAGACGGATAATGTGCATTCTTATCTGGGCCCCTCTCTCTACCCTGCTCTCTCTCTCAATCTTGCTCTCTCTCTCTCTCTCTCCCTACTCTGCTCTATCTCTCTCTACCCTGCTCTCTCGCTCTCAACTGATCTCTGTCTCTCCTCTCTCCCTCTCCATATCTATCCCTGTCTCTGTCTCTCTCTCCCTCTCTATCTTTCTCTCTGCCAGGCGTTGCCTTCGTGCCAGCCAGCATCTCCTACCTTATTGGAACCAACATATTTGGCGTCCTCGCGCACAAGATGGGGAGGTAGGGAGGGAAATGACTCCCCTTTTTTCCGTCTCCTTATCTTTTCCTGCGTTGGTATCTGTTTCCTGTGCTATTGAGCAACTCTAAATGAGATTTCTCAGACAGGTTGGGTATTTGCTGTTTATTGAAGTCTCAGTGTGACAGTGTGTTTATAACTGCTTGGCTAACGTTTGTTTGTTTACCACAGTTGATCAAGTGTGTGCTCAGTCACATATAAATCTTTTGATTTTTACCTCACACTTTATGACAATACATGTGTTTCAGGGCTCAAATATTGCCTGTAGTTATAGCAGTATTCTTTTATAAAGTTAAAAAAAAGCTAAAATGTGTTTCTCAAAATGTCCTAATCCTCACTCAAAGAGAACATTTGCTTCCTCTGTTCGTTTATTTGAAGTTTATTATTCGAATAAATCGGATTTTGTGGCCTTGCGGTACAGAACAACTGTGAAGGGAGGGGAGAGGGAGATTGACTGTTGTCATTGGCAGACCCAGAACTGCTCTTCCCTTTTTTCCCAGATGGCTGTGCTCTCTAATCGGGATGGTCCTTGTGGGGGTTAGCATCCTCTGTGTGAGTACTAGACACATCTTTATCCAGCTCAACACAATGCTAACCTTACTGTACCTGTTTGGCCTGGTGGCATCATCAGTATCAGGGGGTCCATCTAAAGACATTGGATAACACTATTGGCTATACAGTGCCTTCGGAAAGTATTCAGACCCCTTCACTTTTTCCACATTTTGTTACGTTACAGCCTTATTCTAAAATGGATTAAATAAAAACAAATCCTCATCAATCTACACACAATACCCCATAATGACCAAGCAAAAACAGGTTTTTTGAAATATTTGCAAATTAAAAGAAATATAGAAGAAATTTAAAAAATACCTTATTTACATAAGTATTCAGACCCTTTGCTATGAGACTCAAAATTGAGCTCAGGTTCATCCTGTTTCCATTGATCATCCCTGAGATGTTTCTACAACTTGATTGGAGTCCAACTGTGGTAAATTCAATTGATTGGACATGATTTGGAAAGGCACACACCTGTCTATATAAGGTCCCACAGTTGACAGTGCATGTCAGAGCAAAAACCAAGCGATGAGGTCGAAGGAATTGTCCGTAGAGCTCTGAGACAGGATTGTGTCGAGGCACAGATCTGGGGAAGGGTACCAAAAGATTTCTACAGCATTGAAGGTCCCCAAGAACACAGTGGCCTCCATCATTCTTAAATGGAAGAAGTTTGGAACCACCAAGACTCTTCCTAAAGCTGGCCGCCCGGCCAAACTGAGCAATCGGGGGAGAAGGGCCTTGGTCAGGGAGGTGACCAAGAACCCGATGGTCACTCTGACAGAGCTCTAGAGTTCCTCTGTGGAGATGGGAGAAACTTCCAGAAGTACAACTCTCTCTTCAGCACTCCACCAATCAGGCCTTTATGGTAGAGTGGCCAGACGGAAGCCACTCCTCAGTAAAAGGCACATGACAGCCCGCTTGGAGTTTGCCAAAAGGCACCTAAAGACTCTCAGACCATGAGAAACAAGATTCTCTGGTCTGATGAAACCAAGATTGAACTCTTTGGCCTGAATGCCAAGCGTCACGTCTGGAGGAAACCTGGCACCATCCATACGGTGAAGCATAGTGGTTAAAGCATCATGCTGTGGGGATGTTTTTCAGCGGCAGGGACTGGGAGACTAGTCAGGATCAAGGGAAAGATGAACGGAGCAAAGTACAGAGAGATCCTTGTTGAAAACCTGCTCCTGGGTGCTCAGGACCTCAGACTAGGGCTAAGGTTTACCTTCCAACAGGACAACGACCCTAAGCACACAGCCAAGACAACGCAGGAGTTGCTTCGGGACAAGTCTCTGAATGTCCTTGAGGAGCCCAGCCAGAGCCCGGACTTGAACCCGATCGAACATCTCTGGAGAGACCTGTAAATAGCTGTGCAGCAATGCTCCCCATCCAACCTGACAGAGCTTGAGAGGATCTGCAGAGAAGCATGGGAGAAACTCCCCAAATACAGGTGTGCCAAGCTTGTAGCGTCATACCAAAGCAGACTCAACGCTGTAATCGCTGCCAAAGTTGCTTCAACAAAGTACTGAGTAAAGGGACTGAATACTTATGTAAATGTCATATTTAAATGTTTTATTTTTAATAAATTAGCAAAGATTTATACAAACCTGTTTTTGCTTTGTAATTATGGGGTATTGTGTGTAGATTGATGAGGGGGAAAAACGATTTAATCAATTTTAGAAAAAGGCTTTAACATATCAAAATGTGGAAAAAGTAAAGGCAGTGTAAATACAAAAGTATGTGGACACCCCTTCAAATTAGTGGATTTGGCTATTTCAGCCACACTCGTTTCTGACAGGTGTAAAACATCGAGCACAAAACCATGCAATCTCCACAGACAATAATTTGCAGTAGAATGGCCTTACTGAAGAGCTCAGTGACTTTCAACGTGGCACCGTCATAGGATGCCACCTTTCCAACAAGTCAGTTCGTCAAATTTCTGCCCTGCTAGAGCTGCCCCGGTCAACTGTAAGTGCTGTTATTGTGAAGTGGAAATGTATAGGAGCAACAACAGCTCAGCCGCGAAGTGGTAAGTCACACAAGCTCACAGACCGGGACCGCCGAGTGCTGAAGGATGTAGCGCGTAAAAATAATCTGTCCTCTATTGCAACACTCACTACCGAGTGTAGCAAAATCAGCACAATAACTGTTCGTCGGGAGCTTCATGAAATGGGTTTCCATGGCCGAGCAGCCGCACACACGCCTAAGATCACCAATGCGCAATGCCAAGCGTCTGCTGGAGTCGTGTAAAGCCTGCCGCCATTGGACTCTGAAGCAGTGGAAACGCGTTCTCTGGAGTGATGAATCGCACTTCACCATCTGGCAGTCCGACAGACAAATCTGGGTTTGGCGGATGCCAGGAGAACGCTACCTGCGCCTATGCACAGTGCCAACTGTAAAGTTTGGTGGAGGAGGAATAATGGTTGGGGGCTGTTTTTCATGGTTCAGGCTAAGCCCCTTAGTTCCAGTGAAGGGAAATCTTAACGCTACAGCAAACAATGACATTCTAGACGATTATGTGCTTCCAACTTTGTGGCAACAGTTTGGGGAAGGCCCTTTCCTGTTTCAGCATGACAATGCCCCCGTGCACAAAGCGAGGTCCCTACAGAAATGGTTTGTCGAGATCGGTGTGGAAGAACTTGACTGGCCTGCACAGAGCCCTGCCCTCAACCCCATCAAACACCTTTGGAATGAATTAGAACACCGACTGCGAGCCAGGCCTAATCACCCAACATCAGTGCCCTACCTCACTAATACTATTGTGGCTGAATGGAAGGAAGTCCCCGTAGCAATGTTACAACATCTAATGGAAAGCTTTCCCAGAAGAGTGGAGGCTTTTATAGCAACAAAGGGGGGACCAACTCCATTTTAATGCCCATGATTTTGGAATGAGATGTTGGACGAGAAAGTGTCCACATACTTTTGGTCATGTAGTGTAGGTGAAAGCTAGGGTTTTACCAACCCAGTCATGTCAGATTAGGGGTTACATACAAGAAGGGAGGGAGTAAGGATGCAATTTCAAAGTATTGGAACAGGCCTATTGTCTTAATGTATCTCATTAGTCTCCAAATCACATTTTGAGTCTACAAAGGGAAGGGGAGGTCAATCAGAAGTCAACTCGAAAGCCAGTCAGAAAACAGAGAATTCTCTGGACACAGATAATTACATTTTCATTGTAGTTCCTTATGCAATTGTGTTGTGTGTGCAAGAACAAATGTAGTGTGAGAACAAAGATCCTCAAGTCCTTAGACCACATAAAGATGGTATTCTGGATTACTCTATAAACATTTGATCAATACAAATCCTATTACACTCTTTACCTTGACTATGTCGTGTCATAGGTTCCTTTTGCTAAGGACATCTATGGACTGATACTCCCGAATTTCGGTGTTGGTTTTGCAATTGGTAAGTCAATTTGTATTGCATTGTATAGAGAAACTAGTGGTCCTCTGTAGCTCAGCTGGTAGAGCACGGCGCTTGTAACGCCAAGGTAGTGGGTTCGATCCCCGGGATCACCCATACACAAAAAATGTATGCACGCATGACTGTAAGTCGCTTTGGATAAAAGCGTCTGCTAAATGGCATATTATTTGTTATTTAAACTACAACTTATGAAATTAGCATCTGGTTTGTAACTGTTAATACTGAATTTCTCAATGTCTTGTCTCTTGTCAGGCATGGTGGATTCCTCTATGATGCCAATCATGGGCTATTTGGTGGACCTGAGACATGTGTCAGTCTATGGCACTGTGTACGCCATTGCTGATGTGGCTTTCTGCATGGGCTTCGCTTTAGGTAAATTACCGTCAGATGCTTGAAAATAACCCAGTCCCATAGCATAGTTTTAAAACATTTCTATCACACATTCTTATGTATGTTTTTTGAGGTGTGGCATAGTAAGAGTAGCATCATGATATGTCAGTTTGGGGGAAATAAGGCCTCTATATCTGACTCCTCTATAAGCTCACTAACCTTCCTTTGCTGATGAAGGTCCGTCCGCTGGAGGCGCCATAGCGAAGAGCATTGGGTTCCCCTGGCTCATGACCATCATCGGCATCGTGGATATCCTCTTTGCTCCCCTCTGCTACTTCCTCAGGAGTCCTCCTGGGAGGGAAGAGAAAATGGTTAGACACCTAACACCTCGTACACACATAAGCACCTACACACACTAACACACACTTCACGGAGGTATGCATTTGTATACTGAATACTTGTAAAGCTGCATCTGATGCAGAGAGAACTATCCATTGCCATCCCCACAGGCTCAAACTATTGCTGTCTTTTATAGGCAATACTACCAGGTGAAACAGAGAGAGAGGAACTCGAGTTACACTTTGATCATGAGACACACTTTGATTTGGCTGTCTATTTAAGTTGACCAGTTCAGGTCTCATCATTGCTGTGTAATGCATTCTACTGCTTTTGGCCACCCCCACCCCAGTTTCCACCTGCTTTTGGTTCCCCAGACTAAATTGATTTAGAGTATGAGTAAGCTATGTATGGGTAGGTAGAAGAGGATGGCTTATTTGTGCACATGGGGAGGGATAGGTGGATAGATTGTGCACATGGTGGCTGGTGGCACCTTAATTGGGGAGGACGGGCTCATAGTAATGACTGGAATGGAATAAATGGAATGGTATCAAACACATGGTTTCCATGATACCGCTCCATTCACTCCATTCCATACATTATTATGAGCCATCCTCCCCTCACCAACCTCCTGTGGTGGAGGGATTGGTGGATAGATTGTGTGTATGTTTACGGTTTGCTGTATCAGACACACCACATACATAAACGGATAGCAGGGTATTCAGCTTGATTGAAGTGTTTGAACTACATAAAGTTTATACCCCCTTTTGAACATGTTGGGGGTAGATGGTGGTGGTGAATGTTGGTGAGTCTAAAGGTAACTGCCAAAATAAAGGAAACAATTAAGTAAATGAAGGATACAAAATATTGAAAGCAGGTGCTTCCACACAGGTGTGGTTCCTAAAATAATTAAGCAATTAATATCCCATCATGCTTAGGATCATGTATAAAAATGCCCAGTTGCCCATTATTGTAGCTACCATGGCTAGAATAAGAGATCTCAGTGACATTGAAAGAGGGGTTTCAAAGGAGCATAGGGGGTTTAAAGGGTGTGTGTGTCTCAGTCACCAGATCTCAACCCAATTGAACACTTATGGGAGATTCTGGAGACAGCTTTTTCCACCACCACCATCAAAAGATAATTGTGTAGCATCCCTAAAATAGACAATGCCAAGGCGCATTGAAGCTGTTTTGGCGGCTCGTGGTGGCCCTACGCCCTATTAAGACAGTTTATCTTGGTGTTTCCTTTATTTTGGCAGTTACCTGTACATAGGTAGAAATGCTTTTATAAATTGCACCTGAGTATGTCTGCAACTAAATATTGGGTCAAAGGATCAAAGAATTACAGTGCATTCGGAAAGTATTCAGACCCCTTCACATTTTCCACATTTTGTTACGTTACAGCCTTATTCTAAAATGGATCAAAATAAATAAAAATAAACTCATCAATCTACACACAATACCCCATAATTACAATGCAAAAAACGTTTTTTGAAATTTTTGCAAAATTATTACAAATAAAAAACAGAAATACCTTTGCTATGAGACTTGAAATTGAGCTCAGGTGCATCCTGTATCCATTGATCATCCCTGAGATGTTTCTACAACTTGATTGGAGTCCAACTGTGGTAAATTCAATTGATTGGACATGATTTGGAAAGGCACACACCTGTCTATATAAGGTCCCACAGTTGACAGTGCATGTCAGAGCAAAAACCAAGCGATGAGGTCGAAGGAATTGTCCGTAGAGCGCCGAGACAGGATTGCGTTGAGGCACAGATCTGGAGAAGGGTACCAAAAGATTTCTGCAGCATTGAAGGTCCCCAAGAACACAGTGGCCTCCATCATTCTTAAATGGAAGAAGTTTGGAACCACCAAGACTCTTCCTAGAGCTGGCCGCCCGGTCAAACTGAGCAATCAGGGGAGAAGGGCCTTGCTCAGGGAGGTGACCAAGAACCCGATGGTCACTGTGACAGAGCTCCAGAGTTCCTCTGTGGAGATGGGAGAAACTTCCAGAAGGACAACCATCTCTGCAGCACTCCACCAATCAGGCCTTTATGGTAGAGTGGTCAGACGGAAGCCACTCCTCAGTAAAAGGCACATGACAGCCCGCTTGGAGTTTGCCAAAAGGCACCTAAAGGACTCTCAGACCATGAGAAACAAGATTCTCTGGTCTGATTAAACCAAGATTGAACTGTTTGGCATTCTGCAGCGATATGCCATCTCATCTGGTTTGGGCTTAGTGGGACTATCATTTGTTTTTCAACAGGACAATGACCCAACACACCTCCAGGCTGTGTAAGGGCTATTTTACCAAGAAGGAGAGTGATGGAGTGCTGCATCAGATGACCTGGCTTCCACAATCCCCCAACCTCAACCCAATTGAGATGGTTTGGGATGAGTTGGACGGCAGAGTGAAGGAAAAGCATCCAACAAGTGCTCAGCATATGTGAGAACTCCTTCAAGACTTTTGGAAAAGCATTCCAGGTGAAGCTGGTTGAGAGAATGCCAAGAGTGTGCAAAGCTGTCATCAAGGCAAAGGGTGAAGAATCTCAAATGTAAAATATATTTTGATTTGTTTAACACTTTTTTGGTTACTACATGATTCCATATGTGTTATTTCATAGTGTTGATGTCTTCACTATTATTCTACAATGTAAACAATAGTAAAAATAAAGAAAAACCCTAGAATGAGTAGGTGTGTCCAAACTTTTGACTGGTAGTGTATGTAAATGTGATATTACGGTTTTTTATTTTAATACATTTGCAAACATTTCTAAACCTGTTTTTGCTTTGACATTATGGGGTATTGTGTGTAGATTGATGAGGGGGAAAAACAATTGAATCCATTTTAGAATAAGGCTGTAACGTAAACAAAATTTGGAAAAATGTGAGGCATACTGATGAATTTGCCTTGGTAGTTGTCTTCCATCAAAGCTACATGACTGTATACAATGTAACCACAGTACAAAGCTCTTTGTGTTCAATCAATAGCAATCTTTTGTCTCTGAAACTAACAAATTATTGGTGGCTATTTTATGCTCTTTTAGTACTTTTTGGTTGTATTCTGACTCTAGACAATTGTAATCTTCTCAGGCCATCTTGATGGACTCTAACTGCTCGATGAAGACCCGATCATACTCAACACAGGGGAACACAGAGTACGAAGAGATGGAGACAGAGTACGATGAGTATTAATGGACACCAGACATGTATGTTACCTTCCAGAGGATCTATTTTGTTGTACAAAAAGAGAGATACAATTATTATTATTTTTTAACAGCACAGCTGTTTCGATGTGAATGTCCCGTGTGCGGTCAGTCTTCACTGTTCTGTGTCATTGTTACTGTACGACTAGAGCAAACCAAAGTTGTTGTCATTGCCCTGTGTTTATTATGAGCTAACAGCCTTATTCAATGGAAGTGGGTCCGTGTCGTCAAAACAGGGTTTTCATGGGCCGTAATAGCAGACTACTGTGAGTCGTATTTACTGAGTAGTTCAGATGAGGGTGATGTTATAGATCACCAAATTCTGTACTGTAGGTCGGCAAGGAGTACAAACCTGTCCTAATAATTCACCTATTGGCCATTAACAGTACGAACAAAGAAATATGTACTTAGAGAGTTATTTCTATCTGTGTAGAAACTGACCTAGGGTCAAATTCAACATCTCGAACAAGGCACTATGAGAACACTGCTTAGTGTTGGTCTTTCTATTGGTTGAGTGTAATTGTATCATGATGAGAGATGGTAAATTATTTAGATATATAGTATAACATAGGCTATTACAGAGATACAAGTTACTCCATACATTTGGAATGAGAATTTTGTAACTGCTTTTAACAAGGCAAACCACATTTTACCTTGAAATGTGCCTTTTTCATTGATTCTACAAACATGTTTTTACATTGAGATTGATTTTTAAATTGAGGAAATACCTGAACTGAAAGGACATAACCCAGAAGCTGGTATAGCCAATGCTTTCCTGGGTTGACTGCTTATGACTGTGCTTGTAACTATTTGCATGGTATACCACATAAAAGAAACACACCATCACTCCAATGCCATCCTCAGTTTCACCGTCCATATCTAAAAAAATAAAAGTTAATAAAATAAAATACTGTCACTGTAAATAATACCACAGCTCATAGAAAACGTCTTGCTTTTTTAAAGTGTACATACATTTTGGTAAGCCATTTGAATGTGTGGAAAACGAAGACTCATATCTGAAGACTCAACGTTTAGGTAGAAGATGTGTAACTATGATAATTAACTTTCCCTATTGACATTACAAGCCATACAAATATATACTGTGGTGAAAAGTAAACATATGGATACAGGTTTACTTTGATGTCTCTGAATAAACAGCACCTTAAGGAGATGGGAAATTCCATAAGCACTTTACCAGAGTCTAGTTACTCACACCATTTAACTCCAAGGACAGTTCTAGTATGTTGATGTTGGTTTAGCAGAGAGATAATTGAAGTGATGAGCCTGATATGTTTTGTCATTTTGTCTAATGTTAGCAACAAAACACTCAGTTTTATCAAAGATAAATTCACTCATTATTAATGTGTGTGGAGTGCACTGGACATCCCGGTAGTGTTAATCCCTAAAATGAGTAGAACCTCAATGTATTTTCAAACACTGAGGTTGAATTTTGGGTCACAATCTTGACCAGTTTGAATCTTAGTTAAACTAATCTCTTGAGAGCATTAACATTATTATTTGTGAACTTATTGATCACTTCCAGTAGGTCATCAAAAAAGTATACACACAATACATACAAAATGTTTCCAAGATGAAATAAGAGTTTCCTATATTGACCAGCATTAATGCGCATGCACATACATAGCCACTTCAGTCTGAGGATTTGATTGGCTGACTGGGCCCTGGCCTGCACATGTCATTAGATACTTTTGTGTGTAGTCAGTCACCAGTATTAACCCACAACACAGAGCCATGAAGTGTCCCTCCCGTTGCCCCACCCACTCTCCCCTCCTATTTGTCCTGAAGCGGAAAATGAAAGTATTGTCTCATCCACTATTCTGCTCTTTGTCAAGACCACTGTGATCTAACAGAAACAGCCAGGCATACAAAGCACTGCTAATAACTGTCAAATATATATGCGTTGTTTGGCAAAGTGAATTTATTAAAAACCATTATTTGGTTGTTCGAGCAAACCTGACATCTAGAAATCTGTGAAAATACTTTCATGCCCTTGCCACGGAAAAGCACAATGGCACATGTTCAAAATGTCAAATAAGACCGCATTTTTAGGTATATGAAGTGTTATTTGTAAAACTCTGGGTTTGCTGGATTGCAGGTTTGGTTGAATGGACACCCCAATAGGTTTCATTGTATATAAATGTGGCAAGCGAAATTGTCTGTGGTGGAGTTGACAGAAATAGTTTCCTGATACCTTCCCTATTAGTTTCATTATTTGCTCTTAAATGTATATTTAAATTCCCCGCCCCCTTAATCTAAATACTCTTATGTCAAGATGGCTACCATTCTGAGAGATTGTTGTTATTTTGCAATAAATTGTTGGGTCATATAGGTTACATAATGGATTATACAGTGCCCTCCTGAATTATTGGCACCCTAGGTGAACAAAAAAGGCTGTGAAAATATGTCATTGTTGTTTATCAGCTTGATCTTACACTCCAAATATCCTATGAATCTAACCTTTGAGTTAAAATTGTTCAAAAATAATAATAATCGTCATCAATAAATTATTATTTTATTCAGAAACATGCATGTCACAATTATTGGCACCCCTAGAAATTCTTATGAACAAAATCTAATTTATGTATATTCCGATCTGAGTCTTCGGGAACTCTTAAGAGGTCATCCATGACCTACTGTTTCACTGGGGTATAAATATGAGGTGACAGGCTAAAATCCCTTAGTCATCCATCAACATGGGAAAGGCCAGAACACCCAAGTTAAATGAGACAAAAGGTTGTTGACCTTCACAAATCAGGCAATGGCTATAAAAAGATAGCTACATGCCTGAAAATACCCATCTCCACTATTAGGGCAATAATTAAGACATTTTAAACAACTGGAGCTGTGATGAACCTGCCTGAAAGAGGACTCAAGTGTATTTTGCCCCCACGCACAGTGAGAAGGATGGCTCAAGTGGCCATTTTTTCCCAAGGATCACAGTTGGAGAATTGCAGAAGTTGGTAACATCTTGGGGTCATCAAGTCTCCAAAACTACAATTAGAAACAAGTTATTTGGAAGGGTTGCCAGAAGAAAGCCTCTGCTGTCACCAAACCACAAACGTAAGCACCTGGAGTTTGCTAAATGTCATTGGAACTTTGATTGGAACCAGGTTCTATGGTCTGATGAGACGAAAATAGAGCTTTTTGGCAAAAAACACCAGAGGTGGGTTTGGTGTAAAAAGAGCCATGGTCATGCAGAAAATAACCTAATCACCACTGTGAAGTATGGTGGTGGATCTGTGATGTTGTGGGGCTGTTTTACTTCCAAAGGCCCTGGGAACCTTGTTAGGAAACATGGCATCATGGACTCACTCCAAGTACCAGGAGATTTTAGGCCAAAACCTGTCTGCCTTTGCCAGGAGGCTAAAACTGGGTCATCTTTGGATCTTCCAGCAGGACAACGAGCCAAAGCATACCTTCAAATCCACAAGAAAATGAATCAAGCTTTTGCAATGGCCATCCCAGTCCCCTGACCTAAACCCCATTGAAAACCTGTGGGGTGAGCTGAAGAGGAGAGTCCACAAGCGAGGACCAAGGACTCTGAAGGATCTGGAGGAATGGTCTCAAATCGCTTCCTGTGTTCTCCCACCTCATCAAACATTATAGGAGACGACTCAGAGCTGTTATCTTGGCAAAGGGAGGGTGCACAAATAACTAAATGCAGGGGTGCCAATAAATGTGATATGCATGTTTTGAATAAAATAATTGTCTTGATGATGTTTAAAAAAAAGTTTTTACTCAAAAGGTTAGATTCATATGATATTTTCAGTGTAAGATCAAGCTGATAAACAACAATTACATTTTTTCACAGCTTTTTTGTTCATATTTACCTAGGGTGCCAATAATTCAGAGATTCATATTTTTTGCCATTTGTTTATATTAGAAATCTATTGCACACATGCACAAACATATGTGTGTGTGCGCCCATGTTGGTGTTTGTGCCTTCTGACATGTATGTCATTGGTTTGTGTGTATATCAACTACTTACTAACTGGTACTCAAAAAAAATGTTGGCCTTTTTATATTCTGGACTGGTTGTTTACGTGTAAAGTGTGCAGATTGTGTAATATATGTTGTTAATATTCAGTGGGGATGGAAAACCCAAAAATAAATGTTGTATACTCTGAAAAAGTGTTTGTATGGAATATGTGAACATTGGATATCCTTTTTTTAAGCAGTAGATTCAACCAACCTAAGTTTGCTACATGTTTGATGGTATGATTGTTTTTGACTGAGGATAAATGCCTCCTATTCTTGATGTCTTTGAAGCAGTAGTGGGAGATGGTGGGGGACAAGGCTATGATGACAGGTGGGGATGTGTCACCAGTTTCCCATGTTTGAGACGACACACTGTAATCATCATGTCCGTCACCACTGGGCTCCAATTACTTACCAGATGCTCACCCAATGAGTTCCCATTCCACCAAGGAACTTTACAGTTACCACAAGACTGATGGCTGTCTTATCTTTCCCTGTGTCTACAGGACAGTGTGAAGAGAAAAACCATTAGACCAATGTAATTTTACACTAGGAAAATATTTAACAGGAGGAAATGCCTTATTCTGAAGGTACTGTAAGACTATGAGTTCAGTATTGTTTAATTAAAATAGTATTTAGAGTAGGAACACACAGGAAGTCAAGGGGCTTCAGGTGAGCTTGTTTATTGAGGCTATGTACAATAGCGCTTCATCACATGATCTATCTCTAGAACTGTGGACAACATCACTCTTAAAAATCTCAACTGCAGAAAGCCATAACACTATGTGTATCATGGGGAGAGACAGATCAGGAGCATATGAATGGGTTTAGAGAGCACAGATTTACAACAGCAGCAGCAGCAATGGAAGTAGCAAGACACAGACCAAAATTAGTTTTTGTTTACTCTCCTCATGAGCTCAATTTCAGCCCAGGTGCCCCCAAGTTACCTAACTGACCATTAAACTACGTCAGATACGGTTTGCTTTGGAGAGAAACAACAAGAAACTGAAAAGGAGAGATTGCAAATTGAAGAATCCCTTCCTGATTATCACCTTTGTCTTCATTTCCTATAAAAAATATTACACAAAAATCTGAATATACAACAATTGAAGAGAGATCAAAAAGTAGCAGCCAAGCCAGTCTCTACAAGAGCATCACGTCTATTCCACAGAAAAAAATGTTGCTTTGCTTCTTTTACCCTTCACCCCTTTTATATTGTCCTCCTGTCTGACTCTGATCCCAAAAGGCCTGCTTTTAACCAGCTCTGGTCCTGTGCTGAAGCAATGGCAGCACAGCCACAGAAGTACACTGCGATTGAAATGAGCCTGGTGAGAATAGAATAAAAGTCATACTGATCCTATCCAGAGGCTTTGGGCCCCTTGAGAAGTGAATGATTCTCTCCTTTTATGATCTTTACCCTAAAATCAGTGCTTTTCCCCCTGTGCCTACAGTTGTAATAGGTTTGCTTGCGGCCGGTCATGATGACAACACTGTATTGGGGTACAACAGTGGTTGCATTTCGGCAGAGGGTTTGTGCTGGATTGTATTTACATATAAATACAAATGGACATACATTTGTCAGTAATTGAGAACAACTTCCAAAGGCCAAGAACTTCACACAATCACAGCCTAACTGCTCACAGCATTTATAACATCCTAACTGCTCAGAGCATTTATCAATCAGACCCCACACTAGTCACCAAACCAAGTAAATAAAGATAGATATACATAGATACATACAATAAAACAGAGATCCATGTGTTCCTGTATTTTATACAACAACATTCATACTGAGATGAACCAGATAAATGAACTTTCTGCCATGAATACCAAAATACTTTGCATTTATCAATAAGAATTTGAAAAGCAAGCATTTCGTCTGAAGTAACATGATTGGATAAAACCACCACCTCCATAGTTACGTTTTAGTTCAGGGATATTATATCTATACAAAGAAACGATTTGGAAGGGGGGCGAGACAACAAAACAGGTGCTTAATCAAATAACTTAATACATTTTCTAAATTATACATTTGAGAAAAATATTACACCACTTTATCCCTCCCCCCAAAAAGCTAAGAAAACATTGTAACAGAGAGAGAAATAACATGTACAGTTAATATGCTGGTTAAACAATGGATCATACATAGTCAAACATGTTTGGCCTCAGTGATATAAATAAACTGAACCAAGGATGACAGGGGACAGACCACCATCCTCCCAAACAACATTATTGCCCATTTCATTCAATTATCACATGAGCTTGCAGAAAATCAAAAAAGTCCAAAAGAAGAGGAAAGTCATTATGGAGGATTTCTTTTTTTTCTGCACAACAAGGTGTCCAGTCTAACAAAATGGGCTTGTTACTCACATTAAAACAAATCAAACTAATATTTATTCACTTCCCCAAAGACAATTTGGATAAAACAGAGCCATTTGCTATTTGCATAGCTCCTGCTATGGTGACCACATTTTGATTGCAATCTTCTGCAAAACAGAAATACTGAACTGTAACAAACAAAATACTGAACTGTAACAAACATTTAAACTCACATTTTCAAGCGATAGAAAAAATACAAAATAATTAAGGTGCCCTGTAAGGATTTTTTAAATCAATGTCAACAAAAGCTAAATTATAGAAGGCAATTTTTATATATGCATGTTTAAAAATGTTTGTGAACCCAAGCACTTACAGATTGCCATGAAACACTGATTCTCAATGCAAATTTCACCATCTAGCTTTCAAGCTTCCCTTTAAAAGTATAATTTTAGGAAAACTAAACTGCAGTTCTTTGGGACAACAAGAGTGGTCTCCCCAAACCAAGTATGAATCGCGTGACCGATTGTTTTACAAATCAACAATTACACCATCACCAGACCACCTCAGCTAATCTTCAGAAGGTAACCTTTACCACACCACCCCCACAGAAAAAGGTTCAAATAATTTTGCTGTGACTCTCAAACCCATCCCTTGTCCTTGTCCTGTCTAGTGGAGCGCCTCCACACAGATCTGCTCCTCTGTGATGTCATCCAGCAGCTGGGCCTCCACTGGGCTGCATTTGTCACTGTCATAAACCTCTGTCCCCAGTAAGGACTCCTCCAATGCCACCTCCTTGGCCTTAAAGCCATGTGGCTCCGAGGGGGAGGTGCCGGTGCTATCCACAGACTCCAGGTCCTCGATGCCTGCCCGGTAGTGGATCACGAGCAGGGTGAGAGCCTGGAGCCTCTCCCCAGACTTGGCCAGGGCGGCCGTGATCAGGGTCTTCCTCCGGGCGTCCCCCGTCTCCCTCTCCTCCAGCATCAGGGCGTTGTTGTGCTCCAACTCCTGGTCGATCTCCTGCTGCAGCTTGTCTAGCATCAGTTCCAGCTTCTGTGAGCGCTCGTCGGTGGGCAGGCCCCGGTAAAGATCCCGGCCGATCTCCTTCACCGCGATAAATACACTGTCGTCAAGTCCTCCCTCTCGCCGTACCAGCTTGGTGCTGCCGCCGGCTGCATGCTTGGAGGGGCTGGCCCCGGCGTAGGTTTCTGTATCGCTGCTCTCATTGTCAGAGATGTCGGGGGTGTGCACGACGTCTGGCACGACATCAGCCACTTGCTCTGCCAGCCGGCTCTTGGGCACCTGGCGCAGATTGAGCAGACGGGAACCGGTGTTGATGATGTGGCGGCTGAGGCCTGTAGTGGCGCGGTTGATGGTGGACTTGGCCTCCGGGTCGGCACTGCGTCGGTCGGTGGCGGCCATGCAGAAAGGGTGCTCGGCCAGGCACTTCTCCTGGCACTTCTTGTGGCAAACGTAGGAACAGATCATGCACTGGGAGGCGGCCTTGGTCCACACCTTCTTCTTGCAGTACTCGCACCAGGTGGGGTTCTGGAACTGGGTGTCCTGAAAGTTGTGGCGCACCTCCACCAGCTGTATGGCGCTGTAGGCCAGGTCGTCACGGGGAACAAAGGAAAGCTGCTCCCTCTCTCTCTCCTTCAGCTCCTCGTCCGGCATGCTGGCCTTCCTCTCACGCTCCGCTAGCCCGCCCCACGTCTCTGACTCTCCATCAGCCAGGTAGCTGAAGTTGAGGGTGACGTCTCCGTAGCACAGCTTCTCGTTGAAGCCCTTGTGGGTGCTGAGGCTGCGCAGGGCGGTGCGGCTGACGCTGGCCCTGGGCTCTGGGGCTTCCAGCCTGAAAGTGCTCTGGTACTCAGACGAAGACGTGGACAGACACTCCAGGGCCACATGCTCCAGTGTCAGGCTGACGTGGCCCAGACACAGCAGGCTGCCCAGCTTGAAGGGGTCTTTGCACCACAGGGCCGTGTTAAGATACTTATGGTTGCTCTCCACCTCTAACACCACAGAAGCATTGCCCCAATGGGCCGTCCGGTTGCGGAACATGATCTCTGAGGACTCCCACATTGAGTGGTCCTCCATGCTGTCTCGGGTGTTGATGGAGCTCTCAGACACCTTGTCTTTGGCCAGGTCCTGCTTGCTGGGAGCAGAGGGGGCCCCTGGTGGCTCTTCGCAGGGCTCGGATGGTTTGACCGCCGGATTTGGTTCGGGCTGTTTCACAGGTGTCGTCACAGCACTGCCTTTGTCACCATTGCTTCCTGTGGAGTGTGTTGGAGTATTTTCTGGAGTTTTCTCAGCTGCAGTGGTAGCTTCACTCCCCTCCAGCAGACTTTGTGTTTCAGAAGAGGCTGACGTTAATTTACTGTGGGGTCTAGGGGGCACCAGCGGGCGAGTGGGTGGGTGTGGAGGGGGGACGGTGGGGCGCTGTGGCCCCTCTCCTGGCTCGCCACTCTTGTGTGGTGAGGGCTTTGGTGTGGGTGGAGGTCTGACCGGTGACTGAAGCCCCACCAGGTTCAGTTTGCGGTTGAGGATGGGTGATATGCTGCCGAGCGGTTTGGAGGCCAGATTGGCCACAGTCCTTTTGGGGCTTTGGTTTACAGACAGGAAATCCTCCTTGGCCTCGGCGCTGCTACTAAGCAGGCTAGACTTGGGGTCCGCAATCAACTCTTCAAACTCAGAGTCCATGTCTTTGCTGTCGGATATGTCGGCGAGGGCGGTGATGGGGGCCGGGTCCTCCTCGTAGCCCCCCGGCGGGAGGATGAACCCAGGCTCCTCCAGCTGGCCCAGCCCCTCCTGGAGGGCTCCCAGGCCCACGGTGGGGCTCTGGTGACGCACAGGCCTCTCGTACAGGACCAGCACCCTGTCCCCTGCCTGCTTCAGCAGTTTGGGCACTTGGACAGAGGATGTGACTTTGACACCTGCCCAGAGATGGAGAGCATGTTAGAGTCATATTCAGATAAACTGTACAACTGAACAACATGCATTCCAGTGTAACTGTAAGGTTGCCAGATCATGCCAGTCAGGTTTACTTATGCTGCATGGCCTTAGTGTCTTACCTCCGATGGCGATGAGTCGATCGCCCCTCTGCAGGTCTGCCAGGGCAGCAGGAGAGTTGGGAGTGACTGTCTCGATGCTGACATGGACCGCGTCACCCTCACAGGTGGGGATGTGCCTGAATGTCATACCCACACTGCCAAAGGGTCCTTTGATCACCTCCGTCTGAAACACACACAGAGAGAAACAAACACACATAAGCACTTTCAACTTAGCATCACTTTAAAGCTAGAATCCTTAAGTGAAACAATTACAAAGTGTACTCCCCACCCGTTTTGCTAAAAAGCTAAGTGATGGGGCTGGAGAAATGTAACCACTCTCAAATTTATAGACAGAGCTATGGATGCAAGGTCTGACCATCCATGATATAATAGTTATACTTTTAACCATGTTTTGAGGCTATACAGTGTTTGTTTACGTAGTTTACAAACATTGGAGTAAAACAAGCTTATATTTTGGGTTCTGATGGGGTACAACAATTTAACTAAGCTCATGAGGCATTTATAAAGTTATATTCTTCAAGAATTAATGGGTATATAGCATAAATGTGTAAGTCCAAAAATTGATGTAGCAACTAAGGATTCTAGCTTGAAGCTTGCTATGGATATCAGAACATCGAAGAAAATACAGTAAGCCAAAGTATCACAGAACAGTTAAATTGAAGAATGTTAACGGCAGCATACCCTTACAGCATACAAATATTCAACAATATTAGACCTAGTTGAAGAAGTTAATTTATAGACAGTAAGTAAACACTCGACTTCTTGTGAAGTCCTCTATTTATAGCAGTGGACTAAATGGTATATAAAGAGAGATGACGAATGTTTCTGAACAAGATGACGGCAAAACACTGCATGCTAATTTTGAGGGAAAGGGAGGTCTGCAATTACGGCCTATTTTCCACCCATGGGGCCTAATTTATCAATATTGTGTAGAAACTATTCTAAAATACAACTTAAACGTAATTTAGAATGTTGGTACGCATAAAAAAAAGGTGTGATTTATCAAACAATCCTATGATCGTCATACACACCGGTAGGAGCTCACCATTGATAAATACCAATTGTTCTCAGTGCTCATGCGCGACCTTGGCTATTTGCATTTCGAAACGCCCCTAATTCACCATATATGGTCAAAATCATCCCTTTAAAGCCTGTGAGGAATATGCACTCAGTGGCCAGTTTATTAGGTACACCAACCAGTTCAGGAAAATGGTTTGCTCCTGTAGACAGTGGGTGTTTCTCAACATGCGTCCTACCGAGCTGTGAGCATGCAAATTGGAGCACGGGAAAGTCGGAGTATGAGTCCAAATTAAAGTATGCGAAACGGCGCACGGAGGGCACTTCTCGAATACATACTCCGTTTTTACATATTTTGAAGCATGCATCGATGCAAGCTTCAACGGAAAGTATGAAAATAAATATGACGCAACCATGTCAAAAATGATGCAATTTTTTTTTCTTTTAGGGGGTAGATCAGCTTTAATATTGCAGGTAGAGTGTAACTTCCATCAATGTAATTGTCTGCATCTCTTCCAATCCACCATGTTTTTTTTCTTGCAAAAAAAATAAATAATAATAATAATTATATATATCAATTTCAATCAATCAATTTTATTTTATATAGCCCTTCTTACATCAGCTAATATCTCGAAGTGCTGTACAGAAACCCAGCCTAAAACCCCAAACAGCTAGTAATGCAGGTGTAGAAGCACGGTGGCTAGGAAAAACTCCCTAGAAAGGCGAAAGCCTAGGAAGAAACCTAGAGAGGAACCAGGCTATGAGGGGTGGCCAGTCCTCTTCTGGCTGTGCCGGGTGGAGATTATAACAGAACCATGCCAAGATGTTCAAAAATGTTCATAAGTGACAAGCATGGTCAAATAATAATCAGGAATAAATCTCAGTTGGCTTTTCATAGCCGATCATTAAGAGTTGAAAACAGCAGGTCTGGGACAGGTAGGGGTTCCATAACCGCAGGCAGAACAGTTGAAACTGGAATAGCAGCAAGGCCAGGCGGACTGGGGACAGCAAGGAGTCACCACGGCCGGTAGTCCCGACGTATGGTCCTAGGGCTCAGGTCTCTCAGTTGGCTTTTCATAGCCGATCATTAAAGAGTTGAAAACAGCAGGTCTGGGACAGGTAGGGGTTTCGTACACATACACACACACACACAGTGGGGAGAACAAGTATTTGATACACTGCCGTTTTTGCAGGTTTTCCTACTTACAAAGCATGTAGAGGTCTGTAATTTTTATCATAGGTACACTTCAACTGTGAGAGACGGAATCTAAAACAAAAATCCAGAAAATCACATTGTATGATTTTTAAGTAATTAATTTGCATTTTATTGCATGACATAAGTATTTGATCACCTACCAACCAGTAAGAATTCCGGCTCTCACAGACCTGTTCGTTTTTCTTTAAGAAGCCCTCCTGTTCTCCACTCATTACCTGTATTAACTGCACCTGTTTGAACTCGTTACCTGTATAAAAGACACCTGTCCACACACTCAATCAAACAGACTCCAACCTCTCCACAATGGCCAAGACCAGAGAGCTGTGTAAGGACAGAAGAGATAAAATTGTAAACCTGCACAAGGCTGGGAAGGGCTACAAGACAATAGGCAAGCAGCTTGGTGAGAAGGCAACAACTGTTGGCGCAATTATTAGAAAATGGAAGAAGTTCAAGATGACGGTCAATCACCCTCGGTCTGGGGCTCCATGCAAGATCTCACCTCGTGGGGCATCAATGATCATGAGAAAGGTGAGGGATCAGCCCAGAACTACACGGCAGGACCTGGTCAATGACCTGAAGAGAGCTGGGACCACAGTCTCAAAGAAAACCATTAGTAACACACTACGCCGTCATGGATTAAAATCCTGCAGCGCACGCAAGGTCCCCCTGCTCAAGCCAGCGCATGTCCAGGCCCGTCTGAAGTTTGCCAATGACCATCTGGATGATCCAGAGGACGAATGGGAGAAGGTCATGTGGTCTGATGAGACAGAAATAGAGCTTTTTGGTCTAAACTCCACTCGCCGTGTTTGGAGGAAGAAGGATGAGTACAACCCCAAGAACACCATCCCAACCGTGAAGCATGGAGGTGGAAACATCATTCTTTGGGGATGCTTTTCTGCAAAGGGGACAGGATGACTGCACCGTATTGAGGGGAGTATGGATGAGGCCATGTATCGCGAGATCTTGGCCAACAACCTCCTTCCCTCAGTAAGAGCATTGAAGATGGGTCGTGGCTGGGTCTTCCAGCATGACAACGACCCGAAACACACAGCCAGGGAAACTAAGGAGTGGCTCCGTAAGAAGCATCTCAAGGTCCTGGAGTGGCCTAGCCAGTCTCCAGACCTGAACCCAATAGAAACCCTTTGGAGGGAGCTGAAAGTCTGTATTGCCCAGCGACAGCCGCGAAACCTGAAGGATCTGGAGAAGGTCTGTATGGAGGAGTGTGCCAAAATCCCTGCTGCAGTGTGTGCAAACCTGGTCAAGACCTACAGGAAACGTATGATCTCTCTAATTGCAAACAAAGGTTTCTGTACCAAATATTAAAAGTTCTGCTTTTCTGATGTATCAAATACTTATGTCATGCAATAAAATGCAAATTCATCATACAATGTGATCTTCTGGATTTTTGTTTTAGATTCCGTCTCTCACAGTTGAAGTGTACCTATGACAAACATTACAGACCTCTACATGCTTTGTAAGTAGGAAAACCTGCAAAATCGGCAGTGTATCGTATATATATATAATTTTTTTAAATATATTTCCCTTTATTACTTTCCAACCCCACCACCCTAATTGGAGTAAACTAGTGAACAACAATGCTTAGGCCTCTACTTCCAGCTTATACATACTATATACATTTTATGGACAGTCAATTTATTTTGTTTGTTTTTACTCATGAACTTCCTCATGAACTCATGAACTTCCTCTACCCTCAACCTCTCCGATCATTTTCATGATGTCCATCCGGTTTGCTTCTATATGCCATATCTTTCTAACTGTGCTCTTTCACAAAAGCTCTACATTAGTTATCTTGTTGTTATTAGTTGTTATTAGTCCCATCCTTTAACTCCATTCAACACCACCCATCTATCTCTTAACACTCTTCTATTTGCCATATACAGTGCCCTCCACAATTATTGGCACCCCTGTTTAAGATGTGGTCGAGGACTTCCAAAATTCTCCTTTTTTTTTTAAACAACATAGAACCCAAATGCAAAAAAAGAGAAAAATCCAACCTTTTATTTAAGTACATTACTTTGGTGTAAAAAAAAAAAATCACACATTTATAAAAAAAAAAAACTTGAAATCATGTGTCCCACAATTATTGGCACCCCTGATGTTAATACTTTGTACAACCCCCTTTTGCCAACAAGACAGCACTTAATCTCCTCCTATAACATTTCACAAGATTGGAGAACACAGAGAGAGGGATCTTTGACCATTCTTCTTTGCACAATCTTTCTAGATCATCCAGTGTCCTGGGTCCTCTCTTATGCACTCTCCTCAGGTTTTCGATTGGGTTGAGGTCTGGGGACTGAGATGGCCATGGGAGGACCTTGAGTTTGTGACTGCTGAACCATTTTTGTGTAGATTTTGCCACGTTTTGGATCATTATCCTGCTGAAAGACCCAATGACGACCCATCTTCAGCTTTCTGGCAGAGGCCATCAGGTTTTTATTTAAAAATGTCCTGGTAGTTCAAAGCGTTCATAATGCCATGCACCCTAACAAGGTTCCCAGGGCCTTTGGAAGAGAAACAGGCCCACAGCATCACAGATCCTCCACCATACTTCACGGTGGGCATGAGGTGCTTTTCGGCATACTCATCTTTTGTTTTACGCCAGACCCACTTAGAGTGTTTGTTGCCAAAAAGCTCAATCTTAGTCTCATCTGACCAAAGCACACGATCCCAGTTGAAGTCCCAGTGCCGCTTAGCAAACTCCAGACGTTTACGTTTGTGAGTGTTAGTGAGAAAAGGGCTTTTTCCTTGCATGCCTCCCAAACAGCTTGTTGGCATGTAGAGAGCGTCTGATGGTTGTTTTGGAGACTTTGTGACCCCAAGATGCCACTCTTTGATGCAATTCTGTGACAGTGAGCTTAGGACTTTTTTTTACTTCTCTTACCATCCTCCTCACTGTGCGTTGTGGCAAGATAAACTTGGGACCTCTTCCAGCCTTGTTTGTCACTGTTCCAGTTGTTTTAAACATCTTAATGATTCCTCTGACTGTAGATACGGGCAAGTTAAGGCGAGTGGCTATTTTCTTGTAGCCATTGCCTGATTTATGAAGGTCGACACAAATCTGCCTTACTTGAATAGTGTGTTCTCTTGTCTTTGCCATGTTGACAAATGGGTAAGAGAATTAGGCCTCTGTGTCACGTCATATTTATACCCCAGGGAAACAGGAAGTCATGAATTACTAATTAAAAGTTCCTAGATACCCTGACCAACTTTAGCAACTACAGAAAAGTATATTTAAAAAAAAATCAATTAAAATTTTCAGCGGAATTGTTAGGGGTGCCAATAATTGTGGGACACAAAGTAATGTACTTAAATAAAAGGTTGGATTTTTCTATTTTTTTGCATTTGGGTTCTATGCTGTTTAAAAAAAAAATTAGAATTTTTGGAAGTCCTCGACCACATCTTAAACAGGGGTGCCAATAATAGTGGAGGGCACTGTATTTTTCAACTGTACTGTGATGTTTACAAAAGTTCTGAACCCTTCTATTCTCATTGTTTCTACAGATTGTAAATTGAAAATAAACGTTTTTGCTAAAAGTATTATTATATTATTGATCGATTGACTATGACTTTTCAGATCACCCAGTAGTGCTATCTGCAGGGTTAGCTCCAGGTAAATATTGCAATCCTTCAGCCATTCCTGGACCTGTGTCCAAAAACAAGCTACAAATGGACAGTACCAAAACAAATGATCTAACAATTCTGTCTCTTCACAGAAAAATCTGCAGAGCTGGGAAGATTGTATCCCCCATATAAATAACATTCTATTGGTAGCAAGAATTTTATATAATAATTTAAATTGAAAAATTATAAGTTTTGAATCCGGCGTCGTTTTGCGCATCAGTTCATAAACACTATGCCATGGAATCGGTACGTCAAATATCTCTTCCCAACTATTTTGCAATCTATATAGGACGGCTGTCAATCCTTTGGTCCTTTAATTAAACTGGTATACTTTTTTATTTATCACAATTTTCTATAACCAATTATGTTCTTTAATGCAGGGCCGACAGACAAGTTCCTTACTTTTTCCCCCTTCCACTTTCCTCTTCCATTTTTGCGGTAATGCTGCAATTATATGGTTGTAATTTTGGGTAGAGCAGACATTTCCATATGTTTTTGATAGCTGCATGTGTGATATAACTCCACCAGTCCTACCTATGATATAATTTAAACATTTTTTCAAAAGATTATGGTTTTTTATCAATTAGTATATTTGAGTTTAACCACAATATTTGTTGCATTTTAATTGAAATCAAGGGCGGCCATTATTTGAGCTGAAGAGAGAGAAAATACACTGACTTCGGAATGAAATTGTTGCCTATTCACATGTCATATGTTGCCGGACTACAATATTTTATCTTGATACATTAATAAATACATGCCGTGTTAATTTTGGCATGGTTACCTGCCTACAATATCCACTGTAGTGTGCGTAGGTCACAAGCACATAGTAAGTCAATAGAGCTAAGTGGCTAGCTACTACTGTTAGCTAGCCACGAAGAATTGTTAGCTAGCAACCCACGAAGAATGGATATCTACCTTGGATAACATTGGTTTTAGGTCATTTTTGCCTGTTATACTATCTGGTTAGCTACATTATTACGATTCACATATAGCTAGCTGATAGTTATGAAGTAAAACGTTTGCTTTGTGTACATCTTGTTTCGTCTCTATTGTCATTGTCCTGGCTAGAAGAAGGAAGGTTCAGTGAATGGGTAAGTCTATAGTAAGTCAATAGGGCTAATTGGCTAGCCACGAAGAATTGTTAGCTAGCTACCCATGAAGAATTGACATCTACTGTACCTTGTATAACATTAGTTTTAGGTCATTCACATACTGTATATCTAGCTGATAATTATGAAGTAAAACATTTGCCTTGTGTATATCTTTGTTTTGTCTCTATTGTTGCCATTGTCCTGGCTGGAAGAAGGTTCTGTGAATGGGCAGATGTAGCGTGAGGTAATACAGTAGGGGGAGTGCGAGTGCTTCTCAAATGTAATGTTTTATGCGTTCTCCACACTCTCCATACTCAAGAGAACGTCCTCTGAGAATGCACTTGGAGCATGAGAGTGTGGAGCACGATAGTATGCATATTGAGAAACACCCAGTGAGTCATGTGGCCATTGGCTTGCTATATAAAGCAGGAAGGCAGGCATTGAGGCATTCAGTTCATCTTTGATTGAAAGTTAGAATGGGCAAAACAAGTCACCTAAGCAACTTGGAGTGTGGTGTCATGACTCTCCCTGGGTGAGGATCAAAGGCCAAACATCAGCTTGGCAAATGGCCGACAACAACCAGACCCTATTACCCACAGGGGGGCTGTGCCGGTCTTGACATGTTAATACTGCCATAAATTAGAGAGGAGGAGGATCTCTGGCATTCTAGTATGGTGAAAGGAATGCCTTTGTTTCAGATACTTTTTGCCGCCCAAAAAAATTCTACATCCAACAATGAACATTGGGACAATATATTTCAACATCCAAACGTTGGGAATGATGAGAAATGGAATATGGAAAATGAATGTCTATTTTGTGATGTCATTAAAAATGGTATAAAGGCGTTATAACGAAAACATTGTGACTTGAAGAGCTTTTACACTGTGTATATCAGGTTTACATCCTTTATGTTGTGTAGAAAATATCAAGGAGGAAGACAATGTTTTCGTGAAGATAGGAATGTGATTTTAGCTTTCTAACAAAATCATAGTGATAATAATACTTTTGCCTCGTAACTAGCCACGCCCGAGGGAGCTCAGAGAGCGTGTCAGTATGACGGAAACACCCCTATTTACCAGAGTGCATAAATGATTGAGATAAGAATTATCAGATCAGACTAGACGGACCTCAAGCTGCAGCTTTTGTCCATATTGGTCCCGACCCTGAAAATCAACACGAGGTGAAGACGACAAAGTTGCCTCCACTAACAATCAATGTTACGGCTGAGTAGCTGTTCTAAATACTGTATCTAAGAAGGTGAATTTAAGTGGGATCATCCTGTTACTCCTTCAAGCCATCGTCTACTACACTGCTCTAATCACCCCACAGGGGATCATCGACACGGCTGATTAGCCATGCTCAGAAGACCACTTCCAGAATGAGTGAAAGTAAACAGACAACTAAGAAGTAGGACATTGTGACCTCGTGGACAATCTGAGCCTTACATCTAAAAGGCCATCCGAAAGAGAAGGCCCAATCGACCCCTTCCCACGAAGGCCTGGGTCCAACAGAGATCCACAACGAAGACCTCCAACACGTAAATACATGCATTGCTTTTCTTCCCAAACGGGCGGCAGTTCAGGGCAAAGTATTAGGATTACTGTGAGCATAGGTCCATGTGTATCCAAGTGTTTTCTCTCTCTCTCTTTAACTCGCCATCTTTTGTAACAAGTGTCATATTGTGTTAGTCCACTAGGGACCCGTTTTCATTGTATTAAGTTTCTAATCCCTACCTATACCGTGTACGTGTTTGTATCGTGTTATCATCTTTAATTAGTTAGTAAATAAATAATTAAATCAATTTGTGTGGTACAGAATGATCAGTAAGACCCGGATTCGTGCAGACTTAAAGAGCCTACAACTTTCAGAATGAGACTGATATGAGGTAAATTATTAATAAATGACTGTTAACAGAGATATCTAGATATCTTTAGAGTTAATTCGAGAAACGGTAACTCGTTAAACAACTTTTCCCGTGGTGCCACAAATTCCTAATGAGTTAACAATTATGTTTTCATGATTAATTTGATCTCGTAACAATTAAACATAGTTGGTAATTATTCGATAAATAATAGTCATCACAATAATGAAAGTCACGTCACGACAGTGGTATGACCGTCGGTGCCAGGCCGGTTCCAGTATCTTAGAAACGTCCGGCCTTCTGGGCTTTTCACGCATGGCAGTGTCTAGGGCAGGGTTCCCCGACTGGATTTATTTGGCCCCCCAAAGTTTTTTTATTTTTCTTTTGAATTTTTATTGTTGGACATAAGACTGTAAAAACATCAGGAAATCAGCTCCAAGTGTTTCTAATTTTGGAAATCTATTCCCAAGTATTCCCACGCATAATAGAGAGACACGTGATCGTATACAAATGGAAGCAAGGTTGGAAATGATCATGTTTTAGTCAAATATTACATCTGTTTGGGCTTCTTGCAGTGAATTTGTAGTCTACAAATTATTTGTAATTATGTTCCGGCCCCCCCGACTCTCCGCTCAAGAAAAAAAATCAGAGTTGATGACCCCTGGTCTAGGGTTTACCGAGAATGGTGTGACAAACAAAAAACATCCAGTCAGCGTCAGTCCTGTGGGCGAAAACAGCTTGTTAATGAGCGGTCGAAGGACAATGGCAAGAATTGTGCAAGCTAACAGGTGGGCCAAAACAAGGGAAATAACGGTGCAGTACAACAGTGGTGTGCAGAACGGCATCTCGGAACGCACTACTCGTCGGTCCTTGTCACGGATGGGCTCTCGCAGCAGACGACCACACCGGGTTCCACAATTGAGGAGTGGAAAAACATTGCCTGGTCCGACGAATCCCGGTTCATGTTGCGTCATGCTGATGGGAGAGTCAGCATGAGTCCACAGCCCCATCCTGCCTGGTGGCGGTGGTGTAATAACGGTGTGGGGATTGAGCAACGTTTCCATGCCCCGAATGGCACAAGATAGAGGTGCTAGTGTCAGAGGTTGAGTAAAACCAAAAGGTTTATTTGACTCGCTTGGTTGTGGCTTGACCAGTAAAAATAAAAGCATAGCTACAAAGAGAGGACATTAGGACAATTCAAGTTGGTTTAGCAATGGCAAATATACTTCAAATGAGTAGGCAACACTCATCAATAAGCCATCCATTCTAAACAGCTCAGGCCAACATTGCTGTTCTGCAGAATGAACGACACGTGCGTTCCACTTGGCCACCACATTCAGCAGTGTCTTTTGTACATCACATAACCTATCACCTGCACATTAAGTGAGTGGAAGCCTTTTCTGTTCACATAGTTGAACTCGTTTTGGGACGGTGCTTTTATGGCGATGTGGGTGCTGTCTATTTCTCTGTTCGTATTTGGGAACCCAATGATGGCAAAGAAACCCCTCTTGACTTCAACCTGTTGTGCGATGGTGTATGGAAATTGTATGCAACTGTTCGTTTTGCTAATGATCGCATCCAAAACATCGTCCGTCAAGGGCTGTGAGATGCCGATGGGCAAACTCCTGTTGAAAAGTGCCCGTTGCCAAAAACCTGATGGTGGAGAGCACTTGGATGTGCACCAGCGCGGCACGCGTTTGCCTTTCTAAGGTAGGTCTTAAATCCTCACAAAAATCCTATAACAATGGTTTGGGGAAACTGTCTGATGAGCCAATCTGTACTTTCTGCAAAAAAAAGTCTCACTTATCTCAAAAAACATGCTCTCTGCGAAATGCAGCTTGTGCCAAATCTTCCAACAGAGCAAGATCAGCAAACTCTCATTCGATTTCCCATTATCTCAGTCTTTTATAGTATTTCTACAATGCTTTCACTTTCACACGTTCCTCTAATTTAACAAATTACTGTACTTTATATGGATTATCGTAAAAAATGCACTGATGTGGTCAAATGATATGATATAGCCGGTCAAGACATGTTGCATGAATTCACAGTGGAAATACAATGAAATTGAAAAATGATCAAATTATTACTCTTACAATTTCAACATATAATTTTCCCCATTCACTAGGCTACGCTTGACAGGCAGTTCCCTTATTCCACCAATTGACACTGTGAGTACTCATGGTCATGCCTGTGAGTAAATTTACGCACTCTCAAGCAAACGTTCATATTGATAAAACTCACACTTTGCTTGGAAATGATCCCCTGCATGGTTTACGCACAGATTTGTGCCTACGGATGATTGATAAATGAGGCCCCTGGAGTTTACCAGCTGCCTCAATCACTGTCACAGCACACTGAGCACAAGTCACGTATCCCACCATGCACCGATTGTTGGCGTCAGGGCAACCTGCTTTGTGTCTCCCTGGCCCAATGCAACATGACAGCATGTGTCGCTAAAGTGCAGTGCTTCTAAGGTAGGAGTCCCCCCTATTGTATGCAGATCCTCATAACACCATGTCATCATGGGACGATTCCCACTATCAACATGGTGCACACACCAACACAATTATAGAATTGTGGAGGAAGTTGATGATGTCTGTCAGATCTTGAATGAGAGTTCAAATGCAATGAGAGATTGATGGTTGAGGGAGAAGAGGGGAGAGGGAGGAGGGGTTCTTGATCTGGGAGACAGAAAGGACTCAGAGAACCCGGAGAGACCGAGACGAACAACTGTAATTTCCCAGCTGTCATTTGTTATAATTCTCGAGGAGGGCACTGATCGAGTTAGGGGCGGGGCTGAATAAGCAAATTATCTATACGAGCTGGCAAGTTGAGGGGGGTTGATTCACTTGAAGCTGACGGATGATTTCAAACCTGGGATGGGAACCATTAGGTGAAATTTGGAGATAAAAAGATATCAGGCCAGAAGCTAGGCTACGTGCGGTTATATCACAATGTAACACTGTAGGCAAGAACAGATCATAATGGTTTCTATCTCTATTTAATGTTTCAGGTATCATCAGAAAAAAGTAAAATGACAACACAAAAAAGCTGTGCTTATCTTTTTACGTATATTTTTTTTTACTATGTTATTGTTGCACAAAAATTTGGAAATCAAACAATACATAATTATGGATTATCTTGACTATGTTCACACATGATGCAGATGGTTTAAAAATACTTACAGTACTACAACAACAAAAAAATATACAGTTGAGGTATGAACCATGAAAATAGCCTGTAGGGCTTGTCACATTGGGAGGCAACTGACAGAAAAAAATGAAAAGATAAGAAACAATACATGTTTTGTCACATACACCAGATAGGTGCAGTGAAATGTGTTGTTTTACAGGGTCAGCCATAGTAGTATGGTGCCCCTGGAGCAAATTAGGGTTAAGTGCCTTGCTCAAGGGCACAAACAAAAAATGTTTTATTGTCGGCTCGGGTATTCAAACCAGCGACCTTTCGGTTACTGGCCCAACGATCTAACCGCTAGGCTACCTGCCGCCCTTATATGGTGTGGACAGCAGTTTAAGTCAGTCCTATAACCTGTTTCTAAATCCTGTAGACCCAGGAACCTGCCATTTTTCATTTGAGACTTTCCTAATTCATTTAATGCAGGTCTCTGCCTCACGGCTTAACTTGATCTGGACACGTTGCACATCTTTCCTAGAATGCCCTAACAACATTTAAAAGGCAACAGGTGTTTGTGGAGAAACTATGAGGACAGCAAAGCTAACAAAAAACACTGTTCAAGTTCAACCAACGTTTTACAGCAGCTGTAAAGACAACAAACTGTGCACAACAGCCTTTAAATCG
Organism: Coregonus clupeaformis; assembly: GCF_020615455.1. Classification (NCBI taxonomy): domain Eukaryota; kingdom Metazoa; phylum Chordata; class Actinopteri; order Salmoniformes; family Salmonidae; genus Coregonus; species Coregonus clupeaformis. Next base: position 46,928,704 of record NC_059192.1, on the reverse strand, counting down.
TCAAAATATTGCCACAGTCATTAGGCTACATTGCGCACAAGTCAATGATGAAGACCACTGTGTATCTTTGGGTATCTATTTGGTAGTCTCTTGTGAGTAGCTGGCCCACACAAGCAAGATTTAATTCTGATATTAGCCCTTTGACAGCTGGTATATATCTATATACAGTGGGGAGAACAAGTATTTGATACACTGCCGATTTTGCAGGTTTTCCTACTTACAAAGCATGTAGAGGTCTGTAATTTTTATCATAGGTACACTTCAACTGTGAGAGACGGAATCTAAAACAAAAATCCAGAAAATCACATTGTATGATTTTTAAGTAATTAATTTGCATTTTATTGCATGACATAAGTATTTGATACATCAGAAAAGCAGAACTTAATATTTGGTCCAGAAACCTTTGTTTGCAATTACAGAGATAATACGTTTCCTGTAGGTCTTGACCAGGTTTGCACACACTGCAGCAGGGATTTTGGCCCACTCCTCCATACAGACCTTCTCCAGATCCTTCATGTTTCGGGGCTGTCGCTTGGCAATACGGACTTTCAGCTCCCTCCAAAGGGTTTCTATTGGGTTCAGGTCTGGAGACTGGCTAGGCCACTCCAGGACCTTGAGATGCTTCTTACGGAGCCACTCCTTAGTTGCCCTGGCTGTGTGTTTCGGGTCGTTGTCATGCTGGAAGACCCAGCCACGACCCATCTTCAATGCTCTTACTGAGGGAAGGAGGTTGTTGGCCAAGATCTCGCAATACATGGCCTCATCCATCCTCCCCTCAATACGGTGCAGTCACCCTGTCCCCTTTGCAGAAAAGCATCCCCAAAGAATGATGTTTTCACCTCCATGCTTCACGGTTGGGATGGTGTTCTTGGGGTTCTTCTTCCTCCAAACACGGCGAGTGGAGTTTAGACCAAAAAGCTCTATTTTTGTCCCATCAGACCACATGACCTTCTCCCATTCCTCCTCTGGATCATACAGATGGTCATTGGCAAACTTCAGACGGGCCTGGACATGCGCTGGCTTGAGCAGGGGGACCTTGCGTGCGCTGCAGAATTTTAATCCATGACGGCGTAGTGTGTTACTAATGGTTTTCTTTGAGACTGTGGTCCCAGCTCTCTTCAGGTCATTGACCAGGTCCTGCCGTGTAGTTCTGGGCTGATCCCTCACCTTCCTCATGATCATTGATGCCCCACGAGGTGAGATCTTGCATGGAGCCCCAGACCAAGGGTGATTGACCGTCATCTTGAACTTCTTCAATTTTCTAATAATTGCGCCAACAGTTGTTGCCTTCTCACCAAGCTGCTTGCCTATTGTCCTGTAGCCCATCCCAGCCTTGTGCAGGTCTACAATTTTATCCCTGATGTCCTTACACAGCTCTCTGGTCTTGGCCATTGTGGAGAGGTTGGAGTCTGTTTGATTGAGTGTGTGGACAGGTGTCTTTTATACAGGTAACAAGTTCAAACAGGTGCAGTTAATACAGGTAATGAGTGGAGAACAGGAGGGCTTCTTAAAAAAAAACTAACAGGTCTGTGAGAGCCGGAATTCTTACTGGTTGGTAGGTGATCAAATACTTATGTCATGCAATAAAATGCAAATTAATTACTTAAAAATCATACAATGTGATTTTCTGGATTTTTGTTTTAGATTCCGTCTCTCACATTTGAAGTGTACCTATGATAAAAATGACAGACCTCTACATGCTTTGTAAGTAGGAAAACCTGCAAAATTGGCAGTGTATCAAATACTTGTTCTCCCCACTGTATATATACATATACTTTCTTACACAAAGACTGTTTTTTTATAAGTGTCAGAGTTGACAGCATGGTCTTGTCATAATTGAGCAGGAAACAACACATATTGTACGTAAGTCAAACTATGGGGGCCAATCTTGTCAACATGTTTTCAACCTTTTCTAAAAGAAGAGGCCAGTGAGATTCAGAAGAGGGTCTGAAACCACTCACAGACACATACAGTCAGGTCCAAAATGATTGGCACCCTTGGTAAAAGATCAGCAAAAACGACTTCATAAAATAAATACAAATACTGACCTACAGTTGAAGTCAGAAGTTTACATACACTTAGGTTGGAGTCATTAAAACTCGTTTTTCAACCACTCCACACATTTCTTGTTAACAAACTATAGTTTTGGCAAGTCGGTTAGGACATCTACTTTGTGCATGACAAGTAATTTTTCCAACAATTGTTTACAGACAGATTATTTCACTTAATCACAATTCCAGTGGGTCAGAAGTTTACATACACTAAGTTGACTGTGCATTTAAACAGCTTGGAAAATTCCTGAAAATGATGTCATGGCTTTAGAAGCTTCTGATAGGCTATTTGACATCATTTGAGTCAATTGGAGGTGTACCTGTGGATGTATTTCAAGGCCTACCTTCAAACTCAGTGCCTCTTTGCTTGACATCATGGGAAAATCAAAAGAAATCAGCCAAGACTTCAGAAAAATAATTGTAGACCTCCACAAGTCTGGTTCATCCTTGGGAGCAATTCCCAAATGCCTGAAGGTACCACGTTCATCTCTACAAACAATAGTACGCAAGTATAAACACCATGGGACCACGCAGCCGTCATACCGCTCACGAAGGAGGCGTTCTGTCTCCTAGAGATGATCGTACTTTGGTGCGAAAAGTGCAAATCAATTCCTGAACAACAGCAAAGGACCTTGTAAATATGATGGAGGAAACAGGTACAAAAGTAGCTATATCCACAGTAAAACTAGTCCTATATCGACATAACCTGAAAGGCCGCTCAGCAAGGAAGAAGCCACTGCTCCAAAACCGCCATAAAAAAGCCAGACTACGGTTTGCAACTGCACCTGGGGACAAAGATCGTACTTTTTGGAGAAATGTCCTCGTCTGATGAAACAAAAATAGAACTGTTTGGCTATAATGACCATCGTTATGTTTGGAGGAAAAAGGGGGTGCCTTGCAAGCCGAAGAACACCATCCCAACCGTGAAGCACGGGGGTGGCAGCATCATGCTGTGGGGGTGTTTTGCTGCAGGAGGGACTGGTGCACTTCACAAAATAGATGGCATCATGAGGAAGGAAAATGATGTGGATATATTGAAGCAACATCTCAAGACATCAGTCAGGAAGTTAAAAGCTTGGTCGCAAATGGGTCTTCCAAATGGACAATGACCCCAAGCATATTTCCAAAGTTGTGGCAAAATGGCTTAAGGACAACAAAGTCAAGGTATTGGAGTGGCCATCACAAAGCCCTGACCTCAATCCTATAGAACATTTGTGGGCAGAACTGAAAAAGCATGTGTGAGCAAGGAGGCCTACAAACCTGACTCAGTTACACCAGCTCTGTCAGGAGGAATGGGCCAAAATTCACACAACCTATTGTAGGAAGCTTGTGGAAGGCTACCCGAAACGTTTGACCCAAGTTAAACAATTTAAAGGCAATGCTACCAAATACTAATTGAGTGTTTGTAAAACTTCTGCCCACTGGGAATGTGATGAAAGAAATAAAAGCTGAAATAAAACATTCTCTCTACTATTATTCTGACATTTCACATTCTTAAAATAAAGTGGTGATCCTAACTGACCTAAGACTGAGAATTCTTACAAGGATTAAATGTCAGGAATTGTGAAAAACTGAGTTTAAATGTATTTGGCTAAGGTGTATGTAAACTTCCGACTTCAACTGTATATCGTATGCAACAAATATATATATATATATTATACTAATACAATACCTCACCTTGCAAACATAATGGCACTGGGCCTTTTTATAAAATGTTTTAGGAGATTGGAGAACACATTGGGAAGGATTTAGACAATTCCTCCATACAGAATCTTTCCAGATTCTTGATATCCTTCGTCTGCGCTTATGGACTGCCCTCTTCAATTCAAACCACAGGTTTTCAATGGGGTTCAAGTCCGGAGACTGATTTAGTGGTCAATTAACAATTTCTTTGTGGATTTTGATGTGTGCTTGGGGTTATTGTCTTGCTGGAAGATTAACTTGCATCCAAGTTTCAGCCTCCTGGCAGAGGTAACCAGGTTTTTGGCTAAGATGTCCTGGTACTTGGTAAAGTTCATGATGCCGTTGACCTTAACAAGGGCCCCAGGATCAGTGGAAGCAAAATAGCCCAATAATATCAAAGATCCACCACCATATTTTACAGTAGGTATGGGGTTCTTTCGACGCCAAACCCACCACTGGTGTGCATAGCCAAAAGAGCTCTATTTTCATGTCATCCAACAAATGTAAACGCCTGGAGTTTGCTAAACGGCATTGGCACTTGGATTGGAACCTGTGATGTGGTCAGATTACATGAAAATAGTGCTCTTTGGCCACGCACACCAGTGGTGGAAAGATGCATATAAAGAAAATAACCCAATGCCTACTGTAAAATATGTTGGTGGATCTTTGATGTGGCTATTTGCCAATAATTTGTACACCTGTCTTTTTGAGATAAAAAAAAAGAAAAAAAAAAGTGTTAAACAAAATCTCTTTAATTGTATAAGTATAAAATAACAAAAAAAAAATTTGTTGCATACAATATAGCTCAGTAACGTTGATTGTATTATTACTTTTTTTACAGTCTTTTTTGCTCAACTATCAAGGGTGCCACTAATTATGGACCTAAGTTTACATAAAGCAATTCAAGCTCAACATTTAGCTGGGCAGAGTGAATATCAAGGGTGCCAATAATTATGGACCTAAGTTTACATAAAGCAATTCAAGCTCAACATTTAGCTGGGCAGAGTGAATATCAAGGGTGCCGCCTCTATTACTGAGGCTAATATCTTCTTTGTGCCAGGAGCGGAAACGCTGTGTGATCTAAACCGGAGGCTTTCATCTGAGAATGTCTGCCTCTGAAAGCATTGCAATCTACTTCAGTCGCTGGTTATGATGCAAATCACACACAAGGCTGTGACAGACAAAAGACAATTGAACATCACATCGAATGGTCTGTTATATACTGCTATAGTCACGAAGCAAATTAAATTGACTGCAAACCATCAGCTGGACCCTCTTCAGTTTCAGCATCCAACCTGAAGAACCACTGATCTCTGAATTAGACATTCAGTCTAAATTCTCACAATTATAAAAAGCATTAAACAAAACAGTTTTCATGGTACTGTACCAGTCTTTAGTGTTCCAGCTTATCAATATTTTGTGCTGATAATGCTCGGCAGGTCAAGGAGGGTTAGGCTTGAAGCTCATCAGTTTGCCTTAAACAGATTTCCTACAAATCCTATTCATCTGATAGGCATGTCACCCCTTGAAGGCTCTCAAAAATGAGACACTACACAAAAGAAGAAAGCAGAGAAAATACCCTCCTATGAAAATACCCTGCTATGACTGTTCTACAGGCCCCGGAAGCAAGACCCTGAGACAGCCATCCTGTGTGTGTCCATGTCACTGTTTTCCCAAAATCCTAACTCACTCAGAGTTGTCATTGAGCGGCAATTATGGGTAATTTGCAAGGATGAATGCCGACTAAAGGGCAATTACGGAGGAGACGGAAGGAGCAGTGGGGAGCGGCGTAGGATTCAGCCAGGCCAATAATGTCAGGGAGCAGGTAAACAGATGCTGCCTCTCACCAGGGCTGTGGCGTGCAGCGCTCCGCACCACGTCAATTTACACTGCTGCTGTACACAGTCCCTATAGATCAGCACGCCTGGCCCACAGATGGCCTATCTGCCATTAGCTAAAGAGGCCCCCCACTCCAAACACACCTCCCTGAGGAGGAATATTCATTGACCAGCATTACTGTCCCCTCGAGCTGTGTGTACAACATGTTACCATTGTCTTGAGTGACATGTAAATACATAGACATAGGGGTGACATAACACTAAAAAGCTTTACAGTTAGATGACCAAGTCATAGGCTGCAGCAAAATTATACAGGGTAGAATACATCTATGCTTGCATCTCTAAGTTACAACACTTCAAGTATTTATACTGAAAATATTACCGCCTTGCACTGAGCTATACTGAGTGAAGTGAGTCAACACCATTTATGACTAATACAACTCCACTAGATCCTTTATTCAGTTACTGTTCACAGGGTCACAAGCAGTGAAATCATAAACATAAAACTACAGGATGCATCACACTAAAAACCAGTGCCCCCACAAACACAATTGTATGCTCTGCTAAGCTAACATTGCCTTTGAACAAAATGCACAAAGACATCAAATTGTGCGCTGCAATTGTAATGACAGGCCGTCTAAGAGTACATTGGTGAGAAACAAATTACCCATGTAGCAGATGCCAAGAGATTTTGAGGCGGCAGGCAGCTTAGTGGTTAAGAGTTACTGAAAGGTCGCTGGTACGAATCGCCGAGCTGACTAGGAGAAAAATCTGTCGATGTGCCCTTGAGCAAGGCACTTAACCTTAATCGCTCCTGTAAGTCACTCTGGATAAGAGCGTCTGCTAAATGACAAAAATGTCAAATGTAATTGAGCAAATATGCAAAGTTGAGGCACATAGATGGTTCACTGCAGAGTGTGTGTGTGTGTGTTGAGGGACAGTCATTGAAGCCATTGTGCTGATAAACACAGTAGCCTTGTGTATACACCTGTTGCTCGAGCGATGCCGCTGTCCAATCTGCCTCTTCATCCACCCCCTGGGTAATTTGCATATGAGAGCAGAGTTTTTTTGTGAAGTGCAAATACTCTCCCTCCCGCGTGCTGTATGTACAACACACACACACGGTGGACACTGACAAGATAGAAAACCCCTAATGAATTTAGAAATAAGACTGCTGTTCTCTCCCAGGTGCTCATTAAAGAGTGTTTGTCCCGGTGCCGGTCTCCTTCAGAGTTATGGTCTAATGTACACTGATGCTTCATTCAACTAACATAAGAGAAACCAGCAAAACCTCTTCAAATCTACCAGTGCTGCTGCTGACACAAAAAATTATAGGAGTAATCCTTTCAGCTGAATGTTAGTATCCAAATACTCATATAAAATATATATCTACAGTATGTGTCAGTAAACATATTTTTGATTATTCAGACATTTAAAAAAAGACTGAATATCAAAAACACTGAATATAAACCATGGTGTTGGACAAAAACAGACCTGAAATTGAACAAATGAAAAACCATGGGTGCTAAACTCTCCTTTTTATGGCACTTTTCGTGCTTAAAGGTTTTTTTTGTGGCTTTTACCCTCAAATTACATTGTTTTATTATTTTATGTGGGAGCTTTATCTCAAGCCCGAGCTGAAGTGACTGAGTAATCTAGTTAACATTGACTGAGAGAACAGACAGCTCTCGGTTTCTTCTCACTGAGGAGAAAAACAAACAGGCAGCGTAGCAACAGTGAATGGCCCGATGTAAATAGCACAATTTACTGTCTATTTCAGCAAACCTATCTTTTATCTGTGCTGCCATGAAGAACAAATGAAAGGTTAATATGACTATTTAGCAGGTATTACTGATTAAAATACATATTCATCTGTAGCCTCATCCTCCGCTTGAGTAAGAATACAGTTAGCCATTATATTCTGTGATTCATCACGTTACAGTATCTATTTAAATCGCACATCAACGTCCATGTGTAGACAGACAACATGCTAGATGCTAGAATATAAGCAGCAATATCATGACATTGGGCAGCAAGAGGTGAAAAACTAGGAAGGTTAGCCAAAACATAAACAAATGGTTTCAGTGGTTTTGCACTATTCTGACAAAAGGCAAAACATGTCTACGATACCAGCCCCTTCTTTTCCTTCTGCCTCCAATTTTCCATATAATACCCTGTATAGGCCAAGTAGTGCCACAGTCATAGCTTAATCTATATTTCAGTTTGTCCCTCTAAAAGCATATGTTCCACTAGAGAGTGAACAGACTGCTGTAGTTGAGCTGAGAGGGCTGGGGCTGCTGAAGAATGGCTGAGCTGGAAGCTCCTCTCGAGCGGGTCCAGGGGGGTTGCACGTGAGCAGAGCGTCTGCCGGATGCTGGTCAGGGCGAACAAATCATTTTCCCTGTCACTGGGCTGCCCAGTAATGTAATCTAATACCACATGTCAGATCGATTTGTGTATGGTTATAGGGTACAGTGAGGGAGCATGGCTAAATTGGTAGAGAATGGCGCTTGTAACGCCAGGGTAGTGGGTTCGATCCCCGGGACCATCCATACGTAAAAATGTATGCACGCATGACTAAGTCGCTTTGGATAAAAACGTCTGCTAAATGGCATATTATTATATTGTATTAAAAAAGTATTTGATCCCCTGCTGATTTTGTACGTTTGCCCACTGACAAAGAAATTATCAGTCTATAATTTTAATGGTAGGTTTATTTGAGTAATTAAGCTACCATATTAGTTATTTTAGAATGGGAATATGTACCCAAATACATTTAAATAATAATAAATAATATGCCATTTAGCAGACGCTTTTATCCAAAGCGACTTACAGTCATGCGTGCATAAATTTTTGTGTATGGGTGGTCCCGGGGATCGAACCCACTACCTTGGCGTTACAAGCGCCGTGCTCTACCAGCTGAGCTACAGAGGACATTTAATGACTACAAATCTAGAAATATTTAGTTGACAAAGCTTGCGGTCCAATTTATGATAGTTTTTGTCATCAAAAGTTATTTGAATTTTAATGTTGCCACTGTGGCTTATGATAGGAGGCCGGCTTCAAACGCAAGGGGACAAAGGAGTTGTTATGGAGACTGAGGCGAACACAAAAAAGGTATTCGTGTCCGCCCCCACCCCCTAATTTGCACTTGCATTTCCATCCTCCCCTGTAGGTTCTTCACCCACACGTTGTCCACAGGTCCGTTTATAGCATGCCCATTGTCCTTCACGCCCAGATAATTATCTCCCATCAGCAGCACAGTTTTCCAAAATGGAAATAAAACCAACAAAGACACAAACAAATGTCCTTCCTCTCATATCAGCAATTTCCTTTCAAACAGCAATGACACTTTTTTTTTTTCTTATCACATTGGCATTTCATTATTTATTCTTGGTCCTTTGAGCTCCAACGTGCAGTTTGTCAATCTGGCAAATGCAGTGTTAGCCTGGTCATTTCCTTGTCTGTGAACTTCTGAAGTGGAAGCTCTGTGGGATCACCAGGTGCCACTCAGCTCTCTGGAACTTCTCAGTGCCGACTTGCCTGATTAACCCCTGGCATTTACTCAGCTTACCTTAGGAGCTGATTGGAGCCAGTAGGTAAAACAGCAACACAGTGTATTAGTCTGCTCCAATCATAGTGTATTAGTCTGGTCCAATCATAGTGTATTAGAACATCCCCAGCCAACCAACCCTTTGAACCCTACCAGAGCAGACATGGAGCCAGTCCCATAGCACCCCCTCCAGCACCAGTCTCTCCATTTGTCATGCCATTAGCCTTCCTGTGTACTATCACGGTTTTGGATCAGAGGAAATGCAAACTGCAGCAGATGAAATTCTAAGAAAATAAATGACCATCAATTTATTTCAGACTGAATAAAGTTAAACTGAGGAGAAAAAACATGGACCTTGTCAGAGCAATATAAGCTGATCATAAAACTAAAGTTCTCCTTCAGCTCATCTGAGCAGTTTGCCAACTAGTGTGATCTAATGTAGGCTATAGACTAAGATACATCTGCTGTGAGTCTAAATCCAAGCCAATTCCAACAACATAAATATAATATACCAGTACTAATAAAACAAACATTGATTTTGGCAAGGCCTACAGTCAGTTTAACAATTCATTGGGCGACAGCCCTGCGAGTCTCGCCTCACAACTGACAAAAAAGTCAGTGTCTCAGCTGCATTCATTTAGCAACATCATATAGTATTTCTACCAAATATACTTTCAATAAAGTTTTGTTATGCACATCGCTTTTCCTCAGTAAATAGATCTGTTTGGGTACAACAACACCTTTAAGGTTATGTAGCTCTTTGTGGCACTGTGGCAGCCAAACCTGCCTGCACGTGAAACACAGTGCACCGCATTTGAATAATTTCCTCACAGTATTGACGTTTCTTTCAGAACCTGGGACAATTCTGACATTTAGCAGCAAATAACGTGAGGTCATTTGCGCTCTAATGAGCGATGCTGTCCAAGGCATCAGATGAAGGCATTCTGAGCCCAAATGACAGGAAGTCAGTAATGTGGTTGTGGCAAGGTCCGTCATGCTCACCCTCCGAGGTGAATTGATTGTAAATTCAATGATGATGACAAACAGCCTACGAGACCTGGTGTCTGTGTCTTTAATCTGTTCCCACCTTGCAGACACACAGCTGTAAACAGAATTATAGTGGGCCATTTATCTGCCACACCTAGGAGGAAGGGGCTGATAAGTGTCACACAATATGGCAGTCAATTAGTTTGCTATGTAACAGATAGAGGTGACAGCAGTCTCCAATGGCTAGATCATCAACTATCCCCACTGAGTTAAGAAACAGAAAGTATTTTACTGGCTTTTGAGAGCGTTGAAGCATGTCAATACGTTTTCCACATGTATTTTCTAACCATTAATATGTGCCAAAGGCATTTTTGTCCACTGACAGGTTACCTATATTATCACTGTACACGATGAAAGCAACTGAATAAAGCTGATAAACCATGTACTTTGTCACATCCTCTCCATGTAAATCAAACATTTCCCTCAAGAGAAGAGCTTTATAGCTCTGCCACACAACGAAGGAGCCAGTCAATGCACTGTGTATACCTGACCTGTATGGTGGAGTTTGGGGTTGTCTGGAGCCCATCAGCCCATTGCCTGAATGAACCTCATCTTTGCAGAGCAGAATGAGCAGGAGCAGGTGAGGTGAAAGAGAGAGAGAGACCTGTCTGTTGACTGCCTTTCATCAGCCGTCAGTGCGTGCCATGCGCAGGGCGGATTAAAGACACAGGATCGCACACGCTGGAGTGGAACATCAAACAGTGGGGAGTGAAGAGGTGCGTCAGAGTATCTCTGATCACCCCAATGGAAACAGGAAGTGACCCCTCTCTATCGCTCCAAACCAGCACTTGTGAGATGCTGAAGGCCAGACTGCAGAGATGGACCCGTGGAGTTGTTCCAGGTGAATTGGCAAAATGAGATAAGATCCTTTGTCAAAACAGGATGCACTAAAATGACAGTTCTTAAGGCGTCCACATGCTTCCCATCCGAAACAGTTTGTGCATATATTATGACAACATTTTGTGATGTTTTTGTTCGTTTTGGTCTTTGGCAAGGGTTTTTTCGGCTGTTTGTGCAGACACATTTTTCTTGAGGCTAGCTGAGGTTCGGTAGCCGAAGTCTACGCCCCTTCGTCGGTGATTGGTCAACAGTAGGGATTCTTCAATGAAGTGTTTGTTGTCATTCAAGGAGAGAAAACGTGTTTCTTCAATTGAGAAATCCCGCACCAAACATCTTAGTTAGATGTAAAACTGCGCGACTAAGACCTACTCTAAAAAAACATCAAAATTAATAACAGATTTCTTGAGATATCTTAGATGAATTCAGACTATTTTGAGGAAGTGTATACTGGCTACGGCGTATCAAATGGGACAAACAGTACTATTGCCACTTTTTTCTAATTTTTCAAGTGAAGGTCTTTTAAGGGAGTATGCGAGGCGCAGACATTCACTTCGCTTAGCCGAGTTCTGCTAGGAGCAAACCAAACCTAGTATGCAGACGCCTTTACAGTGAAAAGTGAGGGAATGTCTCTTTGATTATTTATGAAAGACGGGGAGGGACAGAAACACAGAAAAATTAAGAATAAAATAAAAACTAAATCTCAAGGAAATAAAAGCAGGTCACAGGGATGAGGGATGCCCAGTGAGCACCTTGTCTTGTCCTGCTTTTGACACTCAGTCTATGAGGAACTCCTCTGAACAGGCTGTGTGCACAGACCTTCGCCTAACTGTGTACAGACAGACTCACTAGAGGAGAAGCCCAGCCAGCTGAAGAGAGTGAAACTCAGAGAGACAGCTCCTAACTCCAGCCACTGAGACAGCATGATAGCCACAGGTATTCTCTCCCTGAATTGAGCACAGGAGTCTTGTCTGCCTGAGCCATTCCCATGACCACCAGCAATGATGATGTGGAGTGAGGGGGGGGAGAGAGAGAGTTAGGTGTAAAAAAAAAAAAGGGAGAGCAAGAGAGAGCGAGAGAGAGAGAGAGAGAGAGAGAGAGAGAGAGAGCGAGAGAGAGAGAGAGAGCGAGAGAGAGAGAGAGAGAGAGAGAGAGAGAGGAGAGAGAGAGAGGGACCGCTCTGTGGTGAGAAACGCTGTGTTCTTTCTCAGTGTCATGACCTCCTAACCACTGGGGTGAGGGGATCCTATGGACAGAGCAAAAATAAAAAATAAGCTTGTGTGTGTTCATGGGAAAGAGCAGTGCTGAACCAGAACATCCTTTGTCATTGAGGAGAACTAGACATCAGTTCTTAGAAATAGCCACTCAGCCAAGCACACACCTTCAGGCACATTTAGACAACAGAAGAACAAACGTCTAAAAAAATCTAGTTTAAATCAATCAATCAATTATTTACCATTAACATTTGGGTACTAAAGAGATGGACGGATAAACAGACACAAAAATGATTATATGTATGTATATATATATATATATATATATATATATATATATATATATATATATATATATATATATATATATATATATATATATATATATATATATATATATATGTGTATATATATATATATATATATATATATATATATATATATACACATACATACACACACTCACACACAGTGGGGAGAACAAGTATTTAATACACTGCCGATTTTGCAGGTTTTCCTACTTACAAAGCATGTAGAGGTCTGTAATTTTTATCATAGGTACACTTCAACTGTGAGAGATGGAATCTAAAACAAAAATCTAGAAAATCACATTGTATGATTTTTAAGTAATTAATTTGCATTTTATTGCATGACATAAGTATTTGATCACCTACCAACCAGTAAGAATTCAGGCTCTCACAGACCTGTTAGTTTTTCTTTAAGAAGCCCTCCTGTTCTCCACTCATTACCTGTATTAACAGCACCTGTTTGAACTCGTTACCTGTATAAAAGACACCTGTCCACACACTCAATCAAACAGACTCAACCTCTCCACAATGGCCAAGACCAGAGAGCTGTGTAGGGACATCAGGGATAAAATTGTAGACCTGCACAAGGCTGGGATGGGCTACAGGACAATAGGCAAGCAGCTTAGAAGGCAACAACTGTTGGCGCAATTATTAGAAAAATGGAAGAAGTTCAAGATGACGGTCAATCCCCCTCGGTCTGGGGCTCCATGCAAGATCTCACCTCGTGGGGCATCAATGATCATGAGGAGGGTGAGGGATCAGCCCAGAACTACACGGCAGGACTGGTCAATGACCTGAAGAGGCTGGGACCACAGTCTCAAAGAAAACCATTAGTAACACACTACGCCGTCATGGATTAAAATCCTGCAGTGCACGCAAGGTCCCCCTGCTCAAGCCAGCGCATGTCCAGGCCCGTCTGAAGTTTGCCAATGACCATCTGGATGATCCAGAGGAGGAATGTGAGAAGGTCATGTGGTCTGATGAGACAAAAATAGAGCTTTTTGGTCTAAACTCCACTCGCCGTGTTTGAAGGAAGAAGAAGGATGAGTACAACCCCAAGAACACCATCCCAACCGTGAAGCATGGAGGTGGGAAACATCATTCTTTTTGGGGATGCTTTTCTGCAAAGGGGACAGGACGACTGCACCGTATTGAGGGGGAGGATGGATGGGGCCATGTATCGCGAGATCTTGGCCAACAACCTCCTTCCCTCAGTAAGAGCATTGAAGATGGGTTGTGGCTGGGTCTTCCAGCATGACAATGACCGAAACACACAGCCAGGGCAACTAAGGAGTGGCTCCGTAGAAGCATCTCAAGGTCCTGGAGTGGCCTAGCCAGTCTCCAGACCTGAACCCAATAGGAACATCTTTGGAGGGAGCTGAAAGTCCGTATTGCCCAGCGACAGCCCCAAAACCTGAAGGATCTGGAGAAGGTCTGTATGGAGGAGTGGGCCAAAATCCCTGCTGCAGTGTGTGCAAACCTGGTCAAGACCTACAGGAAACGTATGATCTCTGTAATTGCAAACAAAGGTTTCTGTACCAAATATTAAGTTCTGCTTTTCTGATGTATCAAATACTTATGTCATGCAATAAAATGCAAATTAATTACTTAAAAATCATACAATGTGATTTTCTAGATTTTTGTTTTAGATTCCATCTCTCACAGTTGAAGTGTACCTATGATAGAAATTACAGACCTCTACATGCTTTGTAAGTAGGAAAACCTGCAAATTCGGCAGTGTATCAAATACTTGTTCTCCCCACTGTATGTATAAACACATACAGACACACACTTTGGCTGGTAGGCTGTCAGAAAGCATCAGCACTCAGGGCCAGATGATGGCTGATGATGGAATCAGTGGGGCAGATGTGCAAACATGCCTGGCGGAGCAGTCCGCACCACAGGCCTCCTATCAGTAATAAATATAGCCCAGCTCGGTAATGGAAAAGGGCTAAATTTACCCCAGCGTCCGCAAAGTTTCCTCTCCCCTACACATATTGAGATTGGTGGAGGACACCAGAGGGGTTGGCCTGGGTATTATGTGATGGCAGGAAGGAGTGTGAAGGAAGCGTGCACCCCTCTAGTCTACAATAGGAAGGGAAACACTTCTAAATCTAAATTGATATTACGAAAGCCAAGGAAAGTAAACCGTGCTATAACTCGATGTAGGTGAAGTATGGTCAAGGTGAGAGTAAAAAGGAAGCAGATAGCTCAGTACGTTTTAGACTTTTCTAGGTTTTCAAAATTAAATTCCATTCACAAACCTTATCCAGGTTTACAATATTTTACCAGTAATACTGAAATAATAAAAATCACACTATACTCTGAGCTACAACTGTGACCACACAAAACTACTAGTATGACTGATAACACCATTTTCTTTCTACAAACATTGGAATACGATAGGTTATTCTAGAGCAGGCTTTGCAGCACTCTCCATTGGAAACTAGTGTTGTGCGTGTCTTTTGTGTGAAACCACTACAGACAGCTGCAAATGGCTGTGAAAAACACTGTCAATAATATAATTTAAGAGCTTGAACCAACTCTCCGGGAAAAATGCTACTCTTGAGGGCAGGGCTGCTCACGATCAGAGAGAGAGGGTCAAAGTAGTTAAATAGCATGAAAACCATGAACATACGTGCCACACAGAGCCCAGTTCAGAGGAAAGTTGGGCCTCATCTCAGGCAATCATTCTTGGAATAAAAATGCAAAGGAATATGCAAAGCGAGAGGGGGAGAGTGACCTTTTTTCAGATGGTATCGCCTTTAATCCTTAGCATGGAGTCCTTTTGGGACACAAGCTGGAAGAGCCTGATAAAACGGCCTAAATGCCACTTTGCATCTTCATCTCTAGGTTGCATATTAATGGCGAGCTGGCTACAGAACTCTGTCTGTAGAGGAGCCATTAGAGAGGGACACACCGGGCTGCGGCCATACTGGTCAAGTTGAACACTTACCTCAGCGGCTGCAATTGAGGTTTTCCATTGGAAGAAATGTTGATGAAATTGTGTTGTAGCATGTCTTTGATTCATAGCTTTGACAAATGGCAACTGCCTTCAGCTATCACTTGCACTACTACACATACAGTGCGTTCAGAAAGTATTCAGACCCCTTGACTTTTTCCACATTTTGTTACATTACAGCCTTAATCTGAAATTGATTATACACAATACCCCATAATGACAAAGCGAAAACCGGTTTAGACATTTTTGCAAATGTATAAAAAAACAAAAACACCTTATCTACATAAGTATTCAGACCCTTTGCTATGAGACTCGAAATTGAGCTCAGTTGCATCCTGTTTCAATTGATCATCCTTGAGTTGTTTCTACAACTTGATTGGAGTCCACCTGTCGTAAATTCAATTGATTGGACATGATTTGGAAAGGCACACACCTGTCTATATAAGGTCCCACAGTTGACAATGCATGTCAGAGCAAAAACCAAGCAATGAGGTCGAAAGAATTGTCCGTAGAGCGCCCAGACAGGATTGTGTCGAGGCGCAGATCTGGGGAAGGGTACCAAAAAATGTCTGCAGCATTGAAGGACCCCAAGAACACGGTGGCCTCCATCATTCTTAAACGGAATATGTTTCCAACCACGAAGACTCTTCCTAGAGCTGGCCACCCGCCCAAACTGAGCAATCGGGGGATAAGGGCCTTGGTCAGGAAGGTGACCAAGAACCCGATGGTCACTGACAGAGCTCCAGAGTTCTTCTGTGGAGACGGGAGAACCTTCCAGAAGGTCAACCATCTCTGTGCAGCACTCCACCAATCAGGCCTTTATGGTAGAGTGGCCAGACGGAAGCCACTCCTCAGTAAAAGGCACACGACAACCCGCTTGGAGTTTGCCAAAAGGCACCTAAAGGACTCTGACCATGAGAAACAAGATTCTCTGGTCTGATGAAACCAAGATTGAACTCTTTGGCCTGAATGCCAAGCGTCACGTCTGGAGGAAACCTGGCACCATTCCTACGGTGAAGCATGGTGGTGGCAGCATCATGCTGTGGGGATTTTGTTCAGGAGCAGGGACTGTGAGACTAGTCAGGATCGAGGGAAAGATGAACGGAGCAAAGTACAGATAGATCCTTGATGAAAACCTGCTCCAGAGCGCTCAGGACCTCAGACTGGGGCGAAGGTTCACCTTCCAAAAGGAAAACCACACAGCCAAGACAACGCAGGAGTGGCTTCGGGACAAATCTCAATGTCCTTGAGTGGCCCAGCCAGAGCCCGGACTTGAACCCGATCAAACATCTCTGGAGAGACCTGAAAACAGTTGTGCAGCGACGCTCCCCATCCAACCTGACAGAGCTTGAGAGGATCTGCAGAGAAGAATGGGAGAAACTCCCCAAATACAGGTGTGCCAAGCTTGTAGCGTCATACCTAAGAAGACTCAAGGCTGTAATCGCTGCGCCAAAGGTGCTTCAACAAAGTACTGAGTAAAGGGTCTGAATACTTATGTAAATGTAATATTTCAATTTTTTATTTTTAATACATTTGTCATTTCTAAAAACCTGTTTTTGCTTTGTCATTATGGGGTATTGTGTGTAGATTGATGAGGGGAAAAAACAATTTAATCAATTTTAGAATAAGGCTGTAACGTAACAAAATGTGGTAAAGGTCAACGGGTCTGAATACTTTCCGAATGCACTGTAGGCTACAGAGAAGAGGGGAAAAAACACTGAAGCCAAGGCGTGAAACTCAGACAACCTTAATACGGGAAAATGGAATGGTAGAGATAAAATTAGGTCTCACAAATTAATCTGGGTTAAAAATGATTTGAGATGTTCGTTGTCGCTCTCTTCAACACAAACATCACACACACGCACGCACACACATACATCACGGCATGCTAGAAAGCATGGCTTACTGAGAGGATACTCAGTAAATAAGGATTATTGAGACATTTATTGGAAGCGATGTAGCGAAGGACAAATGTTAGTGGCATTGCCCCCTGCTGGACAGGATGGAAGCTGCTCCTTTAATTAAAATGAATATTAAAATCATAGTTCTGAGAAATTACCTCTTGAATGAAACTAAAATTAACTTTGAGCCAATGCAAATGCCAGTTATACACACAGAGAGAAGCAGCGTTGGGATGTGTGAGTGGTGGAGTCAGCAATAGCCTAGACTTGACATTTCAGTCTCAAATGGTCGTTAGTCACTTCCGAACAACCTCCATGTGAAAATTGTAATATCACTGAAATGCTGCAATTAGTAAAGGTTTGCTCTAAGGCCTGATTATTTGTTTTCTTTCAACATGTTACCAGGGGAAATTGACATCTCAGATTTGGGAAAATAAAACATTTGTATCAATAGATCAAGTCTTTCATGATTCTTCTCTAATGGCTATGGTCTCTATCATGTTAATATCTGTGAATAAAACTATATAAAACCAGTAAAAACAATAAATGTCACCATTAGGTGTGTTGTACTTAGAAAATTAACGTGTCACAAATGTACCTCATCTATAGGAGTTAAACACTATTGTCATAATGTGACAATTGATTGGGACCACAAAAATAACATGGAGCACCAATACGATACTATTTGTTATTCTTCTTAATGGAAAAGCTGAATCCCTGGCTCCCCTAGTTGAACATGAGGGATCAAACGTGTCAGTAGCCTTCTGGCTCTTTGTCAGAAAAAATAGGCATTCCACTCGGGTGGTCTTTAAGAAAGATGACTGCTGTTTTACAAGGGTGGAGGGAGGAACAGTATCTTAAAAGAAGCCCACCGTTTTGATGGAGCTGCGCGTCTTCTCTTTCCACTCATGGCTGCTCAGCTCAAAGGTGCAGTGCACGTAGGTCTCTCTGTCATACGAGCCCAGGATAAAAAGCCTGAAGGAGAAATTATAAAAGAAAAAGCTAATATTAGACAGTACATCATTGCTGATTCTCCCTGTCTCCCTATGTATAGTCCATAGCCTACTGTATGTAAACCTATTGAGGCCACTGTAGACAAACCAAATTCTTTGGGCTGGGACAAGCATTTTCAGATGCTACTAGGACGCATCAGAGACCCCTGACCAATGGTTATAAGGATACTGAAGCAAATAAACACTGTCAAGGCTATTGCTGCCCCCTGGTGTAGTGATGAAAATACACAAGAAAAGCATAAACTACTGTAGTATAGCAGTAGTACCTGTGCATTTGAAGTGTTGTGCTATTTACACTCCCCTACGTATTTATTTTGGACGTTGAAGCTAAAACGTTTAATTTGTCTCTATACTCCAGCATTTTAGATTTGAGATAAAATGTTTCATGTGAGGTGACAGGTACATAATTTGTTTGAGGGTATTTTCATACATATCTGTTTCACAGCACTTCATGTACAGTTGAAGTCGGAAGTTTACATACACCTTAGCCAAATACATTTAAACTCAGTTTTTCACAATTCCTGACATTTTAATCCTAGTAAAATTCCCTTTCTTAGGTCAGTTAGGATCACCACTTTATTTTAAGAATGTGAAATGTCTTGGGGTCAAACGTTTGGGTAGCCTTCCACAAGCTTCCCACAATAAGTTGGGTGAATCTTGGCCCATTCCTCCTGACAGAGCTGGTGTAACTGAGTCAGGTTTGTAGACCTCCTTGCTCGCACATGCTTTTTCAGTTCTGCCCACACATTTTCAATAGGATTGAGGTCAGGGCTTTGTGATGGCCACACAATTTTCCTTCCTCATGATGCCATCTATTTTGTGAAGTGCACCAGTCCCTCCTGCAGCAAAGCACCCCCACAACATGATGCTGCCACCCCCGTGCTTCACGGTTGGGATGGTGTTCTTCGGCTTGCAAGGGACCCCCTTTTTCCTCCAAACATAACGATGGTCATTATGGCCAAACAGCTCTATTTTTGTTTCATCAGACCAGAGGACATTTCTCCAAAAAGTACAATCTTTATCCCCATGTGCAGTTGCAAACCGTAATCTGGCTTTTTTTATGGCGGTTTTGGAGCAGTGGCTTCTTCCTTGCTGAGCTGCCTTTCAGGTTATGTCGATATAGGACTCGTTTTACTGTGGATATAGATACTTTTGTACCTTTTTCCTCCAGCATTTTCACAAGGTCCTTTGCTGTTGTTCTGGGATTGATTTGCACTTTTTGCACCAAAGTACTTTAATCTCTAGGAGACAGACACGTCTTCCTTTCCTGAGCGTTATGACGGCTGCGTGGTCCCATGGTGTTTATACTTGCATACTATTGTTTGTAGAGATGAACGTGGTACCTTCAGGCATTTGGAAATTGCTCCCAAGGATGAACCATACTTATGGAGGTCTACAACTTTTTTTCTGAGGTCTTGGCTGATTTCTTTTGATTTTCCAATTATGTCAAGCAAAGAGGCACTGAGTTTGAAGGTAGGCCTTGAAATACATCCACAGGTACACCTCCAATTGACTCAAATGATGTCAATTAGCCTATCAGACGCTTCTAAAGCCATGACATAATTTTCTGTAATTTTCCAAGCTGTTTAAAGGCACAGTCAACTAAGTTTATGTATACTTCTGACTTCAACTGTATCTAGTACCCCAATTTGAAGGTGTCATAAGTATTTCTACCAATTCACTTATATGTGTATTAAAGTAGTCAGAATTGTAGTATTTGGGCCCATATTCCTAGCACACAATGACTACATCAAGCTTGTGACTCTATAAACTTGCTGGATGCATTTGCAGTTTGTTTTAGTTGTGTTTCAGATTATGATGTGCCCAATAACAAATGAATGGTAAATAATGTATTGTGTCATTTTGGAGTCACTTTTATTGTAAATAAGAATAGAAAGTGTTTCTGAACACGTCTACATTAATGTCATGCTTCCATCCTGAATACTGATGAGAAAGTTGGACGCACAAAGATCATACTAGCATTTTTATTTTTTATTTTTTTTGGGGGGGGGTATAATATTTATGCCTGTAACTGTCGCTCTTCATTATTTAAGATTCATTCATGATTATCCGTAATCAGGGTAGCATCCACATTAATGTGTTCAGAAGCATATTCTATTCTTATTTACAATAAAAGTGACTTCAAAAAGACATTACATTATTTTCCATTCATTTCTATTTAGGCACAACATAATCTGAAACACAACCAAAATAAACTGCAAATGCAGCCAACAAGTTTTTAGTCACAAGCTTGATGTAGTCATTGCGTGCTAGGAATATGGGACCAAATACTACACTTGACTACTTAAGACACCTTCAAATAGGGGGGACTAGATACATAGTGCTTTCCTTACTAAACGGTAAAACAGATATATAAAAATACCCTCAAATAAAAACGTGACATTCTCTACTGTTGCCTCAAATGAAACATTTTATCTCAAATCCAAAATGCTGGAGTATATAGCCAAATTAAACGTTTTTGCTTCACTGTCCAAATCAATACTTAGGGGAGTCTTATTGTATATGGTGGGATTATTTTCTACAATATACAGTATGTAGACCTATTTGAAATTGATCGTTTCAAAATACAGTGGGGAAAAAAAGTATTTAGTCAGCCACCAATTGTGCAAGTTCTCCCACTTAAAAAGATGAGAGAGGCCTGTAATTTTCATCATAGGTACACGTCAACTATGACAGACAAATTGAGAAAAAAAATTCCAGAAAATCCCATTGTAGGATTTTTAATGAATTTATTTGCAAATTATGGTGGAAAATAAGTATTTGGTCACCTACAAACAAGCAAGATTTCTGGCTCTCACAGACCTGTAACTTCTTCTTTAAGAGGCTCCTCTGTCCTCCACTCGTTACCTGTGTTAATGGCACCTGTTTGAACTTGTTATCAGTATAAAAGACACCTGTCCACAACCTCAAACAGTCACACTCCAAACTTCACAATGGCTAAGACCAAAGAGCTGTCAAAGGACACCAAAAACAAAATTGTAGACCTGCACCAGGCTGGGAAGACTGAATCTGCAATAGGTAAGCAGCTTGGTTTTAAGAAATCAACTGTGGGAGCAATTATTAGGAAATGGAAGACATACAAGACCACTGATAATCTCCCTCGATCTGGGGCTCCACGCAAGATCTCACCCCGTGGGGTCAAAATGATCACAAGAACGGTGAGCAAAATCGCCAGAACCACACGGGGGACCTAGTGAATGACCTGCAGAGAGCTGGGACCAAAAGTAACAAAGCCAACCATCAGTAACACACTACGCCGCCAGGGACTCAAATCCTGCAGTGCGAGACGTGTCCCCCTGCTTAAGCCAGTACATGTCCGAGGCCCGTCTGAAGTGCATTTGGATGATCCAGAAGAGGATTGGGAGAATGTCATATGGTCAGATGAAACCAAAATATAACTTTTTGGTAAAAACTCAACTCGTCGTGTTTGGAGGACAAAGAATGCTGAGTTGCATCCAAAGAACACCATACCTACTGTGACATGGGGTTGGAAACATCATGCTTTGGGGCTGTTTTTCTGCAAAGGGACCAGGACTCACTGATCCGTGTAAAGGAAAGAATGAATGGGGCCATGTGATTGTGAGATTTTTGAGTGAAACCCTCCTTCCATCAGCAAGGGCATTGAAGATAGAAACGTGGCTGGGTCTTTCAGCATGACAATGATCCCAAACACACCGCCCGCAACGAGGAGTGGCTTCAGTAAGAAGCATTTCCAGGTCCTGGAGTGGCCTAGCCAGTCTCCAGATCTCAACCCCATAGAAAATCTTTGGAGGAGTTGAAAGTCTGTGTTGCCCAGCGACAGCCCCAAAACATCACTGCTCTCGAGGAGATCTGCATGGAGGAATGGGCCAAAATACCAGCAACAGTGTGTGAAAACCTTGTGAAGACTTACAGAAAACGTTTGACCTGTGTCGCCAACAAAGGGTATATAACAAAGTATTGAGAAACTTTTTGTTATTGACCAAATACTTATTTTCCCACCATCATATGCCAATAAATTCATTAAAATCCTACAATGTGATTTTCTGGATTTTTTTTTCTCATTTTGTCTGTCATAGTTGACGTGTACCTATGATGAAAATTACAGGCCTCTCTCATCTTTTTAAGTGGGAGAACATACACAATTGGTGGCTGACTAAATACTTTTTTTCCCCACTGTATTTATTTTTACTTAATTTGAAGGTCATAAAAATACAACTGACAAGTGTTTAAAAAAAGCAAATAAAGAAACGGGTAGTAACCTTTTTTTTATTTGCCTCAATTAGACCACTGGATATAGCCATTACTTAAATCAATATAGTCCCCAATTACTGTATAAAACAAGCTCTATATTTATACAGGCTAATGGATGTGAGGATAATGGATTCTGGATGAACAATATACTGACTGTATGTCTCCATCTGGTGGTGGTAGAGACATATTTTACACAGACTTGATAAACCTAATCCTGCCAATGACTGATTATAAATCATTCAAGCTCCTTTTCTAAATTTGGGTAAAATAATAGTTTCTATAAAAAATATATATATATATATATATATACATACATACATACACACACACACAAAAACACACACACACACACACACACACACAGTTGAAGTCGGAAGTTTACATACACTTAGGTGGGAGTCATTAAATATTGTTATTAAACCACTCCACAAATTTCTTGTTAACAAACTATAGTTTTGGCAAGTCGGTTAGACATCTACTTTGTGCATGACACAAGTAATTTTTCCAACAATTGTTTACAGACAGATTATTTCACTTATAATTCACTGCTAGCACAATTCCAGTGGGTCACTAGGTTGACTGTGCCTTTAAACAGCCTGGAAAATTCCAGAAAAATGAGGTCATGGCTTTAGAGAAGCTTCTGATAGGCTAATTGACATCATTTGAGTCAATTGGAGGTGACCTGTGATGTATTTCAAGGCCTACCTTCAAACTCAGTGCCTCTTTGTGACATCATGGGAAAATCAAAAGAAATCAGCCAAGACCTCAGAAATTTTTTTGTAGACCTCCACAAGTCTGGTTCATCCTTGGGAGCAATTTCTGCAAACGCCTGAAGGTACCACGTTCATCTGTACAAACAATAGTACGCAAGTAAACACCATGGGACCACGCAGACCGTCATAACGCTCAGGAAGGAGACGCGTTCGGTCTCTAGAGATGAATGTACTTTGGTGTGAAAAGTGCAAATCAATCCCAGAACAACAGCAAAAGGACCTTATGAAGATGCTGAAGGAACCAGGTACAAAAGTATCTATATCCACAGTAAAAAAAGTCCTATATCGAACATAACCTGAAAGACCGCTCAGCAAGGAAGAAGCCACTGCTCCAAAACCACCATAAAAAAGCCAGACTACGGTTTGCAACTGCACATGGGGACAAAGATGGTACTTTTGGAGAAATGTCCTCTGGTCTGATGAAACAAAAATAGAACTGTTTGGCCATAATGACCATCGTTATGTTTGGAGGAAAAGGGGTTCTTGCTAGCGAAGAACACCATCCCAACCGTGAAGCACGTGGTGGCAGCATCATGCTCTGGGGGTGCTTTTGCTGCAGGAGGGACTGGTGCACTTCACAAAATTGATGGCATAATGAGGGAAGGAAAGTTATGTGGATATATTGAAGCAACATCTCAAGACATCAGTCAAGAAGTTAAAGCTTGTCGCAAATGGTCTTCCAAATGGACAATGACCCCAAGCATACTTCCAAAGTTGTAGCAATCACAGAGGTCAGACATTTCTTGTAGTTGGCCACCAGGTTTGCACACATCTCAGGAGGGATTTTGTTCCCACTCCTCTTTGCAGATCTTCTCCAAGTCATTAAGGTTTCGAGTCTGACGTTTGGTAACTCGAACCTTCAGCTCCCCCTCCACAGATTTTCTATGGGATTAAGGTCTGGAGACTGGCTAGGCCACTCCAGGACCTTAATGTGCTTCTTCTTGAGCCACTCCTTTGTTGCCTTGGCCGTGGTGTTTTGGATCATTGTCATGCTGTAATACCCATCCACAAACCATTTTTCAATGCCCTGGCTGAGGGAAGGAGGTTCTCACCCAAGATTTGACGGGATACATGGCCCCGTCCATCGTCCCTTTGATGCAGTGAAAGTTGTCCTGTCCTAGCAGAAAAACACCCCCTTTAAAGCATAATGTTTCCACCTCCATGTTTGATGGTGGGGATGGTGTTCTTAAATCTTAGGCAGCATTCCTCCTCCTTCAAACATGGCGAGTGTGAGTTGATGCCAAAAGAGCTCCATTATGGTCTTATCTGACCACAACACTTCACCCAGTTCTCCTCTGAATAATTCAGATGTTCATTGGCAAACTTCAGACTGGCCTGTATATGTGCCTTGAGCAGGGGGGGACCTTGCCGGGCGCTGCAGGATTTCAGTCATTCACGGCGCAGTGTGTTACCAATTGTTTTCTTGGTTACTATTGTCCCAGCTGCCTTGAGATCATTGACAAGATCCTCCCGTGTAGCTCTAGGCTGATTCCTCACTGTTCTCATGATCATTGCAACTCCACAAGGTGAGATCTTGCATGGAGACCCATGCCGAGGGAGATTGACAGGTTTTTTGTGTTTCTTCCATTTGCAAATAATCGCACCAACTGTTGTCACCTTCTCACCAAGCTGCTTGGCGATGGTCTTGTAGCCCATTCCAGCCTTGTGTAGGTCTACAATCTTGTCCCTGACATCCTTGGAGAGCTCTTTTGTTCTTGGCCATGGTGGAGAGTTTGGAATCTGATTGATTGATTGCTTCTGTGGACGGGTGTCTTTTATACAGGTACAAGCTGAGATTAGAGCACTCCCTTTAAGAGTGTGCTCCTAATCTCAGCTCGTTACCTGTATAAAAGACACCTGAGAGACAGAAATCTTTCTGATTGAGCGGGGGTCAAATATGTATTTCCCTCATTAAAATGCAAATCAATTTATAACATTTTTTTACATGTGTTTTTCTGATTTTTTTGTTGGTATTCTGTCTCTCACTGTTCAAATAAACCTACCATTAAAATTATAGACAGATCATTTCTTTTGTCCGTGGGCAAACGTACAAAATCAGCAGGATCAACATACTTTTTTCCCTCACTGTATGTATGTATGTATGTATGTATGTATGTATGTATGTATGTATGTATGTATGTATGTATGCTATGTATGTATGTATGTATGTATGTATGTATATATATATGTATATATATATATATATATATATATATATATACATACACACACAACACATATTTATATATATATATATATATACACACACAGTGGGGAGAACAAGTATTTGATACACTGCCGATTTTGCAGGTTTTCCTACTTACAAAGCATGTAGAGGTCTGTAATTTTGATCATAGGATACACATTCAACTGTGAGAGACGGAATCTAAAACAAAAATCCAGAAAAATCACATTGTATGATTTAAGTAATTAATTTGCATTTTATTGCATGACATAAGTATTTGATCACCTACCAACCAGTAAGAATTCCGGCTCTCACAGACCTGTTAGTTTTCTTCTTTAAGAAGCCCTCCTGTTCTCCACTCATTACCTGTATTATGCACCTGTTTGAACTCGTTACCTTGTATAAAAGACACCTGTACACACACTCAATCAAACAGACTCCAAACTCTCCACAATGGCCAAGACCAGAGAACTGTGTACAGGACATCAGGGATAAAATTGTAGACCTGCACAGGGCTGGGATGGGCTAGCAGGGACAATAGGCAAGCAGCATTGGTTGAAGGCAACAACTGTTGGCAAAATTATTAGAAAATGGAAGAAGGTTCAAGATGACGTATGATATACAGTGGGGGGAAAAGTATTTAGTCAGCCACCAATTGTGCAAGTTCTCCCACTTAAAAGATGAGAGGGCCTGTAATTTTTATCATAGGATACACGTCAACTATGACAGACAGTTGAGAAGAAAAAAATCCCGGAAATCACATTGTAGGATTTTTATGAATTTATTTGCAAATTATGGTGTGAAAATAAGTATTTGGTCACCTACAAAAAAGCAAGATTTCTGGCTCTCACAGACCTGTAACTTCTTCTTTAAGGGGCTCCTCTGTCCTCCACTCGTTACCTGTATTAATGGCACCTGTTTGAACTTGTTATACAGTATAAAAGACACCTCGTCCACAACCTCAAACAGTCACACTCCAAACTGCACTATGGCCCAAGACCAAAGAGCTGTCAAAGGACACGAGAAACAAAATGGTAGACCTGCACCAGGCTGGGGAAGACTGAATCTGCAATCAGGTTAAGCAGCTTGGGTTTGAAAGAAATCAACTGTGGGAGCAATTATTAGGAAATGGAAGAGATACAAGACCACGATAATCTCCCTCGATCTGGGGCTCCACGCAAGATCTCACCCCCGTGGGGTCAAAATGATCATCAAGAACGGTGAGCAAAATCCCAGAACCACACGTGGGGGACCTAGTGAATGACCTGCAGAGAGCTGGGACCAAAGTAACAAAGCCTACCATCAGTAACACACTACGCCGCCAGGACTCAAATCCTGCAGTGCCAGACGTGTCCTTCCTGCTTAAGCCAGTACATGTCCAGGCCCGTCTGAAGTTTGCTAGAGTGCATTTGGATGATCCAGAAGAGGATTGGGAGAATGTCATATGGTCAGATGAAACCAAATATAACTTTTTGGTAACTCAACTCGTCGTGTTTGGAGGACAAAGAATGCTGAGTTGCATCCGAAAGAACACCATACCTACTGTGAAGCATGGGCGTGGAAACATCATGCTTTGGGGCCTTTTCTGCAAAGGGACCAGGACGACTGATCCCGTGTACAAGGAGAGAATGGGGCCTCCTTCCATCAGCAAGGGCATTGAAGATGAACGTGGCTGGGTCTTTCAGCATGACAATGATCCCAAACACACCGCCGGGCAACGGAAGGAGTGGCTTGGCTTAAGAAGCATTTCAAGGTCCTGGAGTGGCCTAGCCAGTCTCCAGATCTCAACTCCATAGAAAATCTTTGGAGGGAGTTGAAAGTCTGTGTTGCCCAGCGACAGCCCCGAAAACATCACTGCTCTAGAGGAGATCTGCATGGAGGAATGGGCCAAAATACCAGCAACAGTGTGTGAAAACCTTTGTGAAGACTTACAGAAAACGTTTGTCCTGTGTCATTGCCAACAAAGGGTATATAACAAAGTATTGAGAAACTTTTGTTATTGACCAAATACTTATTTTCCGAACCATAATTTGCTAATAAATTCATAAAAAAATCCTACAATGTGATTTTCTGGATTTTTTTTCTCATTTTGTCTGTCATAGTTGACGTGTACCTATGATGAAAATTACAGGCCTCTCTCATCTTTTTTAAGTGGGAGAACTTGCACAATTGGTGGCTGACTAAATTATTTTTTCCCCACTGTATGTATCTGTATGTATATGTATATGTATAGAGTGTATATATATATATATATATATATATATATATATATATATATATATATATATATATATATATATATATATATATATATATATATATATATATATATATATATATTATATACACACAGTGAGGAAAAAATGTTGATCCCCTGCTGATTTTGTACGTTTGCCCACTGATAAAGAAATGATCAGTCTATAATTTTATGGTAGGTTTATTTGAACAGTGAGAGACAGAATAACAACAAATAAATCCAGAAAAAGATGTCAAAAAATGTTATAAATTGATTTGCATTTTAATGAGGGAAATAAGTATTTAACCCCCTCTCAATCAGAAAGATTTCTGGCTCCCAGGTGTCTTTTATACGGGTAACGAGCTGAGATTAGGAGCACACTCTTAAAGGGAGTGCTCTTAATCCATCTTGTTACCTATATAAAAGAGACACCTGTCCACAGAAGCAATCAATCAATCAGATTCCAAACTCTCCACCATGGCCAAGACCAAAGAGCTCTCCAAGGATGTCAGGGACAAATTGTAGACCTACACAAGGCTGGAATGGGCTACAAGGCCATCGCCAAGCAGCTTGGTGAGAAGGTGACAACAGTTGGTGCGATTATTAAAATAGAAGAAACACACAAATAACTGTCAATCTCCTCGCGGCCTGGGGCCCATGCAAGATCGACCTCGTATAGAGTGACAACTGATCATGAGAACTGAGGAATCAGCCCAGAACTACACGGGAGATCTTGCCAATGATCTCAAGGCAGCTGGGACCATAGTCACCAAGAAAACAATTGAACACACTACGCCGTGAAGGACCGGAAATCACTGCAGCGCCCGCAAGGTCCCCTGCTCAAGAAAGCACATATACATGCCCGTCTCGAAGTTTGCCAATGAACATCTGAATGATCCAGAGGAGAACTGGGTGTGAAAGTGTTGTGGTCAGATGAGACCAAATCGAGCTCTTGGCATCAATTCAACTTCGCCCGTGTTTGAAGGAGGAGGAATGCTGCCTATGACCCCAAGAACACCATCCCCACCACAAACATGGAGGTGGTGAAACACTATGCTTTGGGGGTGTTTTTCTGCTAAGGGGACAAGACAACTTTCACCTGGCATCAAGGGACAATGGACGGGCCACGCATCGTCAAATCTTTGGGTGAGTAACTTTCCCTTCAGCTAGGGTATTGAAAATGGGTCGTGGATGAGGTATTCCAGCATGCCAATGACCCAAAACACATGGCCAG
Organism: Coregonus clupeaformis; assembly: GCF_020615455.1. NCBI lineage: Eukaryota > Metazoa > Chordata > Actinopteri > Salmoniformes > Salmonidae > Coregonus > Coregonus clupeaformis. The sequence continues at coordinate 46,899,615 of NC_059192.1, read as the reverse complement.
TGCAATGTACAGTATGAGTGGTTTAAGAAGCACATTAAGTGTCCTGGAGTGGCTCCGTGCCAGTTCCGTGACCTTCCAATCACATAGAAAATCTCGGGGGAGCTGCAAAGGTTGAGCAAACTATTGGCCTCGAACCTTAATGACTTGGAGAAGATCTCCAAAGGGATTAACCCCTCCCAGAACCTGAGGGCTAACTACAAGAACTGTCTGATCTCTGTGATTGCAACAAGGTTTTACACTAAGTACTAAGTCATGTTTTGTGTACAGAGGGCCAAATACTTATTTTTATTAAAATGCAAAAATCAATGTATAACATTTTTGACATTAGTTTTTCTGGATTTTTTGTTGTTGTTATTCTATTGCCTCACTGTTCAAACAAACCTACCATTAAATTTAGTGACTTAGAGGGAACATCAATCTTTGTCAATGGGCAAACGCACAAAATCAGCAGGGGATCAACATTTCTTTTTTCCCCTCTATACACATACACAGCTGGTGGGGAGGGACGAGCATTTGATGGCATCTGCCAATTTTGCAGGTTTTCCACTTACAAGCCATGTAGAGGTTCATTGTAATTTTATCATAAGTACACTTCAACTCTGAGAGACAGAATCTGGAAAACAAAAATCCAGAGCAAAATCACATTGTATGATTTATAATTATATTGGCATTTAATTGTGCTGACATAAGTATTATGATGTGCATCAGAGAAAAGCAGAATATAATATTTTGGTACAGAAACCTTTTGTTTGCAATTACAGAGAGTCATACGTTTCTGTAGGTCTTGACATGGTCTGCACACACACTGCGGCAGGGATTATGGCCCACTCCTCCATAAAGATGACCTCTCCCAGATCCTCAGTTAGGCCGGCTGTCGCCAGCAAAAGGGCCACGGACTTTCAGCCCCTCCAAAGATTTTCTATTGGCCTCAGGTCTGAGACTGGGCCAGGGCCACTCCAGAACCTTTGAGATGCTTCTTACGGAGCC